>NC_139244.1:34919678-35646780 GCF_977018435.1 Lepisma saccharinum
TTTTCTTTCTCTTCTGCACATTTCAATATGAAATAGACCTTCAAAGTTGGGAAGAAAATTAAATACTTGACAACGAAATTATCTTATGTAACAGGCATGTCTGTGGATGCTTATGATTTCACAGCTATCAAGCAGGAGTTTTGGATGTTGTTATGAGGCTACATTGGTTTGATTGATATATAGGGTGAGTCAGAAAGTTGGCTACACGCTCTAACACCAGTGATGTGCGTCTACGCGTAAACAACGATAGTCTACATTCTACACGTAGACTATTTTATACAAGTAGATTACGTAATCTATGTAAACAACATGGCGAAACGTGATAACTTAGCAAAGGGCGCCGTGGAATTAGAAGAAAATTATACTGCGTATCAGTTGCTGATGTGTGAAGAAAACTTTTCATACTCCTTCATCCAAATTCGAACAATTTCTCACCTAGGAAGAAACCTAATATAGGAAATATTCTAGTGTTTTATGGGAAAAAGATCACTCTTGCCTCACGACTGCCATCTGTTGTTGTTTTTTGCATACTACTTATCTTCTTCCATAGTTTATAATAGAAGGTAAGATAAATTTTGTTGTAAATAGGATTATTTTCATTTCGTTAGGAACCAATATAGTTGAAAATGTCACTTTCCCTTCATGAAACCCTTGAAGATTAATTTTAATGCACTTTAGATTGTCTACGTAGTCTATGGAAACTACAACCCAATGTAATCTACGCGTAGATTACGTGTAGACAACGCATATAGACGTAAACTTATAGTCTACTGCACATCACTGTTTAACACACAGTGTGCTGACACTATTTGGTTTTTGTTTACTGGTAGGATTTTCGCCTGCACAGCCCCCGTCGATATTATTAAAATCCTCTACTTGACCCGTTTTATAAAAGCCTAGGAGTTAGCTTGAAAACCAAGTATAGATTTGAGAGACATTTCATGCTCAAAAAAATGATCGAATTTTTAACTTGCGTCATGGAATGGAAACACTGTGACAAAACAGTTGGACCGCGTTTCAAGCACTTCATAACAATTAAAATGATCCATTATTGTCGAGAACGTACAAACAAACATCACTATACTGTTTAAGAGCTCTCGTCGCGGGTTGCATTGTTTTGGGTGTGTTCCATTATTTGTAGTGCAGTGAATAAGCATGGCCAAGAAGCGTACATATACTGTAGTTTCAATACGAACCTGAAACAAGAATTTAAATTCCTGCGTCTTGACACAAACTCAAAGACAAATTCTCACCAGATATGTGGGGTACGTTTTTCGAGGAGTTTAATGATCAAGTGGTGAAGAATAATGGTGTTCTCAAGAAGATTGGTTCTTCTAATAAATACTTCTGGTATTCCTCAACTTCAGCGTAGGACTAACATGAAAGATTGATCAGAAGGGGTCAGAAACACTTATGCAAGTCATTTTGAGATTTTAATAATCAATACCTTCTGACAACGGTAGATCATATTTAATTTATTCTTTGTGATGTTATCATTTATGTGATCCATACTTTAATAAATAATAATAATAATACATTAATTATCATAATTTTATAATTAGGCCTAACAGATTTTTCACGAGTGGGTAAACTGACCTCCTGCTTGGAATGCCTGTTTTTGGGTCAAAATATTATGGTCACTCTATTTCCTGGTAACGGAAAGAGGCACTTGAAGGATCACCATTCCAAAAGGACATTTCGTGCCGATATTACGTCAACAACGCCTTCGCCATTACCCAAGATGGCGATCAGCATAGAACAGCAAATTGCAGTTGCAGTATGGGTAGTTAATTGGTTACATGCCGTGAAACTGGCAAGACGTGGCGTCAATATGCCTTCAAATGTTGGAGAACGGAAGAAGTGGTTCCTTGCAATGGTAAGCCTCCGAACAATAAAATATCAGGGTACCCCTTGTAGCAGCAGAAATAGATGTGGAAGCGTTCAGCTCTAGCCCAGAAATATTGACACGCCAGTGTGCACGTGAGTTAAACATGAGTCAGTTTAGTATTTCTCGTGTTTTGTAATGTGATAGCTACAATTAAAGAAGACGTCATTCGTTTGCCATGTATCATAGTGCAATGGCCGACTTTCCACAAAGTTTGTTTTGGGTTCACCTTCTGCTCAGAAAGGTGTAAGTGGAATATACGTATAATGTCCCTCCTGCAGTGATTGAATCCTGAACCACATGATTACAAAGCGAGAGCCTTAGCAGTACGCCATCAAGGAGAACCTTCGAGTATGAGTTAAGTCCACTGTATGTACAGATAGGCTAATTGTGTCCTCCACCTGGTGTCGAACCAGGAATCCCTTGATTACAAGGAGATCACGTTATCACTACGCCATTGGAGAGGAGGAAGGACCGTCGACTTTCCAACATTTCCACTTACTTATGTCTCGTCTACAGTATAATCATTTCATCAAAATGCAGAAAATATATCGTTTTTTATTGTTTTCCAATGTTCATAACTAGCCTGCAATACTATTTGTAATTACTTGGTACGTTGTAAGTAATGAGTATAAACTTGAGGTTTATAGCCGACCTCCCAGGTGGAGTGGTTAGCACATCGTGCTACGACGCTACGGGTCCCGGCTTCGAATCTCAGCCTGGCCATGGATGTTTGAGTGTCCATTCATCAATTTCATCATGCCATCATTCATCCCCATCTTCGCGATTAGCCAAAAGTGGCACAAAAAACGAAGTTAAATAAAGCAAATTAATCAATCAATTGCATCATATCATCACTCATTCTCATCTTCGCGATTAGCCAAAAGTTGAAGAAAAGCGAAGTAAAATAAACCAACATACTACTATTATCAACCTAGATAACAAGAAAATATTTACTGCAAATCAACAACAATGGTTACAGGTCTGTCACCATATTTTCATGGTTCATATTTTATTCTTTTCCAACTTCTCGTATTGCTCATTCTGACCCCTCTTTCGTCAGCGACCGAGGCTATGGACAGGAGGGGGATTTGCCACTAGGCTATCGTAGGTTATAGCCTAGGGACCGCACAAACATGAGACGTTGAATGGGCAGAAGTGACAAACTCATCAACTATTAAAATTCCTTAATATTTTGATAATAGCTAAATAAAACATGTCGAGTACTTTTACTTGCTTATTTCATGAAGAAGGAAGTAGTGTGTAGCATTTAAATAACTTCTTTTATCATATCCCTATTTTTAGTACTGTATTAACCAGAGAGCAAGTCTAAAATCAAGTCAAATTTTTATCATATCCCTATTTTTAGTACTGTATTAACCAGAGAGCAAGTCTAAAATCAAGTCAAATTTTTATCATATCCCTATTTTTAGTACTGTATTAACCAGAGAGGAAGTCTAAAATCAAGTCAAATTTTTATCATATCCCTATTTTTAGTACTGTATTAACCAGAGAGCAAGTCTAAAATCAAGTCAAATTTTTATCATATCCCTATTTTTAGTACTGTATTAACCAGAGAGCAAGTCTAAAATCAAGTCAAATTTTTATCATATCCCTATTTTTAGTACTGTATTAACCAGAGAGCAAGTCTAAAATCAAGTCAAATTTTTATCATATCCCTATTTTTAGTACTGTATTAACCAGAGAGCAAGTCTAAAATCAAGTCAAATTTTTGATCAGATGTTTCTACATTTTAGAGTTTCCAAGTGTTATTGCCACAATTGTATTCCATACAATAATGGAAGTTAAGTACCATGATAACAAAACTGTTATCGTGGTTTATAATGATGATGATGATGATGATGATGATGATAATAATAATAACGTCGGCAGGGTCCAAAAGGATAGCCTAGGCCTCCAAATTTTATAAATTCCCCTCTGGGTATGGCTATGATTCTACGTCATTGGTACAAAAATACAAATGTAATTAAATATTTGAATAGAGAACTTTTGTGAACGTCCCACCTAGAGTTTAACCTACTATTTTCAGTTATGGTGAATAAAAGAACAGGATTGCCAATCGTGAAATACAATAGGCAGCCCGTAAGTGTGCAATGCCTAATGAAATACCCCTTGTACATTTTCCTGCTGTGCAGAGCTAATTAGTGGAACGAGGCTGCAACTGAACAAAGGCTCTTGCACCAAAGTCCCTTGCATTGCCCGTGCCTCCGTTTTAGCATCCAGCTACTAACGAAGGAGAAAGTGCCTTTAAGAAAATTTAGCGTGTGTCACCAGGGTGCTTATAACCTGTCTGCATACTAACAAAGAATTTGTACTAATGTAGGATGCGAACAGAGGAACTCAGTATCTTATTTAATGACACGCTAAATTATGCAAGAAAGCTTTCTGAAGCGTGCCTGTTTTGTTGGGTTAATGTTTTGCTACATGCGTAAGAGAAAGAAAAGACCCTCCTTGAACTGTGAAACAGGAACTTCGAAATCAAGAAAGTACATGGAGAAATTCTGGAAACAAGCCTCTCTTGTGCCTTACGCTTCATGGCTGCGTAGGATGCATATTTTTAAAGAATACTGGGCCAAACGGGGTGGAGGTGGGTGTATGACCCCCACCCCTACCCCCTTTTAGCATACCCATTGTATTCTTAGCCCAGTGCTAGAAATGAAGGGGGTGTCCCCCAATTAGCAAAATTTTTGCAAAGTAACCTCCCTTCCCCCAGCTGTCTCATTGCCACCATGTTAAATCATAGGAGCAGGGGTGCCCATCCCTCCAAGCCCTATGACGCACTCCCCCCCCCCCCCCTAAAAGGTAGAACATCTTATGGTGAATTATTTACTCAAATTATTTTGGTCAGAAAAAAATTGCGGAACAATATAATACAGACATATTTAAACAATATATGTTTACTTTAGGTACATTAGGCTCACTTTCATGTTTGCTAAAATAAAACGTACAAAACTGCTCAGGCTCACTACCATTGTTAGTGTACTGAACATTATTTTTAGCAGTTTGTCTGCTCGACTAACCTTGTACTAATGCGAACAGCACGTTCCCCGCCCCCACCATTAAAAACGATTCTAAAGGCATAAGAGATTGCAGTGGTGGCGATTGGGTTCCAAAACTAGGGGAGCAAAGTGCCAAACTGGGGGGGAAGGACAGTTTACTTCCCCTTGGTACATAAAGCTTAGCATGGTGGAGGAGCAAACGTGGCAAAAAGTAGGGGGCAACTGCCCCCCTCGCCCCCCTTAATCGCCGCCACTGAGAGGTGGTGTTTCACTTCAACCCCATCTCTGTGATCACCTACAGCCACAGGTAGGCAGAAAAACTGTACATAATAACAATAACTAAAAATCAATAACAAGATAATCAAACGAAACTATTTTTGTGTGAAGGTGTATACAATTGGTATAAAATTTTGTTCCCCCCAAAAATTCCCATGACGCAGGCGCGTCATGAAACCCCACTGTGGACACCCCTGCATAGGAGCATTCCTCAGATAACCAAAGGTTCGACACCCCCCCCCCCCCCCCCCCCACGCGCACACAATCCCCAGCGCTGTCTTACCCAGTGTCCCAGCTAAAATTTCTTCTACTTTTCTTGATAACTTCCAGCATTGCTTTTCTTTCACCTGTTCTTTCTATCACAGTTTTATTTCTTTCTTGTCTATTTTACAAGCTCCATTCTACACCATAGCAATATTTCTAGAGCTTCTACTATGTAGAATTTCCTCACTTCATCGTAGTTTCCACGTTTTGCATCATACAACGTTGCACTTCACACAAAATACTTCACAAGCCTTTTTTCATAGTAGTTTGTTCAAAGGTCCGTAAAACACACTTCCATTAAAGGCTTCTTTTGCCACTGCTATTCTTACTGTGACTTCCTCACTGCAGCTCATGTCACTGCTTATATTATGGTAAACATCCAAGGTACCTGAAGCTGTCAACTTGTTCAATACTTTGCCTTCGAATTCTCGCGTTAATTTTTCTCCAAATGTAAAGCGGCTGCCGCTTATGAGGCTATAATTTCAGCGACTTCAAGTATTACGGAGGAGTATTTCAGGATTAGGCGTCGTTAGCACAATGTATTTATTTAACCTCGCGTGATATAGTGCTACGAAGCAAATAATCTTAAGTTCAAATCATGAGAAAGGCACGGATCGCAAATTGGGTCGAGTGGCTGATGCAATTTCCCAGTTGAAGCAAACCGAGTGTGAAGTTCTGCCTAAATATCAACCATCAAGGAAGATGGGAAATCTGTAAAGGTGTGCTAAAGGTCTGAAGCTGTCATCTCATTGGACCGATTCTCCGGCTGCCAGAATAAGTAGGCGAGCCGTCGCGTTCAATTTGAATAAATACAAGACTATGAACTCCAGGTTTTGCACGCTCGTGCCTCGCTGCTGCTCAACTACATCCTGAAACAGAAAGTCAAGAGATTTTTGCAGAGGCATTTTTTCGCGTTGTCTGCTGGGGCAGGTTTGGAAATTTTGCTGTTTATTCTCTTGTGTTTTCTCGGTCCCTGTTTGTTGTACGATATTTCGTCAAAATTGTGCGTTCCAGTAAATGCATGCTTGAAAACAGAACAAAATAGGGTAAGCAGGCCCTCCTATACTAACTGGCGGCTTACCTTGACCTTTGCGCCAACGCCAATCGTCTTCGTGGGTGCCCCTGGAGGGGCTGCAATGTCAGTTGAGAAGTAAACGCTGGAGGAGCAATATCAGCTGTCCTGTAGCAACGTTGCCACGCGTAATTCTTGCTTTGTGTGTTTGTAACAATATTTTTTTTATGAAATGATTTGCAACTTGTCTCCGTTTGTGTTATTATTTATACTCGCTGCGGCAGAAACTATGCTCTTGCAGTAAATTTGGCAACATGCGGTGTATCCGATATTCATTTGTTTTGCCTTCGAGCACGAAAGTAAACGATGCCAGTCGAACACAACTGAAACCATCGCTGATTCGTTGCTTTCCAGCCACCAATTGAAAAGGCGGCCAGTATAGCCTCGGAATGGTTACATGTGATTTCACCGGGAAATTGAAGAATGTTTCGAGAAGGATTGGAAGTATGTATGTAGGGCAGCGAGAAACGCCAGTTGAGTCAAAGTCTGTTTACGATAAAATATTTAGAAGGTGGATACACTCCTGTGGCTGTCAGTCCGTAAATAGCTTCTGCCTCAAGAGCTTGAATAATCAGTTGCTGATAGCAGCTGGCAAAGGAACAAATATTTTAAGTAACTCGTTGGTGAAACTGCATGTCCATTGGTGTCTTATGAGCAATAAAACTCTGGGCGCGAAAGGAAGACCTTTAGCCATGTTATCCTTTCAGTGGTTGGAGGAAAATAACCACAACGTCACCGCAAAGTGCGTTTCCTCCATATGTTACTCAGTATGCTTCGGAATTGGAAATAGAGTCATCGTAAGTCCAGAAAATGTCAGTACTGTTCTCAGTTTTCATTTTTTGCTTGGAATCCGGAAGACAGTGTTTTTATATTATTTTTATATATTTTTATTATTATCATCTAATATGTATTTTACCCCCAAAATATATTTATACATTTATTTTTTCCGGATAAGCCACTTAATATCAATTGTTGTCATTTTTCGATTTCTATTGACAGATAGACTGGCAGAACGATCTAGATATTCTTTAAGTACCCGAAATTATATTATTGTAACCAGTGGCGTGCCCAGGATTTTCGAAAGGAGGATGTTATGTATACTTTTTTAGTAGTCAGCCCTCATCTTGCCATCTTTCCTGCCTTTGACATTCTTTCTTTTTAGGAATACTGGACAAAAGAGGGTTTATAAACCCCACCAACCCCTCCTTGGCACGCCACTGATTGAAACTGTCATAGTTCCGAGTAATCGAGATAGACAAGTAGACGGAGTGATCGGGAAAACTTTGTAAAATTAAGTCAATATCGCGTATCTTTCGGTACATCAAATTACGAGGGGCGTATCATAAAGAATTACACGCAGGGGCTTCTTCATGGCGCCAAACAAGTGAAAATCGGACGGTGGCAAATCGGGAGAGCATGCTGGATGTGGTAACACCTTGAAACCCAGTCGGTCAATAGCAGCTGTTGTTTCACGACTGGTGTGCGGCCGGGCATTGTCATGTTGGAGAAGCACACCTTTGCCCCATTTGCCTTGCCTCTTCTTTTGAATTGCACGACGCAACTGCGTCAGTGTTGCCACGTAGACTGCACTGTTAACGGTGGTTCCCCTCGGTAGCCAATCAATGAGGATGATGCCATCACTATCCCAAAACACAGTGGCCATTTGTTTCCCAGTCGTGGGCGCTGTTTTGAATTTCTTGGGTGGGGGGCTACCCTTATGTTTCCACTGCATGGATTGGGATTTGGTTTCCGGTTCGTGGTAATGCAGCCACACTTCATCACCTGTCACAAGCTTTCCCATGAAATCAGCTGGATTCTGGTCGTAAAGTTCCAAAAGCTCCCTGAAAATGTCTACGCGTTGTTGTTTGTGGCATGCGTTAAGACATTTCGGTACCCACCGAGCTGACACTTTACCCATTTTCAAGTCACTGTGCACAATGCGTTGTAGGGTTCGTCTGCTTAATCCCGTACTCCTCTCCAGTTCCGTAAACGTCACACGCCTGTTCTCCAGTATGACATTTTCCACACGCGCGATGTTTGCGTCTGTTTTCACACTCACATGTTGCCCTGGACTCTTTCCCTTCTCCGTCGACGTTTGACCGTTTTTCCAGCCAGTTACCCAATTATACACCGTTTTCCGTGACACTGCATACTCGCCACACACAGCCACTAACCGTCTATGGATACGTGCCGTTGTTTCCCCTTCCTTCCACAAAAACCAACTCGTCCATCGTTGATCACGTTCATCTTCTTCCATGTTGTCCGCAACCAAGACCATCTTGAGGTTCAGGCCACAGCGCTCAGTCAAGACGTCATCATCTGGAGGCGATCGTCTTAACGCTCTAAACTCCTTGCCGTAATTTTACCGTAGATAATTAAGGTATATTTATTTCTCTTATGAAGTTAAATTTCGACATTTACCCTCCCGACGAATATAGTTAGAAGAAAAATTTACAATATTGAATATTTGCACCAAAATTTTCATTCAGGAAGTCACAATGGCCACCACAAAAATTCCTACCATAGCACAAAGAAAGAGTTGAAAACCGTTAGAAACTTCCTGGCGGAAAAATTTAAACATTGTATATCTTTGAAAAATATTATCGGGAATATTGGTCAGCTACAGTAAAACTCGTAACCGCTTTTCTATGAACTTTTGTATGTAAAATCAATTGATTAAATAAAACAAAAAACATGTTAGGTTGACCGTAAACTTTCCAAGTTACCTAATCAATTAAATTGTCTTTAAGTTTACCCAAAATTAATCAACCAGATAATGCAGATATTCTGTGTAGCTATACAATCTCAATACAAAACCTTAATTTCTATATTCTTGCAGCAAAAGCGAAAGAAATTGGTACAAGGGCAATGTTACATTTCTGTAATAAAGACTTAACCTAAATCATTTGTCACATTGTAATTTCGATCCTATGGACTTTATTGAACGAAAGATAATAAACAAATTGAATCTTTTCATTGTCGTTAGTAAGATCTGTGACAATAACTTAAGAGTTTCATTGGGGGAAAAAAGCAGATTAATATTTCCATTTTAACGTTCACTTGGGAAATAAACATTTGGAATATTTCCTTACACTGTGTTTTATTTACATTCTGTTAAAAAAAATCGTGAAGAATGTTAATAAATTATGAAACAATAAACATTATCACTGATTTAATAATCAAAGTTACGAGCAATGAAGCTTCACAAAGACAAAAAATAAAAAGCAGTTCATATGAAACAGTTTTAAAAATTTAATACATTTGTAGTTCGTATTAACATAGCTAGGTAACAAAATGATTTCTGTGTGAAAACATTTGTATTTGAAACATAAGTAATATATTCTTGGATAGTTTTACACACGAATATTTCATCGAAGTTCTTGTTACACATCGCACCTTTGTATTTGAATGTACAACATATCTTCCATTAGCCTCCGATTAGCATAAAGAAGCATAAAGCGGGATAAAATAAGAATAAATGTACACATGTATCAACTTTGCCCCGTTCTATAGCTTTCTTTCATTAAGCACATTATGAAACTGAAAATTTGTGTAAATAATATGAAAAATGTATCGAATGCTTGCATAAAATTTACACTAACAAATTGCTTTGGTAGACGTAATATTAACCAACGTTCGTAATTCAGGGTAAATTATTTGATATTTCTAAAAAAATGTAGACATGTTGTCCACATTCACGAGTATATTTGATGCCTATTCCGGACACATGAAATGTTTACATCATGAACTATTACTCTTATTTATTCTTTAGTATAAAACATTTGTTACTTAACTTGTATCTTTTCGTAGTGACTGAATCACATGGAATTGCCCTAAAAATTTCTCATTTTTAACAACATCTTGAAGAAATGTGAACGTTACTCTTACCTTTTTCATTGTAATTGCCTCTGCAATTGAGTACACAAGACTTATACACCATACCTCTTCCACATTTAAGCATATTTACACGTCATGTAAACTCGATTTCAGTTCTTAAATTTGCATTACAATTCCATATTCACTAAAAAGGTCCAACATTGATTCCGAAGAAGCAAATCAAACATGGCGGCTATCTCGCCTCCAGTTGATGACGCTTAGTCACGTGACCGGAGCAAGCCATGAGGCTTTCAGATTGAGAAGGTAATGCCGCAACAGCACTCGTGACATTGTGCTTCGACGGCTGCACAGGCCACAGACTACGCACTGTCACACGGTGCTGCCACCTGGCGGTAGACACGGTACCTATGCGCCCATCCTGCGCAGTGCGTGGAATTACGCCATTTCATTTTGCATTAAAACAATAATGTGGCCGCGGTGGCTCAGTCGGTAACGCGTCTGACTACCATGCTCAAGGTCCCGGGTTCGATCCCCGGCCGGTTCAAATCCGGGAACTTTTCTAACGATGGAAGCGGCCCCGGCGCCCACCCAGCGTCGAATAACATGGGTACCTGGGGGAAACCCTGGGGGGTAAAGGCGGTCAGGGGCGTGATGCTGATCACATCACCCCACTCACGACCGGATCAAGAAAGTGTGGGGCGTTACCCCCACACCCCCTATACGCCTTCATGGCGTGGTGCTATGCACAGGGGAACACTTTACCTTTTTTTTTTTTTTTTTTTTTTTATTAAAACAATAAAGTGTAATTCTTTATGATACGCCCCTCGTATATGTCTGTTGCTTCTTTACCTAATTGTGAAATATCGAAGGTTACACATGTATCACTTGATTACTTTCTATAGAGAGACACACACACACATCATGATATTTTATATAATGTTAGATTAGTATTAGGTAGATGTTTCTGTCCACCGAAATTTATTGATTGATTTATTTTACTTCGCTTCTCTGCTACTTTTGGCTAATCGCGAAGATGAGGATGAGTGATGATAGGATAGGATGCCATTGATGAAAGGACTCCCAGAAAGAACACACTTGCCTGGGCCAAGATTCAATCCCGGGAACCCTTGCGCCACACCACGATGTGTTAACTACACCGAATTTTACATTTCCAACTTATGTAGTTTCTGATAAATGGACATGTATCCATATCCGAAGTTCTGCATCAAGGATCCGGACCCGAGGTTTCGAATGCAAGATTCCAGCCAGATCCGAACTGATCCGGGTCTCTGGTCGAAGTTTCGGAATCCAGAGATGCAGGTCAAAGTTTTAAAGCTTAATTCTTCAAAGCAGAGCTCTTACACTAATTAGGCATTTAAAATGTAATACCGAAGAATTAGCATGACCTTAAAACATTGTTACTCTGCCCATGGTAGAACGTGAGACATCGTTTATATTTCACATTTTTGTCTCCCATTATCCCAATGTAAATTTTTATATTAGCTGACCCATTTCATTCGGTAAGGAATGGAAATGCAAAACATAATAATCTGTTTACAACACTGTCACCAGCAGCGGTAGATGGCGAGTAATTTTTGGAGTGCAGTCATTTTTACGATAACACCAAATATACGATGAAAAAGGTTTTCAAATTAGTGTTTTCTGAGAATATGAACTCCGATCCCTGACCCAATGGTGATGTTCTTGGTGAAAGGGAGGAAAAAAGTTATTAAAGCGCCATTATAATTATATAATATTGCTTTAATAATTTCTTCCATTTTTGTATCTACTTTTTTCGACGCGATATTGCACAAGCTATTTGGAAATCGAAACTAGAAGAGATTGTGTCAAGTTAGGGATGGACAATATCAGAAATTTGATATCACGACGTATCGTCAGTAAGACATCGTCATTTACGATACGGTAATTTTTCGTGTAGTGATATCAGCGATATATTGTTACCACGATATGTATCGTGTGGCCTAAATATAGTAATATTAGGAAATGTTATTTGCAATATTCATGGCATCAAGAGAAATCGCGTCTCACACCATGATATAATTTTTTAACTTCTTTATTTTCAAATAAAATGCTGGAACTATTTGTGATGTTTATCTGTGGTGACAGGCTTACGTAGGAAACAGTATTCGGTTTATTTCTAATTATTTTTGGTGTGTGTGAGTGTGTTTAGCTATTCCCACGTATGTGCAATGTGCATACACACACACACACACACCCCCACCCACACCCACACACACACACACACACATACATATATATATATATGGAAATTACACTGAAAAAACACTGGGGTTAAAGCGACACAGACAAAGGTTCCAGTAGGTAGACACCACACTGTGTTATTTTAACACTACTGAGAATAAACTTTGACTCAAATGTGGTGTGAGCTTCCTGAGACCACTGTGTGGGTCACTTTTAAAACATACTTTTTAAATATTAGAATGGGTGTCTTTTAACTTTCGCTACCCCTCTTTGGAATGCAGTGTACGCCTCCGCTGGTATGTATCTGACTTGCGAATGTCATGCCCCGTCTGTTCCTATATCATTAAGTAAATTTTATTTGAAGAACTTACAAAAAAAAAGAATGGTGTTCGTGGCACTAACTGGAAGACCAGCTTTTAAGGAAAGAAGCGGAAGTTTGATTTGATACCTCAGAGTTGACATTGACCATGGAATCATTATCGGCGAGTAAGCGCTTTCCTTTCCTAGTTCTTCTGTTCCAGTCGATTCAGAGTAAAAAGTGGCAATGAACTATTGTCTTTTCTTATCTAGGAATGTAGACCCTTGCTTAATGGATGGGAATTCCGTGTTCACCTATCTTACTCCGCCGTATTGCGTCAGGTAGAGGGAAAGTGACCTTGACCAAAGAGTGTAGTCTTTACTTACCTGAGGGCTGCATCCACACCTACATTGTAAGCAGATATCACTTTTCGATACCTTATCTATTACTGAGATGGGGATGTTTTCCAGAATTCAAAATAACATCAAAGAACCAATCGGTTTATCGAAGGGTATCAATTCAAATTTTGGTTTAAGATGTGAAATAAGGCCAATAACTAGTATGTATGTGTATTTTTTACTAACAGGTTTGGGAATTTAAGGGAGTTTCTGCTTGATGTGTAAAATACTTTTAAAAACTTGAAAACACAAAATACGTAAAATTGTTGTTTTATTGGCTTATCTCACTTCGCTCTTATCCCACTTTTGACTAATCGCGAAAATGAGGATGAAATTGATGAAGAAACACTCACAAGGAACACACATGCCTAGGCAGGGATTCGAACCCGGGACCCCTGCTGTCGTAGCGCGCTATGATAACCACCCCACCAAGGAGGTCGGCACAAAATATGTTAAACAAGCAGATTTTTAAAAGGTATACATTTTAAGACGCTGCATGAAAAACTGCTAAGTTGAAAACTTTCTTTATAATCTGTATGTATTGAATACAACCATTCAAAGAGAAAGAGGAAACTTGTTGTACTTATAGTTGGAATGCATTTGCTACTACCTATTTTCTCCTTTTCAATTCTTCTCCTTTCCACCATATCTTCTTCTTGTATCAATGTTATCACTCGCATAAGCTTGCAAGCTGATGCTGAATAAACAATAAAGTTATCGGCTTTAAAATTTCTGATCATTTTACTACTCGCTTGACTTGTACAAATGAATAATCGTGACGTCAAAGGCAGTGGCGTGTTTAAGATATTTTTTTTTGGAATGGGCTCAGAATTTATCTGTCTTTGATATGATTAAATTAACGAAGTGACATTCACAAAGAACACCCATGTCCAGACCGGGATTCGAATCCAGGTACTTCGGTGACGAGTCCGAAATTCGATCACTTGGCCACCAAGCCGGCGAGTATAATAACTAATTCAGCATAAGAACTACAGTCTGTTCCAGGAGTAGGTGTAGTGAGACCGCGTATAGCGGATGCAGTGCGCTCTGCTGCAAACGGCTGGTAGTTTCAGCCGCGATGTTGTCCATGGGACGATACGGGACAGGCTTTTAAAAATTCGAGACGAGACAGCATTTCCACGAGACTTCCACGAGACGAGACAGGCCAAAGTTTCGTCTCGTGGGCAACACTAGCCGCGATGCCCCCTCCATGCAAACCCTTTCGCCCTCAAGCATTCATTGATCGAGCCCTCCGAGTCACTATTTGCGCAGAGGACTTGCTTTCGTTCACTTCCTCCACAGACCCTTTGGACGGAGTATAGTGCGTTCCGTAACCGAAAACGTTACCCTTCGTTGCTTCCAGTGACGATCATCCCTCTGAGTGCGTTTGCAGACGAGCCGATAATATCGATGGCCTCTCCTTACTCGATGTCGTCAGCACCAGAAAACAACGGGGGTTAATGGCACAGCTTCACGCGTGGTCATAGACGACAAATTTCCCGGAATGGTCTGTATGCGACCGGAGCTCCAACAGACAAATCGACAGTCGGACTAGCCCTGCGCCTCAGATAATGAAAAAGAGGACACAGGTCCAAACCATACATTTTAGCTGTGTCAAGGAGGAAGTTGGTGCAGGAGAGCTTTCAGGCTTTGTCCATCACTTCGCGCGCTCCTCGTATCGGTGAGAACCCCTATTTTATCGGTTCGTGTGCAAAATACGGTTCATCACCTATGACGACTCCGACAAAAGATTAGCACGTGTGCAACCGCCCTAAAGCGAAAAGTTTAGGTTATCGCCCACTGAGCCGAAAACGCGCTACCCCGAACCTCCGAGTGGAAAAATTTAATGTGCCTTACCGAGGGTAGTCCGCCCATGTACCACGGCGCCACGCGCCGAACCGAGGTACCTTTTCCATGCTCTTCTACAGCGGGGCCGAGCATGACGCTAGCCGGAACTAAACGAAGAGACGCGGAATTACACGAGAGAGCATTTGGAGGCGCGGCCAACGGAAATTTTCCACTCTAGAAACCTACAGAATATCTGACACGGAAATTCCGTGTTTCGGTTCCGCGCGTCTCGCTGTAGTGAGCGTTACGCCATTTGATTTCAATAGAAGCAGACAACAGAAGTTCTGTTGACGCATTTTCCCGCGTCTCAGAGGGAGATATGCTTACATGTTCACTTCGCTTCGCCTGGTTTTATCACTAGCGGTCGCCGAGCATTATCCCTCCTCCCCTACAAATACCGCATTGAGTAACAACAACAAGAGAATTTCAACTGTTTACTTACATTTGCCAAAGATTCTGGACAGAAATATTTACTGGTACAAGACATAGAGATTATCCAACATGGCTGTAGACTTGGGTAGATTCACTTGAGAAAGCCGCTTCTGGAAGCCACATCGGCGAGCTTTGTAATTTTGTCAGCAAGATACACGCCGGACAATGTGGCGGCAATGCATGCGAGGGAAAGCAGCCCAACGTAGGCGTACGACTTTTCTTCCCGCCTGGACACCTTGGTGCACAGTCCGAACACCTGGACGCTCCCTCTGCCACCGGACACTTCAACCTGTCCGAAGTTCCCCATGTAAGTGACGTCACCTCTGTTGTCGGCGGCCACGACAAGGCCTGCGTTCCCGGTATATCCGATCTCTCCAGTGTTGCTGGAGACTTCCACAACGCCGCCTGAACCCTGCACCAAGATCTGGCCAGCGTTCTCCTCCACGTATATTCTCCCTCCGCTGCCCTTGATGCTTATTGTCGAAATGTTGGTCCTTACTCTGATGTTCTGGTTGTCGCCCACCAGCTCCAGAGGCTCCTCGTTGAAAACAATCGTAGGACCGGATATGGTCTTGTGGGAAAACATGCTGCCTAGCTCACCTTTAAAATGGCCAAAAATACGGATTTAGAAACCACTCTTAAATCTCTACCAAGACGAGAAAACCCCTGACAAACTCCCGGGTCTCATTTATCGCACACTTCTTTGTCACACACCTTTTTCGGCAAGCCCCGCTTTTCGTTTTCTGACGTCAGGCTAAATGCTTTCGATTTAGGTCTCTTAGAATAAATAATACCTTTTGGTCAAGCCACGAAAAATTGCAGTGTCTCCCATCGCTTCCCCTTCACTGAAAGGGGGGGGTCCTCGCTTATTGCACAACGCGAGAACAACCTTGCATTTTCACGTCAGACGAGGAATGCTTACGTTGTTAGGTTTGGTTTGGTTCTCTTAGCATAAATGCACTGCAAATGTAATTATTTATGCTATGTAATTATTTATGCTAAGAGAACTAAGCCTAACCTGTCAATTTAGGCATTTAGCCTAACAATGAAAGTATTCTGCGGCGACGTCAGAACGCAAGGTTGTTCTCACGTTGTGCGATAAGCATGGTGGATATAAATCATGATTTTGATGATTATTTTTATTTTTAAAAAATACGCTTAAAATTGCTGTTTTTTGACACCATACATATAGATATGTTTTTTTTATATAGAAAGGCTTTTTTCTAGTAAACGACCCTGTAAAATATTTGAACAGTTTAATTAAGGAATATATATATATATATATATATATATATATATAAATATACATTTATCTGTTTCTGATACTGTATATATGAACCTACTATGGGAATGTTTGTTCAGTGTGTTAATGAAACTATAATAATTTCAGTAACTTTTCTTCCAGTGAAAATAAAACATTCTGGATGAACTCTATAATCTGGATGTACTCTATAATTGGAACTAAAAATATTTTTTAAAGTCTTAGTAGCCGAATTTTAGATTTTTTAAAATGATAGTTTGCAAAATATCAGTCCATTACAGTTTAATGATAATGACATTATTTATGGTTTACTATTAGTATTTTGTATATTTTTCCACACAAAATGTTTCCTATTTTTGCCTATAAAAATTATTGAATTTTTAATCAAGAAAAATTTAATTACGTTTACAGTTTACATATTATAATTCCTTTCCTATGAGCTTCACCTCATCAGTACATATATTTCGTTTTCTTTCTTTTCCTTTCATAGAACCTAATAAACACCATAAAATGATTACGAGATTAATGTACTTTCACCAAAAGTGATTCTGATACCTACAAAATCCTTATGTATATTATTCTATAAATTATTTAATTAAAATAATTTAAATCGCGATTTTAATCAACCTGATTTAAATTAATCCACATTGGCGATAAGGGAGGGAGACCCCTCATGTGCAGCACTCGTGTTGCTGCTATAGGTATAACTTCTTTTCCATGTTTCGTTGCCAAATACTTCAACAACGTTAAATATTACGTCTCTGCTATCGCTGTGTCCGACGCTCCCTCCACTAGCTTGGGGTTGAAAATTCGACGAAAGCGTCATAAGGTTTTCTCCGTTTGCATGTTACTGATAATTTTTATTCGCAAACTGTTAACCTTCCGTCTAACTTGAAAGGTGAATGTAAAACAAGGTTCTCTTTCCTCTGGACACGATCTACATCGTAGTCTTACGTTCTACATTTTAAAAATCATGTAATTTGCATTAATAAAATACGTATTTCACTAGGAGAAACACGTAAATAGAAAGTTACAGAAAAAATTGAGATGCACTGGATTGACCTCAGTGCTTCTAAATTCTTGAACTACTCCTCTTCCATGAAGATATAGATGTCGGTAGGGTTAGAATTTTTATGATCACCAAAATATGAGTAACAAAAATACATTTATAACTTAAATTTCCTTAATTATACCCTAAAACATTAAAATATACTGTCATAAAAATGTAAATTCCTTATTCTTAAATATGTTATTCGAAGCTGGAGGATGTTATTTACGTATGTAAAGCCTGATTCCAATTCACCATGTTGAATCATACAGGAAAGAGGTAAACCTCCCATCCCAGGCGAGAAAACAATTGCCAACCTAATAATGTCCACTGCAACCGCTTACTTGTTGGGGACAAGTACTTACGTAAGATTAACACAGAGACCATAAACCAGTGAGCAATGTGGAATTTGAAATTATGTGGGCATATTTACTTTTAGTAAGACTTGAAGCTTTCCTGGCGACGAATGACGAAAATATTCTCTCGGGCTATCGACCAGGTGATAGCCCCAAAGAATCTTTTCGTCATATTTTACTTTTGTTTTCTTAAAATATCAGATTAGTGTGTTGCAATATTTTGATATGTTAATTGTCAGTTCACTTCATGAGCCCTGATTTTGTAAACTTTCAAATGCACACCTAAAACATAGCCTATTCCCAGTAACAACGTCTGGTATCTAGAAATGCTTCTTTTTTTTTCGACTGGTACATACAAGACGAGCAAATTGAATCTGCTTGGGAACAGAAATGAGTAAGCGAAAAAGCCAAAATATACTGAATATGACCGAAAAATAATTAAAATATGCTTAATCAACAGGCCCAAATATGCATACATATGTCCTAATGAAGCGCCTTCATTTCATTGGTTTTTCATAACGTGAATTCCTATATACACCAGAAACATACAGCCCTAAAATAATAATAATAATAATACTGCTACTACTACTACTACTACTACTACTACTACTACTACTACTACTACTACTACTACTAATAATAATAATAATAATAATAAAAAGCGAAGTCATGGGAATACTAAGTAGTATTTCATTCAACATTCTTACCACACTCTACAATTAAATTTTTATTCCCTTCTGTAACTTCCGTCAAATATTATAAACTTCTTGGTTGGTAAAATTCGCCACTAGTGCCAGAAAATCAGAAATGTTGGGGGCTGAGATTGGCTTGGGGAAGAGATTCTTTTTATAATGGAACTTTAATTTCATTTTTCAACTTGTTCTGAAAAACAAAATCATGGTAATCGTCATTGCACTTGCTCATAAAAGTCAAATTTTAACTAATTGCCTTAACAGCTACGTTAAAAAATATGTTTCATACATGATACATAAAACAAACAACGTTTCGTGGTTTGATTATAACCCACCTGTTAAATTTGAAAAGTTTGAAAATTAGAAGAGTGCCAGCACCACAGATGGAAGATCCTTTGCTCAGGCAAGCGTACCTTAGTATTCAAATCGCTTAGCAATAACATCAATCATGTTAGTTATTGTTGGTTGAAATATCTTGCTTGTCAATTGTTTCAAATTTACAAGATAGTTGCTGCAGCTGCCTTATATCTATTGTTTGTTTGCGGTGTGGTTGAAGATTTGTATTCCAGTCCTGACTTTGGCGACGACGACGTTGGGGGCACTTTCTTCCTACTCCCTTCCCGATTTAACTTTTTCATTAATTACTTTGGAATTGTTTCCTATTCACAGAACCCAAAATATGTCAATTGACACATATATGTTGACCCTAAAGTGCACAAAGTGTCAATGATACCAGTTGGTAACTTGGTACATCTAAATTGTTTGCTTGATTGCTTGGTTTTTTGTTAATTCGCGTCGCGTTTCTGTCACTTCTGGCTAATAGCGACTATGAAGATGAGTCAGTACATGTAAATCATCATACACAATAATAACAATTTAGGTTAACTCGAGAATGGTTACTTTGCCCTCCATAATTTGAAGCTTGTCACGTCTAAGGGGGAAGATACTGGTCCCCCTGGACAGTGGCGTGCCCAGGATTTTCGAAAGAGAGAGATTATGTACACTATTTTTGGTAGTCATCCCTCATTTTGCCATTTTTTCCTACATTTGACGTTCTTTTTTTTAGGAATACTGGGCCAAAGGGGGGGTTATAACCACCACCAACCCCCCATTGGGCACGCCACTGCCCCTGGATATATAAAATTAACCCATCTCATTCTCACCAAAATTCAACTAAAAAAGAGCAACGACAGCACCGGAGAAAAATATTGAATGGGCAGAGAAAATATTTCTAAGTGGGTAGTCATATTTATTTACTTAACACACAACTAAATCCAATACAAAATTGATACACACCCACTTAATGTGTCATTTTCAGTGTTTAATATGTTAAATGTCTATGACGTCATAATTTGTTTTGTTCAATTTGGTACTCTGTTACAATGGTTATGGACTAACCTTAAGACATTTGAGTGTGGGTTGCTAGGTGAGATATATTATGAATGTTTATGGTTGATGTCAAGGTAACTTAATATACTATAAGGTAGCGCCATCCGAAAATTGCCGATCATGCACGAACGCGTGACGTCATGTGGGAGGATCGGTTATGCTCGTTGCCCCTTCGGTTATGTTCGTTCGGGGCTTAGCAGAAGCAAACGGCCGCTATCATTTCTATGCGAGTTTCAGAGAGGGAAAGTGTTTCATTACTTTGAGGGGTAAATATTAATTATCATACTTCGGGATGGTATTGAGGTATTTCTTTAATGATTAGTAATATAATTAAAACATGCTACTTTTAAAAGATGGGAAAATTGCACATGCAAAAGTATTGTAAAAATTCATTTTTCTGAAACATGATCGATATATTACAAAGAAGGTTGTCCGTGTTTTAATTAGAATTTCAGATTTCATCACTTCATAAATCGTATTATGATTTTAATAAGAAACGTTGCATGCTAATGAAGAATTGCATAGTGAAAGAGTTACAAAGAAAGAATTGATTGACAGATTTGGTTAATTTTTGCTTTTCTGTCTTTTTTTATATATGAAAGGAAAACCCATAAGAGGATCTCTTTCTTTGTTTCCACAAGCCGGCCTCCTTGGCGTAGTGGTTAGCACATCGCACTTCAACGCCAGAGATTTGGGTTCGAAACCTGGCTTGGGCATGGATGTTTGTGAGTGTTCATTCATCATTTCATCACTCATCCCTATCTTCGCAAATTAGCCAAAAGTGGCACAAGAAGCGAAGTAAAATGAAGCAAATCAATCAATCAATCAATATTTGTTTTCACATATACTATCACATTTACTAAATTCTCAATTTTCCCATTAAGGACAAATCAATGTCTTACCCGATTGGATTCGAATCCGGGACCCCTGGCGTCGAAGCGCGATGTGCTAACCACTACGCCAAGGAGATCGACAGAGGTCTCCGAGGTACTACGGGCCTCACAGAACGTCACAGGAGTACTATCGGATTATAAATTATGGATATTAGAGTTTGGATAATAAATAAATAAATTATATAATATATAATCTATAAATAAAAAAACACCCGTTCTTTATTTATAGAATCTCAAAGAGAGCGATAGTTTGCCAAACTAAAAAATAATCCTATCTTGTTCTCACGATAATAAAAATAGAAGGCATAATAAAAAATAAATTGGTAACTATAGATTGACACAGAATTGAATAAGCTGAATTTTGATGTAACTCGTTTTTATGTGGTTCTACTGATTAACTTTTAATTGGAGTCCAAACTTGAATATCCGTAATTTTTAATCCGATAGTAGTCCGGTATAATCTATTTACAACATTTAACACAACGCAGTACAAAAGCCTAATATTTAGTTTTCTGACTGATTAGTTCCTTCTTATTCATTCAGAACGTTGCAATCATTTCCAGGAACATTTCAAATTTTACATAACATTAGAAAGTATTAAAATTATACTGATATACTTAAAATCTAATCTTTACCATTCTCCATAATGTAACTTTATTTTTGAAATTATCAAGTGAAAGAAGCAATATACAATCTAGATAAAATTTTACTCTGCATTTGATACTTACTCTAAATTCGAAAGAATTCCCAACCTTCTTCATATATTTATTTACTGTACAATAATTTACGTACGGATCAAAGTTCCACATGCAAAAATTTTTTGAAAAGTTTTATGTGGAGGAAGAATGATGAAATAGTTTGTAAGATAGTAGTTTCAGACTTTGAAAAAGCAAATCCAGTTTGTAATTTGCAGATATTTTCATTTCTCTGGTTCAAATTTGGCTGCAAGTTATCGTTGTCATAGTTCTAAAAAGTATTTTGTCGTATTAAGAACTTTACATACATATGTGTGCAGAAGACGAGGCAAAGTGTACAAGTACTAATTTAACTAAGTTAACCTACTCGAAATACTTGATGAGTACTAGGAACATCAAACTTAAATGTCTTAACCTACTAATTCAAGCCTATAGAAATAGATTTTTGATCACACGGTAAATGAAACGCTTTGAGAATATCGATGAAAATATCTTAGTTTAATTAAACAATAAAGGAGAAAAGTTACATGAACTCACAATGATTGACCGTTGTAACGACCCTGCGTGGTCGCCACATTTAACATCCCTGCGAGGTCGCAATATTATATTTTGTTATGAAGGTATGGATGAAGAATGCATGCTAAATGTTTAAATGTGTTAACGGATCCACCTCTACGGTTATTAGTTTCGCTTATTATTATTTGACCCTACGTGGTCGCTGTATTCTGTAAATGTTAACGGGTCCACCTCTACGTTTATTAACTTCGCTCATTATTAGACCCTGCGTGGTCGTTGTATTTGGTAAATGTTATCATTTATTGTCATTTATACTGTTCAATTTGTTGAAGAGTCCTGCGAGGCTCATTATTAATTATATTGTCTGAATGCACACAGTTTTACTTTATATTGACACGTGCAACTAGTGATTTTCACACTAGTGTTTTCTTAATGTTACTTCTTGGATGTTTCTCAGTACGAAGGTTGCAATATGTAAAAAAATGAGTTAGCAACGCGTACTTGTAGTTACTATTTTCACCACCCATGCGCCACCGCGAGTATAAAGCCAGCGCAGCGAGGCCCGGACTTCAGTTGGCTTTCAGGTCGGCTCCCGATAAGATCTCTCTTACCAACGGACCTGGAAGAAGGATAACTCCGCTCTTGCGAGAGTCCAAGCATCCTAAAGAAGGAAGGAAGGAAGGTGCACTCCGCTCTTGCGAGAGACCAAGTACCCAAGAGAAGTTGTCCTCCGCCTGCGGGCGAGAGAAGCCGCACTCCGCCTTCCGGCGAGAGAGGTTGAACTCTGCCTTTGGCAAGAGAACCCACTCCACTTTCGAGTGAGAGATACCCCACTCCACTTTCGGGTGAGAGATATCCCACTCCGCTTATTGGCGAGAGAGAACAACTCCACTTTAGAGTGAGAGGACCCGCTCCGCTTGCTGCGAGAGGTTTCCTTCCCCTATCAACCTGCGGCACCCCGCCAGGGTAGTGTGGCGTTGGGTTTCCAGACAACCTACGGCGACCAGGCCCTAAATAAAATTAGGTCCCCATACTCCCCATTGGCGCCTCACTGCGAGGAATGAATTGGATGTTCCCTGCTCCCCCCTTATCTCTTCGAGTCTAAAGGTGGTACAGGTAAAAGCACGTAAGTGGTACAGGTAAAGACACGTGTGTAAGTGTGCTAACGGACATCTTTGTGTTCAGATTATAATAAACTTTGTAGATATATATATATAAATCTGGTTTAATCTTTCTTTACACCCAGCAAGCCCTGAGATATTTCTGAGTCTGTGTACTACGACTGAATCAGTTAGCACATATGGGTAAACTTTTGCCGACCACCCAACTGCAGTGTTTTGCGTGTTGAACGCAGCCAGTACCAGTACTCCTGCGCCGTGGTGCTGAGCACTGCGTGGGTGGACGTTGCATAAAGTTTTTGGCGCCCAAACGTGGGGCCAGATTGTAAAGACTGAAACCAAAAAAACGCCATCTACAAGGACTAGAAGGGGCTCATAAGTGTCAGTGTTAGTGTTCGTCCAAAGAATTCACGAAGGAGAAGATATAGTGTTGTGTTGTGGAAGAAACCACAGACGGTGTGCCAGAAATGGAAAGGGACGCGTCAAGTATGAACTTAAGAAGCAGAGGGAGGAAAACCGTAGATGAAGAGACTGGGTTCGCATGCTGTGAGGATACCGGAGGAGAGATGGAGTATTTCCAGTGTTGCCAATGTCTACAGAAGTTCCATTGGAAATGTGAGGGGCAAGAAGAGACCTCAGTCTCCACTGCAGAGTCCAGATGCAAGACTTGCTCATCATTACCCTTGATGGCTTCCGGGCAAGAACCAAGTGCTCCTAGTACGACCCCATCAGACCATTGGTTATTAGAATGGCTGATGAAAGATAAAGAAGAGAGAAAGAAAGAGAAAGCGGAGGAAGATAAGCAGAGAAAGAAAGATATGGCTCAATTAGAGAGAGCTAGAAAGAAAGAGGTAATGGAGCTAAGACAAGTAGTGGAATCCATGGAGGAGAGAAGGCTTCATGAAAAAGCAGAAGAAGAAGCTAAAAAGGCACTTGAGAAAGCAGAAGAAGAAGCTAAACGGAAACTAGAGACACAGAGTCTAATAGAGTCTCTAGAAGAGAAGAGAGAAATGGAAAAACGTGAAGCAGAAGAGAAAAGAGAAATGGAAAAACGAGAAGCTGAAGAGAAGAGAGAGAGAGAATTAGAAACTCTCCATGCCTTAGTTCAAGGTCAAGAAGAGAAGAGACAGCAAGAAGCTGAAAGAAGCAGAACAGAGATGCGAACACTTTTCTCCCAACATAAGACAGACCAGTTAGAAAGTCTTAGGGAGGAATTAGATAAAATTAGAATCTCTTGTCGGCTGGAAGTAGTGAAAGTAGTGGAAGAACAATTAGAACCTTTAGCTGTCTGGCGTGGTGAAATGGAGCAAGAGCAGGAACAAATGAAGAAAAATTTAGATGTCTGTCTGCAATTGGTAGCCCAGTCTACGACGGAAAGCGGAAGTGAAGAACCAGAGAGAGTGAAGCAGATAGAAGCATCTGTAGAAACCATAAGTTCAGCAGTAAAGACTCTGAGTGAGCAGGCCGTAGTTATGGAGAAGGCAGTCCAAGAACAGAAAGTAGCTGCAGAAACGATGGCCAAAGCAACCGGCGAAAAGGTGAACTCTCTTCGCGGAGAGACACAGAAACTGGAAGTATCTCTTCGGCAAGAAATACATGAGCAGACTGGGTCTATAGTCAGAAGAGTAGGCGAACTGCAAGATAAGATTGAACGGTTACAGATACAACCGGGAGTCCATTCTGAGGTTCTCCCAGATTCCATGGAACGGGATAGAAGTTTGAATCCTGAAGCAGCCTCTTATGAACTTCCTAGAGCTGTGCAGAATCCTTTCTATCTGGAAACCATTCAATCAGATAAACGTAAGCGGCCTAGAGAAGCAGATAGTTCGGACGGGACATTTCCTCGGCGAAGAACCGAATTTAAGATGCCTAGAATGTCTGACATCGCACACATCCCCAAGTTCAAGGGTGATATCGAAGCTCAGTCAGCTGAGAAATATCTTCGTGAGCTCAATGTAAGCTTCGAGCTCATGCAAGTACCTGACAATTACAGACTCGAATTGCTACCTAGAGTATTCACAGGTAAAGCTGAACATTGGCTGGCAGGTAACATAGACAGTTTTGCTAGCTATGCTGATTTCTGCACAAAGTTTAAAGAAGAGTTTGCATCCGAGAAGGCTAAGCAGAGACAATTAACTGCAATAAGAAATAGAAGATATTCCCGTCCCGTACATGAAAATATGGAGAGCTTCGCTTGGAGCATTTACGCCGCCTATAGGAATCTAAGTGACAACTTCAGCGAGAGCGAGGTGCTGAATTTAATCATAGGTCAGTTACCTTATAGAACTCGAAATCTCTGCCTTGCGCACTCTCCCAGAACAGTCGACGAATTGACCAGCTTCCTCAAGGACTTTGAAATATACGATGACCCCGACTTCTGGAGAAATAAAGAGGACTTCAAAGGTAAAGAACTTCCCAATAAGAATTTCAAAGTGCGAAGCATTGAGACCAAGGGTGACACTAAACCAGAAAACTCTTGGAGTACTCGGAATTTTAATAGAGTTGGAGGTAACAGAGGACTCAACCGTAACCAGAATGGTCGATGGGAACCTTATCGACCAAATCCAGGGCGTTCAAGAAGAGAATTTCCCAGGGGCAATCTCCAGAGAGACCAAGACAGAAATTGGAGATCCTCGGTCGGAAGAGGAGGAAGTCCAGTCCAATATACTTCCAGAAGGTACTCTTCCAGAAACTCAGATCGCAGTAGTGAACCCCCTGATCCTGGAGAAGTGCAGACTGTGGAGCAGCTAGACACTCTTGGGACAGTTCGAGAGTTTACGGGTAACCAGAGGTCACAAAGTTGCCAAACCAACTAGTCACCCTCACAGTGTCTCTCCCATTTTCCATAGCCAAGCAGCCATCCCAGAAGGAAGAAAGGAGGAAGAAAGAAGTAGTAGGGGAAGAAGAGGACCAAGTGACTGAAGTGTAGAAGAGACAGAGACTCTTACCAGTTTGATCTTTAATATTTCCAGTAAAATTTTTCCAGAAATTGTAAGTTTTAAATTTCTACCAAAATTTTTGCCCGAGGAAGGGGCGTATGTAACGACCCTGCGTGGTCGCCACATTTAACATCCCTGCGAGGTCGCAATATTATATTTTGTTATGAAGGTATGGATGAAGAATGCATGCTAAATGTTTAAATGTGTTAACGGATCCACCTCTACGGTTATTAGTTTCGCTTATTATTATTTGACCCTACGTGGTCGCTGTATTCTGTAAATGTTAACGGGTCCACCTCTACGTTTATTAACTTCGCTCATTATTAGACCCTGCGTGGTCGTTGTATTTGGTAAATGTTATCATTTATTGTCATTTATACTGTTCAATTTGTTGAAGAGTCCTGCGAGGCTCATTATTAATTATATTGTCTGAATGCACACAGTTTTACTTTATATTGACACGTGCAACTAGTGATTTTCACACTAGTGTTTTCTTAATGTTACTTTTTGGATGTTTCTCAGTACGAAGGTTGCAATATGTAAAAAAATGAGTTAGCAACGCGTACTTGTAGTTACTATTTTCACCACCCATGCGCCACCGCGAGTATAAAGCCAGCGCAGCGAGGCCCGGACTTCAGTTGGCTTTCAGGTCGGCTCCCGATAAGATCTCTCTTACCAACGGACCTGGAAGAAGGATAACTCCGCTCTTGCGAGAGTCCAAGCATCCTAAAGAAGGAAGGAAGGAAGGTGCACTCCGCTCTTGCGAGAGACCAAGTACCCAAGAGAAGTTGTCCTCCGCCTGCGGGCGAGAGAAGCCGCACTCCGCCTTCCGGCGAGAGAGGTTGAACTCTGCCTTTGGCAAGAGAACCCACTCCACTTTCGAGTGAGAGATACCCCACTCCACTTTCGGGTGAGAGATATCCCACTCCGCTTATTGGCGAGAGAGAACAACTCCACTTTAGAGTGAGAGGACCCGCTCCGCTTGCTGCGAGAGGTTTCCTTCCCCTATCAACCTGCGGCACCCCGCCAGGGTAGTGTGGCGTTGGGTTTCCAGACAACCTACGGCGACCAGGCCCTAAATAAAATTAGGTCCCCATACTCCCCATTGGCGCCTCACTGCGAGGAATGAATTGGATGTTCCCTGCTCCCCCCTTATCTCTTCGAGTCTAAAGGTGGTACAGGTAAAAGCACGTAAGTGGTACAGGTAAAGACACGTGTGTAAGTGTGCTAACGGACATCTTTGTGTTCAGATTATAATAAACTTTGTAGATATATATATATAAATCTGGTTTAATCTTTCTTTACACCCAGCAAGCCCTGAGATATTTCTGAGTCTGTGTACTACGACTGAATCAGTTAGCACATATGGGTAAACTTTTGCCGACCACCCAACTGCAGTGTTTTGCGTGTTGAACGCAGCCAGTACCAGTACTCCTGCGCCGTGGTGCTGAGCACTGCGTGGGTGGACGTTGCACCGTGCACCTGTACGAATCATTATTCGTTAATGGACTTTGTCCGCACATTTTCCATTTCCATTCCCATGTGTGTCAGAGTTGTATAACCGGAAAATATACTCCAAGGCTGATATGCGACACACATTTGTACATTAACGAAGTAACTTGCATTACACTAATCTTAGATCTTGCTCTTTTTGACAGAAATGTACTACAAAGAAATAATGTAACATCCATTGGTTTATATTGAGTACAAGGGTACAAAATTATTCACAATATATTTGTGAAATACCAAAATTGAACAAAGTTGCAAACATTTTAATGATGGGTTTAATATTAACTCATGCAATATTTACCATGCAATATTTAAATGAAATTGTTAATAATTATAAATCCGACTTACATAAAATGTACTTAACAAATCAGTTAGGCTCACTACGTACTTCGCACTAGTTGAACACATTTTCAAGATATTGATGACTTCTCTTGTAGTACTGTCGGTTAGGTTACGTTCTAGATTTTGAACTTTTTTATTTGGTTAAAGCGGTTGAAAGAGGTTGTTTGTAATCTTTAATTTATTTGCTTCATTATGCAGATGTGTATTTCTCCTTTGTAATAGATCGAATATGTTTTCCAACAACGAAACATTGCTTGCAGTTTGTGTAAATACCAACGTCTATATATTTTTCACTTTTTTGGCAGCATAGTCTTTAGCCTGTTTAGGGCACGTTTCCTTATTGCGTGTCTTTCGTAGCGTACAGCTCTGCAAACCTTATCAGCACGTCATACAAGCGAAGCATATTGTGAAGATAAGTGTTTAGGAGAACTACACCATTACCATTTCATCGATTATTTGGTACTAAAGTAATTTGATATAATTTTAGCGATGGCACTGCAGTTGGCTTCAGCACGTTCTTTGGTGGAAAATACAGAAATTCTGCTTTTAGATCTCGCACATAGTCTTCTTCACAATAATTGGAACTGCACACTTGCATTTTTTACATTTCATCTACAAGCATGAATCCTCTCATCTACAAGCATGAATCCACTGTTTACTTACGCAATTATCGACTGGAAATCTATGATATTTTATGTCAGTTCCTTTAGTTTTCTTGTTATAGTTTACTGGTTATAGTTTTCATAGCTTGCTACAGCACAATTAGACATGATTGCAGTCTAGAAGTACAAAAATACAATAAAAATAAATGGAACGCTACAAAATCAATAACTTGCTTGTTCCGATTTTTGCGACGTGTTAGTAGATAAATGTACCCCGCACCAAACTTACTGCACATAGCAACGAGCACCGTCAAACCCGATCCTCCCAGATGACGTAATGCATACGTACTTCACATAGCAACGAGCACCCCCTGGGTTAATGTAAGTGATTTTAAAAAGTGAATGTGTAATTTGTGTATTCGAAGAACAGTTTTGATCTTAATACAGTTCTCTTTGTAACAAGAGGTTTAATTTCGAGTGCAAGTATGGGATATTAACATCAAATTAAATTTAAAGTTATTTTAGTGTGTGAGAGTTAGTAAATTTTACGTAAACATACCCGTAACTGTTTCCCACAACCTGAGGGCTTCATAGTATAGGCTGATAAGTCTCATGTTCGCCGTAGTGGATTAATCAGTGGCGTCTCGTCCCTTGCGGCTTCCGTGGCGTAGCCCCTAAAGAAAAACGGATGTATTCACGTAATTATCAATCACAATAACGCATAACTATCACACAGTCTTTTAAAAGGCGATTTTTACCCACGTAAATTCATCGTCTGTTGCAATGGATACGACAGCGCTCCTAGCGGCATTGATGTCAATTATCGTTTTCCGGGGCACTTGTCCGGAAAAATAGGCATATATTAAATAGAATTATCGATTGCTTAAAATTCTGTGGTCGACATGAACTTGCTCTATGAGGACATAATGAAAGAGAACAATCTTTAAACAGAGGCATCTTCCCAGATTTATTATCCCTTCATAGAAGACGGAAAACTAAAGAGGGAACTTCGTGTTCTTTATTGTAGTGAAGAGTTGAAAAACATAAACTCTATCAGTAGAATGCATTCATTTTTTATATAAAATTATTTAGAGGGTACCGTTTCAGAAACAGTAAAAATGACAAACATAGTTTTAATAACTCCAGTGGCAACAGCTGAATCTGAACGATGTTTCAGCACATTGAAGCGTATTAAAACCTGCTTAAGAAATGCAATGGGACAAGACAGACTAAATGCCTTGGCACTTGCTTACAATAGAGATAGAATACATTTCAAACAAAGAGGGCTTCAACGAAAAAGTAATAACAAAATTTGCTGAGCAGAAGAACGTTCGTAGAAAGGTATGTTTCGCAACAATACCTGTTTCTTTTGTAATCGTGTGAATTGTCATTATATTTTAAATTCTTTAAAAAAATAAGTCCAGTTTTGTAGTTTAGAAGAAGATAAATACCCGTTTTTTTTAATTCATGTAATTTGTCATTACATTTTAAATTCTTTCAAAAAAGTAAGTCCAGTTTTGTAGTCTAGAAGAAAAAAATACCTTTTTTTTTGTAATTCATGTGAATTGTCATTATATTTTAAATTCTTTAAAAAATAAGCCCCGGCCAAATTTGAGGCCACGAGACGCCACTGGGATTAATAGTAAATAGATCCACTGAGAATAAACCGGGAACGTAACAAAATTAATACTTGGAATGGGAGAACATTTATTTATCTACTGTTTCTTGTTTTCTGGGTGAGAGGCAGACGGGGTGGTGGAATAACCGCGAAAGAGATTAAGCGCGAAAGGGCACAACCGCTGCGAAACGTAACACTGCATTAAACGCGAAAGGAACATACGCGAAAGGAATAACTGCGAAACGGAATAAGCGCGAAAGGAATTACAGAGAAAAGGGGGCAAAGGACACATATTTTCCTCCAAAATAGTGATGCCCTCTCAAAAAACACTATTTCAGTCTGAAATTATCATGTTTCTTCAACGAATTTATAATAATTAACATAAATTACTGTGATTGAAATGAAACTATGTGTGAAATATATAATTTTTATGTACACATTCATTTACCAGGGGGGGGTCCGTGCCCCCCCCTTCCGGACGCCCATGGTAGTCAGTCCTCATTTTGCCATCTTTTACTGCCCTTTGATGATTTTTTTTTTTTTTTTTTTTTTTTTTTTTTTTTTTTTTTTTTTTTTTTTTTTAGAAATACTGAGATTATAATAACCCCCACCAACCCCTTTGGCCATGCCACTGGGCGCCGTCCTCCACAATCTGCCCGCCACTGAGCAACGGACCCGATTGGAAACAATGTGGCAGCAAATAAATTTTTCAACCTCACCAGTTCACTTCTGAAATGAGTGACATCTTGCCATCTTGCAACAGAATTGTGAATTACGTCCCATACAGTAGACTGCTGCCATCTTACGGAAACTTCGATAACCTCACGAATAGGATGTGCGTGACGTAACTGCAGGAGCACGTACGCGGCGGAGTCTGCGCACAAACGCCCCCAGATGACACAGCAAGCGTTCATTTCTGCTTGCCTAAACATCAATTTGAGTGTTCGTGAATCCTCGGATATTTCCGCCTCGCGCAGTGGCTCACCAGCAACTGCATGGAGCGCAGAGTTGCCCGGTGCTAACTATTTATTGGGATATTTTCTTGAATTAGGTGGTTTGTGGTTTCGCAGACAAGATAAGAATCGATATTGTCTGTGGTTTGTACAATGACACATACATATTATTGAACCTTATTTGCTATGTAAAAGAGACATGTTTATCAAGAATTTTCCATCCGTTGGCGTTTTTATTTTTATTAGCGTCGCTTTCGGCTAATAGCGAGGATGGTAATGATTGGTGATATGATGAAACTAATGAAGAGACATGACAAAATAACAACGCCCATGCCAAAGCTGGGATTCGAACCCGTGACCTCTGACGTCGTAGTGTGCTGTGCTAAACCAATAACTACATCAAGAGCCCAAGACGTGCCCAAGACCATGTACAAACCAAGTCTGCTAAATCTCGATTTCCTGTTTCCTGCTGCGCTGAGCTCATCTGTGATGAACTCGTCGTGGCGCTCACCCGCTATGACGCCAGGGGTCACGCATTCGAATACCAGCCTGAGCACGGTTGTTATTTTTGCCAGTGGGGAGGACAAACTATGCATTCCCGCCCCCCAAGAGGGTTGCCCCCTAAAAAAGCACCCCTTTAGTTTGAAGTTATCATGTTCCTGCAACGCCCTTATAATAATTAACATAAATTACTGTGACTAACATGAGGAGTAGCCCTTTCCCCCCTTTGGAAACGCCCATGCTTATTAACATTCATCTCTATCGTCGCGATTTCCTTCTCGATGGCGTAGTCGTAACGTCGTCGCCTTGTAATCAAGGGGTTCTGGGTTCGATACCCGGTGGAGGTACATAGTGGTTCGGATCCCACTTTAAACTGTAGGTCCAGTTCCAATTAGCCTATCTGGTACTTTTATATTTTAAGTTATTTTATTAATGCTAAATATAATTTTTGTATGTATCATACAACTGAAAATAGGCATTGATATCATTTAATTATTGGTGTATATGTAATTGGTTTATGTGTTTGTATATGTTCATATTTATGTTTATGTAAACTTATTTACTTGTAAACCCCCGTTGTAAGTGGAGCAATAGCTCTGTTATGGGGAGTATGTATAAATAAATAAATAAATTTGTGCATAAAAGTGGCCTTAACATAAAAACTCAAAACTTATCGTCGCGATTAGGCTAAAAAGGAAGAAAAGTGAAATATACAAATAATATTACCACAGAGTTGCCACAGAATTATTTATTGTATTAGTTTCATAATTAGGAAGCGGAATGAAAAATGTGACTGTCACAGTTTCTTACCGTGGAGAAATACGGAACGTTTGGGGCAGTGTCGATAAATTTGATAACTCAACCTGGCAACCCTGACTGAGCATCTTCCAACGTTCGCATGGCCGGTCTACAATCTCTTCGGTGAAAATTCGAAGTTTGGCTGCATGGTTACTCCTTCTATTAGTGCTTTTACAGTTTTAAGTTACGTTCTATAGTGGTGTGGTGTGGTACGGTATTAAGTGTGATTCTCTCTGTGTTGTGGCAGGTACGTTCTGCATGTCGTCAGGAACTGGTCTCGCAAGCACTTCGCTTTGCTCGCAGGTTGCTACCCGACATGTTCACCAGGTGGCGGTGAAGTCACTAGCTTGAAGCTTTTTGTGCGTGTTTTGTTCCTGTTCATCCTTGTGTTGTGACTTACCTTCCACATGTGGTTGGTGTAAAAAAAAAAGTACTTTTTACAATGGAATCGAAACCCGATCCCACCGTAACAAAAGAATGTATCGTTTGTAATCTTCTCAAACGTAGCTTCGCGTGCCACGATTTTGTGACAAAGAAGCAAATAGTTGAAACCGGTAGACCTACGCCAGGAATAGATTTCGACGCGACTGGAAAGAGATGCATTCGGTATTTCAACCCGCATTTGTATAATGTTTACCAATGGCTTGCGGGTTGCAATCACCTCCAAAAATTGTTTTGTTGGCCTTGTCTGCTGTTTTCGAGGGATACTAATGCCTGGAGCAGGCATGGGTTCAGCGATATTTCACACATCAAAATGAAACTTATACAGCACGCCTCATCTCTGAACCATCTCCAAGCTGTAATTTGTGAAAGAACATACATCAACAAAGAGATTGGCAGCTTGCCCGATGACCAGCACACAATTCACGATTCCAAGGAAGATGAAATCGTGAGGAACAACAGAGACGTGATGAAGCGTTTCATCGATGTGGTTTGCATTTCCGGTAGTCGCGGGCAAGATGCAGTGTTTGCAGATCTAGTTGACCTTCTGAGCAGGTATGACTACAAACTAAAATACCATTTGGAATATTCATCTGCGTTCACGGGACTGTCCAGCGGATTTCAGGATAACTTGATTCAATCCATATCAAGTGTTGTGACAGGTCAATTAAAACACGAAGTGAGAGAATCCAAATTTGTCACTATTTCTTTATATGACGCAGCAGGGGCGGGCCCTTCCTCCCAGCTTGCTGTCGTTATGCGATCCGCAACTGATCATGGACAAGTCCAAGAAAGGTTTGTAGGTTTTGTGGACGTTCCAGCTTGTAGGTCGGCTGACGAAACGTGTAAAATTTTGGTAGATTTTATACACGAGTACAGCTGCGAGTATACGTTGGTTGCATATAGCTTAGATGGTGCAGCAGTAAGAGCCAACGAGTTTCGTAAACTGCAGTTGAAAATGAAGGAGCATTTTCCAAATGCTGTTTTTGTGCACTGTTTTGGTGAGAAGTTCAGTGTCGTGTTGTCTCAGGCACACATTAAGTATTGCAGGATCTTCTTTCGTACGTTAACTGGGTTAAAGTCGTTCTTCTCCAAAAGCAGACGGTCGGACAATGAAGAAGCAAACAAACTTATGGAGACAGTTTCATCCACGCTGAATGACGACAATTCTTGCTTTGCTGCTAGAGTGTACCAGTGCCGTAATGAACTCTTGTCTCTGTTGCAAACAATAGTAACTCTAGATGGGTACTGGGATCATGACACATTTGTCACTGCCTGCGGACTTTTGTCAGAAATGAAGACGTTTGCATTCAAGTTCCTTTTGCATGTATTTGCAGACCTCTTTCCTATCATCGACAACTTATTCGACACTCTGCAGTCAACGTTCAACGACATTGTGATCAACACCAACCAGGCGAACATATTCAAAGACAACTTGGCCTGCAAACAAAAAGAGTTTGACAAATTTTGGGAGAAAACAAGACAAGAAGCAGACGTTGAGGAACCAGAGAGGAAACGACGCAAAAACGGCGAGGAGATTGATCCCGAAACGGAGTTTAGTTCCCTGTACCAAAATATCATGAATGTTCTCCTCCGGCAAATAGATAACAGATTCAGTTCCTTGGATTCCTTGCGTTTTCTGGAACTCGTCGAGAATTCTTCCAAATTCGACACGTTCGCATCAGCAAAGTTTCCCGAGAGGGCGTTATCGAGGTTGGAAGAAAATTACAGCAGCTTTTTCAATATAGCATCGCTCAGAACCCAACTGCTGGTTATCTACCCTTCGAAATGCATGCTCAGAGGCTCATCCGCTCAGCTGCTCTCCTACCTCAAGGCAACTGGACTCCGACATGATTTCTCGGACGTCGCAAAACTATGCGAACTGAATGCAATCATTTTAGCAACCGCTTTCGGCCCAGCCAAAACGTCGCCAACACTGAACAGGATTAAGAGTTTCGTTCAGGATGTGCAAGGGCAAAACAGGCAGGAAAAGTTTTCTTCTGTGCTTGTAGTCAACAAAGAACTTTTGACTAAGCTGCGACAGGAACAGGATTTTTACGATCGCGTGATCGAGGAGTTTTCCATGAAGGATGGGTCAATTCAGCTCGACTACAAGTAACCCAAGGTAAGTTTTATTTTTTGTTATTATTATTAGAGCAGTGCTGTGATCTCAACATTTTCAGTGCATGTATCAAAGTTTTGTGTCAAGTGGAGACCATGTTTCCATGAAGTATGGTTTATGTTTCCATTAAATATATGGATGGAATTAATTAACTACTACAACAAAAGAAATGTCATTCGTGGTAGAATACTGAGATTTTGTTTCAGGGGTGCCCCCCCCAAGGCCAATGGCGCAATCCCCCCCAAATATCGTCATGCGTCCCCCCCAAATCATGTGGTAATCCACATGAAGTATTTAATTACGATAGCGTGTCTACTGAAAGTGACTTTTTTAAAGCTTTATTGAACACGATACTTGATCTGCCCGTTCTCCTTAAACAAAGGTTTCCATCCCCCAGCTAGACCCCTCAAAATATTTTGGTGAATACGTAATAATTCATTTCATTTTAATAAATAGCCTGTTAAACTATCCATATTTGTTAATGGTTCAAATTTTCGAAATAACGGAAAGCTAGCAATCTCAAGTGTCATAATTATATAAATATGTATTTAAACAGTTTGTGGTTGGAGAACAAGATTTCAATAACCCACAATTTGGGTATTTGACATAAAGTCTTATACAACTTAAGATCGAAAATTACAGAACCCTATCTAGAAATTCCTAAGGCCGGGACGAGAATTAATAAGGTGTATCCTTCAAAGAACTCAACCCCTCTGCTTGGGGTAATGATATTTTTTTTAGTAATCCATAGCAATAATTACATGGATTTCATCGTAAGTGCAAATTTCACTTGCTAAAGCAAAATTACGCTGCAACAATAAGTTAGAAATGCGAATTTGACACTATTTATTTTCCTGTTTTATCGAGTAATGTGCAAGGCGTTACTGTGAAGTACACAGTTAGTACAACTATTGCACCATAGCCTACAGGGAATCAATAATAGAATAATATTGCTAATAGAACCATATCATCAAACTGACTCACCTGCTTTAAATTCAGCAGTATACCGACACTAAACATTATATTTTAAGAAATTATATTATTAATAAATATCGAGAATATTGTTTATGTCGTGTAATGCAGCTACAGTATATTTCTTCACAATCCTCTCATGAAAATGCCAGACACACATTTTTTGAAATACAAAATTGCGAGCGAAGCGAGCAAAAAAATTTTTATATCCATTTCTTTGCAGGCTTGCAAGAATAATAAGTTAATGGGACTTCAATACTTTCATAGGATCCAAGGACGTATTTAGGGGGGGGGGGGTCCAGGGTGTCCGGACTCCCTCGAAAGATTTATCAAGTACTAAAATTAAATAATGAAAAATGTATTCGTTTAGCCGTTGTTATATAAATTCCTCTGAACTTTGTGTAAGACAAGGATTAATTTGGGATCATACGGCTTTGAAGAACAGGAAGGACGTATGTAGGGGGTCTGGACCCCCCACCCGATAGACTTATTAAGTACGAAAATTAAATAATGAAAATATACTCGTTTAGCATTTGTTGTATAATAAGTCCTTTGAACTTCTTGGAAAACAAGGATTATATTGGGATTATACGGCTTTGAAGAACAGGAAGGACGTATGTAGGGGGGTCCAGGTGTCCGGACTCCCCGAAAGACTTACCAAGTACTAAAATTAAATAATGAAAATATTAGAATTTGTTACATAATCGATGGTTATTAATTTCCTCTGAACTTTTTAGAGGGCAAGGATTATATTGGGATCATACGACTTTGATTTGATTGATTGATTGATTTGGTGTTTTAGTCCACTTTATGCACAGTAAGGCTAATCGGGACTGGACCTACAGTTTAAAGTGGGATCCGAACCACTATGTTCCTCCACCGGGTATCGAACCCGGAACTATACTGCTTTGAATGACATTACATGGATGATTTATGTACACTATTACTCAAAATAATATGCATAAAATTTTAATCAGAAACTTACTTTCTCCAACTACATGTAACATCATTTTTGTTATTCGATAAATATTCAATTATTCATCTATTTTACATTAATTTCATTGCCAGGGCACTTGTTTTTATGTAAGTTATTCCGATCTTAACTGCAGGTAAGCTACGTAATGAATGTGCGCTGTTATATCTCTATTCTTATACAGTCTTTTGAACTAATCGTCTGATTATAATATAATTTTAATTTATGTATTGTAATTAGTATTAATTTGATTTAATATCATTACTTTCATTTAAACATTATTATTATATTTTATTATATTATTATTCCTGAGACACTTGGTTCGGACCCCCAACCCCCCGAAACATATTTCTAGATACGTGCCTGATAGGATCCCTCAATATTTACACTTTTCCAGCTTCTCTTTTACCATGTTCGGCACCGAAACGTGCGCATACCATATCGCTTATTATAGTCCCCAAATATAATGTTCGAACCCTAAAGAAATCCCTTGACAATCTAAGATTTTACACTTTATTAAGAGCTCCATATCTCCTCGCCTCAAATTTAATATTCAATCCTTCAACCTAGATATTACTCCCTCCAAAAGAAAAAAAATCTCCAAACCACATTTTCCGCTACAATCTCAGACGTAATATTAATACACAAGAGTTGGATATCCCCCCCAATTTTAATGCTCAGCCCCCCCCAACTTAAATTCCCAGGATAATATAAGATTTAACACTGATATTCAGTAGTCGGATATTGCCCCCCCTCCCCCAACGTTTAATCCTCAATCCCCCACCAGAATCCACGTGTCGATTTAAGACCCAATGTGTAAGAGTTGGATATCCCCACTTCTTTAATAATAATAATATTACCCATTACAATTTTCTTGGTAGTGTAGAATTTGCTATTTATGTAACAGCAGTGGATAGTTAATAACGTAATTCAACTTGTGCCAAATGCTGTACTGTTTTACATCAAATTTCCATCACAAAAAATCGCCCCCCCCCCAAAAAAAAATTGCTTGGACAACGTGAGTTCACAAACCCACCTGTGGGCATCGCTACCTCAAAATACTTCATTTTCTTCAATGAATTAAATATGATGTACCTAAGGTGTAAACGTATTTTTGGAAATAATATATAAATGTTGAATTTTATATTACATTAAGGAAAAAAATCCCCTCCCCCAATTTCGATGGCGCCATCTGCGCCACAATCGTTCATGTATGATGGAAATAATATATAAATGTTGAATTTTATATTACATTAAGGAACCCCCCCCCCCAAATTTCGATGGCGCAGTCTGCACCACAATCCTCCCCCCCCCTGTGGGCACCCCTGTTTTGTTTTAATTCCATTTTATGCACAGATAGGCTAATCGGGACTGAACCTACAGTTTAAAGTGGGATCCGAACCACTATGTGCCTCGACCAGGTATCGAACCCGGGACTCCTTGATTATGGTTTTATGATTGAGTCATTGATTTGCTTTATTTTACTTCGCTTTTTGTGCTAATTTGCGAAGATGAAGATGAGTGATGATATAATGAAATTGATGAATAGACACTCGCAAATATCCTTGCCCAGGCCGGGATTCGAACCCCGGACTTCTGGCGTCATAGTGCGATGTGCTAACCACTCCGCCACGGGGGCCGGCCTTGATTGTGGGTAGAATATTGGTGATGAGGCATATTGCAATAGAGAACGCATGTTTAAACATGTGGATGCTTTCCACCGGTTAAGAAAATTCCCATAAAGCATTCCTGCACTAGGATAATTTGCACAGGCATCGCCCCACACTGCAGTTTTCCCATGTTAATCCATACAGGCATCCCCAACCTTTCCCCAAAGTGGGGCAAAGCACCCTACGCCCCAAGTTAGGCATTTCCACTTCTACCTCTCCTCCCCATCCCATCCAGCGAACAGGAATGGTAACAAACATCCAGAGACGATTGAGGACATCCACACTGAAGCGAGGTGGTGTCCCGTATCTCGGTACAATGGCTTCTCCGATTCTAGGTTCCCTATCTCAAATTGGTCAGTGGATGACCACCGATTTCCTGCTTCATTTTTTTCACGCTTCCACTGAATCACCCTGTATGAACCGGAGTGTTATTTGGGGTCTATTTTGGGGGGGAAGTGCAGAATATGAACCTCAGTTCCCAGGGGAATAACAAAAATACCCTTGTAAAGATGAATAAACCTGAAAATCTGGGGGAAAGGCAAGTTCCCTCATGTCCCCTCCAAAGTTACGCCTATGTATATGGGCGCTTTGATGTACCTCTAATATACGCTTCGACATTCCGTAATTCAGGGATGTCAGTGGCATATACTGAGGCCAAGGTCTGGGCTATCTCACTATGTCAAATGGTCCTAGGCTATGAATAGAAATAAATTTACCAACTCGTAAGGAATCAGGTTGCAAACTCATAAGAAATCAGGTTGCAAACTCATAAGAAATCAGGTTGCCAAATCATAAGAAATCAGGTTGCCAAATCATAAGAAATCAGGTTGCCAAATCATAAGAAATCAGGTTGCCAACTCATAGGAAATCAGGTTGCCAACTCATAGGAAATCAGGTTGCCAACTCATAGGAAATCAGGTTGCCAACTCATAGGAAATCAGGTTGCCAACTCACAAGAAATCAGGTTGCCAACTCCAGAATCACCATCATCATCTCACTGATATGAATAATTTTATTTACAATTTCTTATCGATTTGTCTCCTCCATTTTATTATCTAGACTCCTGGCTTCGCAGATAGCCTAGCGAGCTTAGAATATACGATCCTGACGGATGTCTACTAAAGCTCTCGCCAGGTTAAACCATGACGTCGTCACCTTGCACCAACCTGCAAAGGTGATATGGCTGGGGTGCATCGATATTGCGTCGACTGCTACATAACTTGTTCCGATTGATTTGGTTTATTTTACTTCGCGTTTTTGCCACTTTGTTTTTCTGGCTAATCTTGAAGATTAGGATGTGTTGATATGAATTTGACGAGGGGACATTCACAAAGAACACACGTGGCCAGTCCAGGATTCGAACCCAGGACACCTGGCGCCCTAGCACGCCGTGTTAACCACTCCGCCACAAAGATCGGCTGAAACTTGTACTGATTTATGATATCCGTTCTTTAGACAATAGTAAGGAATGTCTCACTGGTTTTGTTGCAGTAACGGTAACTAAGCTGGATGCAGAAATATAATGTGGACATCTTAAAGGGGAGAGGGACAATTTCCCCTAGGTCCTTCTCAGAGGCGAGGCGGCGATGACAAAGCAAAATAAAAAAAAAATATTGCTTTTTAAATACTTTAGGGAAGAAGAAAAAATAAATCAGAATATTCGCATATTTGAGCGAAATTAGTCAAGTAACACCATTAAACAGCTAGAAATACTAAGAGATTCGCTAAGTTTAGCGCATCGAAAGAAGAGCCCAGTTCTACACCCCCTCCCCCTTGCCCAACCGTCCCGTTGCATTTCCGTTGTGTGCAATGGTGTCAGGCGGGCCAGCTCATCGCAGCAGGTCTGCGAATACAAGGTCCTTCGACCGCTTTCCCCCAGCTTTTGAAGGTCTGGTCATAAGATACCTTTTTTTCAGCCTCCTTGTTTACAAACAAGGCAGGGTTTCTGTGATATCAAGATGAAACTTCTCAGAATGTCCAGCACTGTAAAGCATGCAACGCTCTTGTTTCTTAAGAGGAAAAAAAACATATTGAAAAGCATCGCAACGCAACTTACACAGAATACATGATGAAAGTAATGGTGCATAGAAAAAACATATAAGTAAGCAAAAGTATAAATTTCCCCACGGTTAGTGCTAGAAAGAACTGGAAAAGAAGCAGTTCTGGATCCATTCTATTTTCTTTATAGTATTTCTTCTTTTAATTTTATGGATCCTGCGGTTCAAATATCGATTTTTTGGGGAAAAAATGTTCTTGGTTTACAAAACACGAAGTACTTCCTGCTGTTTTGTGTTTACTATGTTTACAAATGACAAGATTGATCAAGATTTTTGTTCTTGAGGCGATAGACTTACTCAAACAGAACCTTTTCCCTAACATATCTTACTTTCACACTAGGGATGACGAAAAATATCAGGATTCCGGAAAATCTAAAAATCTCGATTCAAAAATTCTACTACCCGGATTTCGGAAGCAATCCGAATTTCGGAGAGAGAAGTTTAACAATTTTTTCATTTTTTTTTAAAGAATAGATTTAGCCATCTCTACTTCACACGTCATGGACGAACACTGTTATCATCATTATCAATGTAGGAATGGCCCCTCCCCCTTCCCCTTCCCGGGTTGAAAGATTGACCCTAACCTTTTGCAAGTCTTGCGATGACTACGTAAAAATGTCACGCTTCGCCACTGGTCCTTCTCTCTCTCTCAAGCAGCTGGGGAGCACTGTTGCCAACTTAGCTCTTTTGGAGCCAGATCTGGCTCTTTCGTGCACTCGTGTGACTGTGAACTGTGGCACCCGTCCTCCTGCTCCACTATGATGCCATCACTAGCCCTGGCCCATACAGACCAACTTTTGCCATAAGTAGGCTATACATCTTGCACGTGACGTGATATTATTATATTGGATGCGTCGCCCCACCCCCTCTTACCTCCCCAGCTATTTTTATATAGCGCCGTGGCTGAAGTGAAGATGACAATATTGTTATCCGGTAATCCCTTATTTTCGATTTTATACGACCATCGGTGGATCATTGCGATGGATGATGCCGTCAGATCTAGACGGTGGAAACTAAGAATAGACTTTCTACATCCCCTTCCTGCCAGTTTTTGGCATGAGAGAGGGGGGAAACTCTTATGTATAATTTACACATTATCGTGGGGTTTCGATATTAGTTACTGGAATTTTATCCTCCCCAATGGAAAAATTTCAAGTGCCACACTGCAATTAGCCAATCGCCATTCGTTTGTATAAAATTTTACAAGTGCACAGTGCTCGAAGTGGGGGGAGGAGGATGTTTGCTGGTCGAATTTGGAGATAGGTCTGGTATGCTTTGAGAAATCCACGTTCTTTTGCAATACTTTTAAAATTGTACCTTATGGGAGGGAAAAAATCAAATATACCTTATTGGAAAGCTATTCAAGTATCTTGCGTGATACTCTAGTATTCACTCCATAGAAATTTCACAAAAAATTGTAGATTTCTCTTCCATTTGGCAAGAACGTGTAACTTAACACCCTGAGGAGTTGCTTAATGAAAATTTTCTTATCTGGGCAGATAGCATACCTCTTCCCATAACTTCGATCTCTGCTAACACACTGTAAAAAACGTTGATCACTTTTTGTTCATCAATTTGTGTTCAAGGAAGTTGTTACCATCATCAACTAGGCCTGTTACTGAGTTTTTCATCACGAAAATCTCGAAATAAGTTTCTTTTATTAGCTATATTGTATGGAAATGTCTTCTTTTATTATTGTTTTTTCGTATTCTTCCGTCTTGATAACATCTGAATGAAAGATATCTTATTTAACAGTCATTTGAATCTATCCGGCAAAACTCGTTTCAATAAATTCACCACTCGGACATCTATTCGCATTCTTCACATTGTTCTCATTTTATGAGTGGCAAAACTGGAACCACACACGGGTGGAGCCACTCTCGATCGTTCACCCCGTAACTTTTTTGCTGTTGTTGTTCTTCTGAACTAGAGTCATGCAAGGTGTTCTTTGGCCCCAGTGGATACTCTGCCGCCCCGAGCACTCTCGTCTGGTTTCAGGGACGTCCGCATAAGCAGAGATCTCCAGTAGCTTCGACAATGCCTACCACGCGTGTATCTTCTCTGCTGCTAGGAGTGGTTATTCTGTCTTGGGCTGCTTGTCAGGCAAAACAAGGTAAATGCAAAGTTTTTATTTGCTTCATTGCAATACTTTTCGGGTTGTGGAGGATGCATTGTTATAATTTAAATATATTCAACGTTGGGCATAAAGGGACCACTAGTAGAATTCTGCCTCTCACCAGAAATTGAACATGGTACCTCCTGATTACGAGACTATCAAGAGCGACTCATACTGATTGCACGCCAGGGCGCGAAATCATGGGGGGACAGGGAGATTTCCCCCCACAAAAATATTGTCCTCAAAAATCCCTCCGCACCAAAAATTTCAGGGTGATATACTTTACTAAGAATAATATCGAAAACACACAAAGTAGTGTGTTTGTCAGTGTTGAATGTTTTCTCTCTCCCCTTCTCTGTCTTTCAAGATATCATTAACAGATCTACACCAATAAGAATATACACACAATAAAAGTAAAACAAGAATGAAAGAAAAATATAAGTCCGAAATTTAATTGATTTATATTAATTCAAAGCAAAAACTAAACCAAAACTTATACATTATACATAATAAAGCTATTTCAACTAGTTTGTAATTTACAGACACCTTTAATAACTTAGTAAAGGAATTGGTTTGCTACTTTATAAATATATGATATTTATAAAAGTAATAAATTAATTCCATTACATGTATTTAATAATAATGTATTTCTTAAATATTTAGCAATTTACCTTTATATTTAATAACATAAATATTATATCCTACCCCCAAATTCGTCTTAAGTTTGCGTCTCTGGTTCAGACACCAGAGCCTCGCTAGCTAGCCAAATGCAATCCAGGATGCATTAATAGATAAAACAAGTCTAATTCTCTTGTTAATCCAGTCTCAGTTTTCATCTTAACTGGCCTTTTGGTAGGGGGTTTTCAATAAATTAATATTTATTTTCTTAATTGCTAATTTCCAACTTTTTCTAAGTAGGGGTCGAATAAATAAAGGTTAAGAAAAACGAAATAGAAAGTAATGAAAACGTCATGAATTTTGAATTTGTTATAGGACTGTAGTTTGTAATGGAAGTGAACTAGGCGCCGAAAGTTCGGGGCGAGAGTGCCTTAAAGGGTATCTACCCCTGAGAGAACGTCTTTAATCCATCACTGCACTCTCATTATGCATTCCTCTTTGTGTTGCTCAGTGGCGGCGACAGGGGGAGCAGTTGCCCTACTTTCCGCCACTTTTGCACCCGCACTATGCTAAACCTTATCTAAAAAGGGATATACACTGTCTTTGCCCCGCAGTTTTGGTACTTTGCCCCCCCCCCCCCGGTTTTGGTACGCAATCGCCGCCACTGGGCTTGCTTATTATCTTCCGTTCAAGAAAACGCCCGTTCTCCCTTGGATATCCAAGTCTGATACCATGTTCTATTAGCTTTAATTTTTTCTCGATAGCTACGTTTATTGGTAATGATTTGGCACCTCTTCCCTTATTCCTATCTCTCCATCGGTCTGTCTGTGCAGGCTCGGCCTTCTGCCGTTGTAAGATGGTCACTTTACACCTGTGGCCTTGAAGGGAGAATACTTCTGTGTAAAGGGTTATCTAAAAGAAGGTTGCCTTTTAATCTCAGAGGGAAAACGCGTGTGTATCAATGTGGAAGTCACTTCACCTATCGCGTTATTGTTCGTTTGTTTCGAAACTTTTATTGCAAATTCGCGATTCCAGCTGATAAGACATCTGTTGTGAGATTTTTGAACTAGTCATTCCATGGGGAAGCAAGTGGGATGAAACAGGAAATGTAATGGATTATTGAGGGAGTAAGTTTTTTTTTTCTAGACAGGCTTAAAACCAACGACAACCACCCAAAGCCTCCTCCGTCATATTTTGATATCATTCATATGTTGTCCTCGCAGGGAGTTTGAAAAAAGTCAAGATAAAAATCGTCTGAAATTATTCAGCGTTACTTTGCAATAAACGTTTCCCGATTTCACTCCACGGAGGGGATATGTTTTACTTACAATGTTTCGAGCGCTGCAACACAAAAATACACCCTTGTCAAGCAGAAAATTATTTCTAAAGCAGTTTCACACAACATAGTTTAACCTGCTTCATAAATAAGATCGGCGACGATACGTTTCATGCTTCACCTGCTAGGACTTTCTATGTTCACGTAAATGTTTGCAATACGTATGTCATCTTGAATATTTGCAGTTATAACACGAGGTACGGACAACACTATCTTACAGTGTAAATGCATATGCACTTATTGTGACGGAATTTTCTGTATTTCTGCTCACACTCGTAAGTGAAAAATGAACACGAATTATGCTTCCAACTTCTTTACACCTCCCTGAGTTCACATTGGATTTGCAATACACGAGAACATTCAGAAAATTCAAAGTTTCCTGTATTCTGTACAAAGTCTGTAGCTGTATCCACAGATTATACATACCACTCATATCCAGCACCCAGAGTAACAGACACACTAGCGCCGCAGCGGTAAAATTTGAATCACGAATGTTGACAAAGTCACATATAAGGGAATAGAGGGTAATTCAAAAGTCCCTTAACACCCCCTATAAAAAGTAAAGGAGTTAGGGTGGGTACAATTGGTCATAATAGAAACAGGTTAGGCTTAGGATAACCACAAGTGTGTTCCAAGCGGACGTCCGCCATAATGAATTCAATTCAATTTTTTTATATTGATGTGATAAATACGTATATGACACTGTTTTCTCACAGCTGGAAAATTATACATTTGTTACAATCATGCAGTCATAACTATTTCAAGATTAAAAATAGGTTGAAGAAACTTTCACCACTGTATTTATCGCAGACTGATTTGATTCCAGTCTGACTGCCACACGGGAAACCCTGCTTTCCCCCCGCAAAAAAGCGCTCTAAGGCCCACCCAGCCTAAAATGGTACCGGCGGGGGGGAGGGGGTAAATGAGGCCGCAGTGTGGTGCTGATCACATCTCCTCCAAGATGATCGACATTGAAAATATGTGGGGCCCTACCCACACATACCCTAAATGTGCCTTGGTGGCACGGTGCCATGCACATGGAACATTATCTTTACCTGTATTTATTGTGTTTGTTTCTGTACCCCTGAATAACTACGTTTATTTCTTACATACGCATGTACAAACCCTCTATCCCTCTGAGGGCCCCTAAATGCTTACTTGTCTCCGCCCCTCCCCCCCCCCCCGCACTAAGGGGTTTTGCGGCTTGTAGATCCGGCACTGGTTTCCAACTATGTGTCTTATTTGCATTCTAAGGTGAAAAAATGTTTCTGTGCCTGAGGCAAGGAAGCTAGGTTTTGGTGTTCGCTAAATTATTACAGTTCACCATTTGAGACTTCAGTGTTTTGGGCAGCGTTTGAAGTGGATATTGCTAGCTGGGGGGATGTTTGGTCGATGCTCCTATAGTTTAACATGTTGAAAATGAGACAGCTGGGGGATGTTTTGTGAAAATTTTGCTGTCTTGTGGTATACCATCCCCCTGTATCCCCCCTCACTACAAGCACGGGGCCCGTCAAGTATCTGAGTGACGCTCGCTGAGCAAGATATTCGCTCGTTCAGCAGACAGGTCATTTACTTGACGCAGTTTGCTCATTGATCAAAATATCAGTGCCTTGCCTTTGAATAATCTGTGGTCAATGTGGCTGCGTCAAGTGGACAAAATTTCGGTGTTTGAAATGTTGTTAATTATGGAATGGAAATTGAATAGTTGATGTGAACAAAACTGTCGAAATTTTCACACACTTGCACAACTTTCCAAAACTACGGTGTATATTTACATTTAATATTTATTATTTGGAACAACACTATCATTTTAATTCAATTACAAAAACTGGAATATTACACCACCTCCTGTTACTTGAACCATTCTATGCTTGAACTTCCTCTCTAATTATGCTATATCGCAAGCTGTTCATCATAAATATTTCCTCATTGGTCGCTACGGCATTTGCAACTCGCCACCCGCCATCCTCATACAGTTTTCCTCTTCTTTCCTTTTCCTCAAGAGATCGAAACACAGACACCCTATATTCTGTGGCTCAAGTCTGTGGCCAGCCTGTGGCGAGCAAGGTTCAAGTTCGCTCAGCGATCAAGTGAGCAGCGCTCGCGGAGCAACGCCTATTTGGCCGTGAAGTAGCCGAGCGATCACGTTGCTCGCTGAGCGCTCAGATACTTGACGCGCCCCCTGGTTTTGGGGTAGATTGGGTACATTGATTTGGAACGTGGTAGTCGAGATAGAGCAGTGACGCAACCACAGGGAAGCATTGCCCCCCCCCCCCAACCTTCGACGGAAGTCAATTATAGGGGGGGCGAAAGTTGACGGCCACGGGCACCTGCAGGGGGGGGGTGCACAGAGGATTAATTGCCCCCTTCGATTCCAAATTTTATGCAAAGAAGAATACATTTCGTAAAATGTTCTTGTTCGCTTCGCTCGCAATGCCTGCTTTTCGCAGTCTCGTCAAGTTCAGACCCGTAGCTAGGGGGAGGCGGGAGTCGGCCATGGGCGCCTAATGATGTAGCATGAAAAAAAGTTGTGATAAAGAGAATGCCTTGGCGCCCCGTTATTTTATTTGCGCCCTGTTAGGGGCAAACATTGATGGCCAAGGGTACCTGCAGCGGGTTACAGAAGAGCAATTGCCCCCCTCGTTACATTTCGTAACATTTTCTTGCTTGCTTCGCTCGCAATGCCTCCTTTTCTCACAAGGGAGGTTATCTAAGTGTCCCCCTCCGATTTCCATGAAACTTGGGAGGTGTATAGAGGAGCACAAAGGAAGAAATACGTGGTTTTTTTGTTTCGGCTAATAAACGGTTTTAGGGGACAAAACCCCCACTCAAATGTCAAGACGAGGACAAATTGAATTGAGTATGTGACCCCTGTGTCGCCCTCCGATTTCCATGAAACTTGGAAGGTGTATAGAGGAGCCCAAAGGATGAAATACGTGTCTTTTTTGTTTCGGCTAAAAAACTGTTTTAGGGGGCAATAAACCCTCAAATATCAAGATGAGGACAAATTGAAGTAGGGATCTGACCCCTGTGTCTCCCTCAGATTGCCATGAAACTTGGCAGGTGTATAGAGGGGCCCAAAGGAAGAAATACGTGTTTTTTTTGTTTCGGCTAAAAAACGGTTTTAGGGGCAACCCCCACCCCTCAAATGTCAAGATGAGGACAAATTGAAGTAGGGATCTAACCCCTGTGTCCCCCTCCGATTTCACGATACTTTGCACGTGTAAAGAGGGCCCAAAGGATGAAATACGTGTTTTTTTGTTTCGGCTAAAAAACTGTTTTAGGGTGCTAGACCCCCCTCAAATGTCAAGATGAATAGAAATCGAAGTGGGGATCTGATTCCGAAACCACGTAAATATGGCATAGGAAGAACACGCACATATAATTGGAATATACACAGCACATAGCTGTGTTTGCCAGTGATATGCACTTCATATCTCAAGTGTTTCACTTGTGTATCTGCCAGCAGTGGCGCAGGAACGTTTTTCATTTGGGGGGGTACAAAATTCAGCCTCCCATATATATATATATATATATATATATATATATATATATATATATATATATATATATATACTGGCAGGCACGTATCTAGACATACATTTCTGGGGTCCAACCAATTGTCGCAATAATAATTATAATAATTATATTTAATTAAATTAAGATATTAATTAAATATGTAAATTAATTAATATTGTATTGTTATTATTACGTACATGAACAGGTAAAATATAGTAAAAGAATAGAAATATAACAGCATATATTCATTATCTAGCTTACGTGTAGTTAGATCGCCAAGATTTGCATAAAAACAATTGCCCTGGCAAGGAATTTAATGTCAAATAGAAAAGGAATTGAATATTTATTGAATAACAAGATAGGAGTTAGATCAAATTAGAGAAATGTGAAGTTTCTTGTTAATATGTTACGGATATTATCATTAGTAGCGTGCATAAATCTTTAGAACCCTCAAAGCCGTATGAGCCAAATAAGTTCAGCAGAAATAACCATCAATTATATAACACATGCTAAACAATTATATTTTGATTATTTACCATTACTACTTGGTAAGTCATTCGGGGGGGTCCAGACTCTCTGGACCTCCCTAAATACGACCTTGGTACCTAGATATAATGTGAAGCCATGATAAATATTTTATTTTAAAACAGCATACACGAATGTCCTGTTGTTTAATGCAAAATTTGCATAAATATTTTTTTTGTTTTTAGAATTCATGTTTTTTTTTTTTTTTGTTTTTTTAAGAACAAATTTTAAAACCAGATAACAATTCTGAAACATATAAAACTGTGGACCTCGTTCCGAGCTTATTTGAATTTAACGGAACGGAAAATCAGGAGTTCGAAATGTGAAATTGATTGATTGATTGATTTGGTCTTTTAAGTCCACTTTTATGCACAGTAAGGCTAATCTGGACTGGCCTACAATTTAAAGTGGGATCCGAACCACTATGTGCCTCCACCGGGTATCGACCTCGGGACCCCTTGATTACAAGGCGCAATTGGGGAGGCCCTCGAAATGTGAAAATTGCGAACCTAGACACATCTATTCATTTTAATGCAGGTTGAGATTAAAGGGGGTGAGGATGATCTTGAGCAACCCCAACCAGGAATAATCACCTCTCACCCGCTGGATACAGAAACCACATTATTGAATATATCATATTTATAGAGTTTCACTTCAGTTCAGTTCATTCTAATTTTAATGTCCCATAGCTACACATAAAAATATCTTTAAACAATTTATGGCAGATGTGTACCACATCCAATGTTTTTTAGAAGCCATGTATTTGGTATTTTCTCAGACTTCTAGGGTGTTGTATTTAAAAAGAACGTTCCCGATGAACTCGTAAGAAGTCTAACTTTGAAATATTTGTGAAACACTTGACAAAGCATTTATTTGTTATATTATTAGCTGAAGCTAATGACACTCTTCAAGCAATGAAAATGTTATCAATACATATACAAAACCGAAATCCTTCAGATCTCAGAGGAAGCAAGAAAAGGCATACGTTCAAAAGTTTTTTTTTCCTTTTCAATCGTTGGTGGACAATATGAAGAGCCGGCCAAGGTTTCTTTTCGTATGTAATGGTATTAAATGCAGGTGCATGCGTGTGTTTTTGGATGTCATGTCAATTTCTCGTTTATGTGAAAAGGTAAACTTCAATATGAGCAAAAGCATGTGTGCGTCACAGTTAAAGATTTTCGCATCTACAAAGAAAATCCACCAAGACATTCCTACCTCGCCGGCCTCCGTAGCGGAGGGGTTAGCATCGTTCGCTATGATGCCAGAGGTCCCAAGTTCGAATCCCGGCCTTCCTGGGCATGGGTGTTACTTGTGAGTGTCCATCAATTTCATCATATCATCACTCATCCTCATCTTCGCGATTAGCCAAAAGTGGCAGAAACGTGAAGTAAAATAAACCAAATAAATTAATCAAACATCACTCAAAGGCCTCGTGAATCCAATCCAAAATCTACCAATAGAACCTGCAGTGAGTCTCACCTATCTCGTTCATTCATCTGACTAATTTAATTTCCTTACAGTTTGACTTTAGGGTTTAACTTAAAATGACATTGTGTTTGTGTTGCATTCGATATCAACATTAGATTCTAAGCAATTAATGTCCAATTATAAGTATACTTAATACATAGGTAAAACTACCCCCCCTCTGATAAAATCGCAAATTGCACTCTATTTAAATGTTTAGGGAAAGTGTCATTTCACCTAGGAATGATGTGGTTTTGGGATGAGTCGAGAATTGTCACAGCCTCAACTCGTTTCCTGTGTGGTGAGGTCCTTCTCGTTCTTGTTTGTCTTTATTATTGTTTCGGTTTCCACTCTGAAGTTGTTAAAACTTGTTCTAGATTTACTTCATGCTCAGATAGGATAATCGGGACTCTATTTTCAAAAAGAAATATCTTAATATTTAAGTATAGGTTTCCGAACATCCTCTTACAAAGTTATGAAAAATATGGGTGAGGAACAGGAGTACATTGTACCCCCGGGTTGGGTTGTTGTTGAGTTTGGTTTGAGTTTGAGTTGGTGTTTTAAGTCCACTTTATGCACAGTAAGGCTAATCGGGACTGGACCTACAGTTTAAAGTGGGATCCGAACCACTTGTACCTCCATCGGGTATCGAACCCGGGACCCTTTGATTACAAGGCAATGACGCTACCACTGCGCCATGGGGGAGGCCCGATTGTTGTTGAGTTGGTGTTTAAAGTCCACTTTATGCACATGAAGGCTAATCGGGACTGGACCTACAGTTTAAAGTGGGATCCGAAGAACTTGTGCCTCCGCCGGGTGTCGAACCCGGGACCCCTTGATTACAAGGCGACGACGCTACCACTGCCCCCGAGTTGGTCTGTCGTGTCTCGTCTCGTTCGTGTAATTATTTCGTTCTGGAAAATTCCATTTTAAATATTCCAAAGAAAATGGGAACAATCACATACTCTTCTGATGAAGATTTGTATCTTATCTTCGAATCGACGTGAGTAGAGCAGGTGGCCGGGTTCGCCAACCGAAAATGGGGCTCGATGGGGCTCGCCTTAATGGATTTCTCGTAAGGCATGAGCCCCATTTTCTCGCAGTGTTGCCAGCTCACCCCAAGAATATTCCACCATGATATTTTACAAGCGAAGCTAACCTACGAATGGGAGTTGGCAACACTGGCAACATTAATTGCGGTTCAATATTGCCAACTCACCCTAAGAATATTTCACCATGATATTTTACAGGCGAAGCTAACCTACGAATGGGCAACACTGACTAGTGGAGGTGGCCGGGTTCTGCAATATTAATTGCGGTTCAATATTGCCAACTCACCTTAAGAATATTCCACTATATGATATTTTACAGGCGAAGCTAACCTACGAATGGGAGTTGGCAACACTGGCAACATCAATTGCGGCTCAATATTGCCAACTCACCTTAAGAATATTTCACCATATGATATTTTACAGACGAAACTAACCTACGAATGGGAGTTGGCAACACTGGCAACATCAATTGCGGTTTAATATTGCCAACTCACTCTAAGAATATTTTACCATGATATTTTACAGGCGAAGCTAACCTACGAATGGGCAACACTGACTAGTGGAGGTGGCCGGGTTCTGCTACATTAATTGCCAGTGTTGCCAACTCACTTTAAGAATATTTTACCATATGATATTTTACAGGCGAAGCTAACCTACGAATGGGAGTTGGCAATACTGATTAGTGGAGGTGCACGGGTTCAAGAACATCAATTGCCAGTGTTGCCAACTCACTCTAAGAATATTTTACCATGATATTTTACAGACGAAGCTAACCTACGAATGGGCAACACTGACTAGTGGAGGTGGCCGGGTTCGGCAACATTAATTGCCAGTGTTGCCAACTCACCCTAAGAATATTTTACCATGATATTTTACAAGCGAAGCTAACCTACGAATGGGCAACACTGACTAGTGGAGGTGGCCGGGGTTGCGTCCGAATCAGCAGCAGATGTCACCTGCACCGTTACATCCGGGACTCAGCCAATCTCTGTTGTCCGAATTTGCGGTAGACGTGGAGTCGGAGGGAAGAGCAGAGAGGCGCGACAGATGCACGCTTGAACTCGCTGTGACGCTGCGCTTGGCAGCCATATTCTAACTTTTATTTTGTACAGGCAACATTTACTGATTAGAGGATGTAAAACTCAGTTATATTTTAATATTTTATCGACAATGAATGCAGAAAAATTGAAAATGATAAAATAGCGTGTTATATTTTTAATATGAGTAGTTAGGTGGAAATTATTTTGTTTGTTTGCGCCCCACGCGGTGGGTGAAGTTCGGGCTGACACCTGGCGGGAAAAGTGACAGGCGTACTACAAGGGGACATGCAGATTCGGACAACTTGGACGTGACTTCGACGGCACGCGAGAGCAACGGGGAGAGAACGGGGTGGAGCACTTGCCAATCCGGACACGGCTTTTGTAAACCTCTCGGGAACGATGTGCCACACACACGTGCGCGCGCGCGTGCCTGTATTGTGACGCAAGCAAACAAACAAAATAATAATAATTGTTTTTAGGATTCCTGGCCCCTAACCCCGCCAGGGTGCGTGGTGCCCAACCAAAAAGGTTCTAACGGCTGCGACTCTAAATAACCGCACCTCTGTAGGGTTTCACGTGTTTTTTTTTTCCCCCAAACTTCCATGAAACCCTACAGAGGACCTCCGTAATGCATGCAACGTGTACTAACGACTCTAGTGTTATTTTGATGTTGTAATATTTTTGGATATAGAGTTTTATTGTGAGATATAGATAAAAATAATTATGTTTATTATAATATTTTTTTGATGAAGATGGAGAATGTATGTGTGTGTGTTACAAATAAAGTTGCATGTTTTTTCTAGTGTGTGTGTATGTTTTTTTGATGTTTCGACAGCATCTGAAACGATAAAAAAGAATTTTATTGTTAATTTTCTCGTGTAAAAAAAACAACAACAATTTTTTTTTGTGCAATCTACTAGATTGGTAGAAAAATATATTAGTGGGCAATAAAATCTGAAGAAGATTTGTGTCTAGCAAAAAATAAGCTAAATAGAATCACACATGCATACAATATTTATTTATTTTTCTATCTATAATTATATTTTTCTTATATATTTTTTTTTATTTTTTTATAGAGTTGATTAAAGCACATATTTGAGGAAGGCAACGCTACCCATATATAAATAAACATACCCCGAAAAAATGCGCTCCATGAAAAGTTGCCCTGTGTGCAAAAAAACTATATCAAGCAAACATTTTGCAAGACATTGTCGCACCTGCGTGCCAGGCAAGCATTTGGCTGCCACCGAACCGTGTTCCGGATGCAATAAACATATTACAATTGCGTATGTCAAGAAGCATAAGCTTACTTGTCTAAGCAAAAATACATCTGGGGCCCAGCCTTCGACCTCCACCAAGAGGAAGGCAGAAGCAGCCTCCATCAATGCACCACCCGCTAAACGCGTCAAGCCTCCAAAAGCAGACCGGTCTGCTTTCGGGGGAATATTAGGAGATTACGTTCAATTGTCGGATGGCTCATGCGACGTGCGTAGCTTTTTAGAGGAGAAGCGAGCAGAAATAGTTTCTATTTTTAGTAATGCACTGGCTACGCACTCCTCCACTAAATTCTACGCATCGCTACGTTGCTGGTACAAGAAGCCGTCTGGTGAAATTTACAGGTTCTGCCACAACACCAAGGCGAAGATGCTGCATCTGGCGGATGCCGACAACCTCGAGGTCATCTACAACAAGTTTGTCGAGGAGCTGCTGGCAAAGCAAGAAGAACATGAAGCTAAGGGCTCGGGGGGTTCGCTGTGTGGTGAGCGTCACGAACTGCGCGTCAAACTTTCCAAGTTTGTGCCTCTCTCCGCCTCCAGCTACGTCCCCTTACCACCTGACATCGCGGAAAAGATGGCCATCCTGAACATTCAGAACAGAGACGCCAAGTGCTTTCTCTGGTCGGTGCTTGCAGCGTTGCACCCTGTTCACTGGAAAAAACAACCACACCGAGTTAACCACTACCTACCCTACGAGCCAGAGCTGGAAGATGCCATTGCTGGGATCAACTACCCGGTGGAGGTCTCGGATATTCGCAAGTTCGAGGCCCGTACACACAACCCTCGGTTGGCCATCAACGTTTATGGCCTCACCGAAAACAAAAATGTGGTTTTCCCTATCCGGGTGAGCAACGTAGACGACGATAGTGCGCAGGAAATTCATCTTCTGCTTATCAAGGACGAGACCCACCACCATTACACCCTCATTCGCTCGCTCTCTCGGCTTGTTTCAAGCCAGCTGAGCAAAGACAAAACCCACATAGAAGTTTGTCCCAGGTGCTTGTCTAAATTTCGTAATCGAGAACAGCAGGATTACCAGCGCATCAGAGGTCGCAACATCGCTGCCGAGAAGCTCGCTCGCCACAAGCTCTACTGCAAAGCCAACGAACCTGGGCTGGCAGACTTGCCCGAACCTGGCGACGTGGAGCGTTTCCGCAAGCACGGTGCCATGGTAGAGCACCCCGCTATCATCATCGCGGATTTCGAGGCCTTTCTCAAACCCCTGTCTACTTGCGATCCCGATCCTGAAGTTTCTTCCACCACCCCTTACCAACTCCACGAGGCATCCAGTTTCGCATACGTTGTGGTGCGACGAGATCAACACATCGCGCCCGAGCCCTACGTGTACCGTGGTCCCGACGCAGCCAAACACTTCCTCGAGAGGATGGTTGTGGAAGCCAACGAGATAGGGAAGGTGCTGTTGACCCCCAAGTCTATGCTCCCACTGTCCCCCGATGATCAACGTAGACACGACGAGGCCATCACTTGCCCTGTCTGCGTCGAGGAGTACACCGCCAACAACCGTAAAGTCCATCACCACGATCACTTTAGCGGTAGGTACGTTGGTCCTTGGTGCAACAGATGTAACCTTAAGGCCCAGGACCCACGCTTCATCCCTGTGTTTTTTCACAATGGCTCGGGATACGACTTTCACCACCTGATCAAACATCTTGGATACGACAATGCAAGAATCAACGTCCTGGCACAAAATGAGGAGCGTTATATTAGCGTCAGCAAGTGGGTGCCGATCCCCAACTCAAAAAGCAAGAGCATCGAGCTTCGCTTCCTCGACTCCCTGAGGTTCCTCCCAGCCAGCCTCGATGCTCTTGCAGGGAAGCTGAGCAACGAACAAATGCTTATTACCTCTGCAAATTTTCCAAACTTGGACGCCGGTCTCTTCAGGCGTAAGGGGGTCTACCCCTACGAATACATCACAGACCCTACCAAGTTTGCGGAGACGTCGCTACCTCCCCAGGCGAAGTTCTACAGTCAGCTACGAGGCTCGAACATCACCGACGAAGAATATCACCACGCCCAGTCCATGTGGCGCGAGCTAGGTTGTCGAACTCTCGGAGACTACCACGATGCCTACCTCAGACTTGATGTGACGCTCCTCGCCGACGTGTTCCAGACGTTCCGGGCGACCGCAATGAACATCTACCACCTGGACCCCGCCTACTTCTATAGTCTCCCCGGACTGGCGTGGTCAGCCATGTTTCTGGTGACGAAAATCAAGCTGGAGCTTCTTTCAGACGTAGACATGATGCTGTTTGTGGAACGCGCCGTGCGGGGTGGAATGGTCCAGGTGTCGCAACGGCACGCGCGCGCCAACAACCATCACATAGCTACTGGCTACGACTCCACCCAACCGTCCAGCTACATCATGCACAAGGACGTGAATAACTTGTATGGGCACTCCATGATGCAGCCACTCCCCTTTAGAGGGTTCGAGTGGGCTGACCCTTCCAACTTCGACGTTGAAGGTTTCGACGATTCGAAACATGGGTTCTTCGCCGAGGTGGACCTTGAGTTCTCCGAGAAGCTGCAGGATTTGTTCTGCGATCTTCCCCCTGCACCCGAGTTCAAGTGTCCACCCGATTCCAACCAGAAGAAGCTCGTCATGGATTTCGAACCCAAGAAGAATTACGTCCTTCACTACCGGAATCTCCGGTGGTTGATGCAGCGAGGGGTCACAGTCCACGTAGTTCACCGCATCCTCAAGTTCGAGCATTCTCCATGGTTGCGTCCATATATTGAAGTCAACACTGAACACCGCACCGCAGCCACGTCCGAGCTTGATAAGGATTTCTTCAAGCTCATGAATAATGCGGTGTTTGGCAAGACCATGGAGAATGTACGGAATCGCGTGGACATAAAATTGGTGACGAGGAAAGAGCAATGTCGTCAGCTTGTCGCGAGTCCATTGTTCAAGTCTCGAACAATCTATAACGAGCAGCTGGCTCTGATTCACATGAGGCAAGGTGTGGTGAAACTCACCAAGCCCATCTATGTTGGAGCCACTGTTCTGGATCTGAGCAAGCTCCACATGTTCGAGACATACTACGACATATTACGTCCACACTACGGCCACAACATCTCGCTTCTCTACACGGACACGGACAGCTTGGTGTACCACGTTCGCACAGCCGACGCATACGGGGATATAGCCACAGTTCCAGCTCTTGAAGAGCTCTTCGACACCTCGGGCTATCCCCAGCCGAACCAGTACGACATCCTGGCCCGCAACAAGAAGGTGCCTGGCAAACTCAAAGACGAGAAGGACGGAGACGTGATTCTTGAGTTTGCAGGTCTTCGCGCCAAGGCCTATACCATCAAAGCCGAGGGTAGCGTTACCAAGAAGGCCAAGGGTGTCGGCAGACAGGTGGTTCGTGAGCATCTCACATTCGAGGACTTCGTGGATTGCCTCAAGACCAGGTCGTCGGTTCTAAGAGCAGAACAGCGCATCCAGAGCGTCGACCATGTGTTGACCACCAACAAAGTGAGGAAGATTGCCCTGGATCCCAACGACGACAAGAGGTGCGTCCTCGAGTGTGGAATCCACACACTGCCGTGGGGGCACTATCGCTTAGCAGAAAGCAAAACCTGCAACATATGCCCATCTTCAACAGAAGATTCATAAAACAAAACAAAAAAAAAACAAAAAAAAACAAAAAAAAACAAAACATTTTGTTAGTCATTACAAAAAAAAAAAACAACACTGACTGTTATTACAAAAAAAACTTTCACCGTATTTTAAATAACCAGCATACCTATGAATCTCTTTGGTTTCCGAAAACAAACCAACATGGAGACTGTACACCGCGCGACGACAGATCATGAATTTCTACCTTCCATGTTAACTAAACTCAACGGTCTACTGATTGTTCACCTTAACAGCATTTGGACGAAATTGGATGACGATGTGGGCAAGATGTTTTACGTCTTCAACAACAATTTACATTTTTACAAAATTCCGATCGATGGAAAACTTCAAATCACCGTGAATCCGGAAAACGTAGGCGAAATCAAAATATCTACCGGCAAGAACATTTTTCGAATCAAGCACGACAAGATGCTTTCTAACATTACGTACGATGTTTCTGCAGGAGATTGTTTATACGTTGAACTCCTAGGAGATTACGACAAACTTATTCCTCTCTTCGTAGAATTACGAATCGTCTATCCTATTATAAATAACCGTTAACCAAAATGCCTAACGATATTTTCGGCCACACCAAACGTGTAGACCACGCAGAAGAGATTCTCATGTTGGACGTCAGAATTAAAAAGTTGAGGAGCGATTTGATCGCTTTGCAGGAGACCTTAAACAAAAGTTTAGAGTCGGAGATTGCTACGCTCCAAACGCAATGTCTGGACCCCATTCTGAAAATCGATTCCGAACTGAAAACGCTCATAAAAAATTATGTCGACGTACCTTCTTACGACAACGTTCAAAATATACAGTTGAGCGTGGATAAGCTTCAAAATGATTTGGCCAAATTACAACAATTTCAATCGAAAAATGAAGATTTGGAAAAATTGAAACTCGAAATCGAAGAACGAACTTCCGCAATCGAAAAGAATTTCTCTGAACTTCAAACCGTCGTGAAGGATATTGATGTAGAACGCTTGCATGTTGTTGTTTCCAAATTACAAGAAGAATTCGCCAGCACGTTGGAAGAAATTAAATCCAAGTTACAGACTTTGGAAGATACCATGACGAACCTACCATCGTCAGACGAACTGCAGGTCATCGGCAAAAGCGTCGCGAACATAAAAATTCAATTGGAGGCTTATCAAGATTTCGAACACATTCAAACCACCATCGCTACGCTTCAGGCGTCTCTGGAGTTGATCAACGAAGAAATTAAAAATATTCACGCTGAAGCAAGTGCGTTGACGAGCATACAAGACACGTTGAGCACGGTTCAGCAGAAGATCGAATATTTAGAAAATTTGAACGTCGAATCGAACCTTGCTCATTTTCATCACGTACTGGACAACATACAGGGTGACTTGGAATCGTTACGGACGAGCGTACCTTCGAGCGAAGATTTGGAAAAATTGAAAACGGCGGTGACGGCACTATCCGATTCGAGCGACATCAAAAGTTCGTTGAGCGATCTCGAGAGTAGGGTTGCCAATCTCCCCACCTCCAAAGAATTGCACGCTTTGAAAAGAAGCATATCACGTATGCTGAAACGACTGGAAACAGAAACGGCGAACGTGGAACAGATTCGAGACGAACTTGCTTCGCTGGTGTCGACGCTGCCCACTTCGCAGAGCGTCGCCGACCTTCACACGCAGTTTACCGAGATGCGAAGCATCGTGAACGATCTTACCGAGAAAAGTTCGAAATTGAATCAAGTCGAGAACCTTCAGAGTATCGTCGTCAACATCAGAGATCAAGTTGGAGTATTGGAATCCACGCAGGAATCGACGCTGGCCTCTTTCGGTGCCAAGTTACAAGAACTCAACGAAAACTACAAGCAGTTGAACGTGGAAGTGAAAATCAAACCGTCATTTTCTACAGTAACGGATAGCATCGTCGAACATTTGTTGCCCGTACAAAATACACTGGGACAGCTTCACAGCAACCTCGTTAGCGTCGATACTAAATTCGCTAAACTGCATTCTCTGCAAGCCATCGAAATCAACAGCGTACCCAATCAACAGAGAATCTCCACGTTCGTCGAAGGTAACAAACTGTACATGTTACATCCTTATCATCCGTACTACAAGTTTCTCCTCGATGGTACAATTCAGATAAACGAATTTTCGTACTGGTCTCACGGCCGAAAAGCTAGCGTTCCCACCATGACCTTGATATCGAATCGTGGTGTTCAGAAAGCAGGAAACATTCCTCTGGCACGTTGGAACGAAACGCGCAACATATATGAAATACACGAAGACGAAGATCTCACTGTTTTCGACGTGAGTGCCGGCGATAAGCTGATCATTCAAAACACGAGCGAAGTGCCACCCTCTTTGAATCCCATCACGCTGGTGCTTCTCTTCAAACGTAATCTCTAAAAAATGTCTAGGCAAGCCATCGTCGAAGAATTGCATAAACCTGCACGCCGCAACTACAAACGTTTAGCTGTGGTAACCAAGGGAATCGATGACCTCTGGCACAGTGACCTCGTGGAGATGAGTAGCGGCAATCTAAAAAATGTGCATAAATTGAACAAGGGCAACAAGTACCTCCTCACCGTCATAGACACGTTTTCGAATTTCGCATGGGATCTACCTTTGAAAGCCAAAACAGGAACGTGCGTCACGGAAGCATTCAAGACAATTTTTCGCGAAAGCGACAGACGACCGCGGTTTTTGCAAACGGACAAGGGGAAGGAATTTTACAATGGTGTATTCCAAAAGTTTATTCGGAAACACGACATTCGACATTACTCGACCTTCAGTCACATCAAAGCCAGCATCGTGGAAAGATTTAATCGAACCTTGAAAACACACATGTGGAAACGATTCACGCTTCGAGGAAATTACAAATGGGTCGACATACTGCCGGAACTCGTCGACACCTATAATAATACAGTACACAGAACGATAGGCATGAAGCCAGCTGACGTTACGAAATCTGACGAGCAGCGTTTAATTTCTACAGTTTACTGTCCAAAGTACACTCCCACGAATACCAAAAAATCAAAATTCAAAATTGGAGACCAGGTGAGGATCAGAAAATTCAAACGCACCTTCGAGAAGGGGTTCACAAAAAATTGGAGCACGGAACTTTTTACGGTGGTTCGAGTTTTACCCGGAAACCGACACACGTATATAATAAAAGATAGTAGCGGCGAGATTTTGAAAGGAAGATTTTACGAAGAGGAACTCTCTAAAACAAAACATCCCGACACGTACCTCATCGAGAAAGTATTGCGTAGAAAAGGCGACAAACTGTTTGTCAAATGGCTGGGACTTCCGGAAAAAAGTTGGATCAACGCGAACGAAGTGATCTTGTAAGTACGTGGAACGTGGTGAAACGTCTACCGGATTCGGAAAGTCAAACGAGAAAAAAGAACGGTGAGTTGCTTCCCGACAGCATCCGCTGTCTGATCGTAGGTCCTTCGGGGTGTGGGAAAACAACACTGCTCGTGGACAATTTTCTCCTCGCACCGAATTGGTTAGATTGGAAGAACAGGCACCTCTACGTATTTTCGAAAAGTCTCGAACAAGCGAAATACAAGCAACTGATGAAACTGTACGATGGTCTGGACATTGCAACGTTCGCTTCGGAAATAAAGCCACTCGACGATTGTCGTGAAAATTCAGTCGTTGTGTTCGACGATGTTATCCTGGAAAATCAAAATGAAATTCGCAATTTTTTCACGCAAGGTCGTCACAAAGGAATAGATTGCTTCTTCCTAGCTCAAACGTTTTCCAAAATTCCAAAACAGTTAGTACGCGACAACGCTAATTTCATATGTTTGTTTCGTCAAGATCACACCAACCTCAAGCACGCGTACGATGACTACGTAGGCGGAGACATGAACTACAATCAATTTTCGGAACGCTGCTGCTCCCACTGTTGGAACAGTGACGATTTCGGATTCGCGACGATCGACATGACGAGGAAACCCAACGACGGAAAATACAGAAACAAAATCAACGACTTTCTAAACGTTGCAACGTTGTGAGAAACGACGTGTATAAATAACGTTATGACGAAACGAAAAATCGAAGACGAAAATCTCAAGCTTCGCGATTACCTCGCGAAACGCTTCAAAGGTTGGAAATCCGAGAATCGCGGATTCTACGAAGAGAAGAAACGTCAAGATCAACCTGTGATCGACGCTATCAGCGATCTAGGTAAAGAAATTAAAGGCGTCACGGAACAAAATAAAAATTTGATCAACGAACTCGTACCACTTGCAGCTAAAAGTTACACCGTACCCACGCCCATTTCGAGCATTCCTTCGACGCCGTTCGAACTAAGAGACGTACCGCCACGACGTCGAGCCATAGGTAGCACGTCGTCGTCTTTGGATAAGATCGAGTTGGGACCTTTGGCACGAGACTACCTGAGCACGGGGAAATTCGACAAGGATGAAGTGTTCGGATTGTATCCGAGCATGGAGAGCAACGAAGGCGGCGGTGTGGTTTGGAAGATTGGAAAATCGAAGGTGACCTTCGAAGGCAACGACATTAAAGTTAATTTAGGCGAGAAGGATAGTTGGAACAGGTACCCGGGTACAGTGGGACTGTGGGAACTCGTTGCCAAAAAGCAGCCGAAAGATTACACCGACGAAGATTACCAGAGTTACAAGGAAATTTTGATCATGACGGATGCCTTGTACCAAAACAACGACGCCTCGCAGAATAGGGTCAAATCCAGCAGCGGCGAGAAGTACAGAAATCTCATCAAGCCGATATGGAACCAGGTGAAAACAGGCAGCGGCGTCAAACTCTACAACACCCTGCCCAAAGAGTTTGTGTGGGTGGACGACGTGCGCAAGCTCATAGACAGGTTGTTGGTTATTGCAGGAGAGGAGAATGCAGGCAATCGTAATTTCTACAACGAGAAGGTAGGAATTGTGGACATGATCAGCACAAAATTTTCCAACTTCATCGTGAACGACGACAAGGGCATAGGTTACCTCATTAAAATTATCAACACGCTGCCTCCGAGATTCTGGAACGTGGCCGAAGGAAAGGGACTTGTGAACGACATCATCAACAAGTTACCTTTCGAGATGCATTTACCCGGCTACCAGTACTGCGGACCGGGTACCAAACTCGAGAAAAGATTGAAGAGAGGAGACAAGGGTGTGAATCCGTTGGACGCCGCATGCAAAGATCACGACATCGCTTACAACACCACTCGCACCGATCTGGATGCACGTCACGAAGCAGACAGAAAGTTAGAGCACGCAGCTTTCGAAAGATTCGTCAGCAGAGACGCTTCGCTGGGAGAAAGAGTTGCAGCACTGGGCACCACCATCGCCATGAACACAAAACAAAAACTTGGGTGGGGTATATAAATAACATACAGTAAAAAAAAAAACACATCATGTCTGGTATAACCGTCTTGCCACACGAACTGCTGTGTAAAATATTCAAACATGCAGTAAATGGAGATTGTGAGGATATAAGAAAATTTTTGATCATAGCGAGATCAACGCCGGAATTTCGCATCCCTTGTGAAATGGCTGTTAAGGATTATCTTCGGGAAATTAGCGGCATGAGGTGCGGTGATCTCGACACTCTTTTTTCGGTCGCAGGGGAAAAATTAAACAATAGGTTAGATGAACTGCACGAGGCGAGGCTGGGGAGAAGACGATTTACAGATGATTGGTATAAGTCGAAACAAGAGACGGAAGATATCATCACGCACATTATCGCATTTTCCGAAGTACAAACTTTTTTCCTTTAACACAGACAAAAAAATCTTCGATACAAAAATCTCGTGAAAAAAATATATATAAAATAACACACATCGTGAAAAAAAAATAATCTTCAGTGTATATAAATAACACACATTGTGAAAAAAATTAAATTTCTCTAACACACACACTGAAAATTTCTCTTCAATATGACAACTGAAAAAATGAGTGACTTTCAAGCATTAAAACAAATGCTAAATTTGTCAGTAGAGTATGTAAAAATTCAGGAATTGGAAGTGGACAAACCTTACACGATAACTTCCGGTTCAATTGTTTCTACCCAGTATGGTCCCAACGCGTGTTTGTTGTTTAACGTACAATACAGTCTATTTTTACCAGATCGATACGCTAACATGTTATCCGACGAGAAGCTAGCTATTTTAATCGAGAACAAAACTCAAATCGTGTACAAGGGTACAAAGGAACTTCTTGGTAAGAAAACAAAGCACGTAATAGAATTTGTGTAACGGCTCTGCGCGGAGTATATCCTTGAAAAAAAATTACACGGAACAAAAAAAATCTCAGAACATTTATATATAAATAACATACCGAAAAAAATTACACAAAACAAAAGAAAATCTCAAAACATATATATAAATAACATACCGTGAAGATAACATATAGAGCATCAACATGAAGCCCAAAGGTGTCGTGTACCAGATACCTTACTCCAATCTGAAAAATCTAGGTACCCTCGATGGTTTACTCACCAAAAAACAACGCGAGAAGAAACGTTCTTGCTTGATGAAAGGACACGGAATGAAATTACTTCTCAGCACACCTCAATTGAGACGCTTGCAGCGTTCGCGAAAACAGCAAAAAATCGGAGGTTTCATATTCAGCATCCCAGCCATCCTGCCAGCATTGGGGGCTGTTGGAAGTTTGGCCGGCGGAAGTGCCGCCATCGCGAAAACCGTCATCGACTCGAAGAAGAACAAAGCCGAGTTGGAAGAACAGAAACGTCACAACCTGGCCATGGAGAAGAAAGGGAAAGGTATAACCAAAAAACAAAAAAGCAACCTCGATGCTTTAAAGAAATATAAAAAAAAGAAGAAGCCCTGTCCAACTTCGATATTGAATCTCTAATCGAACTGTTGGGAATAAAAAACTTCAGGGGTGTTTTCATGTCCGATTCTCTACCCTCTGCTGTGAAGAAAAAAGAGTATGGCGTGGTCAACCTGGACAGTTACAAAAATCCTGGTACACATTGGATATGCTACCTCAAAATTGACGATAACAATGCATTTGTTTTCGATTCGTTCGGTGGCACACCGCCTGCCAGGTTGGTGAAGTATCTCAGTGTTGCCAACCTCTACTACAATGACAAACGCATCCAGGGTTTCACCGATGTTAACTGCGGCCACCTATGCCTTTCTGTTCTCGCATACATGTCTAAAATAAATAACCCGTCGGTGGAACATTTTCAGAAAGCATTGTGGAACCTGAAACACGATGGGCGTGTTCCATCTCACGAGCGAATCTTCAATCCTGAAACTCACGCTGCACGACGACATCGTCTATCCTAAATCCGTAGCTCTGCGTGCATTCTACAGCATGTACCTCATACCTAACGTCACGCAGCACAATAATAAAATTAGTGTCGGAAACGAACACATCGTCGTCACGCCAGGCCAATACAATCTTTCCACTTTGCAAGCTCAGTTACCCAAAGGCACGTACCTTTCTCAAAATTCGGTCACGCACAGAGTGGAAATCGTGTCGGCAACGGAGACCGTGGACCTGGGCACCATGGGAGAACTTTTAGGTTTCGAGAACGACACCAAACTCGAAGCTGGCATCAAACATACGGCAACCAACATTCCTAAATTTCTAGCCATAGAAACTCTAAACGTTCACTGCAACGTGGCGGAAGGCATGATCACGAAATCCTCGGACGGATTGTTAGGAAGTCACAAGCAGACAGGAATCATAGCCACATTCAAACCCAGTTCCGAATTCATGGAACCAATCATCTACACACCCTCTTCGCCGATCTATTTTCCAGTATGCCGCAACCGCATAGACGACATAGAGTTGGTGGTGACAAACGAGAAAGGAGACGTGGTGGATTTCGCAGGTGCAACGACCACTGCCATCGTGGAGATCAACGTATAATAAATAACACGCATAGTAAAAATGGAGCAAATCGAAAGTTACGAATTGCAATCTTTCCCTCCCAACCGTCGCACGTTCGCCAATCTCAACGAAGCGAACAGGGAGATCGAATACGACGTGGACGTAGGCGACGGGTTTGTTCATCCTCACAGAGCGGACCTCTATCTTCAATTCGACGTGGTGAAGAAGGAAAGCGGAGACGCGTTTCCCGCAACAGCAAATTTGATACTCGTGGACAACTTCGTGCCTCACCTGTTCTCGCAGGTGGAGGTGAGGAAACACAACACCGTCATAGACAGAATAGATTATCCAGGCATCACGTCGACGGCAGTGGGAACATTGAAATTATCCAAAACTGACGCAGCATACTACCAGGCGGGAGGATTCGAAGCGGGGACCAAAATATCGACTAGAAGTCACACGGTGCTCTTTCCCATGCGTCTGCTGCCGGGATTCTTCTCGGACTACAAAGAGATCATGTGGAAGGGAGGATTGCGCGTCACGTTTCGAAGAGCGGCCAACGACAACGACGCACTGATGCGATACACCAACTTGAACGCTGACGGCACGCCGATAGCCAACACATTACCCGAAGCGGCCAAGTGCGTCATACGGAGCATGGAATTGAGAATGCCGATCGTGGAATACGAGACAAACTACGCCCTCAAGTACAAAGCAGAGATCTTGAAGAATCCGCAGGTGCCGATTCACTTTCACGGTTACCAGTGCGTGCAGAAGATGGCATCGGGAAGTCACATGGAATTCGACGTGACAACTCAGTTCAACAACATACAGTTCGACATGCCAGATTTCGTCGTAGTGTTCTTTCAAACCAGGCGCGATAACAACCAGGAAAAAGATTCCAGCAAGTTCGACGACTGCAAGATCAAAAACATTTATCTCAAAAATGGACGCAACGAAGTGTTCCCGCGCGAGAATTACAACCTCGACATGACCAAAGACGATTATCTCAAACTTTACGAAGCTTACACCTCTTTCAAACGCGTGACCGAGGGAAGCATGGACATGTACTACACGCCCAGTGAATTCAAAACCCGCAGGCCGATGTTCGTCATCAACACATCTAAGAGAAAGCAGGTGGTGGTCAACGATCGAACCAACATCAAGGTCGTCTGCGAGTTCCACGAAGCCTTGCCCGAGGACACCGTGTGCAGCGTCATCCTGATTGCAGAGAAGTCCTTCGTCCACGACGTGAAGAACGAGAGGGTCACAGAGCAGTTTTAACAAGTTTTTTAACATTTTTTCTTGCACAAATAAGAAATTTTTTGTACTAGCACAATCAGTTACAATGGCACAATACGAAAATTTCACTAGTTCAGATCAGTTACAAATGTCAATTTCATTAGTTATCAGTTACAATATCTTTTTTGCACTATAGCACGAGAGACAAATCAGAAAATTTGCACAAAAAAAATTTGTTGTTGTTTTTTTTACACGAGAAAATTAACAATAAAATTCTTTTTTATCGTTTCAGATGCTGTCGAAACATCAAAAAAACATACACACACACTAGAAAAAACATGCAACTTTATTTGTAACACACACACATACATTCTCCATCTTCATCAAAAAAATATTATAATAAACATAATTATTTTTATCTATATCTCACAATAAAACTCTATATCCAAAAATATTACAACATCAAAATAACACTAGAGTCGTTAGTACACGTTGCATGCATTACGGAGGTCCTCTGTAGGGTTTCATGGAAGTTTGGGGGAAAAAAAAAACACGTGAAACCCTACAGAGGTGCGGTTATTTAGAGTCGCAGCCGTTAGAACCTTTTTGGTTGGGCACCACGCACCCTGGCGGGGTTAGGGGCCAGGAATCCTAAAAACAATTATTATTATTTTGTTTGTTTGCTTGCGTCACAATACAGGCACGCGCGCGCGCACGTGTGTGTGGCACATCGTTCCCGAGAGGTTTACAAAAGCCGTGTCCGGATTGGCAAGTGCTCCACCCCGTTCTCTCCCCGTTGCTCTCGCGTGCCGTCGAAGTCACGTCCAAGTTGTCCGAATCTGCATGTCCCCTTGTAGTACGCCTGTCACTTTTCCCGCCAGGTGTCAGCCCGAACTTCACCCACCGCGTGGGGCGCAAACAAACAAAATAATTTCCACCTAACTACTCATATTAAAAATATAACACGCTATTTTATCATTTTCAATTTTTCTGCATTCATTGTCGATAAAATATTAAAATATAACTGAGTTTTACATCCTCTAATCAGTAAATGTTGCCTGTACAAAATAAAAGTTAGAATATGGCTGCCAAGCGCAGCGTCACAGCGAGTTCAAGCGTGCATCTGTCGCGCCTCTCTGCTCTTCCCTCCGACTCCACGTCTACCGCAAATTCGGACAACAGAGATTGGCTGAGTCCCGGATGTAACGGTGCAGGTGACATCTGCTGCTGATTCGGACGCAACCCCGGCCACCTCCACTAGTCAGTGTTGCCCATTCGTAGGTTAGCTTCGCTTGTAAAATATCATGGTAAAATATTCTTAGGGTGAGTTGGCAACACTGGCAATTAATGTTGCCGAACCCGGCCACCTCCACTAGTCAGTGTTGCCCATTCGTAGGTTAGCTTCGTCTGTAAAATATCATGGTAAAATATTCTTAGAGTGAGTTGGCAACACTGGCAATTGATGTTCTTGAACCCGTGCACCTCCACTAATCAGTATTGCCAACTCCCATTCGTAGGTTAGCTTCGCCTGTAAAATATCATATGGTAAAATATTCTTAAAGTAAGTTGGCAACACTGGCAATTAATGTAGCAGAACCCGGCCACCTCCACTAGTCAGTGTTGCCCATTCGTAGGTTAGCTTCGCCTGTAAAATATCATGGTAAAATATTCTTAGAGTGAGTTGGCAATATTAAACCGCAATTGATGTTGCCAGTGTTGCCAACTCCCATTCGTAGGTTAGTTTCGTCTGTAAAATATCATATGGTGAAATATTCTTAAGGTGAGTTGGCAATATTGAGCCGCAATTGATGTTGCCAGTGTTGCCAACTCCCATTCGTAGGTTAGCTTCGCCTGTAAAATATCATATAGTGGAATATTCTTAAGGTGAGTTGGCAATATTGAACCGCAATTAATATTGCAGAACCCGGCCACCTCCACTAGTCAGTGTTGCCCATTCGTAGGTTAGCTTCGCCTGTAAAATATCATGGTGAAATATTCTTAGGGTGAGTTGGCAATATTGAACCGCAATTAATGTTGCCAGTGTTGCCAACTCCCATTCGTAGGTTAGCTTCGCTTGTAAAATATCATGGTGGAATATTCTTGGGGTGAGCTGGCAACACTGCGAGAAAATGGGGCTCATGCCTTACGAGAGAAATCCATTAAGGCGAGCCCCATCGAGCCCCATTTTCGGTTGGCGAACCCGGCCACCTGCTCTACTGACGTGACCATTTCTTTAGAAAATTGTACCCGCCACCCCCCTCCCTTACGCAAAGGAGCATTCGTCTGCAGCCTGATTTTCTGAGAGCAAATCTGATTCCATCGTTCCACACACATTTTAAACATTTTTTTTCTCCTTAAAAAAGTTTCCAAGAACTTAGGTCAATGAACTAACTAGTAGCAACCACAATGTAGAAGAATGGTTTGAATTTCTGTGGTAAGGAAGATAATGTTTATAAGTTATAAACAATATACACTTTTTTATTTGGCGAACTAAAAATAGGTTTTTTAACAGTAGCGCCTTGCGTCTGTTGTCAAATTACCAAGGGGGTACAGGGGGTACAACTCGATTTACGGATTTAGGTGGGTACAGTACCCCCCTTCAAAAATTTAGGGGGGTACAATGTACCCCTGTACCCCCCCGTTCCTGCGCCACTGTCTGCCAGTACTATTAGCACAGAACTTCAACCGCCATCGTCCTACACGATAGCACTTGCGTTTGGTACCGACAATCCTACAGTTCTGTGCTGTGTGTTCCAATTATATGTGCGTGTTCTTCCTCTGCCATATTTACGTGGTTTCGGGGTCAGATCCCCACTTCAATTTCTCGTCATCTTGACATTTGAGGGGTGTTGCCTCCTAAAACCGCTTTTTTAGCTGAAACAAAAAAACACGTATTTCTTCCTTTGGGCCCCTCTATACACCTGCCAAGTTTCATGGAAATCGGAGGAGGACACAGGGGTCAGATCCTCACTTCAATTTGTCCTCATCTTGACATTTGAGGGGGTTTTGCCGCCTAAACAAAAAAAAACAAAAAAACACGTATTTCTTCCTTTGGGCCCCTCTATACACCTGTAAAGTTTCATGGAAATCGGAGGGGGACACTTAGATAACCTCCCTTGTCAGTCTTGTCAAGTTCAGACCTGTAGCTAAGGCATGGCGGGAGTCGGCCATGGACGCCAACCGATCTAAATGAAAAAGTTGTGAAAGTGAGAATGCCGTGGCACCCCGTGAAATTATTCGCGCCCTATTAAATCAATATTGTTTTCAGTTGAAAAAATTGGATCTAAAAATGTTCTTGGTTGCTTCGCTCGCATTCTCATTGTTTTCTCTAATGTATTTCAATAATGTATATTGTATATATGTAATGAATAAACTTTGAATACGTACACAAGTTAGTGTTAGCATGTTGTAGAATATGTATTTTCTATTTTTATGTCGCTCCATGTTGTATATGTGTAAAACATATCTTGTACATGAAAAGTACAAAAGAAATTATCTTCGGAATGCATTTATCTATAATTTTCTACCATTCGAAAATACAGTTTATGTGCTTATTTTCTATTATTAGCTAATGTGAAATTGAACGTGTTGAAAAATTATTTCAAATCGTTTGTTCCAAACAAATACTTTACTTTAGCACCTATTTCTACCCCATTTTTACGTAATTGATGAGGATAATAACGTCTTTGATGATACTAGTGGTAGTAATAATAATAATAATGTCATTATTTTGTTGTAGTTATTTCAAATGGTGAAATTAGCCATGAAAGACAGCAGTTTAAGTGCCTGTGCAAATTATCTTAGTGATGGAGATACTTTATGAGAATTTTCTTAACTGGGGAAAGCAACCCTTCATGATTCCCCACTTTGAACATTGCTGCCCCCTGAGAAAAATTCTGCTGGTGGCCTTTGTATTTTTTTATTTCATTTTGGGAGGTAGGTTACTTTGGGTATGCAAATTTGTATATATGTTACCAGTCATTAAACTAAACTATTGCCTTGCGGTTATAACATTGGTTCTAAATGTGGTCATTAAATCTTACAATAACATTTACATGTAATCTAGAAACACTTACTATATTTACATTCTAAGAAAACCCAAACTCATACACGAAAAGAGCTTTGGAACTCATAAAACACAGAAAATTTGACCAAATTTCTACTGTCAAGTTCAACCATCTAGCCTACTTACAAGTTTCTTGTGAACATTTTAATATATATGTAAAATTCAGCATTATCCCATGATAAGTGCAAAACAGCCTGCTGTTGCCTCGACTTGGTGAGGTTGTTCAGTTGCAGAACGGTTTCCGTCTTTAATCTACAAGGCTGCATACTTTTCGGCAGGGAAATCTTTGATGACCGGACCATCAATGGACACAACAGATTTTTCAATTGTGTTCGTTACATAGTTAAGAAATGGCACACTATATGCTTTCAATTACATTTTCTTTGAGGGAGATATAAACACTTCTGGTAGGGTAAAACTGATTTTCTTTTGCCAGGGATAAATTTTTTGTTGGGGGAAATGCCCAGCATCCTCCCCATTAATTCACACACTGTTGTTTGGAGGAGTGGATCTTGCTGAGCTTGGAATGCACAAAAATGAAATGGGTGCAAATAGAATTGATGCAGCCACATGCAAAGAACTATGGCCAGCATTCGAACGATTTTTTAATTAAAATTTAAAATCATGGGATCAAAACTGACTCATTCTTCCATCATTTATTTGTTGTAGTAATATTAATATATGAAGACATATTTTGTATCAGAAACATAAATAAAATGCTTGTAAGTCTTCATATATTTATTGACTTAAAACACCACACACCAAATCATATATTTATTTTATTACAATTAATGATCATTGATTGTGTGTAATTTGTTTGCAAGGAAATTTCCAGGAGGAAGTAACTGAAACATTTTTCAAAATGACTAATGGTAACTGTTTTCTTCTTCTTCTTTTTTACATTTTCTTCCTTTGCTAAAATTTCAGAGGGAAGAGAGGAGTGTCCTGACTGTGATCCATCTGTGTACAGTTACTGTGGAAACAAACTTTTCCATGACTACTGCTGTTGTACTGATCCTTATGGTAAGTATTTCATTGCACATTTGTTTTTAATCTCATGGAAATGTAGTGTTCCATCAAAACATAAAAAAATTTTTACTTGTAATGCTCTCTTGTGGAATAACAAGAATTATGTATACAAATTTGGAATATGTAGAGTCCCATTTCCAATATCAGTGCTATTCCAACTGGGTCCTCCCATATGTTTATTTATATCAGCTAAAGGAATAAGTGAGGTTTTGCTACAATGCAACAACATATTCATGTACAATAATTAACCATGTAAATGATATGTAAATAGGAGCAACAATGGCTAGAGGCTGCCAATATGTTGTGTGAACTAGAAATAAATTGCTAAAAGAACCAACTATAAATTGAAGGGCTCAGGAGTAAAATATGGTGACATTTTGGTTATTTTTGAGTTTATTAAGAAGAAAGGTTCCTAGAAGCTACAATGTAGATAAATTGCTTACCAATTTCAGAAGCATTCAATGAGTAAAGCAAATTGCATGACATGACAATTACATGCGAAAATTGAAGGATGGCTCTATTTACATTGTAACTCAATAATGACCAAAATGTTTTACCCCCGAGCCCTTCAATTTAATAACACAAATACAACTATTGGGCTATAGTTAACATTGTTGCATCTAAGTAGACTATCAGCAGATGTAGTTTGCCTCCGGACATGACTACTGTAATTCAGAGTGGAACAATTTTAACTAATGTTGAGAGAATATGGCTAATATTGTTGCTTTTTAATCAGGGGTTCGGTGGATGCACAATAGGAAGAATTGTAGAAAGTGGTGCAGGAACCCGATGAACAGTATACCCACAACTATCTGCAGGAATACAGTGCTTAGGTTCAATTTTAAAGTGTAGGTGTATCCTGGGAACCTGATAATAAAATTAGACTTAAAATAAGCTTTGCTAGGTATGCACAAGGTTCTTTCAGAAGCTCAATAGGAAATAGGTAAAGGTACCCCTGTGCTTGTGCATACATGCCATGAAGGCATATTCTTGATCTTGACCATAGTTGGAATGATGTGATCAGCACTAACCCCCCCCCCCCACCAGTACCCAGATACGAGGTTGGGTGGGCCTCAGAGCCATGCAGAAACAGATAAATTATTGGAAAAATTCCTGGTCCAGATTGTATGCCCTGGGATTTGAACCCAGGCCTTCCGCATGGTAGCAGATGCTGTACCAACTAGCTCAATAAAAAAATACTTTTTGTAATTTTCAATTAATAATTAGCAAATGCTGTACAAAATTATTCATATTTAATGCATGAATAATGCACATCTGAATTTTAAAATTATTCTTCCTATTGCACGTACTACTCTCAACACTTCATGTTTTTGAACGTTCCCTTTGCATACCATCTTATTTCAAAGTTTACCTGATAAATGTTCTTGTGACTGAAGAAGTTTTCAGTAGGTAGTATATCTGTTCTCACCCAAAATCGTACAAGTATTTCCTGTTCATGTTTTTGGTCAGTGTCTACCCTCCCATCTTTTCTATTCTATATCCCACAATGATAATGTTTCTCTCCATAAATGCACCCAGAAAGATTTTAAAGAGAAGTGGAAGGTGGCAGGCTGATGAAATACCATTATGAGTAGAAAAATGGAGCAAAATAATTGTTGATCACTAACCTTGAAGAAAGTGAAGTTGAAAGGGGTAGTCTTGACTCTCATAACCTCCTCTCTCTCTCTGTACCATTCCCACTGTTCTTTTTATTTGCCATAAAAAAGCTATGTATGTGCTATATTTCCACCCTCAGTGTAATAATACTGCTATTGGTTTTTCTAGAGTTACTTCTAAGACCACAATAAGACACCACAGAGTATCTTAAAATTTTAAAATAAGAAAACAAATTAATATAAATATAATACAGTATAAAATGGGCAGCTTCTCCAACATTGAATTGGTAAGATTCTAAGTTATTATCTAATCTATTTCAGCTGCTACTACTCCTCCTTCAAACTGGAATCTCACAACAATGTTTTGATTTGGAGGGGTACAAAGTTCTAGATTCATGTTTCAACGCAAGCATTCTCTTTGATACAAACCTTAGCTGTTGCTATATCGCTGATTAGTGTGATTTTGTAGAATAAGAAAATTGAAGATTCTTGAATATAGACTTGACTAAAATCTACAAAAAGAACTGGTAGTGGTACAGTAGGCCAGCCTAGGGCTTTCTTAATATTGCTTGTTGGACAAAGTGATTTATTTATATCGTCCCAAGAGCTACCTAAAATATTCACAAATGTTTGATGGTCATTTTGATATATGATTTGATATATATTTACTATTACACTTCCCCCTTACAATAATAATTGCCTTTGGTAGAATGGAAGTTATATTTGAATTGGTTAAAGCTTCTCAGCTAATTAAACTCAACAAACATTGTATTTTTCTTTCCAGACCAACCTTACGAGTGCAGACATGCAGACTGCTCCTTCCTCCATGCCAACTCATGCTATGAACACGAGTTAATTGCTGTTTGTTGTTGTGGACGAACTGTCCTCGTATAGAAGAACATTAAATAGTAAGTGTTTAAGTGTTTATATTTCTTCCTCTTTAGGTTACGTGATGATGATGGATGCAGTGGCGACTCGGGGCTCTTTTTTGGTGTAGGAAGTTATACTAAACAGACCGAAAGAGAGAACAGAGGAAACACTGAATGGCCTGACCATTTAACCGAGCAACCCCCTCCCCCTCATTTCCACACACCTCACCCATCTGTAGGTGGAAGATTGATGTTCTTTTCTCAGCCAGCAGCAGGAAAGACTGTAGTTTTTGGCAGCAGCTGGAGCGAGCGAGTGATAGTGAACTCTTAACAGTAGCGAACCTAGTCAAATGTACATACATTGCACTTATAATTTTAAATGCGCATTAAACTCCTAAAAAGTACAGAACTGGGAATAAGTATAAATTAACTGTAGGAAGTTCCTCACTTCCTACATGGAGGAATCGCCCCTGGATGGATAATAATTTTCTGAATGTTAGTGACAATGGTTCTATGTTAGCATGCATTAAACATTACGTTTCAAAAGAGTGCCTCTTCTCTCGCCTTCCAGTGAACGCATTTCTTTTTGCTGGCCGTGTGGATCGAACCTATGACAGACGAGTGATTTTAATACAAATCTAGTGTGCTAACCAAGTACTCCACGGCACCTCCTCAAATTCTGTACAAATTTTTCCTCCACTAATGCTATTTCTATCCTTAAAAAATTAAGTTGACCTATGTACACATGGAGTTGATGCACGGAGCAGTATCAGCTTCCTGGAGATGTATATTCTATCAGATGATATCTAAGAATTCGTAATTTTTATGTCCATTTTAATTGTTGGTTCTGATAATTGTTGCTTCATTCACTGTTTCTTTACAGGGCACAATAACAAATCGGAGAAAATGCTAAAACTATGCATTTAAACAGTGGTGTAATGCAGAGAAATATCATCAGTTTTAGAAGACAGTGGACATGTTAGGCAGTCTGACAAATTCATTTGGAAACAGTACAAGAATCATTCGTGGATGATCACAGTCAGTTTTTTTATATCATTTGAGGAATCTTGTATAAACCAGTAATTTTTGTGCATGTGATGGAAAGAAAGCACAAAATTTATTTATGTTTTGGTTCTTCTTATTAGTGAACTGAATAAGTTATATTCATATAAGGAATATTATTTTTATAATGTCACATATCATCATGGACAACAAAATAATTCACTATTAGTTGAAGTCCCATGTTAATCAAAAGTTGAATGTATTTTAAGTATTATTTAATGTTAGTTACATATTCTGTTGTGTAAAGGATATTGTAATATGAAGGAATAAAAGAACTTACATTTGTATAACTTACTATGGGAAAAGCAATCATAAAATCTCGTCTGTTTTGATGTCTTAAAACATAGACCTTTAAGAGAATAGGAGTTTCATTTAAGTGGTTTCATGAAGTTAAACCTATAAGAAAGACAAAATTATGCCATGTTGTAAATGGCATCATACAGGTTGAGGTTAATTATTTATTATTTTTCTAATGGAACTGTGTTTTAAATGCTAATTTGTGGTTATTTTGGATAAAGATTTACCTTTACCTGTTCATGATGCTACCAAATGGATGTAGTGTTCGGAGAAAATATTTTTCTTAGTTTGTTAAAATAAGAGAAATACAGATAGAAAAATTTGCAACTGAAATCTCAGGGGAAAAACCTGAATTTGAAAGGAAAGTTTGCAAACATATTTTTCATTTTAGCATATATACATTTACACACATATTAGGTATTTTCCAGAATATTTGGGACTGGTGCTGCAATCTGGACAGCAGTTGTACTAGCGCAATGCAAATGTAGATGGTAGTACTAGCATATCTTGAGAGTGAGTGTACAAAATATCACGTTGGGGGAACACACAGACTGTTTACCTTTAATTTGGAGTTGTGCATGTGGTGATTTTGCAATGGACTGAAGAACGGAATAGAAAGTGCACATCAAATATTGTCCAAATATCAGAAAAAATGCAATGATTGCATAAGCGTTTTGGAAAGAAAGCATGATACGTATTCGCGACTTTGAATGGCATAATTGGACATTCACTGAAGACAACAAGCATACAGGGAGGCCTCTTGGTTGCACAATGCCCAACATTGTTGCCAAAGTTGAACAGCTTGTTCATTAGGATAAATATCGAATCATTCATCACCTTGCTCATGAGGTGGTAATTGGTTATTAACAATTCGGCATGCATCATGTTGACAGCTGCAAGGAGCTTCAGTAGCTTGCCTCCAACGATGCATCCTTCTTAACAAAATGTATCACTGGTGATGAGAGATGGGTTTACAATAACAACCCCGAGACAATACTCCCAATGGAAAAGTCCCAACTCTCGAAGATGAAAAAAAGCAAAACAGGTGAAGTGCAAAATGAATAGCATGCTCATCACTTTCTGACAAGGAGATTGTGCACAAAGAATTTATCCAAGGGTTTTTTGACTAAAAGTAAGACTGTCTTCACACCCATCCTACTTGCCTGACTTGACCTGGATTTTTTTCTGTTCCCCAGACAGATCAAGTTGAAGGGGTACTTATTTAACACGATTTGAAATGATCCGAGCAGACAGTCTGTTTATTAATAGTGAAAGAAAGGACCTGTATGTAGCACCTCTCACCCCAAAGGAAAACAAAGTATTTCAGAGCTGCTGCATGCAGGAAAATTTAAAATAAAAGTTCCATTATATTTTGTCTCAAAAACTATCAAACAACTTCTACATCAAACCTAAATGGATGCCAGATTTTTCCTACTTTCTTTTCCTGCTGTTTTAGGCTAATTGTGATGATGAGGATGAGTGATGATTGTTAGAGGGATGCAAATTTAGTTTTTGACAAACATGAAATAACACACTGTAATGTTCATTTTTCATGTTATTGGAAGGTGTGAGGTGCATTTTCTTCCATGTTTTGTCATGCAATGATGCAAAATAAACTGAAACATGAAATTTAGAGTTAATTTACCGGTGTGACACTTTCAGAGTTGAATTATCCTGTTAGTTATGCAATTCACGGAAAATGGATTAATTCTGCTGTAAATATTTGAGAAGGAAAAATGGACCCCTTTACACAGAAATAAACTTAATACTCTGATAACTACTTAAATGTGCTAATAATGTTTAGTTTATGTAATAAGTGTAGTTTTTAAATCAAATTTAGGGTCATATTCACAATTTTAATACTGAAATAACATTTTGATAACCGAAATGTGCCTAGTTTTTGAACTGAAATCTTGATCCTTTATTCACCATAAATATGTAACTAATGATTAGATGAAATTGACGTGACACAAAAGAATGCCTATGCCCAGGTTGTGTGCTTGCCTTTGGAGGGAAGACTGAGCAGAACACTCAACATGCTCACCACCAAGCCAGCTGAGAACAACAATGGTTCATTAGCATTCCACTACAATGGACTTAAAAACACCAGGCTGCACTGGGTAGCAATACTTAGATGAAAACAATGACAAATTAATATTTTATTATTACAAAATAACATATACAAAGGTGGAATAAACATTTCAAGATCATCAATACAATGAATAGAGCAATAAGCACATGTTGGAAAATTAAAATAAAAGAGTACAATAGATTGACACGTGTCATTAATACTGCAAACCAAATTCCAGATTATTTTCTGCAGGAAAGCATAAAAAGTACAAAATTCTATTTCACTTTGAAAGAAAGTTCAATTCCTTTTATAATAAAGCTTGTAGGAGCTGAAATAGAATTGAGGGAAGGGGTATTGAACCACATACTTTTCTCACACCTTTGTAACACACAAAAATGTTATAATGCATGATCTTCATATTTATGAGAATTCAACATAAAGTCTGTATCATTTTGTTTATTAAAAAATAAAAGGTCATTGTAAACAAGGAACTATATCCAACCTCTCTGTCTTGATACACTAGAAATAAATCACTTGTTCTTGTAATCTGTCCATTCACACGCACACACTACACACACTTGCGAGCTTTTTTTTATTCTCCCTCACTAATCATCCTTTTGAATTCTTGCTCTTGGGTACGATGGAACGATGTGTGAAGATGAAGACTGAGCTCCTGAAACGTGCTGATTATTGAGTCACACAAGATGCACTTCACTTCCTGGAAATTTTGTTTGCTGCATGGTGAGGAAAAGTAAAGAAAAAATTAAACTACAAGTTTTCAGCACAATTACCTGATAATAGCACCACACCTTTCACCATTATTGGTGATAGCAGCTCTACAATGAAAATTTATGAGCTGGAGAACCATATACTTCGCTTTTTTATCAATTTTGGCTAATCGTAAAGATGAGAGAGTGATATGATGAAATTGATGACAGGACACTCATGTACCTAGTCGTGCCATAAGTTCTGTCCCTAAGTGCACGAGCTCCACACGGCCCATTCGACTGACGTCCGGGACCAGCTGTGTTTACAATAGGTCGTGATCATCCTGTAGCGTAAACCAGTCCCTAGTTTGTGGCGTTCACTTGTCCAGTTAACATGGAGTGGGGCAGCAAGGAGAATCGGATCGCTGTGATCGCGTTGCATAAGTGCAACAAGTCACCGGTGGAGATTTTCAATCTTCTAAAGCCATTACAAATTACGCAAAAATTTGTGTATCGGTGCATCAACCGGTTCAACGAGATCTCCTCTATCCATGACAGAGCTAGAAGTGGCCGTCCGCGCACTTCACGGACGCCAGCAGCTGTGAAAGCCGTAGCTGCTCGAATTCGTCAAAATCCTTTTCGAAAACAGAAACTTATGGCACGGGAGATGGATATACCGAAGAGGACGATGTCCCGCATCATCAAAGAGGACCTTAAACTTGGGGCTTACAGAAGAACCACAGGACAACTGCTGACACCTGCTCTGAAGAAGATACGAACCACAAGAGCCAAGAGGTTACTCCAGCGGTACGCGGACGGGAAACACAGGCGAATCCTTTTCACCGTACAAGAAAAATTCAACCGGCAAAATGACAGGATTTATGCCCACAGTTCTCGGGAAGGTGCTGATAAACTTCCTAGGGTCCAACGGGGCCACCACCCAGCTTCAGTCATGGTGTGGTGGGGCGTGTCGTACGACGGTGTCACCCAGCTGCACTTTTGCGAACAGGGAGTCAACACCAAGGCTGCAAATTACCAGAACGACGTTAAACGAGGTAGTTAAACCATTGATTCACACTCTCTTTTCTGGTGAAGATTGGACATTCCAGCAAGATTCCGTGCCGGCACACAGGGCGAAGATGAACCAGCAGTGGTTGGCCAACAATGTTTCCAAATTCACAGCTGCAGAGGATTGGCCCTATGGAAGCCCGGCTCTCAACCCACTGGACTACCGCCTTTGGGACTTCTTAGAGGAGAAGGCCTGCAAGAAATCTCACCGCAATATTGAGTCACTTAAGGCTGATTTAGTGAAAGCAGCCGCTTCCATACCCCAAGATGTGGTGCGTGCCGTGATTGACGCGTGGCCTCAACGATTGAAGATATGTGTGCAAGCCAAAGGAGGCCACTTTGAATAGACTATGTTTTGTTTCGTCCCTGTGGCCATAATGTACACTTGGCAATAAAGGATTAAGTGTACTACAACATTTTGTGTTATTTACACCTATTGGAATGGGGGACAGAACTTATGGCACGACTAGGTAGAACATCCATGCCCGGGCTGGGATTTGAACCAAGGACCCCTGACATTGTAGCACACAGTGCTAACCACTCCAACACAATTGGTTGTTTTTTATTGCAATTCGAAGTTTGAAAGGTATATAGGCATTTACATGTACAGAAGGTCGTTTCATGTCCATGGTAACAAAGTTAGAACCCACCTGACCTTAAGAAAAACCATGACGCCACGAGCGGTGGTGCTCCACGTGATACCCCTGTCTTGCAGCAATGGCCCTGCAGCGGAGTTTCCATTGGAGGAGACTGCGTTGAAGAACACATTGGTCCAAAAGATCATATTCCTCCTGACAAGCTTTCCAAAGACCCTCAATTGTGTGGGGCCGTCTGCTTCCCAAGGCTCGTTTCAACAACGGAAACCCACAAAAATCCATGGAAGAGGCATCGGGGGATTTCACAGGGATGTCTGTAAAGGGGATTGCATGAATAGCCATTTCACGTGCCATCCGATCCATGTATGCCTGCGTGGACTTTGCCGTATGACTGGAAGCCTTGTCCTGGTGGATGACAACACGAGATGTGTCGCTGCCATAGAGAGAAGTAATTTCATGTCTGTAAAGTGGCTCCAAAATATTCGTCTGGTAATAGGCTGCATTTTTTAGCCTTTTTACCACTCTGCGCGGTGGAAGTTTGCCGTTATGGCAGTAACCACCAACAACCATGAACCCGCGTGGAAAACTTTCAGCACATTCATGTACCCACTCTGATCGACCTCTTGCATCACGTGGACGATAGTAGATGGACCTTTTTTTTACCACATCCCGACAGATACACCCATGCTTCATCCAGGGACACCACATACTTCCAGCGGTCCCCTGCCAGATGTCGTTCGTAGTGCTTCCGACTGTTGGTCTTCCTCTCCTGGACATGTGAGGCACGCAAGTTATGAACTTGAGCCTTGAGCTTCCGCACAAGTTGTAATTCTTGGGCTATGATGCGATTTACAGTTGCAGGGAAACATTGCACTGCCTGTGCAATCACTCTTGGCGTTGCAGGGTTTTCACATCGCTCCAAGGATCTCACTTTCCGCACAACATCGGAGGAACGCTTGGGCTTATGATATGTCCGAGGCCCACTTTGACTGGTTCCAGCAACAGGTACAGTGCGAGCTTTATGGCGATTCAATACTGCATTGATGCCCTTCTTTGACATATGGAATGCTTTCATGTGGCACTGTTTAATTATCTGGCTATAACTATAACCAACGTCGGAAAGGGCACAGATGTACCCCTCCCAAAATACTGGAATTTTTGGTGCCATATAAACACTCACTCACACACCAACTATCGTTTTTGCAAGTCAACACACAGTACTTTCGCCCTACTGGCTCTGGCTGCTCTCTGCTATGCCTACGTGCTGCTCCTTGGTGATCGAAATCGTTACCATCAACGTGAAACAACCTTCTGTATTATATACATGAAAATAGGCAAAATAAACTTTTGTGTACGAAAACCTAATACCCTGACATGAACTTATATTGTCATTTTTATGATATCTGTAGCAATAAAATACAGGTATTTTGCCGAACATCTGGTCTCTAGTGATCAGTATTATTCTTCAGCTGCCAAGCATCCATTCATTAGAGGCTGGGCACGTCCTAGAGCTGCTCTATGCAGGGCCATTGATGAAAAAATTCCCACCCTGAAGTCACCCACCCCATGAATTGAACGTGTCGCCTGCATGGCAGCCAGATGCCCAACCCACTGGACCATCTTACACAATTCTTAAAAAAAAACAAAAAAACAAAACACTAACCTTCCACAGGTGGAAATTAGGCGCAGCTGCTGCAAGTTCTCCGTAACACTTCGCACATGCTCATCCTCCTCCACCTGAAGTTCCACTGCCCAGTGCAGTCTCAGAATCGATCGGTCACTCATGCCACTGTCGCAGGGGTCAAGCAGGTACACTGGATTGATCTGATTCCATTCAAATGGATGCCTCGGGAGCTGAAGCTCCATTGATTCACGTCTCCTCTCCAATAGACTGGAAACACAACAAATTTAGTTAATAACGACTGTAGATTGAATCATAAAGCTAGTGAATGGATCTTAATGCTTGTTATGGGGGATCAAACAATGACAAGTGCAGTAGCCTTTTCTACTAAGGGCAATGCTACACCAGTTTGGTGTGCATGTCTGCATAAAATATGGTCAGAGACATTATCAAAATTTGTAAGTACTGAATCACAAGCACTAAAAAGTATATATGCATGAACAGTAGTTTAGTCTTTAAAGTTCCCAAATTATGTATTCCTCACAGAAATTTAAGTGGCAATTGAAAAGCAAGTGGGAAATAAGTCTTTATCATCATTTGAACATAGGAAACGTATTATCTAGCAATTTAAAATTTATAAGTACAATGATCTATTTTAAAAAATGAGAACTAAATTATCTGCAATTATGAACACAGTGCAACCCCGATTTTACATTTTCACGCATAATACATTCAATCTTGATGGTCCCAATATAGAAATTTTTTTATAAATTTTCTTCAATTTTATATTTTCCCAAATTTTAAGTTTTTTCCAGCTTGGTCCACTGAAAAACGTAAAACTGAGGTTCCACTGAATTTTATTCAATTTTGGCAATAATACTGTCCGTGAATAAACTCTAGAATCCATTCCTTCAGAGTTCCCATTCATTTTGTCAAAATAAATTCCGTACCTTTTCCAGGTACAGTATTTGCTTGCATTTACATCAAACACAGTTGCAAAGATGTGCCAAGTGCTATAGCTGTGAGGTTCACATCGTTTAATTTAAATTTAAAATGATTTGCCTGTAACTTACATTATCAAAACTTAAGGCTACGAGGGACAGTTTCGCACCAGGTGAACATTTTTTTCAACAACATTGAAATGAGAACTGCTACTGTAAAAATCAACAGAGGCAAAAGAGAACATGAATTTCTCCCCACATGAAAAATATGTATTTACAGGATCCCAGGCTACTTCAACTTCAAATTGCGTTGAATAAAATGGACATTTCAACTTTTCCAACTGGAAATTACATCTTGAGCCTCCTGTTCTCTTTCCATTCACGTTGTTTTCCGCCATTGGAAGTTTGATATTCCCAAGAGAAGAAGTAAAACAATACTCCCATAAGCTTAATGCTGTTTTCTCCCCCTCCTAGAACCATCCAGTGCACAGACCTCTCTTTCCCCAGCTCACCACACGGTAGGTCGGTGGGGGAGGAGCAGTTTAGAGCCCTCGAATCTGGCTAGATACAAACTGTTCCTCCTGCCCTTAAGAAAGAACAAATGTAAACTCACTTAAACAGAAACTCTTTTATTTTGCTTTGGCACTTGATGATGTCAGCAACGCCTGTGTTTGGCACTTCCTCCCCCTCTTCTGTGTGCAGCATGCAGTTGATCCAGAAGCGAAGACGATTCACCTGAAAGATGGAAAGAAATACTGCATTAGCTGAAACTCATGGTGCTGTCATGATCACTGTGGGTGATATGGAGTGCGTTTGAATTTGGTAAGCTCTGGGTGATATTGGGTTACTAACACAAGAGCGTTGGTGTCAAGTTTTTTGGTAGGTTGTGGGATGAATAGGAAGCAGCTCTGGTTATTTGTTTTGCAAAGTTGGCATTTCACCAATCCAATCTAAAATTGCATGAAGACCCTGAATGGTTCATTCACCTTCTCACAGCGTAGGTAATCAGTTAACTGCAATTTTTTTTGGTAAAAGCCACTGCTTATTTAGATGTTTATACAACTGATGAATGTATTATTCTTTTACATTAAGTAAAAATAATGAAATGACACATTTACACTACACAACAAGGTATTTAAGAAATATTACATTGGTAAAAGTAGATTGTTGTTTACTTTGATCAATACTGAAACTGAAAATCAGTTCCCCTGACATAATGACTACTCCATCCGGGAACCTCTGCCACCCACCAATGTAGTGGTAAAATTGTTGCCCTGTAATCAAGGGGCCATGGGTTGGATACCTAGTAGAGGCGCATAGTGATTTGGATTCCACTTTAAACTATAGGTCCAGTTCATTGGAGTGGAAAAACCAAAATTAAACTCTTGAACTGGGTTTAACAGTAAATAGTAATCAGTACATTGCATCCTTGAAGAAACAGACAAGAATGAATGAATGAAAAGATAAAAAGAAAAGAAAATCTCACCACTATTGATGGATGACCTGATAGAAGGAACATTCTTTATAAGACTGAACAAGATCAATGCTGGAATCTTTTGGCATTCATAATCAATTCTCTGAAAGCCTGGCCGAAATGTGGGTGAAACAAACGTGTTAATGTTACCTAGTGAATCTAAACTTTTTCTTGCCATTGAAGTGAAATATGGATTTTTTTTTACTTACATCTTGAATATCATCTATTGTGATTTCTGCGTCAAAATTCACTTCCATATCATGATCTGGAAACAATGGTGTATTTCCATTCTCTACACTTCCCAAGCCGCACAGAGCACCAGTGAACATCGTGCGGGATGGATTTGTCCTGAAACAAAAAATTGAGTACTGTACAACAGCAGCATGTTTCCTTCTTGCTCTTTTGTACTTTTGACAGAATAATTTCAAAGGTCCACATTACCTTTACAGTAGAATCCTGATTTTACATTTTCCCGCATTATACATTCAATCTTAATGGTTCCAATGTAGCAAAATGTTATAAAATTTTCCTCGATTTTACGTTTTCCTGCATTTAAGTTTTGTCAGCTTGGTCCCGTGAAAAATGTAAAATTGAGATTCTACTGTATTTGTAGGGATGAAACTGCCAATATGAAATTTACCGATACTGATAACCGATCCAATATATTGTTCCAATTGGTTCATTGATCTTCTTAATAAATGTGTGCTATCAATTTAACCAAGTTTTTCAATGCACAAGAAGATGCATATTAAAACATTTACTTATCCATAAATATTGTAACAAAATGGCACAATATTACACAAAATTTAAAGAAATTTATAGATATATCGGATCAGTAAAATTATCGGTAATTTTACAGATAAAATAACATCGGCTGATACCGATAGAGTACCGATTAATCTGTCCATCCCTAGTATTTAGCTTCATCCAGTCATGATTAAACACTGCAGTAATGCAGTATCAGCTTCATTCCAGACACCCTAACATTAATATATTTATATTTTGAGCCTTGGCAACACTGATTGAAGTTAGGCGCGATTTGACGTTTGCATGGAATCGTCTGGCATTATTGACCATAACGTACTTCAAATGTTTTGTCAATAGCTTCATTTGTGTTGTTTATGTTGCCTTGGAGATTGCGCGACAACAATAAAATGGAATTAACTCGTGAACATTTTCGTGCGATGATTTTTTACGATTTTCGACGTGGATTATCAAGACAAGAGTGCATCGATCAACTTACTTCCACATTTGGCGATGAAGCCCCATCCTTTGCCACTGTGAAACGCTGGTATAATGAATTTAATCCTGGCCGCCATTTGCTCACCGACGAGATTCGCGAAGGTCGTCCAAAATCAGTTGTTGTTCAAGAAAACATTGATGCTGTGCAAAACCTAATACTGCAAGATTGTCATGTGACATACTGTGAGATTGAGGCAGCCATAGGCATTAGTTCCACCAGCATATATAAAATATTACATGATCATTTAGCTGTGAGAAAGGTATGTTCTCGTTGGATCCCACACAATTTGACAAAAACTCAAAAAGACGCTCGCGTCAATTGGTGCAAACAACTGCTCAATAAATACAATCGTGGTGCTTCAAAAGACGTATATAAGATTGTAACAGGTGACGAATCATGGATATATGCATATGAGCCAGAACGTAAACAGCAGTCGACTGTATGGGTGTTTCAAGATGAAACCAATCCAACAACAATTTGTTTGCCAGAGGTCTTCGGTCAAATACAGAAAACAAACAAACGCCGTCAGATCATTCTTCATCAAGACAATGCCAGCTCCCTTTATGTGAGTTGGCTATGTTTCCAATTGTAGGATTACTTCACAACTTTAGGATTACTCTTCAAGGCGCTCATTTTAACAAATCGTAACTTTATCGTCGAAATTCTGCCAAAACTTATCTTAAATGGTTTGTACGTGTTAGTAATACATATTAAATACATGTTTGTACCCATACATTTATGAATGAGCAAGCAAAAGCTGTTGAAAGCAAACATATGAGCGATTTTGCATAAATTGACAATTTATGATAAGCATATTCTGGATACTTCACAAACCAAATTACATCGCTGAATTATAAAAATATTTTAATTGCTTGAAGTTTACATACATACTTCCATTAAAACAAAGCCAAAGTGATGCAAATTAATTTCCTACAAATTTAAACCACCAAATACGAACTCAAATCGTAAATTTCAAGTAATAAAATTATTTTATTTTTCACATTATGATGGTAGTCATTATGATACCGTCATACTGGCACCCAATGGGCTTACCCACGCCAAACTATCATTTACAATTTTACAAACTTGCAACATCACATGAGATCATAATATGATCTATTATTTCAAAGAAAACAAAATTGCTAAAAGAAAAGAGTACCAATAGAATACCAACATTATATGGCAACATGCTTACAACCTATATATTAATAAACTTTAAAACTCTTTGAAGCCAAACTAATTATAAAGACAATTGTATTATGTCATATTAAATTGCATGAAAAATGAAGTTCAAACTTCAAAGTGATTGTGAACTTAACTTGCAAATCATATATTATATGTCAAACGACAAACAAAAGCAAAGATTAATACGTTAACACATTTGTAGCTAGATCATTACTAGTAGAGTGAGCTACAAAAAATTATACATCAACACTTTAGTTAAATGAATACAAAACATAAAATTATTACAACCTATTGTTTATATGACAGAATACTCACAAACTTCACCACTCATAATATGGCTACTGTACCAAATTATTACCAATCTTCACCATTCAAGATACATGCTTACTGTAAAAATTATCCATTATTAATCTTCACCACTTATAATATGGTTACTGCAATAATTTTATTGTTAATCTTCACCACTAAAAATAAGATGGTTACTGCTCAATTATTATTATTAATCTTCACCATTCAAGTTACATGGTTACTGCTCAAAATTATTCATTATTACTCTTCACCACTTATAATAAAATGGTTACTGCTCAAAAACATTGACAAACAAAAAAAAATATAACAACCAGTTCAATACTATTCTGAACAAAAACTTTGTTGAGAGGAAATTCACACTGCTGTGGACGAGAGAAAACTTTCGATTGAAAATTAAATCAGTATTTTAGAGCTTACTTAACGTCAAACCTGTATGCACTGTGATCTCAAGTAGCATGACCATTTACCAGATGTGAATGTTACTAATTTAAGCAATCAATATCCCAAAAAGCCAGGTACTATTCAGTATGCGAAACATTTCATGAAGTCAATCTTAACGATCCAGTACTACTCATCTGCCCAGTATAATTAATGTCTTAGTAACTTAACCAAACTACACAAAAATAAATTGCTTGAGTAAGGTTTCAACTTGTGAAGAAAATGTACCATCCAAAATTCTGTGCTAATAAAAATATAACTACACTCTTAAAATAATTCACATTATAACACTCTTCATATTAAGTTTCATGAGTGGCACTATAGGACTTACTTATTGCCTTTATGTGAACCAACTCACTACTCTTTTGAAATAATTCATATTACGACACCGTTCACATTAAGTTTCTTGAGTGGCACTATAGGACTTACTCATTGCCTTTTACGTGAACCAACTCAAAGTTTTCATGCTCTATGGCATGTCAGCATGTGCAACAAGCTCGGATCAACTCATGGATCTCTTTGCTTACCTTTTGCAACATACTGTGAGTATTTGATTCAGCTTATGAAATCAAATTACTCAAAAATTTGCACATTAAAATTAGCATTTGGATTTTTGGTACCATTCCCTAGGTGTTATAAACTAAAACTTGAGTATCTTGTACCTTAGACAAATAAGCGAGATGTTATGGGTTAATACAGTTCAATTAACAATTATTGCAAAGTGTGATATTGACATACTTAATTGTTTTATTTTTTAATAAGTATCTCACAGTCCATGAGGTAAATCCTAACAACGAAATCTAAATTATTACTATAATAAAATGTATGTAAAGTACGACCATTTATAGGCCAACTAAAAAAATGAATAACTATGAGAGTAATCTAACAAATTATTATTTCTTGTACAAGGTATACTACCAACTTTAGGCTAACCTTGAAAAGTTACAAGAGTTATTAAACACGTTATATATTTATTTCCTGCACAAGGTATACTACCACTTATGGGCCAACCTTTAAAAGCATGGAATAACTACCAGAGTTTTTTAAGCACATTATAAATTCTTGTACGAGATGTACTACCGACTTTGGCTAACCTCAATTATGGCAAGTTTGTTTCACGAACAAACTGCACACACATCTGCAATGACAGATGAAGAAACATCATCCTTTTCTTGCATTGATGCTGCAAGCAAATTTTGCACCACATCTTTATGTGTGCTACTTGCATTTCGCAAAGTGTTCAACCAAGAAATTTTCTTGTCTTTTGAACATTTCCATAATTTTACATGTTCAATAGCAATGTTTTCCAGAAGAATCCCATCACTGCAACGTAAGGCAGATATACGAGAGTCACCAAAGTTTTTTATACATAAGTATGGACCTTCATACAGAAAACAATATTTTTTAATTGGATTATCATCCATATCTCTTTGTCTATTTCTGATAAAAACAAGATTTCCAGAAGAAATTGATATTTTATCTTGGTGTTTACTATTCAATTTGTTTAACTTATTGGATCTAGCTGCATGACTTTTAATCTGAGCCATAAGCAGTTTGTCATTCCATGACTGATGTGTACTATCATCAAATATGACATCTCCTATTTGTAGATTAGGTTCTTTATTTAACCTTAATTCTATTGGAGCAAAAGCAGTTTGTGAGGAGATTGTATTGTTTAACCAATGCAAAGCCATGGTTACTTGCTGGGGCCATTTAGCATGGTTATCTATGCACAACACTCTCATTAAACGGTTAAGTTCCGAATGATAACGTTCAACCATGTTGGATGAAGGATGGTAAGGTGGAGTAAACGTAAGTTTGACACCATATTCTTTCATTTCAGTATTAAAAAGACATGAACGAAACTGCGGTCCATTATCCGAAATTATTTTTTCTGGAATACCAAGATGTACAAAATATACATGGCACAATTTATTCAGTACCGTAACAGCGTTGCTGTTTGTCACTGGATATGCCACCAAATACTTGGAAGCTGCATCCAATATAGTAAATAAGAAGCGTTCACGTTTAGGACCCATGGTGAATGGACCTTGTAAATCAATGAACAATATTTTCTCAGGCTTGTCGGTAATGTGTACTTTGGCTAAATGTTTAGATGGATGCTTATTCGGTTTAGTGCGAATGCATAAATCACAGTCTGCTACATATTGTTGTACATCTTTCTTCATACCTTTCCATTGGAAGTATTTATATATTTGAGAAAGTGTACGACTTGCACCAAAGTGTCCCGATAAGTCATGAAATTTATTCAATATTGAACCTACTAATGTAATTGGAACACAAATTCTAATTTTTTGCACGTTATGAAAGTCTCTAACACATAAAATATTGTCTCTTAGAAGATAACATTCATTCCAAGTCCTACTTCTTGGATTATCATTAAGAATTGAAGAGTGCAAAATATATTGCTTAATTTCCTTCAAATCTCCATCTTTTTCTTGAGCTACTATCAAATCATCTATATCAATGAAAGGCTCTACTATTTCCTTAAACTGCAAAGAATTTACATGATATAACAGGTCTTCTTGCATCGGAAATGTTCTACTTAGAACATCAGCAATTATATTTTCCGACCCTTTACAGTATTGTACTTGGAAGGAATACTGTTGCAATTGTACAAACCAACGAGTTAAACGTGCATTCCATGTATGCACAGTTTCCAACCAGGTAAGTGTCTTATGGTCAGTTATGATAATAAAATGTCTGCCTTTTAACAGTGAACAGAACTTATCAATTGTAAACAATATGGCTAAAACCTCCAATTCTGTAGAAGCGTATGATTTTTCATAACTTCTGAGCAATCTACTCACGAAACCGAGAGGTTTAATGTTACCATCAATCAGCTGATAGAAGTATCCTGCAACACCTATTATTGATGCATCAGTTTGAACATAAAAAGTGTATAAAAAGTTAGGAAAAGCTAAAAGTACATGTTCACTAACTTTATCTTTTAGTGTTTTAAAAGCTGTAGAAGCTTGGTCATTCCATTGCCATTTCTTACCGGCCTTCAACAAGTCATACATAGGTTGTGCTATGATAGCATAATTTTTTATGTATTTGCTCAACCAATTAAAACAACCTAAGATTTTTTGCAATTGCTTAACCGAATTGGGTACAGGCAAATTCATTATGGAATTCACATACTTAGGATCTTTCTTATACCCCTGCGAAGTAATAATGTGACCCAAAAATTTTATTTCCGATCTACAAAACTCACATTTTTCAAGCTTCAATGTCATACTAAGAACCTTACAAATATATCATATTATCATCTTAGAAGTATGAGGTATACTACCAACAATGGGCTGACCTCATTAGTATTGAATAACTACGAGAGTCATCAATCTAAAAATATTTTTATTTCATGCATAAGGTATACTACCACTTACGGGCTAACCTTAAAAGCATGGAATAAACAAACTGATAATATTTATCAATTTTACAGTTTGCATTTGTGGTTGATTTATCTCAGCTTTGAAACTGCACTGTATTCTTGACTTATCATGTCAAGCTACATAACTAATAGCTACACAATCCACAATTTCTCAAATTAAGATACTCTATGTGATCAAAAATATCCGGACACCAGTCAAAATGTGTGTTGTGCATAGTAGGCCACTCTGTGGTGCCATCTACAGTGAGGTGAGGCAAGCAAGGGACCACTACAGGCAGCATAGTGCACGAGACAGCAGAATGGGTCTGTTGAATTAACTTACAGACTTCGAACGTGTTGAAGTGATTGGGTGCCACAGGAGTAACAAGTCAGTGCGTGAGATATCCACAATCCTAAACATCCTGAAATCCACTGTCGCCGATGTCATAGTAAAGTGGAAACATAATGGGACGTGTACAACCGCAAAACGTTCTGGCCGAGCGCCCATGTTGACAGACAGAGACCGCCGAGTGTTGAATAGGGTAGTGCGAGAGAACCGGCAATCAGCGATCGCCACCATCATACAGGAATTCCAAACCAGGGCAGGATGTAATCCTAGCAGCATGACTGTGCGACGTGAGGTATGACGACTCGGTTACCATTCACGAGTGGCTGCCCATAAGCCCCACATCACCCAATGAAACGCGAAGCGCCGCCTCGCATGGTGTAAGGAGAGACGACACTGGTCATTAGAACATTGGAAATCCGTGATGTGGAGTGACGAATCGCGTTATACCATGTGGCAATCTGATGGTTGTGTGTGAGTGTGGCAAATGCCTCATGAACGACATTTATCATCCTGTGTTGTGACGACAGTGAAATTCGGTGGAGGTGGGTTGAGAGTATGGGCATGTTTTTTCCTGGAAGGGGCTTGGTCCCCTCGTTGCTTTGCATGGTACTGTCACGGCACATCATTACGTTGACATTTTACAAACGTTCATGCTGTCTACCATCGAAGAACAGTTCGCGGATGATTATTGCGTGTTTCAACATGACGATACACCCGTCCACACTGTGGGCCATGTGGGACAGTGGTTTCAAGAGAACAACGTCCCACTTATGGCCTGGCCTGCGCAAAGCCCCGATTTGAATCCCATTGAACATCTCTGGGATGTTTTGGAACGCCGACTTCGTGCCAGACCATGCCGACCAACATCCACTGTTCTTCTCATCTCGGAACTCCGCGAAGAATGGGCCGCCATTCCCCAAGATACCTTTCGCCACCTGATTGCCAGTATGCCTGCGAGAGTGGAGGCTGTCATCAAGGTCAAGGGTGGCCCCACATGCTGTTGGTTGCCAGTGCATCCGATGGAGGAGGCTTCGAACTTTACGCCCTAATTCTACTGAGTGTCCGGATATTTTTGATCACATAGAGTATGTACCGATACTGTCATATTGAAAGTATTCTAGTTAACTATCAGTATCTGATATTACATGTACGCAATAAAGCTATTATGCTAAACTGCATGTTTCATATTCACATACTAACAAAATTATGTATGTCACATAACATACCTTTTACCAACATGTACAATCCCTAAGAGTGTACACCATTTTCAGTTCATTATTCTTTAATTCTGAACTTACTCCTAGACGATAAACACTATGCATGTTACTCTGTTTACCCCTCCAAAATTTATGTCACTATCAGGTAAAATGTAATAAGACATGACTGCACCTTGCAACAATGCCTTCGTTAAGATACTTTAAAGGTAAGTTATCCGATGCTTAAATGTAAGTCTACGACATTACAAGTGTGAAGTTAACTTTAACTTCATGACACCATTGCGACGTCTTTTGCGTACATGTGTACGATGCATGATCATGCATGACTTGACAGTCAATGCACAAGTATGAGAGGAGAATGCAAAGGATGCATCAAGAGAAATTTGTCTCCTCCATAATTTCAAACATTTAGGTCTGAACCTTCTTTTTCTTACATGTTTAGGATGAGTTACTATTTTTCGTTTTGCACCTGTGCGGTTAGACAAAACCTTCTTAGTCCTAAATTTCAGTTTTACCTTATTACACTTTGAATATCTATGCCTCAACTGGACTTTCGGTAATTTCCGAAGAAATAATACCCTGTTCATACTCTTACTAAATCTACCATGCAAACAATTCTTAAGATACTCACAAGTAACATTCACTTCAGGATGAGTACTTTTGTTACAGCACATTGTTTTAGTGTTGTTTGGTACAAAGTCAGTATTCAAACTAGTTCCGTGACTTAACACATTTTGTTTGAGATTACCACAATCTACACTATGTTCATTCATAACTACCAGATTGTTGTTCGTAAGATTATCACCATTAGAGTGAAAGCTCAATGTATACAAGAGACCTCTCTGCGAGTTAACAGCAGAATTCACTAAACTAAGACTTGTGCAGATCAAATCAGGTGTACAGGTCTTATTTACTGTAGACATATTACTCATTTCTAAATCTAAAAATGTACTACTGATAAGCGGTATGGAGATATCACTACCATCTTTCATATCTGCATCATGTGATTTGAGTATTCTTACCATACCATCATGAACATAATTGTGTTTTGCACTAAAATTCCATAAACGATCACTAACTGAACTGTTACAAGTAACATCGTACACTAACATGCATGTGAAACCTAAGCGCCTTGCACTGTAACTATAATTAAAGTTACATGCATTTTGCTGAACACTTTCAGTTCTCAAGTTCACATGTGACCTAGTTATGTTAACATGTGGAATCTTAGATTCTAACTTATTTTCTACATACTCAGTACGTGCACAATGCGTAAGTAGGTTAGGTAGATTATTCAAATATTCACTCTTATGACTTTTGCAAACATCACCAATGCGTGCATCTACATGTTCATAATTGATATTGCAATCAGTCTCTGAATCAACACTTACATCTAAAACATGTGTGTTATTACTGTAGTTAAGTGATACATAAGTACAACTTGTAACACTAGGTTGACTTTCACTTTCATAGTTTCCGAGACCTACATTCACTTTATTGTCAATGGCATGCAAATCTTTTACTGACTTGTCATTTCCAACTATACCTTCATTTCTAAATTGACTTATTTCCATTTTAAGATCTTTGAGCTCCTTTGTGTCAGCTTTACTTGCATCTGCTTGCACCTGCAGAGCAGCCTCTATTTTGGTATTATGCTCTGCTTGTTCTTGCAAAAAAGTATCTATTTTGGTATTGTGCTCTGCTTGTTTCTGCAAAGCAGCCTTAATATCACCTTTGAATGAATTCAGCATATCAACAATGTCCGACAGCGTGAAATTTCCTTTGACAGTTTCCGTCATTGTTAAAATATTGAAACAGACTAGCAAAATAAATACAGAATTACACAACTTAAATATTTCACTCCCTATCAGTCAAGAAACAAAATGAGTTTCACTATTCGAATAATAGGTACACTACAATTTCAACATCATCATCTTACAGATGGAAAATGAGTCGATATAAATTAATATTATTGAGACAAAATGAGTCTCATCAATCTTAAATATATGAGACGTACAAACTGAACTACTCAGGAGACATAAGGTGCCGTAAATGAGTCTCCATAATCTGATATGTATGACGCTCTTCCTCGGCTTACTGAATGACACGGTCATACATTTTTTAAAAAGGGATTAATAAATTGTTTTAATATTTCAAATCATAAGTTGCCCAAAAGTTCAATCCAAATTTTTCATATATCAACTTAACCTTACAAATAACTGTGTTAACTTTTGCAGAAATAAAGAAAATTACCACATGTTAAGTATTAATGAACAATGTATTATAAATAAATTTCACAAGTACGAAGTATTCGTTCATACACCGTATAAAGCATACATTCATATAATCAACTAAGATTTTACATTTCTATATCACATTTTCATATTTCAACTTCTTTTACATATTAGTCACGATCTCAAGTCAACTTATAAGCATATGGAAAATTGTTCCAAGTTTCCAAGATTTATTACGAGACGATTTGCACTAAACGCTCGATTATAACGAAGAACTATCCAAGACAAATTATATGTGTTTGTGTGTTCTATAGACTTTCCACATTCAAAGCAAGCGAATTTTTCGTATTTTCAAAATAGGCCTTTCATTTATGTAGCTACATGCATGTTTAATACTTATCTGAAAATTCAGTTTCAAGCGAAGATGGCTGCCATTTTACGTGATTCCATCGGGTACTTATTTTAATGTCCTCTGGACCTTTTATGCACTTTGCGACGCAATTTCAAGTATTGAATGCAAATATTATACTTATCTGCACTGCTGTATCACATTTGATGAACAAATCTTCATTGTTATACTTAAATAGTTCCCCGAAAATTTTAGCCACTCCATACTAGTCGTCGTTCCTCTTTTAGATGAGGCAGTGTATCAATACTCACACTGTTACAACCTTAAGCACAGAATACAAACTTGTTATAATTTTTCGAGTGACAAATATAGAATTGTACAGATATTATGCATGAAAATGCTTGTAAAATAAATTAGATACAATAAAACAGATATTACAATATTCTATCACATGTTTACGTATTTTCTTTTTACCTTTTTAAGTTATTTTAAGTTTTACAATTTTTGTGGGAAAAAGGTTATTTACGCACAACTTAGATTTTTCCCTTTATGTGAGTTGGCTATGTTTCCAATTTTAGGATTACTTCACAACTTTGGGATTACTCTTCAAGGCGCTCATTTTAACAAATCGTAACTTTATCGTCGAAATTCTGCCAAAACTTATCTTAAATGGTTTGTACGTGTTAGTATACATATTAAATACATGTTTGTACCCATACATTTATGAATGAGCAAGCAAAAGCTGTTGAAAGCAAACATATGAGCGATTTTGCATAAATTGACAATTTATGGTAAGCATATTCTGGATACTTCACAAACCAAATTACATCGCTGAATTATAAAAATATTTTAATTGCTTGAAGTTTACATACGTACTTCCATTAAAACAAAGCCAAAGTGATGCAAATTAATTTCCTACAAATTTAAACCACCAAATACGAACTCAAATCGTAAATTTCAAGTAATAAAATTATTTTATTTTTCACATTATGATGGTAGTCATTATGATACCGTCATACCATAAAGGAGAATACTTCGAAAAACAATAAAGCAGTTTTCAATGCCAAATTCCTGTTTTTTCATTGTTAGGCTCAAAATATAAATAGTGACCCTCGTACATTATTCAAGACAATGAACCTTCCAAATTAATTGATTGCAAGATGAACAACACAGCAATGTGGAAACATGGAACGGTCGACATACAATACTTTCCTTGCATTTACTGCACCATACCATGAATGTAGGGATGTGCCGAAGCCAATTACAGATGTATGAAAATCGCCAGAAATTGACATATCAGCAAAAATCCCATATTTAATCCGGTACAGGTAATACTAGAGTTTACCTTCTAATAAGTTTTATATTTTAATTTTGTAAGATTTATTGAAAATTAGGTTATGATTCTTCATCATTTGTAGATTTTTATAATAAAGTTATTGCAAACTCTCATTCAGAGGATCAACCTACCTCAAAATCAGTAATAAAACAGTACATTGCGGAACCAACTAGTTCACGTGACCAGGATCCGCTGTAGTATTGGAAATTAAAAAATTAGTATCAAAACCTGAAGCAAGTGGTTAGAAAATACTTGGGCATACCTGCTGCATCAGTATTCAGTGTAGTTGGACAGATTTGCAATAAGAGAAGTAGGTTACTTCCAGAAGTGCATCAAAATTCGTGTTTCTGAAGTTGAATCTGCCAGCATTAAATTTACAACATTAAGAACAGGAATTTATTTTGCATTTAAAAGAACTGCTTGTGCACTAATGTTAATTCTTTCAAACCATTTTTTTTTAGATGGAAATGTACATTTGCATCTCTTGAGAATATATATGTATATACATATGATATGCAATAGAAATGTACATAGCAAATTTATTTTTGTCATGCTGAAAATAACATCCCATTTCTGTTATGTATCGGAATCGGTTCAAAAAATTATCGGTGAGTACATCGGCATCGGTAAATTTTCAGCTTCGTCACATCCTGAATGCATTCATTCATTCATTCTCAACGGACATTGGTCATTGCAATTTTGAGATTCACAGACTCAGAGATGAGAGCAACTAATCAACACATGGTAAATATCAGCTTATAACATATTAACTTATTTGCTTTCTCTTCTAAATATCCCAAGAACTTTCACACTTTAAAAAAAAACTCTGGCATAAAATAAAGTGACAATAGCATTTTAATCAGATTCAATACGAGTATATAAAATAAAAATTTTGTGCAGCGCATAATATAATTCTCTCCTTAATCACTTTATGAAACCAGATGATTATGATGGACTTCACCTTATAAAAATAAACTGTATTTCAATCTCTCAAATCTTAATGTCTGATTATATTTGCTGACCTTTCCAAGTATTTCAAAATAAATTTACACACCACTCTGTAATGTCTTAACCAACTGTCCCCTGGTTTAAAATATATTTTTACAGTGAAAATAATGAAAGTATAGGTTTATGGTCAGATGAGACACTATTCTGTAAAACCTTTTTCTCCTCATACAGCAAAATAGTGTTCAAAAATAGGTGAAAACATCCATATTCACTGCATGTGCAATCGTATTTAATTTTTCACTAATTTTCCTACATGTTTTCCATTTTTATGAATTTTCAGTACAGTGGAGAGACCTGAATAAACACTTTACTCTTACACTGAGGTGGAAAAAATTACAAAAATTACAGAACTGGATAAATTTACAGAAATATCAAATTGGCAAAATTATTGGTAATTATCCATGAACAAATACGGCATTCTGATAATTACTATGCTCATTAATCAGCCCTGTCTCTAAGAAGAATTCCAAGCTAATAGTCACTCTAAAAAACTTACACTAAAATAACCACTTACCTGAGTTCAATCACAGGGGCAAATAACAGGCAAATAAGAGAGGATAATCCGTGGATGTTTGGCATCATTGTTGTGTGCCTCAGTGTCAGTCTGTCTCCCTGAGCATTTTGCCCAACACAAGCTGCCACCAGCATCCTGAGAAAAAAAATATTAAGCAATTAATCAGGTATACAGTCATTTTTACTTATTCTTGTAATGTAGTTTGGTTTATCTTAATTGTGAATACTGGTTACGCCACTTATTAGATTATTATTTGGTACACTTGTCTGAAAATTGTGGTTGAAGCAGGGTTTTGCATGTGCCACATTCTACGTCCGTGCAATAACCACATGAACTACCAAACCAGTCACTGTCTTACCCCATTTACCACAACTTAGATATTTTCTGTATACTATATACCTTTCCGACAACTTCCCATTCCCACTGAAACGTAGAAATTTGAAGATATTGCACCATGACCAAGCTACATTATTCCATTAGCATATCGAGTAGTTATTTCAAACCTATTAATTACAATTTGGGCTTGGATTAGTGAAATTGTTCGATGAAAATAAGCAAACATGAATAGTAGACTGAATATAATAACACTGGTAATGTTTTACAAACAGTTCGTTGAAAAGTTATTAGCTAGGTTTGTAAGCCTTCTGTTTATCTGGAGATAATATGAAGATTTTTATTAATCATCCAAGAAAATCATGTGCGCTATTTCTGTTTCATGTTCAGTGGCTGGACAAGAAAAAGTCTTCCAACTGCCTGTAAACATGTTGAGAATGAACGGGACAAGGTTTTCCCAGCACCACATGGCAGCAATTCAAGATTTCTTGAAAACTACATATGATATGTCAGTTCTGCATTTTTTGTACATTAGTATACAAATGAAGGTCATACTGGCTTTACAAAACAATATATCCATTGTTACTGTTATTAACAAGTGGAGTTGAAAAAGGCCTTTGTTTCCCTGTGAGTATTATGGGATAGATTTTACAAAATCTGCTATAACTCCTTAACCACTACTTTTTCCCCTGATGTATATCACTTACATATACAGTGGAACCCCGAATTTTACGTTTTTCAGGGGCCTGTAAATAAAAAACGTACAATGCAGGAAAGCATAGGGGAGAGGTGAATCTTAAGTGTCAGTAAGAAAAGACTTCAAAAATATTCAACAATGGTAAAGAAGTATGATTATGAATTTGTAAGGGAAAAAAAAGCAAGACTTGCTGTGAAAATCACTGACGGATTAACGTGATCCACTTTCGAGGGTAGGGACAGTGGATGACTGCTTCTATCTACCGCCTATTAGGTTCAATTTATGCTTCTCATTGTGTGGGATCTTCATTTACTCTGTAAACTGGTAATTAGTTGCTAGTTTTATAAGTATCAGGTAATTGGAGGGGGTGATCATTTATAGTTGAACGTCAGGTATCTTTATATACGGTAATCAAAGTGTTCAGTTCACAGTGGAGACATGTAGAATGATTCAGATCGCACTTTAGCTGCATGTGTGTCCAGTTCCGATCAGCCCAACTGCATAAACAACTGGAAACAAGCTTTGTCAAAGTTACGCATTTTTTGACTTCCCGTCCCAATATGGGAATTGTTATGAGTGACGTGCCCATGATTTTGGTAAGGGTGGTTACATATATATTTTTTAATAGTCAGCCCTTATTTTGCATCTTTCCCTGCTTTTGATGACCCCATCAACCCCTCCTTTGGGCATGGCACTGATTGTTATTTACGTCCATATTAATCTATGATTTATTGTTGAATTTAGCAGTGTTGTTTCAGTTTTTTTCCCCTCCCCGTTTAAGTTTAATATTTCGCGATTTATTTTCAACAGGTGAATGGTTAACAAGAAAAGTATAGAGTTTATTATTAGCATCGTGTGCATTTCCTTCCTGCACTGTTCTGAGAGTTCAAGATGTTTATCAGAAGGCAAAACAAGAAAAAAATTGGCTGTCTTTTAACTGGTCGCTTTGTATCTGGTGTTAGTGTTTTGTAATCTTCAAAAGCAAAACAACCTTCTGAGGCGAGATTCAAAACAATGCCCTTTTCCTTCCCTTTAGGATGGATGAGTTATTGCTCTGGAGCCAGGAGACAAAACGAAAACACTGGCACCCGCTGCTTGCAGACACCACACTGCAATAACGGGAGGGAGGGGAAGGGGAGGGAAGTCGAACATGTGCTGGAGAGGCGCTAATGCAATTGTTGAAGAAAAGTCTTATCAGAAGTGTGATCATTCCTGGCCATGTTGCAGAAGGAAAGAAAAGGGGGGGGGAGGATCACTGCTTTAAGCTCTCTAATGCTGTCACCACAATGCTACTGACATACAAGCAACATTTTCAACGCAGATAGAAGCATTAAAAAAAGGAAACGGGCTGAATCGTGCATACCAGTTGCGGATTAATGAGCTCGGAAAGGGGAGATGGGTGACTTTTCTTTTTACTTGTAGTACGCTATGTTCGTAGAATTTACGTATCCAGGAGTCACTGCTTAATTGTACACCACAGAGGAATGAAGAGGGGACGATAGCTTTTCGCCTTTATGCTAATTGATTCTCTCTTCCACACGAGCAAGAAAGAGCAAATCCCCCTCCCAAGGAAATGAGAAAAAGTGATGGTAAAGTTCCCCCTGCACTTTGCACCATGACGGGTAACATATATAGGGGTGTGTGGAAAATGATGTGATCAGCACCACACTCTGGCCACCTTTACCCCCCTATTCTTCGATCTATTCCAATTTGGTTTGATTTGTTGTTTTAAGTCCACTTTATGCACAGTAAGGCTAATCGGGACTGGACCTACAGTTTAAAGAGGGATCCGAACCACTTGTGCCTCCACCGGGTATCGAACCCGGGACCCCTTGATTACAAGGCAACGCTATGCCAATTTGGAGGTGATGTGATCAGCACCATGCTTGGGTGGCCTTTACCCCCCAGGGTTTCCCCATGGTACCCATTTATTTGAGGCTAGGTGAGCTCCAGAGCCACTTTATGAGGCAGCTTAGATCACCCACCCCGGGAATCAAACCCAGGTTTCCAGTGCGGCAGTCAGGTGCCCTACTAAATAGGCGACCACGGCTTCCCAGCGAATAAGAAAAAGTAAATACATATATGCTCTTTTGGCCCAAATAACCATTTTAATGGTATTTAGATGTGCACTAAATTTGACTGCTTCCAGAGAATATTGCCACACCCCTCTATTATCCACTCACTTTTCCTGACTCCGTCACTGTACAACATGCGAGTCACATAATCTGTATAAAATAAACCGTTCTCTGCCCTAGGCAGAATAAATAATACATGTGTCCGAACTTTGCTTCCCCCTTCCCCCCAACAATTGATTTGACAATAATATTTTTCAGTGAGTAAAATATCGCTCATTTGCCCATAGAAAAAAAATCACTTTAGCTTATACATTTTCAGCTTCATTCTGATGACCAAATGACATAGCATTCGTGAAAAAACTTCAGATCAAAAATAATTTACAGTGAAATATAGACAATCCAATCGTATTTCCTTAGGAATCTAAATGACTTCCCATTAAAGAAGTAGTGCAGTTCTTATTCAGTATCAGATAGCAGAGGTTGGCAAACCCTTCTTATTAACGCTGCAGACAAGAAGAAAAAAATTCACAAATAAGCTCCCTCCCCAATTTTCTTTTTCGTTTCCGTCAACTACAAAGGATTCCCATAAATCTCTGTGAGCAAAGAAGCGAATGGTGATCAAATCCTGTTGTCAATTTTCCACTCGGAGGGAGGAGGGTGAACATCTGTTTTGTCCAAATTCTAAGAAAGCCACCATTTAGCAAGAATCGGTTTGGCAACAGTGTGCTTCTTGTCTGATCCTGAGGCAGAAGAATCGGCACATTCTATCTTTACTGGGAATGCAAAAAGTGCCGTTTTCCCTTCCTGTCCGTCAAGGAAGGTGCGACAAATGCAAGTTCTACATCCGGTGTCAACAGGCCCAACGCTACAAGCGATATTCCAGAATTTTTTTTTTCAAAAGCTGCCAACACTACCACTCTTATACATTGTTGTTATTTTTTTCCCAAGTAGTATAGGCCTATTTTTCAATCAAACTTTGCATGGTTCTAGGAATGTGTTACTGCTACATACTAAAGTGAGAATCATAGAACTTCAGACCTTCTGTAAACAAAAGCACGTGTACCCTAACAGTGTTGCAAACTTATGAAAAAAAATAATCCACATAGCTTACAAGGTGTAAAAACATTCCATTTGTCAACAGATGCGGAATAAGCAGTGTACGTATCTATCACTGATGACCTGTTGAAAGTTATTGAATGTATGTGAAAAAAAAGGTTAAAAATGTACATCTTGCCTGGTGGCCGACTTTCAGACTCATCACCGAAGTTCCGGCTCGGGTGTTATTTGTGAGTGTCTCTTCATCAATTTCATCTGACGATCACTCATACTCATCATCGGGATTAGCCAAAAGTGGAAGGAAAGCAACGCTAAATTAAAAAAATCAAATACAAAATTTACATCTTATCCCCCAGGAGTAAGATGGTTCCGTACCAAAGGATTAATTTTCTCTCATATTATACTAAAAAAAACCTTGCTAGAAGAATGTGACACATTGAGATGAATTACGTTTTGAAACCGGGGTCTCCTCATTAAATTTATTTCATGTTTGAAAGTGTTATGATTTATTATTATAGATAAAGAAAGTAAGCTAATACATATGATTTGATTGACTAAATTAATAATTATTAATTAGATAAAAATAATGGAAATAACTCATTTGGTTTGATTGATTTGCTTTATTTTATTTCCCCTCTTGTGCCACTTATGGCTAATTTGCGATGGGGATGAATGATGATGATATGATGACATCGATAAATGGACATTCACAAACATCCATGCCCAGGCCACGATTCGAACCCGGGACCCCTGGCATCGTAGCGTGATGTGCTAACCACTCCGTCACGGGGGCGGCTAACTAATTTGGAATTCAAATATCACCTACCCCTCATCGTCTCGTAACTAATGACAAAAGTGCGTGTCGATCTACACCTCAATGTCACACATTCCAGTATCTTCCAGAGTGTACTTCAACATCTCTAAAGTTACTTCATCCAAAAACACACTCGTATGTCCTTTTCATCCCGTTCAAAAATGCTGGATTATGCAGCAAAGACACCAAGGGAAACTAATCATTTAAAACGGCAACTTAGAGAAGTATAAAAGTAGGGAAAGAAGACTGTAAAAGATATAAATATTTTGAGGCAGTCACATTTTATTATACGCTACATATAAAATAAAATGCATATTTGGGGGTGAATTTTTAAATATTGTCACATTTTTCTTCTCTCTTGTTGAGAGGTGTTCATTTTAAATCAACCTCCCTCACCCTACGGCCTGCCCTCCTTCACCCGCAAAAGTATTCCGGAGTGTGAGGATGTCACCACACGGATGGTAAACACCTCTGGATTATAGATAGACTCCTGTGTCTCACCCCCTACCCCATCCTCGGAGGATCGTCACTGACAATGTGAAATCACACTATCATATGCCGACATTCGACATACCACTTCCGTTTCTGTACTTGACTTAGTGAGAAGTATTGAGGTTGGCAACAGCCTAATAACGGATTTCTTCCGCATCATGTAGTCCGTTCTATGAAAGTAAGCTAATGGAAGAAGAATGTGTAAATTACATTGCATTATACATTTTAAAATATATTTTCATTAAAGGTTTCTGTCTATAATAATAATACATGGTTATTGTATAAATTACAATCGATCACGTGAACAGTAAGAAAATAGCGCCAGTTTCGAACATGGCGACTTCCATGCGTGCAGGAAGGTCTCCCGTGTTTTCAGAGTAGTCTTTCAGAAATACAGCCGTTTGAAAAGTGGCAAGAAGCAGGTTGTTCTTAACGTTTATGTGACGTTGTTTCGGTGCTATCCTGAGCAAGCAGTGAAGTTGGTGTCCAAGTGTAATTGTGTGTCTGCGTCTTTGTATTTTCGGTGTGGTGAAAGAAAGGAAAACGACTGGTCAAGTTGTGATTCCCGCGAAAAAAAACACGTTGTTGCTCGTATAAACAAGTACACCGATTTTGAGAAGCGCAATACAACGCGAGGTGCTTTCGTATTCTTTCAATCAAAGAGCCGTCCTGTCCACTGTGGGGAAGATGTTGATAGTGATGATTGATGACGATCTCCCCAATTTTAGCAGTCGACGTTAAATCGCCTCTTGTGCCACGTTGAGTTCCTTTTTGGGAAGCAAATTTGACAGACCGTACTCTGACAGGATGATGTCTAGCGCCGAAAATGCCTCAAGTTCAAAAAGGAACTGCTGAATCAAGGTAAGAAAATACATTACTTGCATGAGACGTGCGTAAATAATGTGCTTATTATAGTCTTCTTGTTTTCTAGTGCACAAGAAACAGAGAGAAAGATAAACAATCTCCTTTTATTCCCCGGCTTATCTTTGTTTAGCTTCTGCTAAAACTGGCGGTATATTTGTTGCACAAAGGAGAAAACAATACTCTACATGTCAACAATATTGGGCAATAATTTGGTGGAAGAGGAAGCAATGAAACCAAAAGGCTTGAATTTACTGAAACGAATCTCTCACTCTCTTGTACGTATAACTTTGGCGCTGTCATACTGAGAGAGGAGGGGGGAAGGGGGATCTGTTAACCCAGTGTCAGATAAATGGGACTTTTGGCGTAGAAAAATATGTTCATTCTTGAACAAGAACACGTATTTAATCACTTCTAGAAAATTTATTATACTTCAATGTGTAGATTATCAGTTAAAATAAAAAGAAGTTTTTCCATGTTACGTAAAATTAAAGGTTGCGAGTGAGCAGCATATGATGGCCGCGTCATCCACAAACAGCTGGCGCGGAGTGATACATTACTCAAAGTGAGACGGTTGTTTACAGAAGGTCGGAAGGTTCGTGATTCTTACTTTACATTTTTCATTCACTTTGGTCAATTGTGGTGGGTACAAGGGTGTGCTGAATACAATCTTTCAAAAATAAATGTTGATATTTCAAAACCAACATTTCAGTTGAGATCGTGCTTTCTTTACAAATATCTAATACTTCCTTTATGATGCATTTGTAACAACTCTGCAATGATTTGTGGGGTGCTGAATTTAATTCTGTTTATCATTGACAAATGTTGTGTTCAACAAGTGCCAATTTCTCTGGATGATTTTTTTTTTTTTTACATAAGCATTACCACCATTGCAAACAACGCAATGAGCTCTGGTAAAATCTTAACTTCTCTCTCTATGTGTCCTATCACTCAATTATTGGTGATTTTTAACAGCGTGCCTTCTAGAATTTAAAAATTCATTTACCCACCTTTCATGAGGATCTTGAGGATCTGTGTCAAGCAGAACAGAGTTCACTGAATTCCACTCAATCATGACATCTTTACAGCTTCCTGCTCGGGTCAGGCTGTAGATCTTCATTTCCAGAGGACTGTGAGGACCTCGCAAATTTACCTAATTAGAGACAATAAAGAAAATGTATATTATTAACAGCACAAATACAATGCTTTATTAGATTGAGGATCCTACCCCTCATATTCATAGATTTTGATACTTTTATCAGCTTAGCCCACGTGATGCATATTTTAGGCAATATTAACTTTAAAATTAAATTAGGGTTTAAAGTACCGACATAAAATTCCAAGTATTCCTTGAAGAACCCGAATAGTTTATTGAACTCCTTAATAAATATTTTTTGAGGTGACTGCAGTGCAGAAGTTGCATATTTAGACATTTACTTTTTAAAAACAATATGGCATGCAGATGATCCATAAAGGTTATAGCAAAATGGCAGAATTTTGCACTAAATTGTAATATATTTATAGGTATATCAGATCGATACAATAATTGGCAATTTTACCAATAAAATGATAAGCCAATATCAGCCAATACCAATAGAGTACAGATTAATCTGCTCCATCCGTAAATTACATTATTAATTTTAAGGTTAAATTTTGGAGTGACGACATTTTAACAAGTTCCGTCAAGTTCAGGATCATCTACAAAACAACACCTCCTATGAGCATGCAAGCTGTTTAAATAGTTACAACAATTATATCCTCCATTTTGGGGGGAAAGGGGGAGGGAGGGTGTCCCAATGTTAAATGGTTTTTCTATAGAGCGGTACAAGTCTGTGCCAAGATAATTCAAATGGAAGAATCCAAAAAACAATAAAATTAAACAACAGATATATATTGGGATGTGAGCATGTAAAAAACTGGAAAAAATATAACTTATTAGTACACGTTTTAATACAGTGGAGACATGGTTTTGCATTGCAGGGTTTTACATTCTCCGGCATTATACATTTAACCCTTTTGGTTCTAAGATAGTAGCATGCCATAAAATTTTCCAATATTTCCACCGTGGTCACTGGAAAAAAAAACATAAAATCAAGGTTTTCCATATAAACAGTGATACTTTCTCTTATTAGGCTTGGGAACTTCCAGATAATTATACAGGGTGGCACGAGTCACTTTACACTTTGAAAATTACAGTCATTTTATTATCTTTAATACATACATCACTTTTTGTATTCAAAATGTTTTCCTTCTGTTTTAACACATAGCTGGAGTCAGTCTGGAACACACCGAGGTGCATCCGTAACAGTACCTCCGATTCAAATGTCTCGTAGATTGTAAATACCTTTATGTGATGGTGGATTACCCATGAAATGTTCTCTCAAGACTTTCTAAACAGCAGATACACTGAACAATTTTTCAAAGTGAACATTCTTTCTTCTATGGTAAACAAGAAGGAGACAGGAACAATAACACACGATGGCAATTGAAATGAACTGCTATACTCAGCGACAGTCTTTTGTTTGTTTGTTTCCTTACCAATCGTTGTGTAAGAAACAACCTGAAAACTTCCATTATCAGAGATACCAAACAACACCACTGGTAAAATACTGATGTCAAATTATAAGCATTAATTTCATGACATTACTACAGATACATTTATTGTTTCATGAGTGTAAAGTGACTTTAGTGCCACCTAATGGTTGAGGTGTTTACATTTATTCCATCAAGAAAACCACAGAAGGTATTAGAAACAGACTCAAATTCAGAATCGAAGTACACATTTGGTCAACACCTGAAGAATTTGAAAACACCTATATCCCTGGCAGATTTTTACTTCATGTTTTTACATGTTCTTTGGAAATTCTTACCGTTATTTTGCATTCTCTCCTAGCGGGTGGATCAGGGTCCACAGTCTTGTGATATTTATCAGAGGCCAATTGTTGTTGCTCAAACGAGATCTTCTGTTCAGGCTCCAGTTCCGCATGTTGCAATCTAATGCTGTGATTTTTCTGAAATTATAAGTAAAGTGCATTATTAACAAAGTGGGAAATTGTGGCATTTGTTCATAAATTAAAGCTTATATCTTGAAGTATATAGTCAAACCCCGATTTTACGTTTTTCAGGGGCACGTAAATAAAAACACTGGAAAGCATAAGGGAGAGGTGAAACTCAAGTGTCAGTAAGAAAGGACTACTATGACAAATCAGCATTGGGCATACATGCCCACACACAAATAACCACAGGCCAACCTAAGTACAAGGGCCATTAGGTTGGCATCAGGGAAAGCTTGTGAGAGCTATTTTCCCAGAAACTTATACCCCCCACCCCCAATTAGAATCATGGGTCATGTTTACCAACCAGTTGTCACTCATGGGAGGGGTAGAAATGCTTTATTTATAAAGAACCAACCATTGTTAGGCTAACAGTAGCCATTTTGGAGAACAAAAACCATGTGCTCCAAATCACATGTTTACTAAACCTTTTATTCTTTACTGAAAATCAGAGATAACACTCACCCATAGGTAAAATAATGCCTAATTTATTAAAAGTAAACTCATTTGCAATTATCTGGCATAACTAAGCCAGAAAAGCTGAAAAAACACTTTTGTTTATACTTTTTAAGCAATTGATAACTCTGCCATCTGGTGGGAGAAAGTGGCAATTCTCCCAAAGACAAGGAAAGATCTCAAAGGACTCCAGCTGGCCAATGAGAAGCCGTCAAGGCTGTGACGTCACAGAGGAGACTTTCAGATGGCCTATTGTGTTCTGAGCTTGCTATTCAAGCTCACTTGTATTACAGACCCACCTGAGAGCAGGTCTCCTGGAGGTTGCTGGTAAAATCCAGTGTGTGAATGGCCACCTGTGCCAGCAACAAAGGATACATAAAGGGAAAAGGGATCTAAGGTCCTGTTACAGTAAACACAGGCCTAAGTGTGTGTGACCAAGTGGGATATTGTGTCCACAAGTGCATTTAAGGATCCCAGTGAAAATTCAGCAAAATAGCGAGTTTTGTGTCCCTCATCCCATGTGGAAATCCAGACCACATGGTCGGCAGAACTGACGCCATAGAAGCATCCATAGGATATCAGAGAATATCCAAGTTGTTCTTAGCCATCCATCCAAGAAAAGCCAGGAAAACTCATTTATCACTCCCCCAAAGCCTTTGTTACACCAAGGAAGCACATAATATTAATTTTTTAGTGTGGTGTACCCCAAAATTGTCCATGTGTCGGGATGTGGCAATAAAGAGTGAAATAGTGTGTGTACGGCCCCAGGTATGATTGATATAGTGTGAAAACGGCTGATATGTAAGTACAAAATCTTTTGTATATCTTTTTTATGTCATGTACAGTGAAGTGCTCATGTTTGGTGGCAGCTATGCCACAAGCGGTGTTCTTTTCAATGAATAAATATGTCGTTTAAAGGTGTCTGACCTTCTATCATTTTAGTGAATCATAAGCCTATTAAGCCCTCCTCTACTTACCGATTATTAAAGTTAGGCTAAAGTTCGTCTGTTGCTTAACAGATATCTCAGGGGATATCTGTTACTATACGGAACACCACACGTGGAATAGGGTCTGCGTGTGGCAGCGTAAAGCGTGGTTCTCTTTTGTTTTTGCTGTTTTTGATATATTATATATTTAAAGTTAACCTTTTGTAAAACCAACTTTAAAGCAACATAATATAAACAAGCACCCCCCCCCAAAAAAAAAAACATCCCCTCTTACTACACAATCGACTTGTTAGGGGGTATATTGTGTCAAAAATTATTTAACAATTGGAAATAAGTATGATAATGAATGTCTAAGGACAAAAGCAAGACGTGCTGTGAAAGTCAATAATGGATTAACGGGATCCACTTTCGAAGGTAGGAATGGTGGATGACTGCTTCTAACTGCCACCTATTAGGTTCAGTTTATGCATCTGATCCTGTGAAATCTCAGTTTACTCTGTAAATTGGTAATTAGTTGCTATTTTTAGAAGTCCTGGGTAATTGGAGGGGTGATCATTTATAGCTGGACGCCAAGCATCTTTATATACTGTAATCAAAATGTCCTGAAGATGTGCAGAATGGTTCAGATTCCACTTTGAGCTGCATATGTATCCAGTCCTGATCAGCATGAAGAACAAAACAAGCTTTGTTAAACTTACGCATTTTTAAACGTCACAATAAATTATCAGTGACACGCACAGGATTTTCGAAAGGGTTATGGGGTTACGTATACTTTTTATAATAGTCGGCCCTCACTTTGCCATCTTTTCCTGCATTTGATGTTTCTTCTTTTTTTAGAAATACTGGCTTATGACTCCAATCACCCCCTTTGGGCATGCCACTGATTGTTATTTACATCCGTTAATTGACGATTTATTATTGGATTAGGAAGTCTTGCGGAGGGCAAACACCCCTTCCACCAATAGTTTCCCTGTAAATAAAGTGTTCCCTTTCATACAGTTAATACAAAAATCAAGCTTCTTAAGAGGCACATCAGAATATGTTTCATTGCACATAATAACTAAGAACATTGATTATTTATTATTATAAATAGTATTATTATATTTTCACTTTTCAGTGTTATTTTTGTCAATACTTTGTTTTAGTTCAGTACAATTTTGTGAATAAATACCATTGTGAAAAATAAATAATTAATCTTTCCTTCTAGTGACAGCTGTTAAAAAACAACACAAACTCTTTCCAAACTTACCTTCCAACCCAATTATACATCTGATACTTTACCTCCACTTCAGGTGCATGAAAAAATACTTATCGCTCAAAAGTGACACTGACAATGTGTGATCACATAATGATTATAAAAATTTTAAATAATTTTCCTACAGTTGGTTCATAATTTATGCACACATTATGAAAGCACAATGAACAAAACAGCCATACCTTTGATAGGTAACTCTCTTCAGCACATTCTGCAATCTTTTTCTGAATTAACCACTGATTGACATTTACTTCATTTGGGTGTCTGCTAGGTTTCAAAGAATGTACTATTAATTCCATGGAGACCACGCTGTGAACAACTGAATAAACCTTCAAAATAAAAAAATATAACAAATTAGATAAAGCTTGAGAGTTATAATAAAACAAAAACTACAATGTGATTATCACTAAATCAGGCTGATAACAATATTATATGTAATGATTCCAATTATCTTAAAAGTTTCTTCTCTATACCAATTACAATACACAAAATTCAGTACTTTTAAAACTATTTGCAGTGATTAAATTTATGATCAAACATGAATATTACTTATATTTTAGGCATTATACAATACTGTACCGATATTGTACATGTGAATCAATTATTGGTTGCTACTGAAAAAGTACCTTCTAACAAAAGATTTATGCCACATGCTGGCAGAGAACAAAAAGAAACAGCACAAAACATCAAAAACTTAGGTTCAAGCAAAGTTCCCCTCATCTTCCAACTGTTTCGTCCCTGAGAGGGAGTCAAAAGCTTGAACCTAAGTTCTCAATGTACGAGGGTTATTTTTTAAGTAAGGTCAGTTTTGCAATAAAAACGAAGTAAGTAAATGTTTCTCAAAACACCATTTATTTTCTGAATTTACATACGCTTCTCTATTTTTCTACATAATTTCCTTACCGGTTTAAACATTTATCGTAACGAACGATGACTTTTTGGATACACTCATCATAGAACTCTGCTGCCTGTGATGATAGCCAGTTACTCACGATCGTTTTCACTTGTTCGTCAGTGTGTCAATGCTTGCTGCCCAGGAAGGTCTTCAGATGGCAGAAGAGGTGGTAGTCGCTAGGCACAAGGTCTGTTTAAAATTGCATTTGAGCGTGAGAATGAGTGCGCGCGCAGGCTCCCGGCAGCATCATGGCAACTGTGTTTTGGGACAGGCAGGGTGTTTTGTTAGTGGACTTTTTGCCGCAAGGAACAATTAACTCAGCTTCCTTGAGTAAATGGCTATCATCACAGGCGGCAGAGTTCTATGATGAGTGTATCCAAAAAGTCATAGTTTGTAAACCGGCAAGGAAATTTAGTAGAAAAATAGAGAAGCGTATGTAAATTCAGAAAATAAAAGGTTTCGTGACAAACATTTACTTACTTCGTCTTTATTGCAAAACTGACCTTACTTACAAAATAACCCTCGTATTTGGTGCTGTTTCTTTTACTTCTCTATCCACAAGATAAAATCAGATTTCTCCACCTTCTAATAGATATATTCTAAAATAAAACTGCATAGATGTGAACAGAGGAATAACATAATAGTTTGCCCATCACTACTTTACAATACATCACCACATTAAGATTGATAAAAGCACTGATAAACTTGTCATCTCTGACACCGATATCATCAGTGCCAGAAATCAATGGGGGTCTATGGCACAGCTGCACAGCATGGAGAGGAATGCATGCTTTTTTTGCTTTAGTCTTATCACCTGGAAGTATATTTTACAGGAAAATTGGGAGATCTTTTTAGGCCGGAGCAATAAACTGCCAGCTAGAATAATGCACCATGAAGTTGGGAAGGCTGTACAGCGATATGCCCTCAGTGGTGATGGTGGCATCCATCCCCTGCTTTGGCCCAATTTCCCCCTAAAACAGAATGCTGAATGCAGGAAAAGATTGCAAAATATGGGGCTAATTGCTACCACGATACATCAATGTGTCCACAGACTTGTCATGCACATTGTTTACATTGTGTATCAGATTAATGAAAATGCCAGAGCAAAATTTTAGTTCCAGTCAATCGCTGGTTGGGTCAGAGAGGAGGATGGTATTTTCAAGTGGAGTACTTTCATTATGAGTACATTTAAATGATATTATGACAATAATGGAAGCGATGGGGAATACACCAGCGATTTTTGCAAAGAACTTGCCTTTCACAAAACTGAAAGAAAAGCATTCCACATGGTACTTGAAAGCAGTTGTATTTATCTAAAATAAAGAGTTTTTTTCCTTCATTGGCTTCTCGAGATTTTCCTGTTTAGATGCAACCAGAATAGTCTTTCATGTCTCTTGCAGCAGTATTTATGTTGAAGCAATAAACACAAGAGATCAAATTTTCTGCTCGAAACAGGAGTCACCTCCCCCCCCTGCAATTTTCTCTGATCAATGTGGACTCATATTTCAGCAGTGCATGTGCAAAATACATATTGGTGTTGGTATTGTCACTGATCAAGACATGGAAGTTACCCTACACTGTCAAGACATGTATTATTATTTTTCACCACTTGTTGTCTTACCTCCATAAAAGTAATATGAAAATTAAGTATTTTGTGAATTAGATCTGAAATGACATAAGCAAGTCATAACATCAGAAAGGCAGAAAGACTAATGAAGAATAATAAAAGTCTTTATTTTTGTATTCATATCACGAACACAGTTGTAACTATCAACGTTTATCAGCTACAACGTAAATTTAGAAGCTGAACTGCCTATTAGAACAGCTTACTCGTACACAGATGTACGGCATTAGTCATCATTAATTTTATGACACAATATTTCTACAAATAGTCTGTATTGTTGTTACTATTATGAATATAAAGGAATAATTTATATACCCTGATTTTCTAAATTAAATATCTAAGTATGGAGATGTTTTTCCAAGACAAAATCCATGGCCATCACCAGGTTCTATACATGAAAATATTTCATTGAAAAATGCAATTTTACATCAGGACTTGATTGGTACTGGCAGAAATATTATATCAACCCATCTCTAACAGAAATTTTTAATTAGTAAAACTATTTCAAATAACTCAATATTTTTGCAAACAACCATCAAGTCTATGTTCTTTTGCAAACCTGCGTATTTTCTGTTATCCAGAAAATATAGTTTTTCAAAGGGTAGTATCTAACAAAATAATCACAATGCAAAAGGAAAAAAGTATTGGTTGACAGGTAAAAAAATAATTGTATGATATACATATATCAAAACTAAAAACAAGGGTTACTTACCCTTCCAAACACATTTTTCCTTTCAATCAACCACTTGAATGTATCCAGATCCCCAGCACACCAGTGGCCTTTGTTGCTTCTAACAACTGATGGACGAATGCCTGCCAGGACACACTCAAAAGCTTGGGCTGGAATCTCCATCAACTGCTTCTTTACATCGTCATCTCCAATATCATAAAGTTTAGATGCACACATTTCTTCAGTGTTGCCATAATCCATAAAAAATACCTAAAATAAATACATTTATATTTTGATATATTAATTTAATACTACAGCTACTGCAGAATCAGGGCCAGTGGAAGGATAGGGGGCAAAATTTGAAGAGAACAAAAAAAAAATAAGCCTATTGAAAACTTGAAAGTTATAATATTGTATTATGTTATTAACTTGGAAGTTAATATACGCCGACCCACCATTTTGAAGGAACATAGTAGTCTCACTTTAAAACCACTGAGTGCCATAAGGTGGGAAACCAGATTCGATACCTGAACTCCATTAAGATATCAAGAGGGAGAGGTCTATGATGCTCTCCTTCAAATAAGTGGTGCAAAAAAACTGTCAACATGGTCAAACATGAGGCTTAGTGTATTGCACACCAGTTGTGTGGTTTTACATTCCTTTGCTCACTAGTTATCTGGTATTACTTTTTACTCCACGTAATGTAATGAGCAAAACTCTTCAAAACATTAATCTACGATTTGTTAGATGCTGTTAAATGGTTTCTTGCTTTGAAAAAACCAGGAGTGATGCCTGGGGGCATCCCGGTTTATGAGGAAGAATTGGCATCAAATTTAGATATAGATGATCCAAAGATAGGCAACACTGTACAGGGCCGAAATCGAAAGAAGAATCAGTTTCAGTATGATGAAACTGTTGAAGATCCACAAAAATGGTACGAAGTTGATTTTTATTATCAGGTTCTAGACGATTATTTTAGCTCTAAGAAAAAGATTTGAGCAGCTTAAACATCATAGTGAATTTATCAATTTCCTTTATGATATTAGTAAGCATAAAGACATGCCATCTGATCTTTTGTCGGAAATGTGTAGAAAACTTGCCGAAATTTCACACATGAAGGTTACTGAATTAAAAGATAAACTATAATTGCTTTAGTCTATAATAAAACCATTACTCCAAAGGAGACCTTAAACTGATAAAGGGTCATGATTTTGCACCTAATGAGAGTGTAGAACTTCAAATTTATTAACTTTGTCGGTTACTGTGGCAAGTGGCGAAAGAAGTTTTTCTTTTTTGTTTGGAAATTGAAGCTAATAAAATACTAGATATATATTCGGTCAATCATGTCTGAAACACGCTTGTTTCTATTTTATGCAAGATAGCATTATACGAAAAAGAATATTACATACAAAGGTAAAGTTCCCTGTGCATATAGCACCATGTCATGAAGACACATTTAGGGGATGTGGGGGTAGGGCCACACATTCTCGATCTCGACCATTTTGGAGGTGATGTGATCAGCACCACTCTCTGGCCATCTTTACCTCCCAGGGATTCCCCCAGGTACCCATTAATTTGAGGCTGAGTGAACCCCAGGGCCGCTTTATGCAGGAACAATGCAGGAAAGAACTCCGACCTTAGATCACCCACGTGGGAGGTCCGGGAATATTACATTTTAAAAATCCAATTATATATCACAGACCTACGACAGTAAATATATGAAGTCAAGCCTTCATTTCTTTCCTAATACTTGTTACATTTCAGATAGGTTTAAAAGAGAGAGAAAGAGAGAGAGTTTTTATAAAATATAATAATAATATAAAATTATTCTAGTTTTTGTACTTTTAACCACTGTTATTTTTTAAACAGATTTACCTACGTTTCGGAGGCTGAATCTGCCTCCGTCTTCAGGGTAGCGTGTAGTCTGTTAGATCATATAAATGGTTGCCTTGGAGGATTATTCTTGGTGGCCTAGGCTCCACCACGTCTGTCAGTCACAAGGACCTCTATATACAAAAGGTTGCAATCTGGGACAGTCCAGTCCCCGGAGATCAAGGTGGAAACCTAACGGTGCCACACGAAGCCTTGATCGTGACCTTGACATGGTCATCTGACAAAGTGGAGCCTAGGCCACTGATAATCCTACCTGGCAACTTTTTGTATATAGAGGTCCTTGTGACTGACAGACGTGGTGGAGCCTAGGCCACCAAGAATAATCCTCCAAGGCAACCATTATATGACTACACGCTACCCTGAAGACGGAGGCAGATTCAGCCTCCGAAATGTAGGTAATCTCTTTAAAAAATAATAGTGGTTAAAAGTACAAAAACTAGAATGAATAAATCACCACTGATTAGCTACAAAGAAGAATATAAAATTAGTGTTACATTTTATAAAGATTGACTGTGGTCGAGCGTGATATCCTTTTGTGCTTAATAGTATAGTCTCATTATTTATTTTATAGTAGGGATGGGACCGATTAATCGGTACTCTATCGGTATCGGTCGATATAGGCATATCGGTTTATCGGTAAAATTACCGATTATTTTACCGATCCGATATATCGATAAATATCTGATAGTTTAGTGCAAAATTCCGCCATTTTTGTTGTAATTTTTATGGATGATCTCTATGCCCTACTTTTTTAAAAAGTAAATGTCTAAATATGCAATTTCTCTTGCACTGCAGTCACTTTGAAACACACATTTTTTAAGGTCAATGAACCTTTCAGGTTCTTCTGGGACCATTTCTAATTTTATATCGGATCGGTAGAATATTGGTTATCGGTATCGGTAAATTTTATATCGGTACTTTATCGGTATCAGCCAAAATTTCATATCGTCCCATCCCTATTTTATAGTTTGATGTTTTACTTAGGAATATGATTATTTCCCGTTATTGCATAATGATGAGATGGGGGGGGGGGGGATTCAAAAGGGAGCAACATCAGCCACCACTGTCAAGGGTGGCAAAATGACTAGCACTGGCCCTGTGCAGAATATAGGGTACATTATAATAAAATCTACCAAATTATGATTATATAATGACATTTCTTGTAATTTTCAGGCCTCATGCTCAACAAAACTGTGAAATTTAGATTTAGATTTATATCATGCAACTGAAGTTCCAAAATATTTTCATATAAAATGACAATATAGTTACAAATCATCTTTTCGTTCACACAGATCACACTTTAGAAGGAAGTTTAAGAAAGTTACATGAAAAAAGACAAAACCTTTACCTTTTTATTTTAAGCATTTAGTTTCCACTTTCACACAAAACAATTAATGTTCTAAACATGTAATAAAACCAAAGCACACCAGTCACACGGACACTCACCCAAGCTCTAACTTAGCAGCAGAACTCTCACGAAGAGTAATAAACCTTTAGCTGCTCTATCTATGTACATCTATGCATAAATGACAACTGTTTAAATCTATGCACATATAGTGTAAGTAGTAACACTATGGTGGGAGAGATACAGTATGGTAGGGAAATACGTTACTGTACAGCGAGGTTTGAAATCAGGAAGGGGGAAGGGTTCTTTACATGTATGTAAGATCTCCCTCAACATTTCATGTAGGAGTTGAATAGAATGACTATTGATTTATCTATGTTGCTTCGCTATTCTGTTACTTTTGGTTATTCAGAAAGATGATGTTGAATGGTGGTAACATGAAATGGATGAAAGGACAAACACAAACATATCTGGACGACACAATACGAGTCCCACAAGAGCATTATACTGGTCATGAGTCCAGATGACAAGCCTTGCTAGTTTGCCAAATTCAGTTCAGGGTGTACTAAATGGAAGTGACTGACATTTGGGTGTCTCAAGAACAGGGTCACAGATTTTGATAGACGAGTGATAGTTGAAGTCTCCCTAAAGCAAGGGTTACCACAGATGCATCTGATGAGGATGTAAATATGGTTGGAAGAGTTGCAGGTCGCTTCGAGCGGAGGGTAAAGCTACCCGAAGTGGTCAATATATAAAACCCATGATGCAACAGCAGGATATCACCAAGCAGTTACGGGGTAATGTGAAGTCAGCACAAGGACCCCCCCCGTCATAGTTGTAGATTTACATGACCAGGTGATGCTACTCATTTGTAGCTTCCCAATTTTCCCACCATTCCCATACACAGGTCGAAATCTCAGGAGACTCAAACATGTGCACATCCTGCAGCTGAAGCCCAAAGCATAACACCTTCGACCGCAAAACCACGGTGCGGGATGGAGTCAATATGTAGGGTGAAGGAAATGATGCAATCGTGCCCCTCGATCCAAATCTATTAGCAGGGCAATGTTGAGATTTGAAAGAAAGGTAGGAAGCAGGGAATGGGGGTATCTCAAGAAAAGACCATTATAGCAAACAAAAATAGTTAAAAAACAAAAAAAAGTAATGTGCATAGTGTATTCACATCAACTGTATGTGCAACTTACCTGGACGAGCAGTTCTTTGTCCTGTCTTGGCAAGATGCTCTCCACCCTAGCTCTATAGTAATTCGTGCCTGAATCTTCTGTGTAAGGTGCAATGTACATCTGACCTACATGGATTGGTCCTTGAATAGGCCTCAGCTCAGCTTCATTGGTTCTGTTTAAAACCTGATCCATCCACAATAACAAGTTAATAGTTGCATCGTCTTTATAATTTGCCCAGAAGTGTCCTGGATCTATTACCTATGAATGGTAAATGCAGCCATCAATAGCTATAGTAGAACAACAGTGCACAAGAAAATACATTTAAAGCAGGACTGGGTTAATACGACATGCTTTTCCATAGTCTTGAGTATTTAACAGGGTCCACAAAATGTCATTCAATACTTGAACAATGTCTAAATTGGAAACTGTGCAAAGCTAGCAATGTCAATTAACATCGTACCTGTATTGTGTCAGAAAATATATGATAATTAGAGGCACATATTTTTTTGGGGGAAACACCCAGTTATTTTTGCGTTCAAAAGTGGAAAATAAAATTACATTTTGGTTTTAAAAATGTGAATATAATCCCAAATTTGTTTTAAAAACTGCTCTTACTACACAAAATAAACATATCCCTTCTAATAGCACATTTATGTCATTACCAGAGTATTAAAGTTATTCCTGTATAAAGGGGTCCATTTTCGCTTCTCAAATATTTACAGCAGAATTAATAAATTTTCAGTGAATTGCGTAACTCACAGGATAATTCTGTCTTCAGAAAGTGTCGCGTCTGTAAGAGTCTATTTCGCATTTTGCAGTTCATTTTGCATTATTTTGTGACAAAAGTGTAGGAAAATGCACATCACTCCTTTCAGAAACAAGAAATATTAACATTACAATGTGTTATTTCTAGCGTTGCAAAATGGACTTGCATTTTGAATGGACAGTTTTTTTCCCCGATAAAAAGCTGCTTTTTTTGTTGAAAAAAAACAAACAGAAATTTTGGCATTTCATCAATTACAGCTAACCTATTATATTATACAGGTTTGTAATGACATTTTACAACTAGCTAAAAAAAATGTACATGATGTAGTAGCCAAAAAGACAGATATTGGCCAATCCCAATGGACACATATTGCATAGTGGTTAAGATACAATTTAAACCCTAGCTAAATGGGGAGGGAGGGGGATGGGGCTTGCAGGCCCACCACCTCTATTTTTTTTTTAGATCTTTCAACTGTTTTAAAATAATAAATTACATACTAGTTTCTAGGGATGGGACCGATTAATCGGTACTCTATCGGTATCGGTCGATATAGGCATATCGGTGTATCGGTTTATCGGTAAAATTACCGATTATTTTACCGATCCGATATATCGATAAATATCTGATAGTTTAGTGCAAAATTCCGCCATTTTTGTTGTAATTTTTATGGATGATCTCTATGCCCTACTTTTTTAAAAAGTAAATGTCTAAATATGCAATTTCTCTTGCACTGCAGTCACTTTGAAACACACATTTTTTAAGGTCAATGAACCTTTCAGGTTCTTCTGGGACCATTTCTAATTTTATATCGGATCGGTAGAATATTGGTTATCGGTATCGGTAAATTTTATATCGGTACTTTATCGGTATCGGCCAAAATTTCATATCGTCCCATCCCTACTAGTTTCCTAGGATGTTCCCAATATTTCTTTATTACTTTTGTCCATAAAAATATAAATGTAATGTAATTAGGAGACAACATGTACTTGGTGGGCCTATCAGGCGCCATCTTTGAATGTGTCTTATCCGAGATACTCATGCCAGTGACAGTGTACAATTGGTTGGTAATGATGGTAATTATTATATTTAATAAACAAATTCACTTCTCCAAACTAAAAAGCAGTAATAAAAAATTATTAAGGATTTTGTGAGTTTTAGTGAATGATAAAATATATGAGAGACAGATGCAATAAGTGGTTATTATTTTTTATTAATGATAGTAATTTTTGTAATTATTATAATTAATAAATAACTGCTTACGTAATCAGCAAAGGAAGCAGTGATTCAATAATAAAATTATTTATTGAATCTTAGTGCCTGTGCCCCTCCCCCTGGTATGTAAGTTTCTCGTATGGCACGGATAACCTAGGGTTAAAACTAAACGTATAGTCCTGATGAGCACATCTGACCATGAAATGGACTTAAGACAAGCTTTTACATGTTTGTGTATCAATTTAAATGTTGATGTCATAAAATATGAAACAAATGTTAATACAGTCAACTCTCGATTCTACGACCCCGGGTATAACGACCCCCTCGAAGTAACGACCCTTTTCCCGGGAACCGTGAAAAATTTCGAAAAAAGTTGAAAAATTTCGAAAAAAAAGTTGAAAAATTGAAGGAAATCGGCCGAAAAATGCGTTTTTTTTTTTCCCAATCATTCCCTTCACCAGCGCTCTACCGCTCACAATTGGGTCTGAACAAAAAAATAGACACCACCACACCATGCTTGAGTGATATCCAATAGCACTTGACCTCTGCCCCTCCCCTCCCTCAAGCGCACCAATGTTACCCCGCACCCGAGAGCCGCTACCCAACGTGCCAGGCTTGTTTTGCCACGCTTTCTCTTGGATACGCGAGAAGAGAAGATCGAATGTGCTTGGATGTTATTTTAAATCGACCTTGACTTGTTTCCTTGTCCTAAGAGCTGCTGAAAACTCGCAGGTGAGGGGGGAAGGGGCAGCCCGAAATGACTGCTGGACTTGCAGTCTTTGCCAATGTGTATGGTAGGTCAAGCTCTTTCATCGATAAATACACCACCTTGAGAGATAAGATCGCAGGAATGTTCCAAAATACAGATGCGTGGCACCTGGAAGTCTGGCCCATCTGTCCAGCTCTGACCTAGATTTCAGTAGGTTCCCGTGAGTAAGCAACTCTCGACCTTGTAGCCGACAACTTCCAGTAACCGCTTTCATTCAAAACGTGTTCTTTGTTCCCTGCAACACTTCATAAAAAAGCGAAACTGTTAGAGATAATCAAAGCCACATAGGCGAACTGAAGATCGTCAACCCGCTTAATGCGTTGTCATCCAGGTTTCCACAAAAGTTTACTTCGATCTTACGTGCATCATAACTCCCGTTTCCCACTTCATACGTTTTCCTAATTGTGTCGTAATATCTGCCAAAAAAGTGTTGGCTGACTGACTTCACCCCTTTTTCCTGTCAACAAAGGGGGGAGGGGCGATTTTCTTGCTCGTGTGCGCACACGGGCTGATTACAGGCGAGGGTGGAAGTGGACCCACCCCTCTTCCTTTAACATCTAAAATGGGGCAACCAGTTCTGGATATATTCTTGAAAACGAACAAAAACAGAATAAAAAAATTAACCCTCCCCCCTTTTCCCAGCTTATTTTCCGCCACTGGTGTGCACGGCACTTCCCCCTTTTTCCCAGCTTATTCTCCGCCACTGGTGTGCACGGCACTTCCCCCCTTTTCCCAGCTTATTCTCCGCCACTGGTGTGCACGGCAATGTTGATAATTGCAGAATTCAGGTCTTTTTTTATGCTGTTGTCTGCATAGGAAATATTACCCGTATTATTGTCTGTTGCATGGTAAAATGTAAAGCAAGGGACATTTCTTTCTTCTTTACACTCCTGTTAAAAGTTCCGTCTTCGACAGTTGCGTTATCTTTAAAATGCTGGGACTTTTCTCTTCCGCCACCTGTTGCTCGAACTTCCAGCCAGTCTCCTTTGTTTTTACGATGCAGCTGGCGCCAGTGTTTTGTCTAGCGTCTTCAAAGCTCTTGCTTGCCGATAACAGCAATGACTCATCCAGCGCCAAGGAAAAAGTTATTGTTTTGAATCTCGCAAAGCTGTTTTCATTTGACGATAACGAAATTCGATCTCCAGAAAGGAAAACAAGAGTTAAAACAACTTCATGTTCTGCGCCTTCTGATAAGCAAAACTGTAAATTTAATTCACATCCGCTTTTCTTCAGAACCATTCATGTGAAGAAAAAAAAAGTACTCAATGTAGGAATGGTCGCTGAGATCGATTAATAAGACATTATTCAAGGGGAAAACTTTTGGAGGAGTGGGTGTTTGACATGGGGAATACTCCTAAATCCAACATTAAATCATCGATTAACGTGAGAGTAAATAACGATCTACCATTTTGATATGTAAAAGTGCGCAGTTTCATAAAGCTTGTTCATTTTATGCTGATGGGCTAATCGGGACTAAATACACAGTTTAAAGTGAAATTCAATTCCAAACCTAAATGACTTTCGACTGGGACGCTGTTTAATGACGTGTCCATTGGGTGAAGACAGATTGCAAGTTGCACATTTCCTTTTTCACACTGGATTACAATGCAAGTCAAGGAAGGAGTTTGGACTGCTCCCTTCAATGGGGAAGGGGGGAGGGTGAATGAAGTTGGTTGAAGCAAAGAAAACGTGTTTTTTTGTGTGTGATGTATTTTACACAGCCGAAACAGAACGAAAATTACAGCCCCGCCTTTTTTTTTTTTTGTCTGGTGCCTATAAAGGTTGTGTTGTTTCTCCCGAGAGATCTAATCTTACCAGTTAATCTTGTAACAGACAATGCTCCACTAGACGTATAAAATCCAACATTCATTCTGCCCGATTATCTCCCGACTTTTGCTGGCGCCAGTGTAACTGGTGTCAAGATTCTTCGAGTTTCGCTTGCAATAAGCGAGAGATTGTTTTCCTTTCCATAGGTCTCGGTGCAAACGGGTTTCTCATGAACTATAATTGTAAGAATTTCCTGGAAAAGCAACGACTGTGCACAATTGAAAGAAAGTAACATTATTTTTTTTTTAAAACGTTTCCATGTTCTATTTTCCTTCTCGCAACACGCGTCCTGTGCATAACAGGTTGTATAACTACCAGGATAAATGGTGTTACCATCTCCTATGCATCTTTGTGTCCGTTTGATCTCCGTTTAAGCAGAAAATTGGGGCAAATTCCAATAACGACCCCTTCGAAATAACGACCCTTTTCCCGGGAACTGTGAAAGGTCGTTGAATCGAGAGTTGACTGTATCAAAATATTCGATGTTTCGGGACAATTAAAAATCTTTACTGTTCAGAACACATATACAGAAGTGTACGTATTACGTGAATGTGTGTATATATCCTGTTTAACGGAGCTTTCAGACGGAAGCGACACGGCTCTTGGAAACCAACCCTTAGAAGTAAATGCAACCTTTCAAACTGAAGCAACATAAGTTGCAAGTGTCGCTTGTCACTTGGCCTGTACAGTTTTCTCAGAGAACTTTCATACCGACCCTCAGTAATCCATTTAACCTTTTGAACCGAAGTGCGACAATGAGCTAAACATGTCACTTGCATGTTGCTTGGTTTGATTGATTGATTGATTTGGTTTTTTAAGTCCACTTTATGCACAGTAAGGCTAATCGGGACTGGACCTACAGTTTAAAGTGGGATCCGAACCACTTGTGCCTCCACCAGGTATCGAACCCGGGACCCCTTGATTACAAGGCGAGGACACAACCACTACGCCATCGGGGAGGCCCCTGCATGTTGCTTGGACTATACTGTTTTCTCAATGGCGTGGATCATGCCGCTTCGGTCTGTTGTTCTTGTATGTACAGTGAATGCTTTGCCTTGTACTGAAGGAGACTGTCACTTTTGTCATCTGTGACTTCAGCCTGAGAGCTCCTTCAGTGACACACATGGTGTCACCTCGGTCTTGTTTGGGTATGTGTGGTGAATGCTTGCTTATAGACTGAAGGGGTCCATGTCGCTTGTCACTTCAATATTTTATCCCCCCCCATTGTCATGTATTGCTTCGGTCTGAATGTTCGCCATACTTAACAAGATTGTTAGTTACTTCATCAGATTAAAATTTAATTTAGCCTGTAAATCACAGAAAACAAATTGCAAGTACTGTCTGAAAAAATTATAACGTTTTGATAGAAGGTTCCTTTTATAATCATGAATGGGTCTCTGGAGTGGCATAAAGTAATGCTGTTGCCTTGTAATAAGAAGGGGTCCGAGGTTCAATCCTCAGTGGAGGCAGAATGCTTCAGATCTCATTTCAAACTGTAGGTCCAGTCCAGATTTCTTCAATAGTTATTTCTTTTTTTTTTTTTTTCTTTTTTTTTTTTTTTTTTTTGCGCCATTTGCGGTTAGTCTTATTTACTTCTGCTTCAGTTTTAGTGCCAGTGTTTTTCAACCGCCGGTCTGCAAAAGGTCCATTGCACCCAGGGCTTGACGACTAATTTAAATCTAATTTTATATTTGACAGCAAGTCTATACATAATTGAACTATGATTATGCCATAGTTGATATATTAATATAATTGAGGGTGCATATTAATTTCCATATAAACTTTAAAGATCAGAAATGTATTTATGAGTGAAATTTTTGGATTCAAGGCATCGACTTGTAAGAAATAAATTTACTGGGCTGTGGTCTCACAAAGGTTGAGAACCACTGCAACAAGCAGCCAAAATACCTCACTAGTTGGTCCGTAACCAGGTTTAGCGGCCATTTAACCAAATTATACATAATGTACTGGAAAGCCAAAATACAAGTATATTTTACTGAACACAAAATTTAATGTAGAGAGATTTGATACTAGATTTTCAAAAGGTAGAGCAGTATTTTCTTTTTTGCTTCATGTACGTGTTCGAATAACAAATTCAAACATTGGAAATCATATCATACTATTAGGTTCCATTAAAAACATATACGAAACAACTCTAGTTATGTACATATGTTGATACTACATAGATATATTTAATAAGCTACGGAATTTGAAGATAACACACTGAACCACCAATTCAAAAAAGCCAGCTTTCTTGAAAACACTGTTTACGTCTAGCTACAAATTTCATATTGTAAATTGTATTTTATATTTAGAAATGAGTGTCTATTTTACAGTAGGAAGATAAACAAAAACCATGGATCAGGAAAAATACTGACAACTCCTGTATTTTCATTGATTTGACACATTTTTGTGAAAAAAGCCGAAAAAAGCTGCAGAAAAAAACTCCGGTTTCTTTCCAAAAAAAAGCCAGATTTTTTCTGACCACTTCCAACTCCAGTTATTTCACATTTCATGTTTTTGTCAAAAACCAAATTTGCATGCCTCTATAAATGACGTATTTTAACATTCTGTTAAATCATCTCAAATTATGAAGATTTCAAGATAAGTATATGATAGACTGATAAGAAATAGTTCCAATGAAATACTTTCAATACTAATATTTATACATATTCGGAAGTACTTTAATGGCCACGGTGGCTCAGTCGGTAACGCTTCTGACTACCATGCTAAAGGTACCGGGTTCGATCCCGGCCTGTTCAAATCCGGGAACTTTTCTAACGTTGGAAGCAGGCCCGGCGCCCACCCAGCATCGAATGACATGGGTACCTGGGGGAAAACCTGGAGGGTAAAGGCAGTCAGGGGCGTGATGCTGATCACATCACCCCCACTCACGACCGGATCAAGAAAGTGTGGGGCGTTACCCCCACACTCTCTATATGCCTTCATAGCATGGTGCTATGCTCAGGGGAGCACTTTACTTTACTTCTTCGGAAGTACTTTCATTCCTACAATTTTCAAACATAGGTGGAAATATAATAATTAATTGGCTTCTTTGAACCCTAATAATTGTGACAAGCAACAATTAACAAAACTACATTCTTTTACTTCACAAATACTTACAAGATACATTTAAAGCAATACATACATGTGTAATCTGGATTTGAATGGAAGTTGTATCTATTCCTGGTAATTGGACAGTTGGTAGTGTTGTATCTTCCTCCTCCAAAATGCCTCCTCTCTTTCCAAATAATCCCAACTGTTTTGCACGCTGCTGTGCCTTCTCAGGACTGCAAAGAAAACACAAGCAACAAATATTAACACAAGTTAAGTCTCAGTAGATATAGAAGGGATGCACATGGAGTGAATCTTCGGTGAGGTCTGCAAAACTCACAAACACAAATACTATGCCAAAAAAAACATTATGCAAAAAAGGACTGCTCCAAAAATTACTGTTGCAACTACAAACATGCTTAAAATTTATGCTATTTGAAATCAATTGCCCACTTATGCACAGTTGTCCAAGTGTGACTGGGCCTACAGTTTAAAGTGGAATCCGAACCGCCATGTGCCGCCACTAGGTATCGAACCTGGAACACCTTGATTACAAGGTGACGACGTTACCACTATGCCATTGGGGAGGCCCTTCCCTCACAATGTCAATAATGAGGATGGATAATATTGATGAACATACATTCAAAGGAACACCAACATCAAGCCTGTTTGAACCTTGCTGACAAGATTATGAATTGACCACTGAACACACTGGAAGAGGCATGGAAATGACATGGATGTGTTATGTGGATAATGCTCAAGACATGGGATTTATGTTTACTGAAGAGACAATATTAAACAATGCCAAACTCTATATCACTCAATTTTAACTGCTGTTATCCAAGAAAAAAACAAAATGCCCAGTCTTCTGTTCTGCCTCCAAGTGCTTTCCTCCACTCTCCCTACTTATTTCCATTGAGGATAGGCTAACAGTGCGTCAGCAAAGTTATCAGTTGAGCCAGACAGACACATCCACCAAACACAAGGGAGATAAAAGATTTTCGTGCTTCTAAATTACCATACTGTTATATTCTAATGTAGGGATGGACCAATATGAAATTTTGGCAGATATCGATAAAGTACCGATATAAAATTTAACGATAATCAATATTCTACCGATCAGATAAAATTCCAAATGGTTCACTGATCTCCTTAATAAATGTTTGTTACCAGATGAACCAAGCTTTCGCAATGCAAAAGAAGCTGCATATTTAGACATTTACTTTAAAGAAAATATGGAATGGAGATTATATGTCTATATCCATACAAAAATTATCACAATGGCACAATATTGCACTAAATTCTAAGATATTTATAGATATATATATAGATATAAAATTATTGGTAATTTTACCAATAAACTAATATGCCTCTACCTGCCAATAACAATTACAGATTTATCTGTCCCATCCCTATTCTAATGTTATGAAGGAAAGGGCATGTGAGGTTTTTTGGCACATTTTTAGTAATTTAAAGTATGCACAAATGGGACAGCAGTACATAAATGATGCTATAAGAGTGGAACTTGCAGTAACAGCATTAAAAAAATACGCTTTCTTCAATTTATGCTGCTGAAAGTGCTGCGTTTACAGTATCAGGGTGGCTACAAACAAGAAGAAATGAAATTCCCTGACTTTTCCAGGTTTTCCAGGACAAAATTTACATTTTTCCCTGACAATTACAAACTAAACTAAATCGATGTTTTTTCAAATGGAAATAATAAACTCATACAACACGTATGGTCTTGCTAAGTACCAATATTATCTTCTATTAAATTGATTTAATTTCTCTATTCTCTATGATTTGAATTCAAACTGCAAAATAGTGAATTTGGAAAATTATTACAATTCACAAGCTAAGGAAGGATTATGGAATTTTGTCATACGCAGTAAGTTTAAAATAAAAGTAGTCCCCTTCAGCATTCAAACACTTCTGCATTCGGTGCTGCCATTGCTGGAACGAGGTTTGTGGAAGGCCCTTCAGGAGATTCTCCGTTTCAGCCTGAACCTCTTGAAATGAGGTAAAATGGGTTCCCTTTAAGCAAGATTTAACTTTAGGAAATAAAAAAAAAGTTGCAGGGGGCCAAATCAGGTGAATAAGGTGGATGCCCCATCACAGTAATGTTTTTGCTGGTCAGAAACTGCTTTACAGATAGGGCCGTGTGAGCGGGTGCATTGTCCTGGTGCAACAGCCATCCATCCCTCCTCAACTGTGGCCTCTTTTTCCTAATTTTTTCACGAAGTCTCGTTAGTACTTCAATGTAATAGTGTTGATTAACAGTCTGGGAACCCACTCAATCATTAACATTGTCTTGAATTTTGATTTTAACATGCATGATTTTTATGGTCTTGGGGATCCTGGAGACTTCCACTGCATCGACTGGCGCTTACTTTCAGGGTCATAGGTAAAAATCCATGTTTCATCACAAGTTACAACAGATTCCAACAAATTTGGCTCGTTTGCAATGCGTTCTAACATGTCCACACACACGTCTTTACGGCACTGTTTTTGGTCATCGGATAGAAGTTTTGGAACAACCTGCGCACAAATCTTTCTCATGTGTAATTCCTCAGTTAAAATGCGTCGAACAGATTCCCTATCCAAGTTCACCAACTCCGCCACTGCACGAACACTCAATCTTCGGTCCCCCCGGATCACATCACGAACTTTGGCAATGTTTTGGTCTGTAATTGCTGACCTTGGAGGCCCAGCACGTTCATCATCTTCCACACTGTCCCTTCCCTCCGAAAACCGCTTATGCCATTCAAACACACGTGCACGAGACAAAGTTTAATCTCCATAAGCCTCGGTTAACATTTCAAATGTTTCTGTGGCTGATTTCTTCAGTTCACTTAGTCTCGTTTTTTTTTTGTGTCACTCCTCGTATACCATGGGCATACAAAATTTAGTGCCATGCTACGACACATGCCAGAACAACGGTGGTGATTATGCCGAAAATTAGGTTAGGACTCACTGTTACTAATGCAACAAATTACAACTGATATTCTTGTTTTATTTATGCCTAATCGGTAGGGACCTTGATATTTTGTTATTTTTTTTTTTTTCAAATTGGTGTATTTTTTATTTTTTTATTTTTTACTATACGGTGTTATTTTCCCCAAAATTCATATTTTCATTTTAGCGCATTTTCTGGCAAATATCTGAAATTATACCTTTATGGTGTTTTTAAACTACTGTTTCAAATTGTAAGTCACATGGCTTACGCCTCTTCGCGAGAGTTTGATATCTTGAAAGATATTTTGGGAAAGTTTTTTTCCATACCCCTTTATTAATTTTTAGGTAAGGATTTTAGATAATGGAATTTTGGTGTGGAGTTAGGGCCCCACACTTTCTTGATCACGGCTGAAGGTGGGAGTGATGTGATCAGCACCACACTCCTGGCTACCTTTATCCCTCAAAGTTTCCTCAAGGTACCAGCTTCATATAATGCTGGGTGGGCGCCGGAGCAGTTTGAATAGGTGGAAAACATCCTGGTTCTCCCCCGCAGGGGATAGACCCCGAGACACTCTCACATTGTAGTCAGATGCCCTAACGACTGAGCTCCATTATTACTCGCTCGACAAATGCTGATAGTGCACACTGAGCTTGGTAATTCAAAACATATCTTGTGCGACAAATACAAAGATGTGGCTCCCGTGTGACGGTAGATACGCACTCGATCTCCTGTTAGAATGCTGCCACTTTGCTCTGCGATGCAAATGGTTTTGATAGAAGTTGAAAAAATCGTGGGAAATAAATGATTTAATGTGGCTGTCGGAATTATTCCATGTACGTATAACTCTATAGTTTACTCTTGAGTAAAATGTTGGAAAACTTGCATGTTCTATGTACACAAACATGGCCTAGAAAAGACAAGAATATTAAAATTTACTGAATTTTTCGTTGTTTTAGGACATTTTTTTAAAAAAAATTGCTAAAAATGCCAACAATTCGCATTTTATGCCAAATTCGCATTATTTCGAAAATTCGATCGGGCAAAAAATGTGCCCAGACATCACTGCACATTCCTAAACCTAATTTCGCAGCAATTACCATTTTTCACGGTTTTGGCATTTGCGAAAAATCAATGTACCTACTAATTGGAAATTACTTTCTGGCCACCCCTCGTATAAATCAGTAGATGGAAAGTGAAAATTTAGCTGGGCTGGCAGAGAAAAGTCAATTCTTGAAGGAAGTGATTTGCTGTTATGATTGAATGACTCGAGTAAATATGATATTAAAATATTTACGTATTTATTATTAGTATTTTATTTCATAATATTGGACATTAACTTCACTCAGTGAGAGATTTAAGACCATCTCTCACGAGATTAAACAGACAGGACAGAGAGTGGCGTTAATTTCATTGAAATACTAGTGTTGCAGTAAATTTGAGGTTGGAAGCATGCACTTGCCAATTTTTATAACGTTCACCAATGGAGATTTATGTTTCACTTTTTCTTGATAGTATTCAATATATATCTCGTTTGGTTGGATTCTTCTTGATATCTAAGAATAGTGCAATGTCATTGTAAACGTATGTTAACTTGTGCGAAACCAGTAATACGTCAGTATGATAAAAGAAAGCCTTCGTAAGCACTGCTACATTAAATAAGGTGAAGTGAGCCAGAAGAATAATAAAATTCCAGCAGCATATTTGCAGTTTATGCATGCGATTTTTGTTGGATGTTGAAGTCCATGCAATTTCTGTCACATGTTGTAGTGAGATACTTTGTCGGGTGGCGATATTCGACAAAAATCGTATGTATCAATGGAACATATTTGTTTCCATGTTCCTTCAGTTTGCCCAACAAAATGCCTTACTACGACGTCCGACAACTATCGGACGGCGCCACCCGCTCTTATCCCCTCCATCTGTTGACAAGTCCCCTTACTACTCCCATACGGACAAGAAAAAATGATAATTCAATGTATTTTCCACGTAATATTTAGAGGCTTAACCTTTACTCCCCCGATGATACCATATGGTATCATGGTGCTGATCAAGAAATGAATGTGCTCTTTGGACCTTCATACTCTTATGTTTGGGTGGAAACTGACACAGGACTGGAGCAAGCCTGGGAAATTCATATCGATGACCAACCTCCCCCCTCCCCTCTCCGTAACATATCCATGCCACATTTCCGAACAGAGTAACACATATTGGCTCATTATTCAACTTGTATGGCACCCAGGAACATGAAACATGTTTCAATCTCTTTGGAAATGTCCATTCTTTGAAGAGAATACTAAAGTTTGCGCCTTCTCCCCAAGATAGCGGGAGAAGAGGAGGTAAACTCCAGATTTCTATGTTGTTGTTTTTTTCATTGAAATTCGGTGGTCTCGCCCCCAAACCCCCCCTTCCTCGGTTCGGAGTTCTGAATTGTACACGGTTGCATGCTATGATGTTTTAGCTGCAAACCAAAACTATCTGAAGTAGATTTCTCCCATAGTACCCGAGTTATAACAATTTTCCTCAAAACATGCGAGTTACCTATTTTTCGAAGAAAGAAAAAAAAATTGGCATATTATTCAACTTGTATGGCACGAAAGAACATGAAACATGTTTCATTCTCTTGAGAAATGTCCATTCTTTGAAAAGAATACTAAAGTTCGCGCCTTCTTCCCATATACCGTGCAACAAACAAGGCCGTCAGCCCGTTGCCAAGGCACACGACACACCGACTCGGTCCCCTCGAAAGACCAAGACCGGGCGTCACTGCCTATCAATTATCTTTGTTATAAATATATATATGCCACGACTACGCTCAGTTCCTGCGGGGCATGAGACCCCGCATCCCAAAGTTCGGGTAAAGGTCTGCTTTTGAATAATAATATAATTAAAATTAAATTTATGCTTACTTATCTAAGACTTCAAAATAATGTAACCATTCTCATGCTTGAACTTCCATCGTGATCGCACCCGCATCCCACTGACCAGTGAGGATTGCATGCGAGTCGCGAGCGAAATCAGCATAATCGAATCTGACGTCCTTTGGATTGATAAAGCCTCCGCCTCACTGACCAGTGATGGCGGGACACCTCACCAAACCCAAAGGATGCCAGTTAATTTATACTTATGAGACAAATTTACTATAAGGAAATACCAATTAACGATTATAAATTTATTTACAAATCCAAACATTAGTTAGGTTGAAAGAAAAATATACAATCTTCTGATCAAGAGAAAACTACAATGCCAAAATTAAATTTTTGTTCAAAAAAATGACTTCCGTAACATAGACTGAAACTTGCTTTCGAGTAAACATACAATCCAGAGAGCTCTCTCTTATATATATATTGTCCATATCCCATCATAGAACTAACCCAGCTTAACTTGGTTTCAATTAAACAGGTGACAAATTATTCAGTAATGATCGACAAAATTTCAATTAACCAAAACCAAAGAAAAATTTGCATAACATCTTTCCGTAAATATCTATTTGTGCTTCTGTCATATTTTTACATCTGCATTATGTTCTCTAGAACTCATGAGGTATACTACCCTCTTCAGGGCCAACCTCCAATAACATTCATAACTAAATATAAGGGGAGCCTTTCTCTACCCAATATCAAAGCCATATCTCAGCCACAAATTACAAATGTCCACGTGGAATTCCTTAACATAATAGGGGACTCTATGTCTACCCTTTTTGGCTACTCACATTGCAAAAGCAAAACAATAGACTTTTACATTAAACGAATTTCTATAAAAACATATACTCGACCGGTCACCTAGTATAACTGTTTCAAATTACATCTAAATAAAACCTAAATAAGAGAAACCAATAAACTTTCCTAAACGTTCCGGATACTCAGACTTTAAACGGACGTGAAACTATATAAGCTATCAGATTTAAAATACATCCTCTGACCAGAGGTATGCTCTCGGATTTAAGTATCAAAGAAACAAATTTATTTAAATGAACCTCCTGACCAGGAGAATTCAGAATGATTTAGAAATTACTCGACGAGAAGGATGTATATCTTTGAATTTATATCGGAGTCGCACTGACCAGTGACAACTCCGACAGAATTTAAGAATCAAAATTTTAAATTATTAAGATTAAATATGTATGAATCAAATTATTTATAAGCCTGCCAAAATCCCCTTTAAGGATCATGCTGACCAGCACAAATCCAGAAAGGTGGCTTACGGAAAACTCAGGACATTGTGGAAGGGAGAGCTGACCAGCCACTCCCCTCACAACGCCTGTGTTCTGCCAGCCCTGGACCTCGACAAGCGATTTAATCACCTAACGATTCCGGAATCTACTGCTATACTGATTATTTTGCCAGCGAAACGGCTTGTATTTATACTTGCGCGATTACGCAATTCTATTCCCCAACAAAAGATTTGGACAAACTGAAAAGTTATTAATTGTACACGTTTCATGCTATGATGTGTTATCTGCAATACAAAACATATCCGAAGTAGATTGTTCCCTTAGTGCCCGAGTTATAACAATTTTCCTCCAAAAATGCAAATTACCTATTTTTCGTAAAATCAGTTTCACATTTTGGCTTATTATTCAACTTGTATGGCACCCAAGAACATAAAACATGTTTCATTCTCTTGAGAAATGTACATTCTTTGAAAAGAATACTAAAGTTCGCATCTTCTCCCCAAAATAGCCTGAGAAGAGGGGGCAAACTCCAGATTTTTGCTTTTTCCATTGAAATTCGGGGGACGTGCCCCAAGCCCCCTTCCTCGGTCCGGTGTTCTAAATTGTACACACGGTTGCATGCTCTGATGTTTAATCTGCAAAACAAAACATATCCGAAGTAGATTGCTCCCTTAGTACCCGAGTTATAACAATTTTCCTTCAAAAATGCAAATTACCTATTTTTCGTAAAAAAAAATCACATTTTGGCTTATTATTCAACTTGTATGGCACCCAAGAACATAAAACATGTTTCATTCTCTTGAGAAATGTCCATTCTATGAAAAGAATACTAAAGTTCGCACCTTCTCCCCAAAATAGAGGGAGAAGAGGGGGCAAACTCCAGATTGTTTTTCCCATTGAAATTCGGGAGACGTGCCCCCCAAGCCCCCCTTCCTCAGTCCGGCGTTCAAAATTGTACACCGTTGCATGCGCTGATGTTTTAGCTGCAAAACAAAAGTTATCCGAAGTAGATTGCTCCCATTGTGCATGCTATGATTTTTTAGCTGCAAACCAAAACTTATCCGAAGTAGATTGCTCCCATAGTGGCCAAGTTATAACAATTTTCCTCCAAAAATGCAAATTACCTATTTTTCGTAAAAAACAGTTTCACATTTTGGCTCATTATTCAACTTGCATGGCACCCAAGAACATGAAACATGTTTCATTCTGTTGAGAAATGTCCATTCTTCGAAAAGAATGTTGCAAACTCCAGATTTTTGTTTTTCCATTGACATTCGGGGGTCGCACCCCCCCCCCCCCCCAAACTGCACTTCCTCGGTCTGGTGTTCTAAATTGTACACCGTTGCAAGCGCTGATGTTTTAGCTGCAAAACAAAAGTTATCCGAAGTAGATTGCTCCCATAGTGCTAGAGTTATAACAATTTTCGTCAATGAAGATGAAATTCCCTGACATTTCCCTGACTTTTTTTGACACCTCAAATTCCCTGACTTTTCCCGGTTTTCCAGGTTTTCCAGGTCTGTCGCCACCCTGAGTATGTGTTCTTGCTGGCAATGACATTGGAAATGACGCAGTACACACATTCTCATGCAAAAAGGCTATATGAGTGCAGTGGTGGATCAATGTTTTTCTCTGTCTGAGAGTTCGAGAAAGTTTTATTAGCTCTAGACATGCCCGAGTCTTGAAAGCTGAATTTTAGATATCAAGGGCTTATCTTAGGTTAACTGATCTTAGGTTAAACAGTGCTAGGGAGTTCTGGGTGAGGCATGGATCGATCTTCATTGCTGCAAATACAGAAGTTAAATAAAAAAAGAGGGGAGGGGGGCCAAGAGAAATTGAAATGATTTATTGTCACCTAAAGTCCCAGGTTCGGATCTGTGAAGAGTCATTTCTAGAGGTTTGGATTCCACTTTTAATTGTAGATCAGTTTTAAACTTGAAACCAAATTTGCTTTTGTCATCCAAGCAAGTTGCCATTAATTAGATGTAACAGTGTTGGCATCTTATGAACGTGACAGAGATTGAACAACATGTACACAGGAAGCTGTCCGCTAGAAGACCAACTGTTGCAACCTGAGTTCACAGTTATACCAGTAGACAAGGTTTTCAGGTGCCATGAATCTGTATATTTCAAGAATCTTACGATCTTATCTCACATTTCCCATGTGGTTTTTATGAATGTCTCTAAAGCTGTGTAAGTGCAAGGGCTGCCTTAACCCAAGTTATCAGGAGCTTTTAGGATAAGGAGACAAGGCAAAGCAACATTTAAGCTCTCTTCATGGTCAGTCTTTTCTTCATGGCTTCTGCAGATGTCTGCTTCAAACAAGTGAAACCATTTTTGATGGAAGGTCTTGAAAAAAGCTTTGAATCAAAAATTATCTGGGTTTTGATTTATCTGATTGAAATATGAGGAGCATGTAAAAAAAAAAAGGGCCGATAATTTTTAGTGTTGGCAACACTGATGAAATTGGGCATGCATAGGAGCATGCCCTAGTATTCTGTGCTTGCAACAGAGATAGAATCCTCAGAGTGGGGTTGCGTAAGTGCGAGTAGCAGTAAGGTGAAATGGCTGCCGTAATACAAAATCCTGCCAAATGTGAAGTGAGATCTATCATACGATTTCTGAATGCCAAAGGCCAGAGTGCAGCTGACATCCATCGGGAATTCTGTGCCATTTATGGACCTACAGTGATGAGTGAAGGGAAGGGCAGGCAATGGTGCAGAGAGTTTCGGGCAGGGCGTTCAAATGACCATGACAATGAGCGTAGCGGAAGGCCTAGTGTTCAGACGGACGATCTGGCAGAACACGTCAACGAGAAAGTGAGTTCCAATTGCCAGTTCACAATATCTGAATTCGATAACGAGTTTTCAGAAGTGTCTGCGAAAACAGTGCATCAAATTGTGACCGACAACCTGGGGTATCGCAAACTGTGTGCGAGTCAAAGAGCAAAGAAGGACAGCTGCAAGTGATTTTTTGGCTCGCTGGGGGAAGGATAGGGATGAAACACAGATATCATATGCCACTGGGGAGTCAAAGAAGCAGTCAATGCAATGGCGGCACTCTGGTTCTCCTACAGTGAAGAAATTCAAATGAACACCTTCAGTTCACAAAATCATGGCAACCGTGTTTTGGGACCAAAATGGTGTGATTTTTGTGGAATTCTTGGAACCAGGATGAACAATTACAGCAGAGGTGTATTGTGAAACACTGAATAATCTGCGACGTGCCATCCAAAATCGGCGGAGAGGAATGCTACGCTCTGGAATTTTTCTGATCCATGACAACGCCCACCCACACACAGCTGCTCGTACTGTTGAGACAATTGAAAGATTTTGATAGGAACTATTCACTCATCCCCCTTACAGCCTTGACCTTGCCCCCAGCTATTTCTTTCTTTTCTTCACCTGAAAAAGTGGCTTGCATCGAAGCGTTTCAACGACAGTGATGTGCTCAAGACATCAGTTCTGGACTGGCTGCACTCTCAGGTGGCAGATTTTTACGCAGAGGGTATATGGAAGCTTATGCCACGCTATCAGAAATGTCAGGAGGTTAATGGTGACTACGTCGAAAAATATCCAAGGTATGTACTTGTTTATCAATCACAATAAATTTCTTTTCCTATCAATTTCTTGTTTTTTAAAAAAATATCGGCTCTTTTTTTTTACATGCGCCTTGACATTAAAAAACCTATCTTAACAGATGGGAATGTACACCACATCGAATTAAAGGATATTTTGTACTATCCAACATCATTAATGAGGTTTTCCTGCAGTTCAATTTGTTTAATTTCCTTCACTTCTACATTTCTTCAAACCTCTTCAAATTTGTCGTTTCATTAATACAAGTAGTTAACAAATGGACATTCAGATTTATAACATGTATCTTTATTTCAGTGTTTACAATGAAGGAAAAAAAGCAAGTCAATATTTTACTTTGAACAAAATTTAAACAAGGTGAAAATATTTCATTTTTTAAAAATAATAATATGTCGATATACTCACGGAAGTAGGTGTAGTGTAATAGGAATCCTAAGCTGCCGAAGTTTTATTGCTTTGTAGACAGGCATCACAATTCTGCCAGGTATGTTTGCTGATAAGTCTTCTTCCATCTCATTTTGAGATTTTATTTCTGGATATCGTGGGAACTGGACATAAATCTTACTGCAAGGTAAACACTACTGTTAGTCTCACAAATGCATAACATGCAATACGCAACATAAAAAATGTAAAAATAAATAACACACAATACATCATAACTAGAGGCATGCATATTTCGTTTTTGACGAAAACATGAAATGTGAAATAACACATTGTAATGTTAATTGATTGATTTAGTTTATTTTACTTCGCGTTTTGTGCCTCTTGGCTTATTTGCGAAGATGGGGATGAGTGATGAAATGGATGAATGGACATTCACAAACAACCAAGCCCGACCGGGATTCGAACCCGGGACCCTTGGCATCGCAGCGCGATGTGCTAATCACTTGGCCACAGGGTCGGGCACATTGTAATGTTAATTTTTCATGTTTCTGAAAGGTGTGAGGTGCATTTCCCTACCCTGTTTTGTCACGAAATGATGCGAAATGAACTGCAAAATTCGAAATAGACTCTTAAAGACGAAATTTACCGTTTATATACCGACACGACACTTTCGGAAGTCTGAAGTATCCTGAGAGTTATGCAATTCACGGAAAATTGATTAATTCTGCTGAACACATTTGAGAAGCAAAAATGGACCCCTTTATACAGGAATGTTCTTAATATCTCATAATGATTTAATGTGCTATTAGAAGGGATATATTTATTTTGTGTAATAGTGCAGTTTTTAAATCAAATTTGGGATTATATTCACATTTTTAAAACCAAAATGTCATTTTATATGCTACTTTTTCACCACTATAACAGCGAAATTTCATTTTATTTACAGCTTTTGAACCTGAAATTGACTCGGTTTTTGTACCGAAATTTTGCTTCTTTATTTACCAAAAATATGTGCTTCTAATCATAACAAGTGGACTAACATCCCACTACAGATCATTAAGTGCCTAGTGTGTCCTGGTATTTTCAAACAACCTTTTTACTGTTAGTAGATGCTGCAAATATTGATATCTGTAATAAAATTCCATTGGCGGACAATAATGTATATGAACTGCTCTTTTGTCTATCAAAATCGGACACGTGTTATTTCTAGAGGCATGCGTATTTAGTTTTTGACAAAAAGACGAAATGTAAAACAACGCATTGTAATGTTAATTTTTCATAGGGATGTGCCAAAGTGCAGATGTATGAAAATTGGCCGAAATTGACATATCGGCATTGGTATCGGCAAAAATCCGATATTTAAACCGGTTCAGATTATACTAGAGTATACCTTCTAACAAGTTTTATATTCTAGTTTTGTAAGATTTATTGAAAATTTGGTTATGATTTGTCATTATTGTAGAGTTTTTGTAATAAAATTATTGCAACTCTCATTCAGAGGATCAACCTAACTATAAACTGGAAATAAAACAGTACATTACTGAACCAGGATCTGCTGTTGTATTGGAAATTCAAAAATGAATATTCAAACCTGAAGCAAGTGCTGAGAAAATACTTGGGCATACCTGCTGCATCAGTATTCGGTGATTGAGTGTTCAGTGTTGCTGAACAGATTTGAAATAAGAGAAGAAGTAGGTTACTTCCAGAAGTGCTTCCAAATCTCGTATTTCTGAAGTTGAATCTGGCAGAACAGGAATTCATTTTGCATTTCAAAGAACTGCTTGTGTACTAATGTTAAATCACTAGGTTCACATAACCTTTTGTAGATGCAAATGTACATTCGCATCTCTTGAGAATATATATGTATATACATATGATATGCAATAGAAATGTACATAGCAAATTTATTTTTGTCATGCAGAAAATAACATCCCATATCTGTTTAATAATCTTATGTACCGGAATCGGTTAAATATAAGCATCGGTGCCAAAAATTATAGGTGAGTACATCGGCATTGGTAAATTTTCAGCTTCCGTCACATCCCTAATTTTTCATATTTCTGAAAGGTTTGGAGGTGCGTTTTCTTACACTGTTTTATCACGAAATGAACTGCAAAATAGACTCTCAAACATCAAATTTAGTTTATTTACTGACGTGACACTTTCTGAAGTTTGAATTATCCTGCGAGTTATGCAATTCAAGGAAAATTGACTAATTCTGCTGTAAATATTTTAGAAGCAAAAGTGGACCCCTTTATACAGGAATGAACTTAATACTCTGCTAACTACATAAATGTGCTATTAGAAGGGAAATGTTTATTTTGGGCAGTATTTAAATTAAATTTAGGATTATATTCACAATTTTAAAACCAAAATTGTACTGCTTTTGATCTATTTTATTTACCTCTTTTGAACCTGAAATTGACTGTTTTTGTATCAAAAGTGTGCTTTTTTATTTACCAAAAATATATGCCTCTAGTTATTTTACCCTAATATGAATATTTATTAGCACTGAGCTGATGCCATTTTGACCTCATAGCGATACAAATTCCCTCACCAATTCTCATTGATATCGATGTAGATATCTGGAAATTGAGACAATTTAAAGTAGTTCAAAATATCTATAATTTTAAAATTTAGTTTCCAATTGGAACTGTATCATATCAGTCTACTAGTTTTTTGGTTTAAAACATTCAAAATGTCATATACAGTCAACTCTCGATACAACGACCTTTCACAGTTCCCGGGAAAAGGGTCGTTATTTCGAAGGGGTCGTTATTGGAATTTGCACCAATTTTCAGCTTACACAGAGCTCAAACGGACACAAAGATGCCTAGGGGACGGTAACACAATTTATCCTGGTAGTTATACAACCTGTTATGCACATGACGTGTGTTGTGAGAAGGAAAATATAACATGAAAACGTTTTCACAAATAAAGGATTTAAAATAATGTTCCTTTCTTTCAATTGTGCACAGTCGTTGATCTTCCAGGAAATTCTTACAATTCTAGTTCATGAGAAACCAGTTTGCACTGAGACCTACTGAAAGGAAAACAATCTCTCGCTTATTGCAAGCGAAACTCAAAGAATCTTGACACCAGTCAAACTGGCGCCAGCAAAAGTCTGGAGATAATCGGGCAGAATGAATGTTGGATTTTAAATGGGTCTACTGGAGCATTGTCTGTTACAAGATTAACTGGTAAGATAAGATCTCACGGGAGACACAACACAACCTTTCTAAGCACCTGACCAAAAAAAAAAAAAAAAAAAAAAAAAAAAAGGCGGGGCTGTAAATTTTGTTTTGGTTCGGCTGTGTAAAATACAACGTAAAAAAAAAGTCATGTTTTCTTTGCTTCAACCAACTTCATAGTCACCCCCTCCCCCATTCAAGGGAGCAGTCCAAACTCCTTCCTCGACTTGCATTGTAATCCAGCGTGAAAAAGGAAACACGCAACTTGCGACCTGTTTTCACCCAATACATATTCTTTCGGTCTCTGCGTCCATTCCTACATTGAACACTTTTCTTTTCTCCCACATGAATGGTTCTGGAGAAAAGTGCCGATTATATTGTGTGCATTTCCTTCCAACACGCTCCAAGTGTTGAGGAAGTTTATTCTTGTCAGATGCAAAATAAAATTTACAGTTTTGCTTATCAGAAGGCGCAGAACATAAAGTTGTTTTAACTCTTGTTTTTCTTTCTGGAGATCGAATTTCGTTATCTTCAAATCAAAACAACTTTGCGAGGTTCAAAACAATGACCTTTTCCTTGGCGCTGGATGAGTCGTCGCTGTTATCGACAAGCCACAGTTTTGCAGATGCTAGACAAAACACTGGCGCCAGCTGCAACAAGGAGACTGGCTGGAAGTTCGAGCAACAGGTGGCCGAAGAGAAAATCCTCAGCAATTAAGATAACTCAACTGTCAAAGACTGAACTTTTATCAGCAGTGTGAAGAAGAAAGAAATGCACCAGACAATAATATGGGCAATATTTCCTATGCAGTAAATAGCATTAAAAGGAAAAAATAGGACCTGAATTCTGCAATTATCACATTGCCTCTCTGACACTGCCGTGCACACCAGTGATGGAGAATGAAGGGGGAAGGTGCTCCCCCCCCCCCAAGAATGTATCCAGAACTGGTTGTCCGATTTTAGATGCCAAAGGAAAGGAAGAGCGGTCCACTTCCACCCTCGCCTGAAATCACCCAGTGTGCACACATGAGAAAGAAAGAACAAGAAAATCGTGGCTGAAACAATAGTCTTCGCTATCCCCCTCCCCCCCTACACGTTTGCTGAGAGGAAGAGAGAGAGAAGTCAATCAGCCAACGGAACACTTTTTTTGCAAATATTACGACATTGGTACAGTTAGGAAAGCGTATGACGTGGGAAACGGGAGTTATGATGCACATAAGATCGAAGTAAACTTTTGCGGAAGCTTGGATGACAAATCATTAAGCGCGTTGACGATCTTCAGTTGGCCTATGTGGCTTTCATTATCTCTAATAGTTTCGCCTTTTTATGAAGTGTTACAGGGAACAAAGAACACGTTTTTAATGAAAGCGGTTGCTGGAAGTTGTCTGCTACAAGGCCGAGAGTTGCTCACTCACGGGGACCTGCTGAAATCTAGGTCACAGCTGGACAGACGGTCCAGACTTCCCGGCACCACACATCTGTATTTTGGAACATTCCTGTGATCTTATCTCTAATTTCTCTAGGTGGTGACCCCCCCCCCCCCCATTCAGTTGTCAGCAGCTCTTAGAACATGGAAACAAGTCAAGGTCTATTTAAAATAACATCTAAGCACATTCGATCTTCTCTTCTCGCGGTATCCAAGAGCAAGCTAAATCACAATGGCAAAACAAGCCTGGCGCATAAGTAGTGACCCTCGCTGCGCTTGGGGGAGGGAATAATAGAGGTCAAGTGCTATTGGATATCACTCAAGCGTGGTGTGGTGGTGTCTATTTTTAGATCAGGCCCACTAGCGACCCGCAGAGCGCTCGTGAAGGGAATTGCAACACAGTGAATAAAATGAGAGCAAAAACAAACGTATTTTTCAGCCGATTTCCTTGAAATTTTCAACTTCCCCCCCCCCCCCTTTTCTTCAAATTTTTCAAGGTTCCCAGGATAAGGGTCGTTACTTTGAGAGGTTCGTTAAATCCGGGGTCTTAGAATCGAGAGTTGACTGTAATTATTTAATCACAAAACCCATTTCTTCCTGTTGTAAAAATAATTAAAATTTACCATTTCTTGTAATTTCCAGGATATTGAGGGCATTTTTGAGAGCCTAAAAGATTCCACAAAAGTATTGGCCAATATCAGTGATTAAATTTGAACAGATACTTTCCAGTAACAATGCCACTTGTAAGGGCCATTACCGATACATAGAGGCATGCAAATTTTGTGTTTGATGAAAATACGAAATATGAAATAACATGCTGCAACGTTCATTTTTCATGTTTCTGAAAGGTGTGAGGTGCATTTTTCTACCCCGTTTTGTCATGAAATAATACGAAATATACTCTTAAACACGAAATTTACCATTTATATACCAACACGACACTTTCTGAAGTATCCTGCGAGTTATGCAATTCACGGAAAATTGATTAATTTTGTTGTAAATATTTGAGAAGCAAAAATGGACTCCTTTACACAGGAATAAACTTAATACTCTGGTAACTACATAAATGTGCTATTAGAAGAGATAAGTTTATTTTGTGTAATAAGAGCAGTTTTTAAATCAAATTTAGGATTATCTTCACAATTTTAAACCAAAATGTCATTTTATATAGCACTTTTGATGTGATTATTCACCGCTATAACACCGAAATTTTATTTTATTTACCGCTTTTGAACCTGAAATCAAATCTGCTTTTGTACCGAAATTTTTGCTTTGTTATTTACCAAAAATATGTGCCTCTACCGATACATTGGCTCACTTGAACTTGTTACTTACTACAAGTAAAGGGCATCAAGGATTACTTCCCTCACAGTGTTTTGACCATTCTTGACACTTATCTGAGAAAAGCTTTGTCTAGGGCCATACTTTTGACAGAGGATCAAAAACCAACGGCAGTTACAACAATTTAAAAAGGCCAACTTTTGGAAGGTTACAGATTTTGTGACGTGATGACACCATCAGTACAAACCCAAATCGTCATTTTGTGTCTTTCCCGCAAGAATACAAAGGCCATTGTCCAGAGGGCAGGAGGGATACAAAATAAAATAGTGGCAACTTTCTCTTTTATCAACCAGTGTGTGTGGCCATGGCAACAAACTGACAGTAACTGCAGAAGAACACACAGCATGATGTGTGTGTGGGGGGATGGAGTGTTACATATTCCATACCATACAGAGCTTTCATCCAGTGATATTAATTTGTTCAGTGATATGAAATGACCTTGAAATGTGGCAATATCACTTCAATGGGGAATGTGATGCAAGAGCAGTTCTCACAAGTTTGATGCGAATTTTCAAGGGAAGCACAGCAAAACTCATGCCACACTATTGGTAAATATGTAGCTCTTGCATTGTACTCTCAAATACAATATTAGCCTAAAATGCTCCCTACATTGTTTCTTTCAGCTACAACTAAAAAACTGACTTACATTATACTACTTTAAGTTGTTCAAGCATTAGTATTAATAGGAACCAGTTACAAGATCAGCACTGGCATTGGCTCAAAGTGAAAATCACTTCAGTCCTTTATAATTCCACTTATAAAATTCTAAATTCATTACCTTGTCCCATCAAAAGACACTTTCATCTCGGATGAGCAATCTTTCAGAATCTCTTTTATGGTCTTGGTGTACAATTTTCCTGGTTGGTTCATTGGCATTCCTTGAAGAAAGACAGTGCTAAAAGGATCTCGCCCAACTAAAGTTTTCACAGCCTCTTGTTCGTCCACTTGCCCTCCCTGGGCTCCTCGGACGAAGTAATTGGGATAAAATGCTCCAGCAAGCACAATCTGTAATGAGAATTTCAGGCCTATGAAATCACATGTTGCAATAAATCTTTGCATTTGAAGTTTGCTGTCAATAGCTCATAATAACAGTTGAGGATTCACTACGTAAGTTCTTAGGTAAAAATAGCTAGATACAAAATTTTTACTGAAACCAATAAACTACTGGTGTAAAATTTACAGCTGTCAACCAATCTGATATAAGTTGCAAAATTCTAAGAACACAAAAGGTTCATTAATCTGTTGTAATTTGGTGGCAAAAATACGTCTTGACTTTGAAAGAGAAGTGACACTTATTGTACAAAACTAGGACTCGTAAAAATAATAAAAATTGCACAATTTTTCACTAAATTATAGGGTAGTAATAAATGTATCAGTTCAGTAGATACATTGGTAATTTCACTGATAAACTGATGCACCAATATGACTGTACACCCATACTGATAGAGCACCCATTACACAGTGTCATCATTAATTTAGGGTAATTTTAAATTGCCCATGTGTGCAAATGTCTTCATGCTACAAGTTAATGGTTCAAACTACAATCTTGCAAGAAACTACCCTCAGTGAATATATATATATATATATATCCGGAATTTGGCTGGTAAAGTCCCACATTGGAGCTTTTGAGAATTCATTTTGTCCGTAGGATGGCAGCCCTGTACTGAATGACCATGCAGAGGAGTAGAGTAATCTATCCATTAGTTTGTGCACAGCAGCTGTTTACGTTAGTTGTGTTGACAAGTGTCCTGCGATTTGAAGAATGGAGACATTTGTTCGAAATTTTGTGTTGCCAACGGACTGTCGTGTGTTGAATCGTTCAAAATGCTACAAAAGGCCTTTGGTGATTCGTGTCTGTTGAAAACACAAACAAGTGTATGGATGGTACAAGGCTTTCAAAGAAGGCAGAGAAGTTGTTGCTGATTTGCCCCTTTCTGATCAACATTCCACGTCGACAACTGATGAAAATGTCAGAAAAATTCAGGACAATGGTGATTGAAAACCGGCGTGCGAATATGAGAGAGGTGGCCCGTGAACTTGGCATATCACACATGTCCGTTCACAACATTTTGACTGACGTGTTAGGCATGAAAAACGTCGCGGCATGACTTCTTCCAAAGGAGCTGAATTTCTTGCAAAAAGCACATTGCAGGGATGTTGCTGAAAACATGATTCCACGAGCCTCCAGTGACTCAACTTTCATGAAACGCATCATAACTGGTGATGAGAGAAGGGTGTATGAGTATGACATGCAAACAGGTCAACAATCTTCGGAATGGCACTTCGAAAATGAACCAAAACCCAAAAAACCACGCCCAAGTTGCTCAAAAATTAAGGTCATGCTCATTGTTTTCTTTCATTATTGTGGTGTTGTGCACTCAGAATTTCTTCCAGCAGAACAAACTGTGAATAAAGAGTTTTATGTGACTGTTATGAGGCATCTGCATGAGAATGTTATGGAAAAACCAATTCTTGGATTTTGCACCACGATAATGCGTCGTCTCACACTTCGACTCTTGTTCGCAAGTTTTTGGCCAACTCAACACATGTCCTCGCCCAAGCCCCACATTCTCCAGATATGGCTTCATGTGATTTTTTCTCTTTCCGCGACTCAAGTTACCACTTCGGGGAAGGCATTTTGAATCAATTACATCCATTAATGGAAATTCGCAGAAGGAACTCAGGGCGATATCGTCTTATGCATTTGAAAAGTGTTTTGAAGACTGGGTTAAGCGTTGGCATATGTGTGTTGCATTTGATGGGGATTATTTTCAAGGCGACAAAATAAATGACTACGATTAACCACGTATTTTGTGTTTTATTCACAAATTCCGGGTACTTTTTATACGTAGCAGTACTTTCGCTCACTTGTACTCGTTCGAGTCTCCCACCCTCAAGCATACAAATTTGATTATTATCTTAATGTGACAATAATCATAGACACATACGTAAAAAAATCCCCATGGTAGTTTCAGCCCACAATCATCTATTACATTTTCATATATCACTGCATATGGTACGGTAGACTAAACTACATTTTAGCATGGAGATGATGACTATGTTCAGTTAACTTTCAATTTCACAGACTCTTTCACTTCACAATCCACTGTGGTGGCACCACAAGCAAAAAGCCTGCACAGACCCTCAACTCCTGTGCACCGTACTCCATGTGGAAGGGAGGGGCAGAGTGGAGCATGTTTCCTTACGGACCGAGTTGAACAGAAGAAGGGGAGGCGTGTGGAGACTTTTCACCGAAGGTTTTTGTTTGTGGTCGCTCTATACCACAGATTATAATGGTTATACCTGTACTACTGGGCTTCCAGCGTATACCACTCATTTTGCCTGTTTGAGCATTATTTGCAGCAGCACTCTAGTTCAAACATAACATCAGTAAGTAAGTATCAGAAATAATTACATGTAAGGGATGAACTGAAAATTTTCATTGATACAAGTACATAGGTTTGACTGATTGATTTGGTTTATTTTACTTCACATTTCTACCACTTTTTTGCAAATTGCAAAAATTGATGAAGGGACACATAAGGAACACCCATTGTACCAAAGTAAGTATATATATAGTTGAGAAAGTAGCGCAGTCTTCCCTCCCGAAGCTGAAAAAAGAGGGTCGTGGGCGGTCCCAACCCTGACGTCACTCACAGGACAGGGGTGACTCTGTCACTGACCTTTCAAATTGTTATAGGATCTGCATTTGTGCGAGAGAGTGTGAAAGTGCCTTGTTTTTCCTTTTTCTGTAGCTTGTGTGATAGTGGAGAATTTTTTTTTGCAACAACAATAACATTTAAGGAAGATGCCGTGCAATTGTGCTGTTGCTTTGTGCCCGAACAACGCAAGAAATACTGTAGGTGTAAGCTACTTTTCGTTCCCAAAGGATCCGATTACGTGCAAGATATGGGTTTCAAAGTGTAAGAGGTTAGATCCTGTTAACGCCAAAACAGCGACAGTGTGCTCATCGCATTTTCTGGATGCTGATTACGAACGGAACTTAAAAGCAGAACTGCTGAGCATTGCCTGTAGACCGCAACTTAATAAAAACGCTGTACCAAGTTTAAATTTGCCTGGTTGTGTGGTGAATTGTAGTAGTGTGCAACAGCCAAATGACATAATTGATCGAAGTGGACGTGCCAATAAACGTCAGATTAGAAAGCGAGCATTGAAAAAACTTGAAGAGTTGTCTCCTCGCAAAAGAATTTGCATGGCACATAATTCAGAGACTTTGAGTACTGGAAATATATCCAATCTGCAACAAGATAGTGAGTTCGAAACGCTGACAAAGAAATTAAAATGTGCTGAAGAACAAATAAAGAAACTGCAGACACTACATGATGAAAGTGCTAAGAAAGTAAACAAAGTAAAGAAACAATGCAATCGTTTATTACATAAAGTGAAGAATTTACAAATTAGCAATAAAAGTTTGAGGCAACAGTTAGTAAAACTTCACAAATCAAAGCAATCTGCTTTCAATGTGTCTAAGAAAGTAAGGGAAATTCTTCGACCAGTGTTTTCCTCCAACCAAATCGAATGTCTTCTTAGCCACAAAAGCAGACCGAAACTGTGGTCGAGAAGTGATATTGTAAGTGCATTAGCACTTAGGCATGTGTCAAGAAAAGCTTACACCTACATGAGGAAAAATATGAAAATTCCTCTTCCAAGCATTTCCACTTTGCGTCACTGGACAAAAGTTTCAAGTGTAGACCAGGCCTTCTGAAAAGTGTTATTGATGTTATGAAGAGTTATGGAGAATCACTTCAACCACACCAAAAGTGCTGCGTATTATGCTTCGACGAAATGAATATATACTCCAGAGTTGCGTACGATGCTGAGAGTGACACTGTCATGGGACCGTTCAAGAATGCACAGGTAAATAATTTATTACTTTACTTACAAGTAGAATTAACAAGTTATTTATATAATGTTAGAACGTAACAGAAGTCAAATTCTAGCATAACGAATGAGCAAGTAATCATTTTCATTCATTCATCATTGAGAGCCTTTCCGATGGCGCAGTTCTGGAGTCGTCACCTTTCAATCAAGTGGTCCCTGGTTTGATTCCCGGTGGAGGCACATAGTGGTTAGGATCCCACTTTAAACTGTAGGTCCAGTCCCGATTAGCCTTACTGTGCATAAAGTGGACTTAAAACACCAAATCATTCATCATTGACTGCGGAGTTTTTTCCGCTGCAACCTTCATCTTTTTCTATCTTGCGTTAGCGTGTGCGCGCGTGTGTATTCTTACTGTGTTGGAAATGTGAAAAGATATAAGGTAAAATATGAATAAAATTGCTAGGGTGTGTTCACCAAAACTCAGCGTTAAGTTTTTGACTGAAGTTTTTCTAATAGAAGTAAACTACTTTAAAGTCCTTAAAAAAGTGTTACATAGCATAATTAAGAATGAAAAATACATATTAAAATTTGGAAAGACACATCTCGATAGACTGTGTTATCAGGATGAAGTACTAAATTTATTAGTAGTTCATAATGAGATTATCATCAAGTATTAATACCGTAATTATTGCTCGAAACTCAACATTTTAATGACAAGATTTTAGAATTTTTTTATATATATATAAAAACCAGACATCAAAATCCTCCCCGCTGATAAAGGGTCCACCACAGTAGTCATGAACTCCTCTGACTACGTGGCGGAAGCCTCCCGTCAACTCTCTGATTCATCGACCTACAAGCCCACCACGGTTGATTCATCTACCACACACCTAGACAAAATTCGGGATTTTGTCCTCTCCCGAGGACCCCCTGAAGGCCTATCCAATTCCACCATCTCCTCACTCATACCTGACAACCCCCGCACCCCCACTTTCTACCTCCTCCCGAAAATTCACAAACCTAACAACCCCGGGAGACCCATTGTGTCCAGCTACAATTCACCCACTGAACGCATTTCAGCCTTCCTAGACTCTCACCTCCAACCCCTCGTCCAAGCCCTGCCCTCCTACCTCCGTGACACCAACCACCTCCTCAACATCATCCAAAACTTACCATCCCTACCACCCAACACCATCCTCACAACAGTTGATGTCACATCCCTTTACACCAATATTCCCCATGCCCATGGCCTCCGTGCCACGGAATCATTCCTTAACAGCCGACCCAAACCCCACAATCCCAGCACTCACTTCCTGATTCAACTAGCCAACCTTGTACTTACCTGCAACAACTTCTGCTTCGGTGACCAACATTACCTGCAGATACGTGGCACAGCTATGGGTACCCGCATGGCCCCCTCTTATGCCAACCTGTTCATGGGCAGGCTGGAACAGGAATTCCTTGACTCCCAGCAACTGAAACCACTCCTCTGGCTAAGATTCATTGATGACATTTTTCTCCTCTGGACACATGGCGAACCCTCCCTCACAACATTCCTAAACCGACTCAATGAGTTCAGCACCCTCAAATTCACCTGGTTCCACTCCAAAGACCAAGTGACCTTCCTCGATGTGGACATCCACATTGTGGGAGACCACTTGGAAACATCCATACATATCAAACCAACCAACCACCTCCAGTATCTCCACTACTCCAGCTCACACCCCTACCACACCAAAAAAGCCATCCCATTTTCCCTAGCCCTCAGAGGCCAGCGCCTCAACTCATCCCCCTCATCCCGCCAAAACTACAACCTACGCCTGCACCAAGCCCTAACCAACCGTGGCTACCCCTCCACCCTCATCAACAAACAAATCACTAGAGCTAACTCCCACAACCGCACCAAACAACCCAAAACCAACCCTCCAACTCTGATCACCCAATACCACCCTCACATTACGAAAATCAGACATACCCTCCACTCCCTCCTCCCCATCCTGCACAGCGATCCCGAGACCAGAGACATCTTTCGGGAAAAACCCAGGGTCGTCTTCCGTCGCCCCCCCAACCTCCAAAACATCTTGGTCCGAAACACCCCCACCCCTTCCGCACCCCTTCCCCCAGCCCACAGGTGCAATAAACCCAGATGCAAGACCTGCCCCATACTCATCACCTCCCCCACCCTCCTGATCCCTACAGCGGCAGGTGAGTTCACCCTTCACCCTAAGGGCACCTGCCACTCATCTAACCTAATTTACACCCTCATCTGTCAAATCTGCGGCAACTTCTACCTAGGCGAAACCTCCACCCCCTTGAATCTAAGGATAAATAATCACCGTTCCTCCACCCAAAACTCCGATTTCACAGTTGCCATCCACACCAACAGCCATAACACCACCTTCAATAACTGCTTCCGTGTTGCCATCATCCACCTTTTACCCCCCCGCTCTGACACATCTTTCCGCAGGCGATGGGAAAGGGCCTATATAGCAGGCATGCACGCCACTATACCCCCCGGACTCAACCTAGCCAACCAGTAACTCTTTCCTCTCCTCCCCGAAACTACCCACCCACCTGACAGTAAACACTGGCTAAAGTATTTCGTGTTTCCTTTCAACTGTTTCTGGCAACACTGACCGTAGAGACGCTACGGTCAGTATTCTGTGCCTCTACTCCAAGTGTCGTCGATCTTTTATCTACCGTCTTGAAAATGCGACTCAGATCGCGAAATATTGAATTATTTCTATTCGTGTGGTAAGTGTTTACTGTCTCCTTCATTATTTGTATTTATCCGCCCTTCTGGCACCATTTCTAACCCTATTCCTGTATATATATATATATATATATATATATATATATATAATACAGGTCATTCTGGTTCGCGGGTTGTACGCCCCATGGAAACAAACTGTATACTACAACTTCGACACACAAATGACTAAGGAGATCTTATATTTAGTAATATCAGCCGTGCAAAGTGCGGGCTATGAAGTTGTTGCGTGTGTTTCCGACTTGGGAGGTGGAAATATAAGGGTTTGGCGAGAATTAGGTGTCGCTTCGAGTCATCCTTCGTTTGTGAATCCGAATGATAAGGGACGGAACATTTGGGTATTTGCAGATACTCCACACATGCTTAAATTGCTAAGAAACCATTTTATTGATAAAGGTTTAGTCTTGCCATCGCAGAATGTCGTAACAAAAAAAGTCATACAGTCAGTGTTAGATAAAAATGAAAGTGAACTTCATTTGCCTTTACCGATAACGGATGCACACATTTGCGTATCAGGTCGCGAGAGACAAAGAGTATTCTATGCCGCTCAGTTATTTTCTAGAAGGACAAGCAGTGCTATATGTTATTTATTCCCAAATGAAGTTGAAAGTGCAGAATTTTTCGCATTAATTAACAACTGGTTTGACATAATGAATTCGTATGTTAAAGAGAATTTTGATGTTAAATTAAAAAGTGCTTTTGGAGTGCATCTTGGACATCAAACCAAGGTGTTAAATGAAATGAAGCAGGTCATCGAAAGTGTTCGAGTGAAAGGACATGGAAAATTGTTGCCTTTTCAGCAAGGAATGATACAATCTATCAACGCATTATTTGGGCTCTATCAGGATATGAAACAGAAACACAATATGAATTTTTTACTGACTGCAAGGTTGAATCAGGATGTAATTGAAAATCTTTTCTCGCGTCTTCGTGGCATGGGAGGTTTCTATGATCACCCTCTCCCTACAGAATTTAAAAACCGACTTAGGCTGCTGTTGTTAGGAGTGAATATAGGACAACTTCCCCTAAAAATGCCAACCAGGGATCAGTGCGAGAATGATGAATTACACAGTAGGACATACAATAGTGTTTTTAGTACGATGGTGTCTGACCTTTTACTTGACAAAGAGGAAGGCGAATCAAAGACGAAGGATAACACCGATGGCAGCGAACTCCAGTTTCCAACTGAGTGCAGTGACAACGAAGCCCACGACTGTTCCAAGGAAGGTTTATATTATATCGCAGGTTTCATTGCGCAAAAGTGTCGGCATTTAGATAAAGATTTGGGTTCTCGTACGGACAGTCTTCCTCCCGTTCGTCAAAAAGAGAAAAAAATGGGTTGACATAGTGTCGCGTGGTGGACTGTATAAACCTACTGAAGAATTTTTCCAAATCATTGAACAAATGGAAAATGCATTTTGTTTATACAATCCTCCTGGTGATTTAAGCAGGGAATGTGGAGTAATGAAAGCAATGAGGAAATTATTACTTTTCAGGTTTGCTATGATAAAGAAGGAAGTTATAGATTTATTTGTCAAAACTCGGACATACATTCGTATCAGGCATTTAAATTCGAAAATTAAACACAATCGAAGTCTGCTCAAGAAAGGTAAAAAATGGTTGTTATCTAATTAATGCCAACCTGTAGTCAGGCATGACTAACTTTGGAGCGGGAACTTGTGATCTAATTTACATTAATGTATATTTGACTTTGAGAACAAATGAGAAACAAGTATTCAATATTTTGTGTGTGTTGACGCTTCACGGGATATAAAAAGCCATCTATCCAGACTCTGAAATGAAGCGTGAACAGAGTGTGAAGTGAAATAACAATAGTGTTTGGATTATTTATGTTTGCTACATGTGCGCAGTGCAGTGTGTGTGCTTTTTGTGTATTTCCTGGCGTTTTGTTAATGCTTCTTTCCTGGACATGGTAAGTCACATTTATCAATTAATTTTAACTTGTGCATGGTAGTATATTTTCTTTCATTTGTATTTACATTTTGGTATTTTGATATTGTAATGTCTCGGCCCCAGTGATTTATTCACTAACTTCGCCCTAACACACCACACAGTTTTTAAAAAAGGACAACTTTGTGGTTATTTTGGCTCTAAGTATACCTTTTCACCCCCATAAACACGAACTTACACCCCTAAAAGAGAAAATTCTGAATAGACCTCTGCTCCACCCCCGAGCCGGCTTTCCCGCTTTTCATTACATGTTAATTATATTGATAGTTAACCTTCGGCGACACAGTTTACTAGATATAGTCTGCTCTATACATATACAATTACTTACACACACATGCTAGAACATTCAATCGATTTTTAAGACAAATTTATTTCCAAAAACACGGAAGAAGTATATATGAATTCCTATGCCGTTGCTTGGGCTCGTCTTTGACATGTCCTGTGTCTGACGTCATCCGTGGAGGTTTACGAATGGTTCCGAACTTTTCCGAACGCCAGACTGCACCTCCCTGCATTGTACTACTGGCATCGTAGTGTGGTGTGCCAACCAATCTGCCACGGAGGCAGCCTTTGAGATAGGAACTGTGCCTTTACTCATTAGCTTTGTATAACCAAAACATGTAATTTGAACAGTTATCTACATTTAAAAACAATAACAAAAAAGACAAAATTATGTATTCAGTTATAAGCTACTTAGAGAACTATTGGTAATTTTACCAATGAACTGATTTGAATATTTATTCTGATTCTGACAAGAGTGATTTCTTAGTCCCATGAATAATGCACATCCAACAAGTATGTGAAAATAAATAACAAAAATATAATTTATTAGCAAAACAAAAGCATACAGCAGAGAATGTAAACAACTTGGATGTAAACTGCAGTTTGTATACCTGATATTACATTATCAATTGCTTCCTATATGATCAGTGGGTGCTGTGCAATTATTCACATCTATTTTTCTTTTTTATCTTATTATGATTAGACTGGAAATTTCACCGTATGCAGACACAAAAAAACATACCTTCAACACCAATGATCTTTCCATTGGATTATAATTGAGCTTTGATTCACCAACTTCTTCTTCAATGCCAACATGCTTCAGTCTCGTGGTGACATCCTTCACAAGGGCATCAATCTCTCTAATTGCACGGACCTGGATGTAAGATCGTCTGCCCCAGCCCCTTTCACCTCCAGAAACTGTGGAACGCTTAAAATATCCCGTCCTGTGATGGTTAAGCCACACCTGGAAGAAGGGAAAGGTTGTATAGAATATACAGTGTAACACAATATACATTCTAACTGTGGAGTACAAATTCCTTTTTAGCACAGAGTAAAAGAGGTTCGTCAGAAATCCATATTACCGACCTCACACCCCATTCCCTGCAGATCTTCACATTAAACATGCAATTACATTCACATACTATCTCTATATTCCTTATTACTACTATTATTATTTATTACAGCTTCAAGCAGTCACTGACATTTCTGGGTTGTAACGATTCCATTGAGAGTCAATGTTATTGCTACAACCCAGAAGTGTCTGGTTGTACCGTTTATTAGCGAAACTGTTAATGGATTTATACAGAGAATAATAATGGAAATTTGGATTAGGACAACTCATATAATTTACTTCTTTATTGCATATAAGGTCTGCTTATCTATATACAGTAAAACTCCAATTTTATGTTCCCTGATTTTACAGTGTCTTCCATTATACTTCAATCTTCACGATTCCAAAACAGCAAAATGTTATAAAATTATCTGAATTCTTTCACTTTGGTCCGATGAAAAACATGAAATCAAAGTTTCACTGTATGTACAGCGGAACCCCAATTTTACATTTTCCTGCATTATACAGCCAATCTTTATGATCCCAACATAGATTGCCTTCCCTTACCACCTGACTACATCCAACCACCTAGCCAATACCCTGGAACAGTATGACATCAAACTTGCACACAAACCAGTGAACAAAATAGCCAGTGCCTTAAGTAAACACAAGAGACCTTTCCACCACTTGACAACCCGGGAGAATATGACGCCCAGTGTGAGTGCAACTTGCATTACATTGGCAAATCCTTCAGATTCATCAACGCACGTATACAACAGCACCAATCCGATGCGAAAAAATCCCAACCCACTACCAGACTAGCAAAGCACCTGAAATTTAACAAACAAACAGGATTAAAAATGTTTCAATTAGGCATACAGTGCACACAATGATTGACACAAACATCAAAGAGACACATGCAATTATGCACTTTCTGCACGAGCTGAATATCGACAGTGGTCAGGCACATCATGTTTGGCTCCCGCTTTTGCAACAATGCAAACCTATCACATGCAGCAGACAAACTGGTTACACCAGTGCCCGTAGCGGTAAGTGAGGAAACAACAGGAACCGGAAGTCAACCCAACAGTGAAGCATTGAGTTTCCCAAGTGGATAGTGTCAGAGGCTACCGAAATTAATCAAACATTTACAAGTATGTTTCGTGGAAATCATTTTAGTACTCTTGTACGTATTCTAACTACTAACCCTGTTTTTTATTACCTTTAACATAAAATGTTATATTTTCCACAATTTGAAGCTTTTTTCAGCTTGGTTCCATGACAAAAGTAAAATCGAGGTTCCAATCGAGGTTCCAATGTAAATAGCAAGAAATTATGGTATGATGATGAAACTATCATCACAAGAAGGGAATGATCTGTGCTGATTTCATAACTGATCTATCCAGGACTAGTGTTTGTACACTCCTCTTGAGATAAAGTGGCACATGTTTCAAATGTCAAACCTTATAAAATGTGCCAGTTTATGTGAACAGGAGTGTACCATTAGTGATGATATGATGAAGGGACACTGACAAAGAACACCCATGCCCAGATGGGGATTCAAACCTGTGACCCTTTGCACTGAAGCACATTGTGATAATGTACAAGAATGGGTGTAAGTAGTAAGAGCATCGGCTCAGCTCTATTTTTAACATAACTTAGCTACAGATATGAAGAAGAATAACACTACCAATCAAGAACATTTTTAGTAATAAAATAGGTAGACAGGATACCTGGGAAAAAAATTGAACTTCTTGGAAAGAAAAATCACCGTGCATAGGAATATTTACAGAGGGAAGAAAGCATGCAGTACTAATTAAGAATCAACATGCTTTACGTACATTGTAAGCATTGTAAAAGGCTATGCAGTCACTGCAAGAGCTGTCTGCCCAACTCAACTTCGACTGATACGCATTTAGCCTTTCTTTAAAAGGCATGCTGAAAATGCTCTTCAGGGACATTGCTGATCCTAAAAGATTTTAAACAAAAATTATACAGAAAAAACAGCAATCAATACAAAAAGAACAAATACCTTTTATTATTTCTTTATCATTGGTTAATTCAGAAGATTTTGATTGTGTCGCAGTTGTCATGTGATTTAACAATAAAAGTGCTAGTAAATGAAAAATCTTTTCAATACTTTATGTTTACTTATTACTTAGATTTATCTATTTGTAATCCATGGTAGAGAAAATACAGAATATGGGAAAGAAATAAGTATACAAAGTGATTTGAAAATTTAGGGGGAGGGAGTGGTACATTTCCATACCACATTTAGTCATAAAGTGATGTGAAATTATATCAAAATAAACTTTTAAACATGAAATTACAGTTCATTTGCTGATACAACACTTCTGTGTCTGGATTATTCTTCAAGTTGTGCATAATCCCAGAATGAAATTAGGTATTTCTGTGGCAAAATGACGAACTTATAACAGTAATTCTAGTTTCGTAAAACAAATTTCACAACTGAGATCAGAAATACTAACTACATCAATTAAGAAGTGTAAGAATCATGAACGAAGAACATTCTGGTGACGTATCTTTTTTTTTTTTTTGATGCAACACACAGGACTTACCAATAATGATGCATTCCTTGAGAACACCAAACACATAGCCGAGTACTACAAGTCTTGAAACCTGAACATCCAATGGCAATTTAGCCATAACCCTTCCTAAGAAAGTTATGTCACCATCATACATGGAAGGTCTTTCGTGACATGTCATAAGCAGAGCTCCACACTGAAATGGAAGAAATACACATTAGGGAGTAAAAATAAAATTCACGTTCTACAGTGTTGTGAAAAAACCAAAGTAGCAAAAGAAAGCAGAAAGAAGCAACCTAAAAAAAGCATTTTGGGGTAAGATTATGCAAAACAGGAACTATAAAAATGTATTATCAGCCTCAGAATAACAAAAAAACTTATTTAAAACATTAATGTCTATTGTAGATTAGGTACACAAAGGAGATGTACTACGTTGAAATTTTCAGCGAAAAATGCAGGCTCGACCAAGACTCGAACCTGGGTCTCTGGCATACCGTGCCATTGCTCTAACCACTGAGCTACCGAGCCGGCCTGGCCTCGCCTGATTCTTTGCTATCGCTGTTTTACCTGCGTGGAATCGTCTCTGCCTGTGCTACCGCATGTTACATCTTTACGCTGGGAGGAACCAGGCAACGTCGAAGTCTACTGTGTTTCAAAGGCATCAGATCCCGTTGCAGTAGCACAGGCAGAGACGATTCCACGCAGGTAAAACAGCGATAGCGAAAAATCCGGCGAGTCCAGGCCAGTTCAGTAGCTCAGTGGTAAGAACAATGGCACGGTATGCCAGAGACCCAGGTTCGAGTCCTGGTCGAGCCTTCATTTCTCGCTGAAAATTTCTACATATTAAGTTTGTTTCACTACTTGGGAATAAAAAAGACATGGTAAAAATCTGCTGCCTGGTATTATTATGTAAAGTTCCCCGTGCATATAGCACCACCTGCCATGAAGGCATATTTAGAGGATGTGGGGGGTAGGGCCCCCACATATTCTCGATCTCCGCCACCTTGGAGGCAGTGATTAGCACCATGCTTTGGCTGCCTTTAACCCCAGATACTCATTGATTTGAGGCTGGGTGAGCCCCAGAGCAGATTTATGCAGGGACAATGCCAGAAAAATTCCAACCTTAGATCACCCACCCCGGGAATCGAACCCGGGTCTCCTGTCACCCTAGCAACAAGACTGCTGTGGCTCAATAATTACATAGGCATTACTATTATTATTATTTTGTGACTAAAATTCTGAAATTAACCGAATCTCACATTTTAGCTTCACTGGACTACCTAATTGATGAAGTATTGTGCGATGATAATCAAGAAAGGTATTTGTTGAAGCTTTCCCATGATTTGCTTTATCCATACATGATCGATTGTGGTGCAGATTATTCTACAGCAATGTGGCCACCAGTTGTATGTGTGGACATACGCAAATATCTCATCTATACTATGGGACAGTACAGGCAAGGCGAACTCAAAGAGTAGAAAAGTTTAGATCGATTGAATTATTTTGTAAATGAAAACTGGTGATATTGTTATAATGTATGCTGAAGTGGAGCCAGTCAACAAATCTGCAAGAGCAGAAATGACAATATACAAATGCTGGTAAAATATGTGCACTATCAACTTTCAACATTGTCTTTGCACCTGAGAGATTTGGGGAAATCTTCGGTTAAGGCATGCTACATTTACCTGCACAAATATATTTCAAACAGAAAGAGAATTTCATTTTAACCACAAAACCATGCACATGCCTGTAACAAAATGCCAGCCCCACAAACAAGTGTGCTGAGGTGGATGCCAATCCTTTCTTCATATCGTTTGTATCCGGATTTATTCTCTCTGTGTCTTTCGGAAAGCCATGACATGACACTTAGCTCAATAAATTTGTTTCTGACAAAACTGTGCAAGCTGGCACCCTTCTTTTTTGTAAAAAAATAAATAAAAAAAAAACAACATTTTTGCCACTTCAGGGGTATCACGTTGAGTGTGGATGCTCCATAGTACGAGGGTCACTATTTATATTTTGAGCCTAACAATGAAAAAACAGGAATTTGGCATTGAAAACTGATTTATTGTTTTTCGAAGTATTCTCCTCTATGGTCAATACACTTTTGCATTCGTTCGAACCATTTGTCAAAGCAGTTTTTCCAATCTTCTTGAGACACCTCCATAATATGGTTTTTGAACGCATCAACGGCATCTTCCGCCGACGAAAATCGTTGTCCACGCAATTTATTCTTGACATTCGGGAACAAGAAGAAGTCATTGGGTGCCAAATCAGGACTGTACTACGGATGACCCATCAATTCGATTTTTTGACTGTTCATAAAGTCGGTTGTTAGACGAGATGTGTGACAGCTGGCATTGTCTTGATGAAGAATTATCCGATGGCGTTTGTTTGTTTTCCGTATTTGACCGAAGACCTCTGGCAAACAAATTGTTGTGTACCATTCAGAGTTGACCGTTCTACGTTCCTCTAAAGGCACGGTTGCCACATGACCAGTTTTCCCGAAAAAACAGGCAACCATTTGTTTCAATGTGCTTCGAGCGCGAACAACTTTTGTTGGATTGGGTTCATCTTGAAACACCCATACAGTCGACTGCTGTTTATGTTCCGGCTCATATGCATATATCCATGATTCGTCACCTGTTACAATCTTATATACGTCTTTTGAAGCACCACGATTGTATTTATTGAGCATTTGTTTGCACCAATTGCCGCGAGCGTCTTTTTGAGTTTTTGTCAAATTGTGTGGGATCCAACGAGAACATACCTTTCTCACAGCTAAATGATCATGAAATATTTTATATATGCTGGTGAACTAATGCCTATGGTTGCCTCGATCTCACAGTATGTCACATGACGATCTTGCAGTATTAGGTTTTGCACAGCATCAATGTTTTCTTGAACAACAACTGACTTTGGACGACCTTTGCGAATCTTGTCGGTGAGCGAATGGCGGCCACGATTAAATTCGTTATACCAGCATTTCACACTGGCAAAGGATGGGGCTTCATCGCCAAATGTGGAAGTAAGTTGATCGATGCACTATTGTCTTGATAATCCACGTCGAAAATCGTAAAAAATCATCGCACGAAAATGTTCACGAGTTAATTCCATTTTATTGTTGTCGCGCAATCTCCAAGGCAACATAAACAACACAAATCAAGCTATTGACAAAACATTTGAAGTACGTTATGGTCAATAATGCCAGACGATTCCGTGCAAACGTCAAATCGTGCCTAACTTCAATCAGTGTTGCCAAGGCTCAAAATATAAATAGTAGGGATGGGCCGATATGAAATTTTGGCCGATACCGATACAGTACCGATATAAAATTTACCGATACCGATAACCGATATTCTACCGATCCGATATAAAATTAGAAATGATCCTTGAAGACCCTGAAATTTTCATTGATCTCCGTAATAAATGTGTGTTTCGAGCTGATTGCAATGCAAAAGAAGTTGAATATTTAGACATTTACTTTTTTAGAAAGTAGGGCATGGAGATTATCCATAAAAATTACAACAAAATGGCAGAATTTTGCACTAAATTATAAGATATTTATCGATATATCTGATCGGTAAAATAATCGGTAATTTTACCGATAAACCGATACACCTATATCGGCCGATACCGATTAATCGGTCCCATCCCTAATAAATAGTGACCATCGTAGTTCCACTTTTTACAGTGTACAACAACTGATTTCTCTTAGTTCTCATATTTTGTACCATGCTGAGGGAAAAGAAAAATATGAAATGAGCACAGAAGTTATTTTCTAATATGAAAAGTTCACTTACCTCCTTCAAGAGCAAGATGGTTTTCTCTATGTTGCATAAATCTGGCGGATCTAGAGCTAAAGCCAAGAGTGCCCGTGGCTCACCCATGTCGAGCAACTTTGTCTGAAGGATCAACCTTGCAAGTGGACACCTCAACATTTCTGGTTTTCCCTCCTCTTCTATAATATTCTGTTCAGAAAAAAATCTTTAATCAGCATCTCATTTTTAGGTAAACAAAACATGCAAAATCAGCACATGAAACGTAGAAAAAATTAGGTTCAAGTGGATTCGATGGAAATTTCATCACTATCAATACCTGAAGTCACTAACCCCAGAATAAGCAGGAATTATTTGAGAAATATGACAAAATACACACCAACCCTTAACTTTTGTACTGTGATTTTCAAGGTTTCTATGCAGGCAACACGTAAAATAGCAGATTGTGTTAACTAAGAAAAATGCAGGGTCTCTAAAGATGTTACAAGACACTTTCAATGAGTGGTGGAAAAAATGTTATTAATCAAATATTCATTGATTAACAATTATATTAATCACTATTTTGAACAATTTTTTAATTTTTATGATTTTCAAGCATGGCACTGATATGGGTGGAAATCAGAGTATCAGTATTGGTTTAAAGTTGTATCAGCTAAACTCTACGTTATGTGAAACACAATATCAAATAGGGACCACAAAAATGTCATTGGGCTACCAGTGATGGTATCAAAAGGAGCACAATTCCCCAATTTCCCTCTGCAGCACACAAGACAATATGAGACCAATAATAAAATGCTCCTCTAGCTCGAATAATCACTTTTTGTGTGTATTAAGGGGCATATTAAATGTGACTGTCCCTCGATCTGACTCCACACTCATTTTCTGACACAGTCAACGTGGGCAGAACATCTTCAGTGTACAAATCATTCTTCACTGACAGACGCAGGAGCTTCACAAATAAAATCTCAGGATGACCTTCCTTACATACTGTAACAGCTTTGAATAAGATAATAGATCTAATAGGGATGGGCCAATATGAAATTTTGGCCGATACAGATAAAGTACCGATATAAAATTTACCGATACCGATATTCTACCGATCCGATATAAAATTAGAAATGGTCCTTGAAGAACCTGAAATGTTCATTGACCTCCTTAATAAATGTATGTTTTGTGGTGACTGCAGTGCAAAAGAAGTTGAATATTTAGACATTTACTTTTTTAGAAAGAAGGGCATGAAGATTATCCATAAAAATTACAACAAAATGGCAGAATTTTGCACTAAATTATCAGATATTTATCGATATATCGGATCGATAAAATAATCGGTAATTTTACCGATAAACCGATATGCCTATATCGGCCGATACCGATAGAGTACCGATTAATCGGTCCCATCTCTAAGATCTAATAAACAAATATTTTTTTCAGATTTTCCTGTATTTGTTTATGCTTATTTTTTTCATTTTCTGTGCTTATTAACTTGCTTATTTTAGTTTGATTGTGCTTATAAATCCGGGCTCTAGTCATGAAAATAGGTGACTGGGCAGAATTGCACTGGTGCCACATGTGGAAAAACCAATTTGAGAACCGGTTCCCTTCACTGTTTGGCAATATCCACCGAGCTGTGTTGCCTAGTTCCGACAGACTTCTCTCCGGGGGAATTTTGTGTCATTCCTGAACTTTCAAGCAAATACTGTCAGTTTGTATCACATGGATTACAAAGACCAACTCTACAACGAGATCTTTCCTTCTCTTAAACCTCCAAATACACGGGGTTATGCTAGGATGTGGGAACAGCACAAACTGCTGCCACCCACTTCATTTTATGGTCATGCGTTTACTTAGAAAAATGTACATGTAATGAAATTATCACAGGCTAGTGTTATTTTCCAATATACTGTTATCTTCTTAACACATATGCACAAAATAAGCACTCACTTCATAAAATTCCTTTGGAATCAGTCTGTACACTCTTCCTGAGGATACTCGACCCACTCTACCGCCTCTCTGAACACAATTGGTCTTTGCAGCCCAGCAGACTTGGAGGCTGGTGAAGTTCGTCTGTACATCACAAATCAGCTGTTTTGTTAAGCAGGTGTCAATGACTGAAATAAAACAGAAAAAAATAAGATAAAGAAAGTAAGGCTGGGAGATTAATTCTATCAGTATTGACCAATACAGACATACTGTGTATTCGTAAAGTTGTTGCAAATTTTAGACTCAATATTTTGAGAAAGAGCCTGAAATTTAGAAAAAAAACTTTTTATTTAGTAATTTTTTTTAAAGTTAATATAAATGTATAAGTCATATATTTTGGTTTTGAAAATTATATGTTTAAATATGCCTATCACTAAAGCAAAGTCAACTGAAGTCATGTTATGTACATTAAGGAGGTGAATGAGTCATGTTCCATATGGAACATTTGAAATCTTTCATGGAGACTGGTAGAATGTCTGTAATCTGTGTCAGTGGATTCCAATGAAGGAACTGGCAAAAATTTCTAGCCAGTCCATTCCTAGTTTATATTACAGCCCCATCTAGTGGAGTCGAACTACTGAAAAATATTTCGCTTCTGTTGGAGAAGATAAGATACCCTTTGGGGTGTGGATACTGCATTCATTCCTGAACCTAAAATGCCCCAGACCCCAAGTTTTTAAGCACTCATTTGTCTGTAATGACATCAAAATGGAAGTCATGATGAAAATTCTATGAAGTTTATAACTGTATTGTGATAAGAAATTGAAAGACCCACAGTATCATCTAATATTAGATATGGCACACACTACTACAAAACATGTGATTGTAGCTAAGGTTTTCTAAGACAGAGGTTGTGCATTAGAGCATAGTGTTATGAACAAAGGATAAAATTCCAAAACTACAATGGTCAGAGTAGATCATTACAAAATTATGTTTACGCTCAGACAACATCTTCTGTTCATACAAACCAACAAACCAGAAATATAAAAAATATCGACGATTTGGAGGGTATTGGTTCATGCAGACTTTGCCATCGGCACCCTAGGTTCGCCATATCGAGTAATTTGTGGGTCCCAATGATTAAGGAAAGACATCTGATACTGTTCGTCAAAAGAAATGAAGCAGCAGGGTCAAAACATGCAGATAAATAAAAATATGATGTTTCGAGTGTTACGGGTTGCCCATCCACCATTATGCTGCTTCTCCAGATGCCTCTCGAACACAGCTAAAGGGCAAGTGGTATGCCCAGAGGGACACTTATGGGTCTAGAAAGAGGTTCACATAAAATGTCAAGACATTTAAAAGTGATATAATGTTACACGAGAATAAATTGAGAGTTATTTAGTATCATTAAAAGAATGTGATGTAATGAGTTATGACTCGGTAACTAGCCTTTGTTACTTTAAACTGGAATTATGCAAGTATTCGTATTGGTATTGGTTGCAAAGGGCGGGATCGGCTCAGCCCTAACTAGTATACAAGTATATTCCAGATGGTGTTAGTGCAAAATAACTGGCTAGCATCAGCATATATGCTAGGGAGCATTGCATTTAGGGATAAATGCAGTAAATGAAACATCACTTACCAAACTTGGTATCCGGAACAGTAATTGAACTTTCAGCAATATTGGTAGAAAGGATGATCTTCCTCTGATTTGGTTTTGGTGCCCTAAACACTTCTACTTGCTCTTCTCCTGTAATTGTAGAATGCAAGGGTAAAACCCACCATTGTTTGGAGCTGAAAAAGAAGCAAGAAAAATCAGGTTTGGGACAAAATGAGGTCAGAAATACACTGAATTCGGTGGAATTTCAATCTTACAATTAGTACACTAACTTTTCCCTCACAAAAAAGTACTCTTCATTCAAATATAGGCACTCAATAAAATTTATATTCCATTCAGTATCAAAAGTTATGAGTGATGTGAAATTATTGAACTCACTTTTAGCAGTTGAAAATAAATTCCTGAAAGAAGTTTAATACTGAGATTACCTTGCATTGCAAAAATATGTAATTGGGTTGATGAGGTGACTGAAAAATATCTTAACATAACTTGTTAAAAACGATACGAAACACTTTTAGAAGTTTGTCCAAGCTTTCGACTCCATCTCGGAGGCTGACCAAGAAAGTGAGAATAAGACACGGTTCACTATTTCTCGACCAGCTCTTATGATGATTCGAGATGGAGTCGAAAGCTTGGACAAACTTCTAAAGTGTTTTGTATCGTGCTGTTTATGTCTATTGTATGGTTTTTAACACGAATGTTGTCAGAACGTGACGCAAGGTTTCTCAATGTGATATTAACATTAAGACTTGAATTATAGTTTTTATTTAAAGTTTCAGACAACCACCAACTTTTATGAAATGTTACTATAAATGGGGTTTGGCTTTATATGACATGGGGCATGCATATTTAGTTTTAACAAAAACACAAAATGTGAAAAAACACATTGTAATGTTAATTTTTACTGTTTTTGAAAAGTGTGAGGTGCATTTTACTTCCATGTTTTGTCATGAAATAATGTGAAATGAACTGCAAGATGTGAAATACTTTTAAACACAAAATTTAGGATTTATTTAACGTGACAGCTTCTGATGTCTGAATTAGCAAAAATTTACTACTTTACACAGGAAAAAACGTGAAACTCTGATAACTATATAAATGTGCTATTAGAAGTGAAATATTTATCTTGTGCAATGACTATAGTTTTTAAATGAAATTTAGGCTTTTATTCACCATTTTAACACACAAATTGCATTTTATACACCGCTTTTGATCACAAAATATGCCCACTTTTTGTACAGATATCTTCATCTTTTATTCACCATAAATATGTGGCTCTATATATGATCTTTTCTCACTTTAGATTAACTGCAGTGATAAGGACGAATGGTAATTGATAGAGGCACATATTTTTGGTAAATAAAAAGGCAAAATTTCGGTACAAAAACTGAGTCAATTTCGGGTTCAAAAGCGGTAAATAAAATAAAATATCGGTGTTATAGCGGTGAAAAAATGGATGAAAAGTGGTATATAAAAAGACATATTGGTTTTAAAATTGTGAAAATAATCCTAAATTTGATTTAAAAACTACACTTATTCCGCAGAATTAACATTTCACTTCTAATAGCACATTTATGTAGTTATCAGAGTATTAAGTTTATTTCCGTGTAAAGGAGTCCATTTTTGCTTCTCCAATATTAACAGCAGAATTAATCAATTTTCCGGGAATTGCATAACTCTCAGGATAATTCAGACCTCGGAAGGTGTCACGGCGGTGAATAAACCCTGAATTTCGTGTTTAAGAGTTAATTTCGCTTTTTGCAGTTCATTTCGCATTATTTCGTGACAAAATATGGTCACAAAATGCACCTCACACCTTTCAAAAACATGAAAAATTAACACTACAATGTGTTTTTTCAAATTTCGTTTTTTCGTCAAAAACGAAATATGCATGCCCCTAGTAATTGATGATAACGAAAGAAGAAAATTAAATATATATGCCCTGCCCACAGGCATGTATCTAGAAATACATTTCGGGATGTGGGTGTCCGACCAAGTGTCTCAATAATAAAAAAAAATTAATGAATTAGAATAATTATATTTAATTTAATTAAAATAATATTAATTAAATATGTAAATTATTTAATATTGTATTATTATTATGTGAATACGTAAAAATATGGTAACAGTATGTATTCATTATCTAGCTTATGTGTAGTTATTAAAATCTCCAAAATTTGAATAAAATCAAACTACCCAGAAAATTATGCCAAATAGATAAAGAATTGAATATTTATGGAATAACAAAAAAGGAGTTAGATTCAATTGAGGAAAAGTGAAGTTCCTGATTAATATTTCATGGATATTATCATAAGTAGTAGTGTGCATAAATCTCTGGTAATGTCCTTCAAAGATGTATGATCCCGATTCCTTGCCTTCCAATACGTTCGGTGAAAATAAATAAGCATAGATTATGAACAAATGCTAAAAAAAAATATTTCATTATTTAATTTTAGTTCTTGGCAAGTCTTTTGGGGAGGGAGGGTCTGGTTCCCCTGGACAGCCCTAAATACATCCTTGCCTGCTCAGGATTTGAAACTAGAACCTCTGGCTTTACAGGACACTATGCTAACCACTCTGCCATGGGCACTGGTAAGATTGAAAATCCAGACACAAACTTTCAATATGAAAAACTTATACTCACTTTCGATGTCGAGCGGCTTCATTCTGTAAGGCATTGAAGACTTCTTCAATCTCATGGATACCTGGCAGGAACACCAATACCGAGCCCTTTGCTTTTTCTTGTTCTTCACCCAATGAAGCCGAATTCAACCTGTATTCCTCTTCTTCAATGCCATCAAACACACTGATCAACTTTACAATTAACTGCACATGATACTCGGTCATTCCTGGCTCATCTGCTTTTATTTCTGGTAACTAGAATGATTAATGGTTGTACATTTACCACAAAAATCAGGAAATTTGGAAATTATTTCCGAAAGTAAAAACCATGTAACTGTATGTGTTAACTATGGAACAGGAAAAGAAGGGAAAAAAAACAACAAAAGCAAAAGGTTTCATCAAATCAATTTTTTTGTGGCCTGACCTTCCGCACTGACAACTTGTATCTTAAATACCTGACTAAACGAGTGCATGAAAAGTGCTTTAATGGAACATATAATTTAATTTAATCTAACACGAGATGCATAATGTGGGCCTATGAGTTTGATTACTCTGTCTTTACTTCTTTGGTAGAAATACAGTATTTCATGTTTTTCAGGGGACCAAGGTGAAAGATCATAATATGTGAAAAAACTTAAAATCTGTGAAAAGTTTACAGATTATGCTCTGCTGGGAGTACGAAGATTGAATGTATAATGCAGGAAAATCTAAAATCAGGGAATGTAAAATCGGGGGTTCACTCTACTTGTTGGGATGATGATATTCTGTACTTAAAAACAGTGTACCCCTAATTGTAACTTTATCCCACTGCACACATTTTACTTTCCTGGTATCAACAAAGCAAAATATTTTAAAATTTTCCCTGGATGATACATTATGTACTAGGGATGGGTCAGATCAATAGGTATCGGCCGACACAGGCATATCGGTGCATTGGTACGGTCACGGACACTACTCAGTTGTAGTGAATACATTGACTTTCAATGGAATCATTACAACCCAGCAGTGTCCGTGACCACAATTACCAATAATTTTACCAATCCGATATATCTATAAAAGTATTACAATTTAGTGCAATATTGTAATTTTTATGAACATAAACAGCTAATCTCGATTCCTTACTTTTTATAAAGTAAATATCTAAATATGCAGCTTCTCTTGCATTGCAAAAGCTTGGTCCATCTGGTAACATACACTTATTAAGGATGTCAAGGAAACATTCGGGTTCTTCAAGGACTATTTGGAATTTTATATCAGATCAGTAGAATATCGGTTAACTGTATTCGTAAATTTCATATCTATACTTTACAGTAGGGATGTACCGAAGCCGATTACCAATGTTCGAATATCGGCCGAAATTGACACATCGGCTTCGGCATCGGCATCGGCAAAAGTCCGATATTTAAACCGGTACCGATTATACTAGAGATTTAGCTTGAAATAAGTTTTATATTTTAATTTTGTAAGAATTATTGAAAATTAGGTTAAATTGAGTTAAATCCGAGACTGTGCTTATAATGTTCACATAAAAAACAGAAAACCAACTAAAGTCCAGTACCGGTGATGAACGTATTCACAAACACATACCGACTTGCTTCCGACAGCTTCTGTGTACAGTTCTTCTTTCCATTTTATTATGATTAATGTGTTTTAGGTTGGACAATCAGCAAATGCTAAGCCAAATTATAATAGCACCAACAACTAAAATATATTTATCATTATTTGAATGATATAATCTAATTTTAACATACATTGCAACAGCACGTACGCCGTAAGACGAAAAAGGTTAATACACAGGTTATAAAATGAAGTATGAACCTGTGTATGTAACCAGTGTTACTAACTCGAGTCAAGTTGTCATTCGTGCCAGATAAAGTGTAATATCGGCCCTCTTCTTGGTGTGTGCGGGATCCCGAAAAGTTGGGATCGGGAAAAAAATTTCCCTTCCGATCTCGACTTGGGGAAATGGCTTCCTGACTTTTCGGGATCCGGAGCAGTCGGAAAATACCGAAAGGTCGTTTTACAAATTTGTGAATTCTCGACATATTCGGCATTGAAAATGTCTGGAACTTATCGGAAGTTGTTTGTTTTTAATTATTCCAGATATGCAAAAATAATCACTTAAGGTGAAAATGACGTGTAGAATTCGAGATTTCCCGAGGTTCACAAAATTTCGTACATTTTCCCACTTAGTCAGGAAATTGCGAATTTTTCTCGTCCCGACCAAAAAAAAAAATTGTCCGGCACGCCCCTACTCCCCTACTATTCTCACACGCTTCATGTGATCCTTAATCAGCATTCAGTTGTGTGATTCCGAAAAATCTGTTCAAGGACTTCGGGAAATAATTTCCCAACATTTCGGGATCCCGAAGTGTCAGAAATTGTCCAATAATCGAATTAAAAGGGGCTAATTCTCGATGCTTTCTTCACTTTGACTATCGGATGTGAGGGATAGAAATGTTTTGATCAGAATGGCACTAGAACTTTTTTTTTAATCCTGACGTTTGGGATGGGAAAAATTTACAAGTTCCTGGCCAAGTTAGGATATTTTCAGTACGAGAAATGTTCAATTTTTCCCAACACTAGAAGTGCTGCAAAAACTCATGTTTTTAAAGTTGAATCTTACAGAATTGAACTTCCATTACTAAGAACAGGATGTCCTTTGACTAATAAGAACTGCTTTTGTACTAATGCTAAATCTCTGAAAATACATATGTATGTGTATAATGTGCAAATATAAGTGTTTAAAGGAAATTTATTTTTGTCATTCTCAAAATAACATTCCATTTTCGTTAAATAGTCTTATGTATCGGAATCGGTTAAATATCGGCATCGGTATCGGTTCCAAAAATAATCGGTGAGTACATCGGCATCGGCAAATTTTCAGCTTCGTCACATCCCTACTTTACAGGTATTGGCTAAAATTTCATTCTGATCCATCCCTACATTATAGCCAAACCCTAACTTTTACACTTTTCATGGTACCAAGGGAAGAAAACCTTCAAGTGCAGTAAAATGTAAAACCTAGGAAAATTTTACAACATTTTGATCTGTTGGGACCGTGAAGATTGAATGCCTAAAGCAGGAAAATGAAAAATCTGGAAAAGTAGTTCTTTAGACGAATCCCCTGAGAAATATATAAACAAGTTAACTGTGGATGATGAACAAGTTTGAAAACACAAACTCTCACCAGTTTCAATGTGTGCATTTGGTTAAGGGTATAAGGTACAAACGTACTTTGGCACATCAATGGAATTCATTCCTCTATTTCACTGAGCTTACTGTGTTTTCTCAGGGGCACTTATGAAGAAAAACAAGATAATAGTGCTATTAAATGCCAAAGAATGGTTAACAACTATTTAAAATCAGGTAAGAAAAATTAGAATGAACAGAGGAAAGCTGAAGACATGAAGAATTATAGGAATTTTTATAAGAATTATAATTTCTTTGATTTTTCTGGTGGCACAATGCTAATGTCATCATCTTGTAATCAAAGGATCCCAGATTAGATACCCAGTAGAGAGACATAGCAGTTTGAATACCAAATATAACGTTTGTACACATTCAACTCATGTAACCTTCCACTAAAAATTGAACATACTAGCATTTCCTGATCCACATGAAAAGAAGAATATACTTACAATTCCCAATGGGGCCAGGTCTTCAAGATAAAATTCACTGATGTCAAATTTTCTTCTCTTCTCAACACGGATGACTGGGGCTGGTTCCAGTTTACTTAGCACAGGCACTGAGAAGTATTCAGCAAATCTATCCACATTAAACGTTGCCGACATGAGAATGACCTACAAGGAAGACATCTCAAAGTAATGTCTATTGATTTAATATCAAGCAATACAGTTCAAAAACTGGTACCCCACGATATGGTTTTAAGTTCTAACTGATCTAAATATAAGCTTTATTTCTAGCTTCATGTACAGTCAAGAATATAAATACTTCCCTCATAAGACTACTAGTATTAAGGCTCTGTGGGAGAAGTATTTTTTTCAATGACTGAACACATAATTGGTTAACATTAGTTTATTTTATTTCTACTTATTTAAACATTTATACTGCTGTGAACACTCTTCATAAACTTTTGTCTTCTCGTTTAATATCTAAGAAACTAAAAGTTAAAATACACAAAACAGTAATTTTGCCTGTAGTATTATATGGATGTGAAACTTGGTCCCTTACATTGAAAGAGGAACATAAATTGAGAGTATTTGAAAATAAGATCCTTAGGAAAATCTTTGGACCTAAAAGCGATGAGGAAACAGGTGAGTGGAGAAGGTTACATAATTTAGAACTACATAATTTGTATTTATGTCCAGATTTTATTAGAATAATTAAATCAAGAAGACTTAGGTGGGCAGGCCATGTGGCACGAATGGGAGAGGAAAGAGGAGTTTACAGGATTCTTGTTGGGAAACCTGATGGTAAGAGACCTGTAGGAAGGCCAAGACGAAGATGGAGGGACAACGTTGAGATGGACCTAAGGGAAATCGGTAGGGATGGAAAAGAGTATATAGAACTTGCTCAAGATAGGGAAAGATGGAAGGCCTGTGTTGCTGCAGCCATGAACTTTCGGGTTTAAGAAGGCTAGGGAGTTAGTTAGTTAGTTACTGCTGTGAACAGTAACATGCTACAATCAGAAGTTATGGTTCAAATACTGGTACAAGCATGGAAATGGCTTGTTTTATTCTGCTGTCTTTCACCAGTTTATGATCGATCAATCATCATAGAGATGGACATAGCTAAGTGAAAAAAATGATGGGACAATCATGTAAAAAATCTGACTGAACTAAGGATGTACAGGGATATACAACACACAATGATAGAAAAGGGAAAAGCACTAGCACAACAGTTTAAGGTCATCTGACACTGATGTTAAATGAGAAACTTCTTATAGGATTTACAATATCAAATTTCTAAACACACACACACACACACACACACACACACACACACACACACACTCAATCACTCTTCACACACACACACATATAACCTTACCTTCACCCCTCGTGAATTGGTTCGGAGCAGTTTTCTCACAACCAGCAGAGTGAAATCCATTTCCTGGTCTCTCTCATGAACTTCATCCAAAATGACATGAGTAAAGTTATTCATGTGCTTCGAACCAATGAGTTTCTGTAACAACACACCAGTTGTACAATATGTGAGACGAGTACTTGGTGACGTACAGTTATCCAGGCCAACCTGAAAAATGCATAAGTTCAACAGAAAGCTAAATTTAACATTTAAACACCGGAAAAAGTATTGGTTGGTATTGGTGAATAAATTCAAACCAATACTTTCAGATACAGTGTCTCAACCCTACCATTTACTCATGCAAGAGTGCAATCTTGCACTTCTTTTGCCTACAACTTGAATGAAATAATGGTGTGCAGCTTTTACTCAAGACCACTAAAAACCATATATAATTTTCAAACAACCTGTTCTTCATGAACACCAGATACCTTGTAATCTCTATTGGTATAACCCAGGTCTTTAGATGTGTTCAAACAACAAGTGCTGTTTGACACTTGACTCTTGAGTAATGATGAAAAAAACGTTCTACACTGTACCGTTATATTAGTTACAATAAGCAATACAGAGTGGCTGAAGAGTGGTACAGCTACAGTTTTTAAACCACCATGTAAAATTTAGGTTCCTTCGAGGCACAGTATAATGCACAGGCATTGCTTGTACAGGATGTATCATAATACAGTAAACAACTTTAAGAATTTATTTCGACTGAACTACGTGCAATACAAGAATGATATTTGTTGTATATCAATCAGTAACACCTCAAGTTTCTATGAATGCCCACAAATGTTCAATGTGGTTTCCACCAGTTATGCTACACACATCCCACTGAAAGTTCTTGCCACACTTTTCCCAAGAACTCTTTGTACACCAAAGCAAGGGCGTTTCTTATTATCTCATTTAGCTGTTGCACATTCTGCAGCATAGGTGGAACATAGAATTTGTCTTTCACAAAGCACCAAATGCAGGAAGTACAAGGGTGAAACATCTGGGAACTTTAGACACATTCTGCTTTTTCCGCACCTGTGAAAGTACAGAAATTTTCTTAAACACTACACCCAGACCCACATTAACAGTGTTTACACAGTTTTGCTCATAAAATCAAAATTTGAAGAATTTCAATTTTCTGCACAAAAATAGAAGATTTCAACTTGCCAGATGAGTTAGAGGGGAAAAAGAAGGTCATTGCCACCAGAAGGAGAAAGGGAGGGAAGACAAGAAGAGTAGGTTACAGGTTGGAGGGGAGGGGGAGAAATGTAAGGTTGTGTTATTGTATGTATACCTTAGTGTAGCTTGATAAAGTTCTGGGAAACCAGAACGAAACGTCACAGATAAAATAAATAAAAACCACTAAAAATAACTGTGTTAGATTATTTTGCATTTTGTCATTGTGTTCCAGATATTTTTTTTAAAATAATAAACCTGATAAGTTGTTTATTTTGATACAAGCTGTACTGCTAAGTGAACCAGGGTGTGCTGGGGGTGATGTGATCAGCATCCATGCACCTGGCTGCCTTCACCCCCCAGAGTTTCCTCCAGGTACCCACTTTATATGATGCTGGGTGGGTGCTGGAGCCACTTCAACAGGTAGAAAAAGTCCCGGTTCTCCCATGCCGGGGATCGAACCCGGGTCTCTTGCATGGTAGTCAGATGTACACAATCACAATAGCATTTTTTATAATTAATTAATCTTCAATGGAGTAAAACTTGATAACCTGAACTCCATTCAAAATTGAATTAACATTGGATTCAATTCCTGTATGATAGTGAATGAAGTTGTTCGGTCAGTAGCCCCTGATAGCCAGAAACAAACTGGGACATCTAGGTAACCGATAAGCAACAATGTAATAGACGAACTTGCACCTGCGTTTCTCTCGGTTTCATACTTTTGTGGGTTATCAAGTTTTACTCCAGTCGCTCAATTCATACATACCTGATAACCAACTACAGTTTTCAGTTCCCATTTCCTCTCTTCACACACTCTCTTTGCTATGCTGATGGCAGCAATACGACGGGGTTGAGTAACAATAATGTTGCAATGAACACTCCGCTCTGCATGATCATTCAATATATACTGCGGCACCTGGGTAGTTTTTCCACAGCCAGTAAACCCTTGGATAATGGTTACTTGATTAGATTCTATCATGTGAACTATCTAAAATGGAAAAGTTTAATTGCTTAACAAGTTAATAGTAAATATTAGACAATATACAATGCTATTCTGGAGTGAGTAGCAAGTGAGGTATGTCACTTGCTGCAGCATATGATTAATATCACAATAAACTATGATAATAGGGCTTATCCAAATGGATGTCCTTAAAAAATATTTTTTTAAGAAGTATTCATATTGTCATAATCTTATAAATTAATTTGAGTATGTGACAAGTAACTTTCTTGTGTCTTGTGCTGGAAACTAAATTTTATTCACCAATTAACAAAATGAACAGCACTTTCTATTTTTTTTTTCAACATTCAACTATTATTTTATGTATCAAAGTTGTAATTTTTTATCCTATACAATACTATTATCTTCTCTCCTGTTTACTTCTTATTGAATTTTAATCCTGTAGTGAATTTACATTGTTCATATAAAATAATATTTCACTTGATGATTTTCATTCTATAATCAACTAATTTTGATTGAAATATTTCAACACAAATATGTAATACTTTGTTTAGATATTATTTTATTAATTTTGGTTATTTTTAAGTATGCCAAAGCAATACATGAAGTCAAGAAAAATCAGATTAGTTGGAAGCACAAATTTTCTAGAAACTTGTAATAAACCTTACACAAACATCAGCATGAGGTCTCCGGTGAGTGCCCATTCTGCCCCTGCCTAGGGCAGGCTCTGCTTCCCACAATCAAATATAGAATACGCTGTTTATAATTTTAATTAGTGAACACAAATGCAATTAGAGTATATTGAACAGTAGTAAAAAAAGCAAATTTCAAAGCAAAGTACAAGTTCAGGTGAACTTCTTTTTCATTTTTCTTCGTTAGTTTTTTCACTGATGTATCATTATTACAATACATTACTGAGAAAAAATGTATTAGAAATACACCTAAGGTTTAGGTTTTCATTTTTTGTGGAACTGTTTTTCATATGGAAGTATAAAAAATACACTGAAGTAATTGATTGATTTGGTGTTTAAAGTACACTTTTGGAAAGTTAGGCTAATCGGGACTGGACCTACAGTTTAAAGTGGGATCCGAACCACTATATGCCTCCACTGGGTATTGAACCCGGGACCCCTTGATACTGAAGTAATTGAATATGTGGTTCAAGATACTCAAAAAGTAACCAGAATTGTAGAAAGATGTAGTTATCTCAATAACTATGAATGAAAATGTGTTAAGTCATGAAATATTCAACGTCCATTAATAAAAAATATAACTGTCACTGTATATTTTAAAGAGAACTACGTTACTCACTTTGTCTTTGAAGGATGCAATCGGAAGGGTAGTGCACGACCTGTGTGAAAAGTCAAACTGGCTATATACTTGGGTAAGCTCTTCGCTTGACACGTCTCCCATGCTTGGCATTGTTCCCACTGTGCTGATTCCCTCGATATCTGCTAAGCGAGTACCTCCACATGCTAAACCTCCATCTGGCTCATGAAGATGCTGAAATGAAAGAATTATAAAAAATTCATGCATAAAAGTTGAAGTTGAGATGCCTAATTCTTTGAACAATTCTAGCAGTATTTTTCTGCTTCACAGATAAAAAATAAACTCCATGAAAAATGAAATATAACAAATAAATTTGATCTTAGGGGATAATGGTGGTGAGTCTGGTCTCTTAATATCTACGAAACTATTCGATCTTAAAAACATAAATTTCCTAGATTGTCACTAAAAAAATTAAAGTAGAAAGCTAGAAATCAAGTGGGAAGCTACACCTCCCACTTCATATATATTTTCCATGCAACATATCCGTACAGTCTAAGGCATCATGCTTTGGACTCCGGCTATGAGGTGCGTGCATGTTCGGGTCTCCTGGGGAAGACATAACTTTTCTCCAGAGATTTGAGCCTATGTATGGGACCGGTGGCAACCCACCATTGTGAGGAAATTGGGGATATGCAAATGAGTAGTTAACCTGGTCACGAAAACTTACGACTGGGGGTTCGTAGTGCTGACTGCACGTCACCCCATAACTGGTTGGATGATGTCTCATTTCGGCAGGTGGGAGCAAGATTGGCAGGCATTTGGTAGGCCTGCCACGGGTTATTTATTTAATATTATTATTATAGTTTCCTTAGTTTACGTTACTTCTCTGCCCCATTGGTAAATCACGAGATCTCTGCATCTGATTCTTATTTATAAGCATAGATATAATTCAGTAATGTTAATTGCAATGACTTACTCTTGAAAGAATAAAGAATAAGTTATATGCTCCTGTGTAGCTGAACAGATAGTGCTCACGTCTTTGGTACAAGCAGTTCTGAATTTGAACCCTGGTGGGAGCTCTAAAATATCACACTAAATTAATGCCAATACACACATAATTCCCAATGAGTAGCTATCTTGCATACAGTAAGCAAACGTAAGAAATATGGTTAAAGTGTATTGCTCCCTTCATGGTTATTTTCTGCCCCAAAGATGAGAAATTAAAGAAACTATCAGATTTATTGTAGTATAGCATGGAAACTACTAATCTGGTAGCAAACATGGTAATAAACAAAGGGAACAGCATTGTTTTTCAATAAAATGGTATTTGAATCATTACATTTGGAATTATAGAACAAAAGTTACAGCAATTTTTGTAAAGGTCTGAAAGAGCTAAAATCACCGCATGCCGCTGATTAAAATGGTTGCCAGATCCAAACACAGGTCTGAAAAAAAAAATCAATGTCAGTTTTGAACACTTGAAAGATGTAGAAATAAGTAGTTAACATATTAATGTGTTAAAAAAGTGGTGAGGCAACAAATTAACTCAAAATTGGTCGAAATACAATGGAATGACCCAGGTAGATAACAGAAAGTATACTAAAGCAAATATTGTAAATATCAAACCTCAACTAGCTTGTCATTTTCTTCCTTTTGATACTTCTCTGCATACTCCTGGCCTTTGTGTGTCCACTGCACATCATAAGAGGTACGTATTGGAACATCATCTGATGCTCTCATGTGCCCTCGGGTCTGACCTCCATGCACTATTTTCCTTTCAAACTTTTTGCTCAAATCGAAGAACTCAAGAACATCCATGTCTTCTGGTAATGTGTCTGTAATTATAAAAATGCGAGTGGTCATTATGCCATTCAATAATCTATATTCCTGAAAAAAAAAGTCATAATTAGAGCCTGGAAGTTCAGGCATTTATTTTCGTTAAAATAGGCAGGCAAAAAGGCATTTATAATGTGGAAAATAGGCACTAAAAATGAAAAAAAAAGGCAAAATAAAGCGAAGAAAGGCACATTTGGAAGTCACTTACTTTTATCTATAATCTCTGGCAAAATGTTAAAATCTACATTGGGAAGAGCATTTCAATTTTCTCCGTCTTTACACATAACTACAAGCTGTTTTTTTAAGTTCTCAACATTCATTGATAGTCGTCTGTCAGAGAGAATGTTTTTCATAATAGAAAATGATCTTTCTACTTAGACAGAAGTTATTGGAGCATACATAAAACAAGCTAATGTAGCTGGACTCATTTTGGTAACAGCATTTTCACCTTTTAGAATATCAATTGTTTCAAGTCCTTATTTGCACTCACTACACGTTTGCACTTTTCCGCAACAGCTGACCCCTTTTCTTCTGGCACTTCCATCATCTGCTGCATAGATTCCTCGAAGATTTTCATGGATGCTATAAGTCTCTCACCTCTTTTTTCTAGCTTTGTAATTGTCTCTGGCAATGCACCATAATGTGCAAAAATAAACGACAGTTAATTCTTCAGTTCTGAATAGCACAGGAGTTTTTCACTTCACGAATTGAAGCCGCTTCATTTTCTGGAAGAGCATCGATCACCTCACTGATTTTTTCAAGGTTGTTAGCATAATATATAGCTGCTGATATTCAGGTTCCCCATCTTGTCAAGACTGGTTGGGGAGGTAAATTAAGCTCAGGCGCAACTTCCTTAAATTTTCGGGTTCGAGAGGGAGATTTCAGAAATATCATCTTTGTGTTCGAAATCAACCTCTCCACTTCAGCAGTCAATCATGCACAAGGAAATGTTAACCAAAAGGCAATATCCTAACTCAGCATGAAATACTTTTTTCTCACACTTTTCTCCTTCAGCAATGTTGAAACATGCATGAGTTCAATATTACTTAAATAAAGCAAAAATTATTCACATAATAAACGGAAGAAAAATAAATGCCAACATATTTTTTAAAAAAATGGTCAAATTTCATTGAAAAAGGCAAAAAAAGGCATTATAATTAAAAATAGGCAGTGGGGTCCCAAATAGGCAAAATGAAAAGGCTTCTAAAACATTTGAAACAACATAAAAAACGTATATCCGGAAAATTTTTATCAATATTTGCAGTAGATAAAAAGAGGCATTTTGCCAAACTTCCGGGGTCTAGTCATAATCTATAAGTAGGGATGTGAAGATTTAGTTTTAGTGATTGATAACACCAAAAAGTTGAGAAAAACAAATAAAGTGTAATTAATGTATTTGGGTAGCTTAAGGAAGCACCTTTTCGGTTTTTTGTAATTACGAAATAATGCAAATTATGCCATTTTCCATAATAGCACCAAATTTTGCACTATAACACCAAAAATGCCACGAAATATGCAATATAAATTGGAGAAAACATTTCTTCTGATCAAACAGGACTAGCTGAAGTGCTATTAGATCTGTCGTTTCTAGTCTAGCTGGAAATAGTTACATTCAAAATAGGTTATCACACTTCATTAATTGCAGTTTGGCATAGACATGACGGATAGTGTTAAAACCTCGTTTCAAATAGAATTCACCGGGGAGATCTTCCCAGAAGGGAACTTTCGTAGGGACGGGAAAATTTTCAGGATAAACACCTGTTGTGTTGCAGGTAAAGGGGTTAGGGGGCGTGTATGTGTGTGTACACAAAACAGTATTTTGAAGTCACAAAGGGATATTTTGACAATGTTAGGGAAATGTGATGTGTGATTGTGTTCAAAGATTTGAGTGATATCGTTCAATAAACATTTCATATTTACTGGCTGATGAGATGAAACAGTTTTCCAAATTGAATACACTTTATCATTTCTCGCAAAGGTAAACCCTAATTATTTTTTTTTGTTATTAAAACTAAAATTTGTCTTAATTTGCCAGAACTAAAGCAATATGAAAATCTTAAGCATATAAGGGGAAGTAAAAATGCATGTAAAAATAACACCAAATTTTGGCAAACTGCAAAAAATATCACCGAATTGCAGTAAAATATAACATCGAAATTTAAGGAAAAATAAAACAAGAACGTTATGAAGCTGCCAACTCCATACATGAAGCATAAATAAGTAACAGCCCTCACACATTTAATTTGTCAAAAAATAAAAATAATTTGTGTGTAACTTACACCACAAGATGGTGGTCATGCCGCAACAGTGTGCACAGTATGTCTGTCGTATGTATGTGGAATTTTAGTGTGTTACATACATGCTGATACATGTAACACTAAAATTCCACATACCACACGACAGATACCCAGGGCGGGCCTCAGCTACTGGGCGGGTCGCAGGTGGCGGATAGCGAATGGCCATCAGATATGATGGTTAGCTGCGAATAACCAAATAAGCAGTCCCGGACCGAGGCGGCAGTGCTATCAGGGTCTGGAGGGAGTGATCTGTGGCAGGATCACTCCCATTAAAACCCAGAAATGCCCAAGGACAGCACTGTGACATGGTGAAGAAGTGCCGCCATTAAATAAGCACAGCCCCTGCTGCCTTGCAGGGAGGGGAGGGATCCCCAAAGGCTAAGGGAAGGATACCCTGCCAGAAAACCAAGGGGTAGGAAGGGCTCCGAAGGCAAAGCAACACCAACCTTCCTAGTGGAGTAAACCCTAAATAAATCCTGGTCCTCCAGGTTGGGGGTTGGGCGTAGGGTTAACTCCCCTACCCCATCAAAAGAACTTGTTACGGATACCACAAGATTGCCTCGGAGGAGATCGGATAATTTGTTGATGACCCGGCGAAAGAAAAGGTTAATGAGAAGGAAAACCGATATAATGCTCGCAACCTGGAATGTAAGAACATTGAAGAGACCAGGAAAGCTGAGAGAAATAAGAGAAGAAATAGAAAAATATGGAGTGAAAGTGTTAGCATTACAAGAAACACGCTGGAAAGGACAAGGAACGATAACGTCTGGAAAACATATACTGATGTATAGTGGAGGAGAAACTGGTAATAATGGTACAGGTTTCCTAATCCAAAAGTCTATTAAACCAAGTATTATTAACTTTACAGCAATTAATGATAGGATGTGCTCAGTCAGAGTTAGAGCAAAATTCTTCAATATCACAATGTTTTGTGTGTATGCCCCCACAGAAGAAGCAGAGGAGGAGAAAGATGCTTTTTACTCAAAATTAGAAGAAGAAATAAATCATGTACAAAGACACGATGTAAAAATCATATTAGGGGACTTAAACGCCAAAATAGGAAGAGAAGAGATGTACAGAAGCATAATTGGCAAAAAAAGCCTGCATGAAGTAAGCAATGATAACGGAATGAGATTGATAGACTTTGCAAGCAGTAAGGAAATGGTAATTAAAAGTACTTGGCTTCCACGAAAAGATATAAAAAAGGAGACCTGGGTGTCTCCAGACGGCCGCACAAAAAACCAAATAGATCATGTTATAATAGACAGGAGACATGCCACAGATATTATGGAGATAAGTAGTTGTAGAGGTGCTGATGGTGACACAGACCACCATCTAGTGAGAATCAAGTATAGACAGAAAATTGATGCGAAAAGACCAAAAAAGGAAAGTAAGAACATGAAACATAATGTAGAGGAACTCAGGAATGCCAGAGTAAGAGAGGAATACCAAGAAAAACTTATGGAGGCACTAGAAACCAAAAAGGATATATGGGAGAAAGGAGAACTAGAATGTAAGTGGGAAATATTAAAAACAGTAATAGGTAATGTAGCAGAGGATACATTGGGAAAGAAACAAAACAAGAAGAGAGAACAGTGGTTTGATGAAGAATGCTCAATATTAATACAGGAGAGAAACGATGCCAGAAAAAGGATGCTTCAACGGAGAACAAGACAAGTAGCGGAAGAATATAGAGAAAAGAGGAGAGAAGCAGATAAGACATGTAGAGCTAAGAAAAGACAGTTTGAGAGAAATAAAATAGAAGAGTTAGATGAAATGAAAGATAGAAATGAGATACGAAAGTTCTATGAGAGAACAAGAGATCTGAAGAAAGGATACCAACCCAGAGCGGTTTTCTACAAGGATTATAACAACTTTGTCAGTATATTTTAAACTCAGTATTGGCACAATAGGTAACTATGGTGCTATGTTGAAAAGGAAATTTAAATTTACATATACTGATAACTTTATAATTATTATATTGATAAAAATGAAAAGAAAGAAAAAAAAAAACTAGAAACAACAAAAATTACAATAGCATCAAATTATGCAATTATTTACAAGAACATTTATAACATATAAATGTTATTTATATGTAGAAAACATTTCTTTATTATCTCCTTGTGAGACAGAGCAAGTTTTTCACTAAATATTTGAGTATGCGTCAGTTTTACATCTGAGCACACTCAACATGTCAGATTCCTCAATCAGGTCCACAAGATGGCTTCCTTCAATTTTCAAAACTTCACATTTGGCTTGTTCACATTCAAAATGTAGAAAATATTACACTCACTTAGTCTTATTTCTCATAACATTTCATTTTAGATAATGCAATATTCATTTACTAGCTAGTTAATGCTGATGCCAGCAGATAATAATTTCCTGCTCCCAATTATTAAACTAGGCACTTTACACCCAGGGGGTGCTCCTTGCTATGTGAAGTACGTATGCATTACGTCATCTGGGAGGATCGGGTTTGACGGTGCTCGTTGCTATGTGCAGTAAGTTTGGTGCGGGGTACATTTGCATTTAGCTACTAACATGTCGCAAAAATCGGAACAAGCAGGTTGTTGATTTCGTAGCGTTCGATTTATTTTTATTGTATTTTTTGTTCTTGTAGACTGCAATCATGTCTAATTGTGCTGTAGCAAGCTATGAAAACTATAACCAGAAAACTAAAGGAACTGACATAAAATATCATAGATTTCCAGTCGATAATTGCGTAAGTAAACAGTGGATTCATGCTTGTAGACGAAATGTAAAAAATGCAAGTGTGCAGTGCCAATTATTGTGAAGAAGACTACGTATGTGCGAGATCTAAAAGCAGAATTTCTGTATTTTCCACCAAAGAACGTGCTGAAGCCAACTGCAGTGCCATCGCTAAAATTACATCCAATTACTTTAGTACCAAATAATCGAGGAAATGGTGTAGTTCTCCTAAACACTTATCTTCACAATATGCTTCGCTTGTAGGACGTGCTGATAAGGTTTGCAAAGCTGTACGCTACGAAAGACACGCAATAAGGAAACGTGCCCTAAACAGGCTAAAGACTATGCTGCCAAAAAAGTGAAAAATATATAGACGTTGGTATATACACAAACTGCAAGCAATGTTTCGTTGTTGGAAAACATATTCGATCTATTACAAAGGAGAAATACACATCTGCATAATGAAGCAAATAAATTAAAGATTACAAACAACCTCTTTCAACCGCTTTAACCAAATAAAAAAGTTCAAAATCTAGAACGTAACCTAACCGAAAGTACTACAAGAGAAGTCATCATTATCTTGAAAATGTGTTCAACTAGTGCGAAGTACGTAGTGAGCCTAACTGATTTGTTAAGTACATTTTATGTAAGTCGGATTTATAATTATTAGCAATTTCATTTAACACAGACCGATGTGAATTGTGATTTGTATGTTCACATTATTGTGAAAAACGTTGTCGGAAATGGGCATTTCGAAGATCGTGTACTTACTTTCACGCTATTCGAAATGAAATTCACTTAGTACATCTTCAATTCGAGTTACATAGCGTATGCACGATGGTAAATATTGCATAAGTGAATATTACACCTATCATTAAAATGTTTGCAACTTTGTTGAATTTTGGTATTTCACAAATATATTGTGAATAATTTTGTACCCTTGTACTCAATATAAACCAATGGATGTTACATTATTTCTTTGTAGTACATTTCTGTCAAAAAGAGCAAGATCTAAGATTAGTGTAATGCAAGTTACTTCGTTAATGTACAAATGTGTGTGGCATATCAGCCTTGGAGTATATTTTCCGGTTATACAACTCAGACACACATGGGAATGAAAATGGAAAATCTGCGGACAAAGTCCTTCAACGAATAATAATTCGTGCACTTGCACGGTCAATCATTGTGAGTTCATGTAACTTTTCTCCTTTACTGTTTAATTAAACTAAGATATTTTCATCGATATTCTCAAAGCGTTTCATTTACCGTGTGATCAAAGATCTATTTCTATTGGCTTGAATTAGTAGGTTAAGACATTTAAGTTTGATGTTCCTAGCACTCATCAAGTATTTCGAGTAGGTTAACTTAGTTAAATTAGTACTGTACACTTTGACTCATCTTCTGCACGCGTTTGTATGTAAAGTTCTTAATACGAAAAAATACTTTTTAGAACTATGACAACGATAACTTGCAGCCAAATTTGAACCAGAGAAATTAAAAATATCTGCAAATTACAAACTGGAATTGCGTTTTCAAAGTCTGAAACTACTATCTTACAAACTATTTCATCATTCTTCCTCCACATAAAACTTTTCAAAAAATTTTTGCATGTGGAACTTTGATCCGTACGTAAATTATTGTACAGTAAATAAATATATGAAGAAGGTTGGGAATTCTTTCGAATTTAGAGTAAGTATCAAATGCAGAGTAAAATTTTATCTAGATTGTATATTGCTTCTTTCACTTGATAACTTCAAAAATAAAGTTACATTATGGTGAATGGTAAAGATTGGATTTTAAGTATATCAGTATAATTTTAATACTTTCTGATGTTATGTAAAATTTGAAATGTTCCTGGAAATGATTGCAACGTTCTGAATGAATAAGAAGGAACTATTTAGTCAGAAAACTAAATATTAGGCTTTTGTACTGCGTTGTGTTAAATGTTGTAAATAGATTATAACGGACTACTATCGGATTAAAAATTACGGATATTCAAGTTTGGACTCCAATTAAAAGTTAATCAGTAGAACCACATAAAAACGAGTTACATCAAAATTCATCTTATTCAATTCTGTGTCAATCTATAGTTACCTATTTATTTTTTATTATGCCTTCTATTTTTATTATCGTGAGAACAAGATAGGATTATTTTTTAGTTTGGCAAACTATCGCTCTCTTTGAGATTCTATAAATAAAGAACGGGTGTTTTTTTATTTATAGATTATATATTATATAATTTATTTATTTATTATCCAAACTCTAATATCCATAATTTATAATCCGATAGTACTCCTGTGACGTTCTGTGAGCCCGTAGTACTTCGGAGGCCTCTGTCGATCTCCTTGGCGTAGTGCTTAGCACATCGTGCTTCGACGCCAGGGATCCCGGATTCGAATCCAATCGGGCAAGATATTGACTTGTCCTTAATGGGAAAATTGAGAATTTAGTAAATGTGATAGTATATGTGAAAACAAATATTGATTGATTGATTTGCTTCATTTTACTTCGCTTCTTGTGCCACTTTTGGCTAATTTGCGAAGATAGGGATGAGTGATGAAATGATGAATGAACACTCACAAACATCCATGCCCAAGCCAGGATTCGAACCCAAATCTTTGGCGTTGAAGTGCGATGTGCTAACCACTACGCCAAGGAGGCCGGCTTGTGGAAACAAAGAAAGAGATCCTCTTATGGGTTTTCCTTTCATATTTAAAGAAAGACAGAAAGGCAAAAATAAACCAAATCTGTCAATCAATTCTTTCTTTGTAACTCTTTCACTATGCAATACTTCTTTAGCATGTAACGTTTCTTATTAAAATCATAATACGATTTATGAAATGATGAAATCTGAAATTCTAATTAGAACACGGACAACCTTCTTTGTAATATATCGATCATGTTTCAGAAAAATGAATTTTTACAATACTTTTGCACGTGCAATTTTCCCCTCTTTTAAAAGTAGCGTGTTTTAATTATGTTACTAATCATTAAAGGAATACCTCAATACCATCCCGAAGTATGATAATTAATATTTACCCCTCAAAGTAATGAAACACTTTCCCTCTCTGAAACTCGCATAGAAATGATAGCGGCCGTTTGCTTCTGCCAAGCCCCGAACGAACATAACCGAAGGGGCACCGAGCATAACCGATCCTCCCACATGACGTCACGCGTTCGTGCATGATCGGCAATTTTCGGATGGCGCTACCTTATAGTATATTAAGTTACCTTGCTTTACACCAATTCCAAATCTTTTCTTTTTCGTTTTACAGATTATTCCATTATAAAAGCATTTCCAAGCTTCTGTTATCAACAAAATGTCTCTATATAGTTTAAACAAACTATTAAAGATTAACTTATCAAGTATAATCTCTCAAAATATCCAGATTTTTAATGATATCAAACCTTCACCAATAGTCACATTTTTACTTATGTACCATCCATCTTGAGATTTCTTAAAAGTCACAGACAACTAGTATTAGAGCAACTAGTTCAAGCCAGATTTTTTAGTATGTGTTATCTTCAATTGTTTTTGTTTTATATTTTTGTTCATAAGTGCTTAACACCTTGAATGTTTGTGTTGTAAATGTACATAATTGCTCTGTTACAGCTATTTTACTATGTATATCACAATATACTTATCTAATGATTACAATTACCATTTTTTGAATGTTGATATAAAATACCAAGTATGACATCATATAAGACATTGAACAATTTTAAAGAGTTGACCTTTGTATATAAACCTTGATGTCAATGCAAATGTACATAATTTCAATAAATTTAATTATAAATTTGAATGTAACTTATCTTGCTTGCCTGAAATAACACATATGACTGAAGATATTTGTTTTTTCATATTGTCAGTCAAAAATAACTGTTATGAATATGAATTCAGAATATTGCACAATTTGACAATTTGGTCATGATATACAAATTGGCTTTTTTAAACATCATATTTAATGAAATTAGTTTAAATAGTAATTTCAGACACTTAATTGCATTATATGAATAAAATTTTGAGCAATCATATGACTAAATTATTATAGATATAGCACAAATGTGGAACTTTGGACTTAGCCTAACCATTTTCAAATGTAGTTATGACAATGTATTCTTTTTATTGTCATAGGATAAAGAAGGAAACCTCATTGGAGACAAAATAAAGATGATGGAAAGATGGCAGGAGTATTTCTGTGAACTACTTAACGGAACCAATGAGGAGAATAAAGAAGAGGGGAAAAGTGATGAAGAGGAAGAAATAAGTGAGGAAGAGGAGGAAGAGATAATACCAACTTTAAAGAAAGTAAAAGATGCAATAAAGTCTCTAAAGAATAATAAAGCACCAGGAGAAGATGGCATAGAATCGGAGCTGTTGAAATATGGTGGAGAGGGAGTGAAGGAGGCCATATATGAAGTGATAGAAGAAGTTTGGATAAAAGAAGAAATGCCCAAAGACTGGACAGTAGGAATAATATGCCCTATACTAAGAAAGGGGATAAAGCTAAGTGTGAAAACTACCGCGGAATAACACTACTGGATGGAACTTATAAAGTATTTGGTAAAATTTTAGCAACACGATTGGAAGATTGGATGGAAAGAATCATGGGAGATTACCAAGCAGGATTTAGAAAAAATCGCTCCACAATGGACCAGATATTTTTACTGCGTCAAGTGTTGGAGAAGTTCTATGAGTATAAAAAAGAACTTCACCAACTATATGTCGATTTTAAACAAGCATACGACAGCTTGGAAAGAAATAAGATCTACAGTATAACGAAAGAGTTTGGGATCCCAAGGAAATTGATAAGACTGACAAAAATGACAATGAAGACAACGGAATGTAAAGTCAGAGTAGAACAGGAAATGACAAACATGTTTAAAGTAGAGAAAGGACTGAGACAGGGAGATTTACTTTCTACAATACTATTTAATTTAGCATTGGAAAAAGTAATCCGACAACTACCAATCAACCCTGGAGGAACAATATTAAATAGACTAACACAAATAGTAGCATATGCAGATGATGTAGCTTTAATAGCAAGGAATAAGCAAGCTATGGAAGAGAGTTATCAAGTATTAGAAGAGAAAGCTCAAGAACTAGGACTGGAAGTGATAAAAGGTAAAAGGTAAAGTGTTCCCCTGTGCATAGCACCACGCCATGAAGGCGTATAGGGGGTGTGGGGGTAACGCCCCACACTTTCTTGATCCGGTCGTGAGTGGGGGTGATGTGATCAGCATCACGCCCCTGACCGCCTTTACCCCCCAGGGTTTCCCCCAGGTACCCATGTTATTCGACGCTGGGTAGGCGCCGGGGCCGCTTCCACCGGCTGGAAGTGAACACAAATAAAAGAAAATATATGAAGATGGGAAATCCAGAAAGAGGCAGAAGAGAACCTTACATAATAATAAATGGAAAAGAATATGAAAGGGTGGAAGCCTTTAAATATTTGGGCTCAATAATAACAGCAGATAACAAGACAGCTACAGAAATACAGGAAAGGATAACAAGTGGAAATCGATGCTACTTTTCTTTGCAAAATGTGTTTAAATCTAAGAATGTTAGTAGGAATACAAAAATTAAAATATATACAACAATATTAAGACCCATTGTAATGTATGGTTCAGAAAGTTGGGTGATGTCGGTAAGAGAGGAAGATTGGTTGTTAAGGTGGGAAAGGAAAATACTGAGAAGGATATTTGGAGCGGTAAGAGATAAAGAGGGATGGAGAATGAGAACAAATATGGAAGTACAGGAATTATTTAACCAGCCAGATATTGTAGTCAAGATCAAACAGGGTAGAATACGATGGGCTGGGCATGTTCAGAGGATGGAAGAAGCACGGGTTGTCAAGAAAATATTCAATGGAAAACCGGAAGGGAGAAGGAGAAGAGGTAGGCCCAGGAAAAGATGGATAGAGGACAAGGAAGAGGACTTAAGAAGATTAGGAATCAAAGGATGGAGAAGAAAAGCAGAGGATTGAGACGAATGGAGAGAGGTAGTCAGGAAGGCCAAGGACCTACATGGACTGTAGCGCCGACCAGGACAGGACACGACAGATATACTGTGTACACTGTTGCGGCATGACTACCATCTTTGTCTACCATGCACGCTAGCACCATGTGACTGAAATCTGTAAACCTCCACTCTTACATCCCTTCTACAGAGCATTCCCTGACATTCGCTACGAGACTCAGTGGGAAGCGGCCTGGCATCAGCGCTTGTTTTGCGTTATAACATAGTCATGAAAGTGAAACCGTGCTTCATCTGTGAAAATAATAAATTTAGGATCCACAACGCCATCGGCAACACTTTGTAACACCCAGTTACAAAAATTCACACGACTCGCATTATCTCTAGCGTGCGACTGTCACGAACCTGTTCACGGGAAAGACAATCGCTGACGCCGGGCCGCTTGCCGCCGAGTCTCGTAGTGAATGTCAGGGAATGCTCTGTACTTGTATTTCAATAAACTGCTTGTACATTAACCTCTTGTACATAACGGTTTGCTTTTCTGACATTTGAAATGGATCACCCTGTATATTAGATGCAATCACAAATTGCATTCATGGGAAGGAGGCGAAAGCACAGGACCAATTTTCGTGAATCTTTTATCATGCTGTTTTTCATGCTGTACTGAGTATGGTAACAGTGAATGTTTAATGATTGTTCACAAATTTTGAGTGTACAAGAAAGGGCTTTAGAATACTGGATGCAGCTGTAAAAGTGAATTCAAAGCTTGGAACGCCCCGAGCTGTGGCAAATGTGGCAAACTGAGGAGAGGTGGCTGCACCACGACAACGTGCCAGTACACAAAGCCTTAAGTGTGACACAATTTTAAACTAAAAACAGCATGACCAAGCTTATCCATCTGCCATATTCACCCGACCTTGCTCCGTGCGACTTTTCCCCAAATGAAAATGTCCTCAAAGGAAAGCATTTTGCAGATGTGGAAGAAAAACCCGACGAAGGCATTAAAAGTCATCTATTTGCAAAAGTTTCAGTTTCAGGACTACTTCGAAAAGTGAAAAACACGTTTAGACTGGTGAATTGCATCAAATGGATAGTACTTTGAAGGAGATTATTCGTAACATCTAAAAATAAATACACAATTTTTTATTACAAAATTCTGGTTTCCTTTGGGTCCCCCACATATGATTACAAAATACATTTTTGCCATCAGCATCAACAGTTTCATATGTACACCGAATTTAAAGAAAATTGGGGATGGTGGGTGAAATTTTCACAAGTGTGTGTAAAATATTTGTGTTATGCACTGGAATAGTAAAAACATGCACTTGCAAAAAAATGTGACAAAAATATTTTAAAAAGGAAGGAAAAACTGTCTTACCTTTACTTGCTAAAACTGCGCAGTATGTGTTAACAGACTTAAATCAAAATCTAACCATGTAAAAATTGCATACATAGCATAAAACAAAAGGAACCTGGCCGAAGTAATTACCTGAATTATATACAACAACATTGTATTTTATTGTATTCATTGACAGTATTGGTGAAGCTACTGCTAAGAAGCTAATTTAAATAAAAATATTTGAACAACTACTACTCTCACCAGGTAGTGAGAATAGCAAAAACTGCTAAAGAACAGAAATTATACCATCAGCCTAAACCTGACCTGCCTAACCTAATACTCCTTCATACCTACATCACATAACATTAGCAGCAGCAGTCCATATCGGAACACATTCCGTTACTTCCAACTCCATGGTGTGCGGAGAAAAGGTACTTGTTGCTGGCACAAAAATAAATGCACACCGATGCAAGACTAATATACAACAACTGAAGAATGCACACATCCGTATAGCATGTCAGCCCAGGTTGTAGAACATGCACATGTGCAGTTTAAAATCTGGTGAAAATAGCTCAATATCGTCACCATCTGGTGAAGAAAGTCACTTTGAAAGAAAATCATATAGCTAGTAGGACTGCATGGAAGGGAAAAATCATTCTCCAGACAAGATGCAATAAATAATCAGTTAAGACTGGGTGTTTTAAGACATAAAAAGAAATCTAACCATGTAAAAAAATGCCTGTGGACCATGATTAATTCAGAACATACACCCAAATGTCAGCAAACATCGTTACACACATTGACCTACATCACCCTATATCAGGTTCTGAGATGATAGGTATAGTTCGACCACAAGGGAAAAACCTTCCGTCAAAAGCGTTCTCGCATCGTCCCTGCCGTTGTCGGTGCAGTGTTGCCAGGTCAGAATTGAAAAAATCAGGAGATAGTTCCTTGAGAAACCAGAAGATCTGCTACAAACTCCAATGATCTAATAGTAGCGGATAAACAATGTTTTTAGGGGGGTGGCATAGGCTTGTGCACTTGGGGGCAAGGGAACGTCCGCAGTTTTTTTTCCAGAAAGGGGGAAACAATGTTGTTGTTTTTATCAGGCATAATAGCGTTGTCCTCTCAGAAAACATGACTTGAGTTTGAAATTACCACGTTTCTATTACAATAATGGATGTAAATTACTGTGAATGAAATCGACTCATAGGTCTGAAATAGGTAATAGGAACTTTTATGTCAACATTCATTTTCCAGAAGGGAGGGGAACGATATAGGTTGTGAATAACCTAGAGTCACCAAGCAAAGGGTCACAATAAAAGCCACCTGCTGCAGTGGCACGAGTTGTTTAAGATGTAAATGTCACAGATACTTTTGTAACAATGGTGCTAAACCCAGCACCCTGTGTTTAGCAAAAAGAAACCTAACATCTCCATTTCAAGAAAGTAAACCGTCCGAGGGGCCTGACCAATGTCTTTCATCTCTTCCGCATCTTCCGGTAGTAAAACCTAAGAGGGTGCACGGAAAACACCCTCAAGTTTGCCTTTTCTCAGTACCGACACAAGGGGTCTACCATGTCTCTATTTTTGGACAGTAAATCGTAGAAAGTTGTGTTCACAAATGAAGCTAATGTGCCGCCCTTCGTTGTCGGAGATTTTCCACAATCTTTCAAGTCGAATGCTAACAATAACAAATTAATTTGCCTTCTGCTGGTGGTCGGTGTACAGGTATCGTTAGGGATTGGCACGCATCCTGCACCATAATGAGAAAATGAATTACGTATGTGAAATATATTGGTGAATTATACAGCATGTCTTCCTCAATAATTAAAGATAACAACGCTTATGCTAGGGTTCACCTATCCTCCCCATCTGCTAGAAATAAAAACACACACACACACATATATAAAATAATGTGCCCACGCTATGAAGTCAGAGGATCTACCTAGCAAGGCATGGACGTTTCACTGGTTTGTGTCACTTCATCCATGTCATCACTTCTTCATTCATCCTTGTTGTCGTACTTACCCGAAGAGGCACAAAAGTGACGTAAAATAACTAAAATAGAAATAGAGTCTGGGGTGGGATAAAATACAGCCATCTAAAAATAGTAATGTAGTCAAAGTAATAAAATAATGTCCTAGCACAATTGAGTAGCGTTTGACATAATTTCACAGTTCAAACAGCACTTTTCACGGCTGAGTGTTGTTCCACTCCACCTCTCCCCTCCATGTTCAAGTAAGATGAGCAGAAAACGTGTTTTTGAGCTGGCTGTTGGAGGTTCCATAGCAATAGTTTATTAAGGAATTCTCCCGAGAAATCAATAGGTCTGGCAAAGCTGATGTGAGCCGCGCTGAATGTTCCTCCCCCCTGCCCTTTCTCGCACCCGCCGATGCAATGTGCTTCTGCTCAGGTTTTTTCACTTATGGTTCCACTATAGCACTATTTGGGAGTAGTTTTGGTAACAGTTCGTTATATCGGAGACACATTTTTTTCATTTTTACAGAAGAAACTACCTACGGAAATTGGTTTCTCCAAGCTTTCCAACGTTGGTCGAGGTATTTTCTTTCATCGTGGAATATATTTGACCGGGAAATCATGTATTTTTCAAGAGAAATATCTCACCGACGCACAATTGCCATTGCTTTCGCTAGATGAACTGCATGCTGCATACATTTGATGACGTAAGCCCCTGTCAGTGTCTCCAACCACTTCTTTTTTCTACTATGCTTGACTAACATAACCTTATCGGAAATGGTTCGTGGGGCTATCCGTCAGCAACCCGTACATAATGTAAAATTTTCACACGTGACGAACACGATAGTAGGTATTTTTCAGTGAAGAAGGTTGGAAACACTGCATACCCACAACATGAGTCAAGTCAAAACGTGCCCGCCATATTGTGTGTTATAGAACCGAAGAAAGGAATAAAAAAAATCACTCTGTATGTGAAAAATTGTGTTTGTTTTTGTGTAAAAAGCATAATGGCACCCTGAACTATGTTCCGCAATGTGTCTCCAATATAACGAACTGTTACCGTAATTTTTGGTAAAAATTTACTATCCTTCGGACACCTCTAATTTTTTGTTTCGTCAATTTTTGACATTCGTACTTACGTATCTGCTTCGCGGAACATTCCTGAAAGTGTATCAACGTTGTTTTGATGAAATTTGAACTATGTTTCCTAACCTAACAGAACTAACCTAACCACGTGCCAATGGTTCGTGGGGCTAGCGCCAATGGTTCGCAATTATTTCCAATTTCTAGATCCTCATACTAACACGACACCAAATTTTAACTATGTTTCCTAACCTAACAGAACTAACCTATCCACGCGCCAATGGTTCATGGGGCTAGCTATTCAGTTCAGTTCAGTTTATTTGCGTCCAAGGACTACCGGTGTGTACAAATTACAGTACATGGTAATATAGGACATGTCAATACTTACATTACAATACAATATTACATTAATAGATTATACAAATACAAAATATATAGCCAAAAATTGTAAAAAATTGGGTCTTACTCTGGTATTATATCAAAATCACAAAAAAATATAACATGAGAAGATATACTAATTACCCACTTTCATTTGACATTTAATTTTACAAGAATAAAATGTTATTATACTACATTATGTACATTTGTCTTATGTAAACGTTGCTTCCATGTATTCAGCTATAGAATAAAAAACATGCTTCAGAAGCATTGATTTTATCTTGTGCTTGAATATCATCAATTTTGGTTCTTTCCTCACATCTTGTGGTAGTTTATTGTAGAGATCTATGGAAGAATTTAAGGGACCTTTCTTATATAAGTTAAGGCGGCAGTGTTTTATGTGAAGTTTGTCTTTATTTCTTGTGTTTAGGCCATGTATTTCCTCATTTGTGGCAAAGTTGGAAATATTTTGCTTAACATAAATTAAGCATTCATAAATATATATTCAGGGGAGAGTTAACACATTAAGTTTACGGAAAAGAGTTCTACATGAATAAGTTTTCTTTACTCGAGCTATGATTCTTATAGCTCTTTTTTGAAGCATAAAAAGGACATTGGAGTGGCCCTTGTTACCCCAAACCATAATACCGTATCTTAGTAAAGCATCAAAGTTTGCCATATAAAGGCACTTTACAGTTTGGGTGCTTGAGATGTCTACCATTTCTCGAAGGGCATAGCACACACTACTTAATTTTGATTGTAGCGTGTTTATGTGTTCTGTATAGCTAAGGTGTTCATCCAGAATGATACCCAGAAATTTTGATTTTTTTTTAGGCTCTAGTTGTGTATTCCCAGATATTAGATTGAGGCTTATTTGGTTTCTGGTTTGGATTGTAGAAAATGTAATGTAATTTGTTTTTTTGCTGTTGAGGAGTTTTTTGATTTTCAACGAACAACATGAATTTCAGCTATGAAACATTCCCACATCACACAAAACACTTTCCCGATGTTAGACAATGCTACAGGAACTTATTACGGTAAGTAGTTTCTTCTGTAAAAATAAATAAATGTGTCCGAAGGATAGTAAACAAGTACCATCATATTGGGACATTCGTCTATGAAATGTAAGTACTTACCTCTAATTGCATGCACATTAATTTTCTGTTCCTCTATTCCCGGTCAAAAATTATTCGAACAAAATCACATGGAGCAAAATTTAAAAACCCATTCACATCACGGAATATTCCGTTCCCGCAAAATCGCAGAACTACAGACTACAGCGCTGTAGAGAACTGGTCTGCCCGTTCGCACTTCATTTCTGCAACCTTGTGTTCTGACGTCAGATGAGGTATTCGTACGAGGTTAGGTTGGGCCTGTTAGGTTAGGTTCCATTAGCATAAATGCAATTAAAAATTATTATTTAGGCTAAGAGAACTAAACCGAGCTAGCCTAGCCGAACAATGTAGGCATGTATCCTAAAATGAAAAAGGCTTCTCCCGTGACGTTAGTACACAAGGTTGCTAAAGTGGTGTGCGATAAGTAAGACCGTTGCAAAACTCACTTACTTTGGTCTCCCTTATCGCACATTTTTCTAACCTTGTGTTCTGACGCCAGATGAGGAATGCTAACGTTGTTAGGTTAGGTCTATTAGGATAGGGTTTTATTAGCATAAGTACACTGCAAATTTAATATTTATGCTAATAAAACTAAACCTACCTGGCCTAATCTAACACTGGCAAATAGACTAAAAATAAAATTTATCTCCAGTGATGTCACAACACATGGTTGAAATAATGTTGTGCGATAAGGGATCCTCCACTCACTTCAACACAGACTAGAGGTACGTAAGATTCTTGTTCCTCATTCGTCGACCTAACAGCAAGGGCGTATCCAGGGGAACCGGACCCCTTCCTAAAAAATAATTTAAAATACTATGGTTGTTTCATAATACTTCCCGATGAGACACATGATGTTTCAGATACAGAACAATTCTCTCTGTGTGTATGGTTTGTGGATTCTTAAAATAATTAATATCCACTGAAAGTGCTTATGTATCACCAGCATAGGCATAGTTAGGTAGGGGCTGAGGGGCTAAGCCCCATTCCAGAACCAGCCACAACACATGTGACACATGCTATGGAAAGAGAAACTGCACACAGAAATTAGATAATTCTCATGAAACTCTTATGGTGTGGCAGTCACAGATAAGGACAAACACAATGAATGTTGAAATGTATGTGCCTTTTAACGTGGACTATATGTTCCTAAACAAGATTTCAAATAAAATATTTCACCGTTATTTATTTTGATCTTCCACTTTGGAGCGCTAGGTAAACATTGTTACATTCAAACAATAGCGGTGTTGCAACCAGTGTTTACATAAATGTTGCCTTTCAACAATGAGTTCCTACAATTGTTTTTTTTCTCGAACATGAAAAAAACGGTCATTGTAAAGACTTAAACAAAATAGCGATTTTGATAGGGAAAAGGTGTCAGTTCAAAGAAGTGAATTTAGTTTAGTGATTTGTATTGCGTGGGGGACATTTAAAGATGTACGGCTAAATGTGCCGATCCTGCAAAATTGATTCAATCGTGCATAATTATTTTATTAAATGGTGATCACTAAAGTTCAATGGAGAAATCACTCTTTTCACCACATCACCAATTTGTATGACCATGTGCTAGGTTTATTTGGATTTTTCATTGCACGAAGGCAGTGCAGTTGAAAGTTGTGTTCAACTCTCCTGGTGATGCAAGTGAATCTTGTGGATCTGTTCTAGCGGGTATCTCTTTGAGTCTCAGGATCAGTGACGGCCGGCGGCTACTATGATGGGTAGTGCCAACGTGATAAAGATATCGAAAGAATAAAAACTCCGCAATGACCCCACCCCTTCTTTGTGGTTGCGCTACTGGCCAAGATGTTTAACTTTTAATTTATCTTCGTTTGGTAATGTGGGAAACAGTGTGTGTAATAAGTAACAATGCACTATCCAATTAATCTAGACTCACAAACCTATTTTTTTATACACTACAGGACTATCCCTAAAAACACAACAATTACAGGAGGAAGGGGAAAACAAATCCTCTCACCTTATCTTCTCCCCCAATGCACACGTATTCCAACTGGACGTCGAAAATATCCTAGATATTTGTTGTAAATGAAATGTCAAAGGAGACTTGCATTACCATAGGATTTTTTACTTTATAAAATATATAAAAGTCTGGATGGCCCTTCATTTAACTTTGGATAAATACTATGTTCATTTTTTAAAAAGTAGGCAGAACCTTTCTCACGAATTACTTCCCAACGGGTGTTACAAACCAATATTTAGTGATTTATCTCTAAAGGTACCCTGGTCGTGCCAAGCGAAAACGGACTCGGCTGGTGTCTTATGGCTACCCTCTTCCCTTCCCACCACCTTGTTCCCCGCTGAGACTTCAACCCTCTGCACAGTGGCGTACGCAAGGGGGGGTTACCGGGTTTAAACCCCCCCTTGAGCTCTTGAAATATTATGGAAAATGCTGTAGAAAAAATTAAAAATGGCTAATTTATCACAGTCAAAGATCTGCGACAGTAATAATAATAATAATAATAATAATTTGGATTATTATTCCCATGCAGCATGAAGAAAAACACAACATTCCAAACACAATCTAAGCGGCCGCAAAGTTCAATTTTGCAATTTTCTTTTGCAAAAAGTCGCGCAGTGACTCTTGCGAGAATTGTGAAAATTCCTTGCTTCGTCCTTATTGCAAACGTTCTTCCCGGTACTGATTTCACATCCCCTTGTGAACTCTCAAGTGATGCTGAGTCTACATCCACATCATTAAATAATGTCGAAGAAGTCTTTTGTGAATCACCTAGAAGGGATAAATGTGTTGGAATGTCTATAAACTTACTTTACAACGAAAACATAGACTCAGTGGAATTTAGCAACATGTATTCTCGCACTTCATCATCACCCTGGGTGAGTTCCATAGGTAAAGGTAATGTAAATTCCCCCGTGTATATAGCACCGTGCCATGAAGTCACACATAGTGGTGTGGTGGGCCCCAAAGATTCTTGATCTTGAACTATTTTGCAGGTGATGTGATCAGCACCATGCTCCGGCAGCCTTCATCCCCCAAGGTTGCTCTCAGATACCCATAGGCTGGGTGCGGAGACAAGGCTGGATAAATTCCAACCAATTCCGGGAATCGAACCCGGATATCCCACGAAGTTGTCAGACTAGACCAGCGCGGCTCCTTGAATGAGTTTCATATTTCGATTATTTCAATAAATTTAATATATTTGCTTGTTTTTATGGATTTTCTTCACACTTAAAATGTCTCACTTATTATATACAAATAACCGTTGACTAGACAATTATTTTGAAACAAAAGAATTGTAATTTTGTTCTATTTCTTTCATAAATAGCAGCTGCATTAGTAGTAATTAAACTAATTAATTAATTATAAGAATTATTAATTAATTTATTATTATTATTAATTAATTAAAGTATAATAAAACAATGGTAATGTGAATTTGTAGAAAGTTTTCGAGATAACACCCCCCTTGATGAAATCCTGCGTACGCTACTGCCTCTGCACATGTATCAACTTCGTTAGGCCAGCTCTTGGACGGCCCAGACCGTTGCCTCGCGAGGGTACAAAACAGCTTACGATGTGGCGAGGAGGTTTGAGCGGTCGTCAGCTTGACCGATTGCGAGATTCGAATCTCCTTGTATGTAAATTATAAATGTATTAATTTAATAATACTTTGACGAGGTGTGAGTTTCTTCTGAGGGTAGTGCCATGGCACATCGGCTCTGCTCTTCGAGCCGCCGCTGCTCAGGATAGATTCATTCTTCTGGAGGTAAGAAGAAGCTTATTTGTTGTTTCAAGTAACCCACAGGAAGATTATTGTGGAAGGACTCCTGCTTATGCTGGTTGAATAACGGCAAGAAATCTTAATCATCTTTTGAAGATTGAAAATTATCGGTTGATCGGCTGGAATTTTCTATTGGTTCCAATTGAAATTTCAACTGGATTGAATTGGTTTCAATTGGAATGTACCGGATGGCTAATATAGCTATCGGAATCTCAATTGAAACCAATTGGAAAATCAAGACATTTTCCAATTGGTGAATTGTATCCAATCGTAAGTTTGTATATATTGGAGAATCAGTATGTTATAAATTCATTTATTGACTTAAAGCATAGGTAGTTTAATTCTTCACACAACATTTCCTGTGATTTAGAAGTTCATTGGAAAAACAGCACACTTGAACTGAATTTCTTTTGAATTGTTATGCATACTACTGAAGTCAGATTTATCTTAATAAATACCTAAGAAGAACTCTTTCTTAAGAACAAACTCAACCTTAAAGCACCTAGTAGTCCATGGTTATTCTTATGTACATGTAATGCAATTGGAAAAATGAGCATTCTTTTGATCAACTAAGTCAATCTAGAATGTTTTTTTGTTTGTTTATCACTTTTTCAAGTGTTGTGGGTCAGATTCTTTGTTTAACCTAATTTGTTGCTGTTTCTGCATATATATAGGAAGAACAACATGTCAATTTATGACTGAAGCAGCATGTTTTTTCGATTTTCTATAAGTGTGTTAAACACAATGAAGCTACAGAGTGTCCATATACAGTATGTAACATTCTTATTTGAACACATGGATTTTCAAAGAAAATGCTTTAATATCTGAAAGGAAATACACTCTTTTGAAAACACTAAGTTGCTGACCAAGGCAATTTATTATGAAGATAAAAACACTTAACAGGTAACGTTTCGACCCTGTATCAGGGTCTTCCTTAGTTTAGTTCTTCGTCTGAGGAAGACCCTGATACAGGGTCGAAACATTACCTGTTAAGTGTTTTTATCTTAATAATAAATTGCCTTGGTCAGCAACTTAGTGTTTTTAAATATGGGAACAAGGCTTAATTATATTACTCTTTTGAAATTGTTTCTTTACAATCCAATAACTAATATCATTAGGAACATAAAATCTTACCCAAATTCTGTATAACCAATGACAATAATAAATTGTAAGAAACTGAGAGAGAAACATGCCATTTTCTGTACAACTTTTCTATTCTTACACTTCATAATATAAAAGAAAAAATATATTCAGAGCAAATTGACTGACAGTTCTAATACTTTGATGCGTATCCTTTGGCTTTAATTACTGCTCGACACCTGTTCTTCATAGAATTAACCAGTTTCTGACATGTTTCAGAGCTTACTTTATTCCACTCGGCTTGAACAACAGTTTTCACCTCTTCTTTGGACTTGACGCCTTTTGAAAATTGCCCATAAATGCTCAATGGGATTTAAGTCTGGACATTGAGCTGGTGTTTGTAGTAGTTTGGACACATTCCATATTAGCCAATTCATGTTAAATCGCGCCTTATGCTTACTCTCATTGTCTTTTTGGAATCTGTAGATAGGTGGCATGTCTATTATTTGGTCACTCTGCTTTACATTGTTCTTCAAAATGTCCAAATAGACATATGCATCCATGATACCATCAATAAACTGGATGGTACCAACACCTTTGGATGACATACAGCCCCAAAAAATTAATGACCCATCACCATGTTTAACTGTTGAAACTGTGTTAATGTCATCATTGTCTTTATTTGATTTTCTCCAGACACTATTTATCCCATCTGACCCGTATATATTAATCTTGGACTCGTCTGACTATATGACACTATCCCAAAATTCCTGGTCCTTGTAGATGTGCTCTCCGGCGAATGAAAGTCTATTCCTGCGATTCATCTTATTTACATACAGCCTGTTTCGTGGTATTCTGCCATGATATCCATGCTTCCATAGGGCACGTCGGACAGTTTGATCGGACATCATCTTGCCAGCAACATTTTCTACTAACGGTTGTAACTGAGGAACACTTAGTCGGGGGTTCATCATGGTTATTCAACCGTCTCTCTTTTGGTTTTCTCGGCACATTCTGTGTTGAACCTTCGTCTCTAAATTTGTTTACTATGTATTGAACTGTAGAGTGTGATTTATTGACTGTTTGTGCAATTTTTCTTAACGAATAACCTCTAAGGGCCAAATTTATAATACGTAACATCCTTCAGATCCGTACTAACTTCCTTCACCTTGCCCATTTCGAAAACGCTGATAGACGATAGACCTACAACGATCCCTACGCCAGCATTCCGCTTGACGGGGAGCGCGCCTGCATGTTCAAACTTGTTACGAAGTTGCAAACTGCACGAAATTGCCCGAATAGCGGTGGCATTATATGTGAGGAAGATTGAAACTCTTGCCTGTACGAATAACAATGTTTCATGAAACAGCGTGTTTTTCTCTTTTCACACAAATTATACGCTCCATACACTTTGAACATACGTTTTTATTGACATTTGTTGGTGAAACCTTCAATAACATTAATTTCCAGGTACATATGAAAATGATTATATTTACTAGTAGATATGACATTTTTTCCTCGGAAATTCTATGTGTACGAATAACAATGTTACATACTGTATTTGAAAAATTTTTGTATGTGAAAGTTTTTCAAAGTTACAAATGCCACATGCTTTACCAGAGATTTATTTTAGTTGTTTTATATGATTTCTCCATTGCATTTACAGATGTATAGATAAGAAATTTTCATAAGCAATATATTGAAAACAATAAAATACTTTCCAATAGAAACAAATTCATTACAATTGACCAATCGGTTTCGATCGTGTGTCTAAAGACTCATATTGGCTATCGGAACCAATTGAAATAATTTCCAGCTGGATGTGCTCATACTGTTTGTAAGATTAAATTACAGATGACAGAACGATCATTCACTTTAATAGAGAGTTTATTGGTAGTAAAAGTCAGGCATCGAGCAAACAAGACGATTGAATTTCTGAAATAAATTTATAGAATGCATAGGCAAAGTGATCATATAAAACCTGCTTCGAATGTCATAATCGGTTCTCTTTTGAAGTCACTTGGCCAGGGTTATATAAAAGTTATTTGGTCGACGATCCTCATTAAAAACCTTAGTTTTTTTAGAATAATTAAATAATATTTCGCCTACAGATAACAACTTTCTACATCTGCCATGCCATCATTTATTAGTGCATGTTTTTTTATATATATTTTGTTCCATTCAGACTTTGTTTTCAGGCACAAATGGAAATTCTTTTAATTAAAAAATGAATTTTTTCTTAAACCTACATAGAGACCAAGAATAGCACACCTTTTGTGATAATTCAGTAACTTGTGAGGTTCTCAATTTCGAAATAGTCCGTAATTCTTGATCTCCTTAATTCACTTCTTCAATACACATTTATTAAGATCCAAAATCGTCATAATACTTATAGTGTTCCAGTTTAGTGCACTTAATTTCCGAGTCCTACATGTATTTACATATAAAAAATACACATGATTTTGTTAAGCATTTTTTTTTATATATGTTACTGCTCATAAATGTTGGTAAGACTTATATGTTGCTGTTTATTCTTATTTGGTTTCTGATTTGCCAATAGGATGTACTGGACTATAATATGAATAAACGAACGTTAGAATGGCATTGGTTTCTGTTTGATTAGATATTAAGCACAAGGGCGCCCGCTGAAGGGGTGGAGATATCTGGAAAGATTTCACACAATTCAAATTTTGAAATTGTAGCGTGAAAACATGGATGAGGGGTGAGGTGAAAGACAGCAGATTAAGTGCCTATGCAAATTATCCTAGTGATGGGGATTCTATACGAGAATTCTCTAAACTGGGGAAAGCATCACCCCAACTTTCCTCCACTTTAAGTACTGCTGCCCTTCCCCCTGAGAAAAATCTTGCAGGTGGCCTTGATTAAGCAAATAACATTCAATTATAAGCATGCATTGTATATTGTTAAAAAAAGATCTGCATGTGAGGTTTAAATGAATGGAAACTAATTACAGCCTACTAAATAGTATTCTGGGGAGCTCTTTACAAACATATATAAGATTGTTAAGATGGCAAACCAACTAACTTCATCTCCTCTTTCCTCTCTAAGTTCATCTTAAAGTTTTCTTCACGAATCTAGTCGCAAGTGGTTCTCAGTTGTAGTAAAATTAGGAAAATGCGAAGTTTTGTTGTATAGAAATCAAGAAAATTTAAATTTTTACTGTTCCATTACCTATGTAGATTGTGCTTGTAAATGCCTTGCAGCGTTATAATTTGCCCAGTACCATGAACAAAGGATTACCCATTAAATATCACATATTAAAATTATACCGTGGTTAGAATATCACACTACGATGGCAGGGGTCCCAGGTTCAAATCCTGGCCTGGGCATGGATGTTTTGAGTGTGTATTCATCAATTTTAGCATATCATCACTCATCCCCATCTTTGCCAATTAACCAAAAGTGGCACAAAAAGCGAAGTAAAATAAAGCAAATCAATCAAGGAATCAATCAAATTATACTTCTTTATTCTAAAAAGAAATGTTTTTTTTAATAATAAATTTGCAACCACTATAATAGAGTATTTATTCCTTTTAACAATTCCATTTCTTTTGGATAAGATGACGTGGGGGTCACCTGTCTCCCAAGGAGAATGCCTGTCATGATCATTGTAATGGGCAAAAGCATGAATAAAATTAGCCCCAGCTAGCACACCCCCCCCCCCAAGCAGACGAGCAAAACTATGCCTATGGTGAAAGTGTATTTTTTATGTTATATATTGATGTTTCCTTTTTTTTTACTTTACACAAATACGAAAAAAAAACTAAAACCACCTATCAGTTAAACAGGCACATGTTGAACAGATTAGCAAATTGATATTTCCAAACTTGAAGCTTACTCCTACAAACTTTTCCAATATTCTAAATGCATTTTTCACCCTCCTGCACAAATTGTAAAAATGATTACACAGTCAAAATTAATGCTTGTTTCTTTAACAGGAATTCAGGTTGACCAAAGAAAAAAGTGAATTGCTCAGCTCATGAAAATAATTTTCAGAAGTGCTATGCGAAGACTGTGAACCCAGCACAAAGTACCTTCTATCGACTCTTCCAAATACACCTGCAACTGCAACAAATTAACTTCCATCCCACTTGCATATTCCGTAACCCTGTAAAGGCGATACAAAACTTTAAAATCAGACCTTCCAAATAAGAACTGTCACTAATGGACTCAATTTCAATTACGCTCAGGGATAGAGAATGTTTGATGGACTTCAAATTCATAAGCTGGACAATTTCTTCCTTTCAGTGCATGAAATTGAGAATCATTCCTGGGATGCATTCAAAGAGGTGGTGGGAAATTTCTTGATAACATGAATAATCTGTTATGCCAATAAATATTACGGAATATTTTGGACATTTTCAAAGTGCTTGGTTTTAATACCAAGCAAAATATAATTAACTTTTACTCAGAGTGGTATTTCGAAAACATTCAGTGAGAAGGATGGGGAGATTCCAGTGAAGTCCCTTACAGCACTGGGTTATTATGTATAAAACAGCCCACCCCAAGGGGTGAAAATTGTAACCAAATTGATGCAGAATCTATTTGTTTTCATGAGAACAAAAGTCACTAATAAATTATTTCATTTCTCAATAGTTTCCTACACTGCCTCCTATCTCTTCTGAAGCAAGAAGTCGCAGCTTCCTGAATGATGTGCACTGGAAAATGTCATTCTTATTAAAGTAGAACTTTCAAAATCTTTTCAATTGATGTGTTTTGACCAATTTTGAGATGTTCTTTTATTTTATTACATAATTACTGCAAAATATGTACACAGTTCCATACTGGAAGATCCTAGGCACCCTCGGCAACACACCTTGATGTAATATCACGGACAGACAATTCCATACAGGTAAAACAGAAGCAGTGTAAAATCTGGAAAAGCAGGGCTGGGTTGGTAGCTCAGTTGCTAGAGAAATGGCACAGTCCTAATCCTGGTCAAGTCTTAATTTTCTGATTAAATTTCTATAAAGTGCACCTTTGTGTGCCAAATAATCATAAGGCACGCTGCCTACTATTCATTTGTGTTTCTACTCTCACACAAATGCAATGACATGGAAAAGGAAAAAAAAACTTTTTAGTTTCAGATTTTCCGCAAAGTGGTTCACCCAGCCTCAAGTCAATGGGTACCTGGGGGGGGGGGGGGGGGTAAAGGTGACTGGAGCATGGTGCTGATCACATCACATCTAAAATGGCCGGGATCGAGAATGTGTGGGGTTCTACCCCCACATCCCCTAAATGTGCCGTCATTGCTATATGCACAGGAAACGTTACCTTTACCTACAAATGCAGATTTCATAACTAGATATTTACTGGTAACTGTACCACACCCGACGGCACTAATGCATATCACAGCATTCTGGTTATCTAAATCTGTATGAATCTTAATTATAGTAGTCTATACTACAAATACACAGACTGTATTTCTTTTCTAAATATTTATTTACTTATAAAAGGGAACATACATAGAAAACAAAAGTTACAAAACATTAGCATCAAGATCGTAGCTTTTTTGCTGGTGACTCATTTGTTGTTGAATGATGAATATCTTTAGATATGTGGTCATCATCATCTTCCTCTTCCATTTCTGCTTGAGACCCTAGGGAAATAAAGAAATAAAACTGTAACCACAAAAAATATATTTGCAGTATGCTGTATTTAAATTTTCTCTATTGCATGCAACATAAGTCCATTTTTGGCCATTTCCTTTTCTCTTTTAATCCACTTTTCGGATAATTCGAACTAGAAAAGTCAGGACTGGCAGACTTCAACATCAACGAGGACCACAGGAATTTATTTGCAGATACCAAAATCATAGCCAAATGTGCCAGTTATTGGGACCGACAAGTAAAGGAAGCCATAGCCATTTCCCGGGAAAGCATGATTCTCAACAGGGAAGTGGGACTCCAGTTCAGCCATGCCTGTATCCTACTTCTCCGACAAAGCATGACATCCACCAATAAAACACCAGATCCAAAGGACAAAGCATGACATCCACCAATAAAACACCAGAACCAAAGCAAAGTATGAGGTGCATGTAAAAAAAAAAGGGCTGATAATTTTTTATGCAGGGTGGCAAACACTGATGAAGTTGAGCATGTGTAGGATCATGCCCTAGTATTCTGTGCTTGCAACAGAGATAGAATTGTCAGAGTGGGGTTGTGTACGTGCGAGTAGCAGTAACGTGAAATGGCTGCCGTAATACAAAATCCCGCCAAATGTGAAGTGAGATCTGACATACGATTTCTGAGCGCCAAAGGACAGAATGCAGCTGACATCCATCGGGAATTGTGTGCCATTTATGGACCGACAGTGATGAGTGAAGGGAAGGTCAGGCAATGGTGCAGAGAGTTTCGGGAAGGGCGTTCAAATGTCCATGACGATGAGCATAGCGGAAGGCCTAGTGTTCAGACAGACGATCTGGTGGAACTCGTTAATGAGAAAGTGCGTTCCAATCGCCAGTTCACAATATCTGAACTCGCCAAAGAGTTTCCAGAAGTGTCTGCGAAAAGAGTGCATCCAATTGTGACTGACAACCTGGGGTATCACAAACTTTGTGCGAGGTGGGTACCAAAAATGCTGACAGACGCTCACAAAGAGCAAAGAAGGACAGCTGCACGTGATTTTTTGGCCCGCCGGGGGGAGGATGGGGATGACCTCTTTTCGCACATAATGACGGGGGATGAAACATGGATATCGTACGCCACTGGTGAGTCGAAGCAGCAGTCAATGCAATGGCGGCACTCTGGTTCTCCTAAAGCAAAGAAATTCAAACAAATACCATCAGTTCACAAAATCATGGCAACCGTGTTTTGGGACCAAAAGGGTGTGATTTTTGTGGAATTCTTGGAACCAGAACGAACAATTACAGCAGAGGTGTATTGCGAAACACTGAATAATCTGCAACGTGGCATCCAAAATCTGCGGAGAGGAATGCTACGCTCTGGAATTTTTCTGATCCATGACAACGTCTGCCCACACACAGCTGCTCATACTGTTGAGACAATTGAAAGATTTTGATGGGAACTATTCAATCATCCCCCTTACAGCCCCGACTTTGCCCCCAGCGATAACTTTCTTTTTCTTCACCTGAAAAAGTGGCTTGCATCGAAGTGTTTCAACGACAGTGATGTGCTCAAGACATCAGTTCTGGACTGGCTGCACTCTTCAGGCGACAGATTTTTAAGCAGAGGGTATATGGAAGCTCGTGCCACGCTATCAGAAATGTCTAGAGGTTAATGGTGACTACGTCGAAAAATAACCAAGGTATGTACTTGTTTATCAATCACAATAAATTTGTTTTCCTATCATTTTCTTGTTTTTTAAAAAATACCGGCCCTTTTTTTTGACACACACCTCGTAATAACAAGACAGCATCCAAGCTTCACCTCATCAGTCATATATTTAATCTTACATTGGTCTCCAATTCTATATTCCCTAACGATGAGAACAATGTATGCGCTGGAAGCTAACACCTTTTAACCTGGCTGGTAACCTGAGAACACTTCTCGAATCACGTCCACACGAAAGCTACCATTCCTACTATTCTTTCCCATTTTATACGTGTGTAGTCATTATAAATTTCTATTAAATACCAATGTGTGTGTGTGTGTGTCTGCATGTAAGTAAAAACTCATTGTAGGAAGTGTCAGCAGTTACAGAGTAAATTTCAATAATTACTTTATTTGTAACAACCACAAATAAATCACAGGTTGACATACAGTAGATCTGGATTTGAGTCCCAGGGTCAGTGATCTCAGATGTGAATTTCGCGAACTATGTTGCTGTATAAAGCAGCTCCGAGGTTCCTGCAGTCTTTAATCAATGTGGATTTCGGGACAACCCTGGGAAAAGGCAAACAGATGTTGATGCTGATTCCTTTACTTTCAGTGTGGTAGATATCGACGATGTGTGAGGCAGGATGCAATGCACATGGAATAGCCATATCATTACCTCTTGATACCTCATTAGCCAAGTAGGTTGATTGGTCTACCTACAATACCACCCAGGTATGAGTCATGGCCAGGCATAGAGTCAATCATAAAGTTCATCTAAAGCCCGCACTACCACAGAACTATTCAAACTTTTTCAGTCAATATGTGGGAGACTGGTATTGCTACACACCTGATTTTTGTTCAGTTGTAAATGACACTATCTGCTGTAAGCATGCATCCTTCATTCGCAGTTCAGGGAGAGGTAGGGAATGGGAGACCATTTCATTTCCTAACTGGTTGGTGGTGGCTGTTAAGCTTAGCCTAGGACCGTGCACTGTTGCTTTGAGGCATATGTTTGGTGATGCAGTATACCCCCTTCAGTCCCGAGGTATCATATGATACTTCCCAGTTTTTTATTTTTTTTTGTGCGACTACGCTTCAACCAATCAAGTTGGCGGCGGGGTATCACCCGTGAGAAGACTGTAGTTTGCGGTAGTGCTTTGTTTGTTGTAGTTCCAGTAGATGGCAATGAATTGGCGAAAACGTGTTCTTTTACTATAGGCAGCATGTCCAGACAAAGAAAATATAAATTTTACGATATTTTGGTCGAAACTTTCTTAGTTGTATTTAAAACATATTTTTAGATGATAATGCCATTATTAAAGTTGAAATATGCGCGAAGAAAGTAAAATATGTTAGTGTTATGATGTAATTTTACCCAGGTATCACATTTGATACCTTGGGAATCAACCATTACTTTCTTCACCAAAAATACGAACCCGAAAGAGATTGTAAGATCCTTTTCTCTTGCAATTCAGGTGTATCAATTGAGAAGTTGTAGATATAGTTACACTTATTATTTTAGTTTAATTGTTCGGAATACATGTGAAGTGAGAGTATGTGTGACTTGGTAGGCTATCTTGCTCTATTTCTATCTATTTCTTATTCTATTTCTCTACTAGGATCAGTGGCGTGCGGTGCTAAATGAGGCAGGGGAACAGGTGACCTGCACTTGACCCCTCCCCTCCCATACTTGTCGTAATATAATACAGTAGACCAGGGTGCGAAATTTCCGGTCGCCACGTCGCCATTGGCGACCAAAAGTTTTGGGCTGGCGACTAAAATTTCGTTGTTTCAAATGTGTGTCAAACACGCCTCAAGACTTCACCTCTTGAGAGAAACGGCAGAAGTTATAGAAGATATTCTAAAACTCAGTGATATCCACACTATTAGGTGGTTAGCCAGCAAGCAGTAAGAGCTCTCTTGCAATCATGGAAAGATGTTGTGGCCCATCTTGAACAGGTGGCCCATGGAAAAGACAATGATGGCGCTAAAGCTAAGGATTTGCTGAAAAGTTTGAAGCAATTTAAATTTGTTAAGCTTCTGTACTTCCTTTTGGATTTCTACGGGAAATTGAACCCTTTAAGCCTGGCACGACAAAATAAGAATCTTTTGATTACATCTCTGAAAATAAGAATTCAACACTGTATTTCAGTTTTGGCTGACCTGGAATCTAATGTTGGACCAAGCGAACAAGATTTCTTGGACCATGCATTCATTTCAGGGATGATCAGGGATGTGCAGCTCACAAACATTCAAAACGGAGAGCAAGAGTTTCAGACTGTTAGAGGAAACTTAATTAACAATGCGAAGGTGTACATTACAGAAATATTGCAATCTGTATCAACAGATGTGATTGCATCTCTGCGTGTTTTCGACACCTTGGTTTGGCCTCCCAAAGAAATCATTCTTCAGTTTGGGATAGAAGAAATAAAGAAGCTCTACATATACTTGAACCCGAGCCTTTATAATGAGAAAATGGATGTTCTGTCAGCAGAGTGGACAGAATACAAACTTTTGTTTCCGTCTCCAGCTTTGAATCAGACGCTGGAGAAGATCCACAGTGTGGAGTGTTCAGCAAGATTCCCCAATTTGCTCCAGATTTTGACATTTTGTGCTGTTCTACCAGTGAGCACAGCTTCATGTGAGAGGGATTTCAGCTGTCACAACAGACTCAAAGACTACTTACAGGAACTCTCTGAAGACTGAGACACTGGATGATTTGCTCAGTTTCCGTAAACGGACCCCCCCCCCCTTTCCCTGTCAGAGTTTGACCCAGCAGCTGCGATTGATAAGTGGTACTTGAGTGCAGAACGACAGCGCTACACAAACATTCATTCCTAACTTTTCAATAATTGCTCATATTTTTATTATTTATCAATATAAAATAGTGGCGACCAAAGATTTTAGTCCAGCGACTTATTTCAAACTAGAAATTTCATGCCCTGCAGTAGACCAAGTAAAATTCCAGCCTTGTTGAAATGAACCAAATAAACATACGATACATGTGTTACAAATTGTCAGAAGTTACATACATGAAGCACGTTAAAATTATTACAATACCAATGTTAAAGCAAATATGATATAATGTAAAGAAAACATTAAAAACAAAATTGTTGATGTGCAACACAGAAAAATTAATAAAAGCAAATGAGTGATAAAGAGGAAAAAAATGTTTTGTCGAAACCTGTTTTATCTCTTAAGTAGATTTTTTTCGTGCATTCTTGTAATTCAAACGTCCTCAATGCAATAATGGCAATCAGATGGCCGAGTTTTTTCATGACGTCCACTAGATTTGTAGAATTGTGACAAAACCCAAACTGTTCCAAACTCCCTTGTCAGGAACAAACAAGAACAACAATAATTTGCCACTGGAAGAGTATCCAGTTAATCATTTTACAGAGTTGTAGTAACTTTTTTGAAAATGCCTTGTGTACGATTTCGTTTTTAATTTGGTTAGAATAAGTGTTGGTTTGCTGTCATTTCTGTAAAGTTCAATGAACTAAAAGCTTTAGTCTTCAGCCGGTCGATCATACAACCATACAACATTCGCTTTCTTGTCCTGCGCCTGTCGCTGAGTGCATGTTGGAACAGGTTGACGCGAGCTGTTCCCTCGGAAGCTATTTCGCAGCGTTTAGCCAAGGCATTTAGCAGACGCTTAGACTGTAGAACATTTTTCCAGTTCGTTATGAATGGCAGACGCAATTTTGCAATGAGATTAGGAAACTATAGACTTACTACACTCAAAACTATCACTATGACGCAATTAAACTTTAGCACATAGCAAAAACTCGAAGGAAAACGAATTCGCTATGTCTCTCGTAGGGAACAGCTAGAGAGTTCAACTTCCGTAGTGGTGGGAGGTGGCACCATGAGGATCGTTTACCTTCGCGCGTGGTCGGAAATACTCAGCGTCAGACAGCAGAGGGTGGGACGACGAGGGTAGGTGAAGTAAACAAACCTCCAGTCACTGTGAAAGTTTTTCTTTGGCGTGTTGATTTCGGAAGAATGAAGTGTTCTTATTATGTTAATATAGATAATTTAAATAGCTAAAAATGGCGATAAGTAGAAGGGGAAAGCTTGTTGCCTGTGTTCCATGGAGGGACCGCCACTGATTAGGATCATTCTTTTTCTAATTGTAAAATACAAAGAAATTTCAGAACTGATACACCAGTAGACTCTTATGTTGATTTTGAGCATGCCAATGATGGCAATGATGATTTAATTGTTGAAGAAGAATCTTCAGGTGATTTTTAATCAAGTGAAAACTAAAATGAATGTATGGACGAAGTGAAATAAATTATGAATTTATTTATTTACTTTTATTTGGGATTACCGCTTAGCAGTTTTTCCCATATCTAGAAACTATGAAAATTTTGCAATTGTCAAATTGTTTGACCATTGATCTGTACCCATAGTTTCAAATGAAATGTCGTTGAGCCTTTGGAAGATTGTTGACGATGGTCAAGGAAAGATGGTGGGTCCCACACACAGAGGCAGCGATTAAGGGGGCCAAGGGAGAAGTTACCCCCCCCCACACTTTTTATTCCACAGTATGGCCTTGTAATGACCACGAGAAAATGAACTTTCCTTGTAGCCCAAGATTTGACACCCAAACGCTGTCACTGCCTATGACTACATGTTGTAAAGAACTACATTATCAATATGGGAGGTGCTGATATATAGTGTGTCCCAAATAAAAGTATACCCAGATCAAAGTCCAGTATGATATGAAAATTCTGCTAGGTGACTGTAATGCACAGATTGGCAAAGAAGAGACATTTAAACCCACGATTGGTAAAGAAAGTCTTCATGAATTAAGTAATGATAATGGTATAAGATTGATTACTTTTGCAACCTCAAAGAATTTAATTGTGAAAAGTACCACTTTTAAACATAAAGATATCCATAAATATACCTGGTCTTCTCCAGATGGTAAAACTCATAATCAGATAGATCATATTCTCATTGATAAGAGAAGGCATACTAGTATAATTGACGTTCGTACACATAGAGGTGCTGATTGTGCAAGTGACCATTATTTAGTAATTGCTAAATTAAGAGAAATACTCTCAGTGATAAATCATAAGCAACAAAATCTAAAAGTTCTAAAATTTGATACAGGAAAGTTTACTGATGAAAGAATTAAGAAAGATTACCAAATTAAACTGTCAAATAGATTTGATGTTTTGCAGGATTTAAATGATGATGAAAATATAAATGAAACAGACGTAAATAAGAATTGGGAGCACATACGTAATGCAATAGAATCAGCAGCTAAAGAAAGTATAGGATACCATAAACCAAGAAAAAGTAAGCCATGGTTTGATAATGAATGTCATAATCTAATAGAAATAAGAAATCAGGCTAGACTTAGGTGGTTAAATAACTCGGATGATACAAATCTAAGCAATTATAATAGAATAAAGCGAGAAGTTAACCGCATGTTTAGAAGTAAAAAAAGAGATTACTTGAAAAGCAAAATTAACGAAATTGAAACAAACAGCAAAAATAAAAATATCAGAGATTTATATAAAGGTGTAAATGAATTTAGAAAGGGGTGGCAACCTAAAGTAAACTTGATAAAAGATAAAGACGGTGATTTTCTAGCTGACCCAAACGATATTCTAAATAGATGGAAGAACTACTTTAATGACCTTTTAAATGTTCATGTAGGAGATAAATCAGAAGTAAATGAAGTACACACAGCAGAACCTTTAGTTCCAGAACCTAACTTGACTGAAGTTAAAGATGCTATTAAAAGGCTAAAGAATAACAAAGCACCTGGCATTGATTTAACCCTAGAACACTACCGTACGTAAAATTTACGTATGCTTCGCGCTCAATTCCCTCCCCTGCCTCCCACATAGCACCCACCTACCCCTCCGCCTATGGTATTCCTCGGGCAATCTGTCAGGTGCGTGGCAGCACTGTGGAGAGGAGGGCGGAAGCAGTGAACGTCTTTAGTTTGTGCGTTATGTGGGACTCTGTACGTCAAAAAAACGTAGCGATAGTAACAGAAGAAAAATCTTGCACGTAAGATTGACGTGCATGTAGTAATAACGCCATTTGTATTCACGTAAGATTTGCGTGATTTTTTCTATAATATCTCATTTTTCTATAATATGATCAACATCGCAGCGATCAATGGATACATTATTCACACTCACAACTTCTACAACAATCAGGGCAACTCAGAAAAGAGACCATTCTCACGAATTCAGTTCATGCTTCACCTCCATGAGAACTTGACCAAGATCTGGCTAATAAATCCGGGACTGTCACAGGAGTTAAGAAAGTTAATTTTGAAGGTACTGGGGAAGGAAGAGACAAGTACAGTAGCAGCCACGTCGCAAGGGAACCGAAAGTATTGCAGTTTCTGCAACTACAAGAAAAGGAGGATGATAACTACGTATTGCTCCTGTGGGAAGCCAATTTGTGGAACTACCGTACGTAAAATTTACGTATGCTTTGCGCTCAAATCCTTCCCCTACCTCCCACCCACTCACCCCTCTGCCTAGCAGTGCCTCAAGTTGTCTGTCAGACATAAGGCAGCACTGTGGTAAGAAGGGTGCAAGCGCTGATCGTCTTGTTTTCGTTTGTTATGTTGTGCACTGTACTTCAATTTTTCGTAGCTGTGTAAAACGAGAAGTATCTTCCACGTAATTTTGACATTTGTAAATTTGATTTGGATACTTAGATTTTGAAAACAAAAGTTTAGAAGCATGCACTATTTTCTTGTAAGACTTTAAAATTACATTTGTTCCTTATTTACAGCGTTATGAATATTATTATTGTTTGCTTTTCATTGTTCGAACTTTTCGCCTTCACTCTTAATATACGAACGGGCTTGTCAAGCAAGACCTTCTCTTAAAATATTCTATGTTTAATAAATCCATGCTTATACATTTTAAAATGAAGAATAAAATTCCAATATAAGGAAAAATAAACAAAATAATGTTCACAATGAATAGAAATTTGTTTTCATGATGTAGAGGTTGTTTTAAAAATAGATTTCTTCATGTACGTAAAATTTACGTAGCGGTAGTTATACTGTAATATTGGAACACGGTAGTGTTCTAGGGTTAATACCAGCTGAGTTAATTAAATATGGTGGAAATTCATTAGTATGTCAAATTCATAAATTAATTTGTTTAATATGGAATAAAGAAGAAATCCCTCAACAGTGGAAAGAATCCATAATTGTTCCTGTGTTTAAAAAAGGTGATAAAATGAACTGCAGTAATTACCGTGGAATATCTCTACTCTCAACAACATACAAAATATTGTCTAACATTCTTTTAACAAGACTAACCCCATATGCTAATGAAATTATAGGTGATTATCAATGTGGATTTAAACGTAACAGATCAACTACAGATCAAATTTTTCACATCAGACAGACACTTGAAAAAAAGTGGGAATATAATCAAAATGTCCATCAGCTATTCATTGATTTCAAAAAAGCATATCATTCGGTCAAAAGAGATAAATTATATAATATATTAGTAGAGTTTGGAATACCTAAGAAGCTTGTTAGTATGATAAAAATATGCACCAGTGAAACAGAAAGTAAAATTCGTGTGGGTAATAATATGTCTGACAAATTTACAATTCATGATGGGTTAAAACAAGGAGATGCATTATCTCCATTGCTCTTTAATTTTGCCTTAGAATATGCTGTAAGGAAGGTAAAAGAAACTAAAGAAGGACTAAAATTAAATGGTGTGACTCAGTTGTTAGCATATGCAGATGATGTAGACTTACTGGGGGATGATGTGAATACAATTAAGAATAATGCTAAAATATTTTTCAAAACTGCTAAAGAGATAGGTTTGGAAGTTAACAAAGAGAAAACTAAATATATGCTTACAGGCCGAAACCAAGTGTTAGGTAATAATCAAAATCTAATTATTGATAACAACTCGTTTGAACCAGTTTCCAAATTCAAATACTTAGGAGTAATATTAACAAATGAAAATTATATTAAAGAGGAAATAAAAAGTAGGCTTAATTCAGGAAATGCATGTTACTTCTCTCTTCATAAACTTTTGTCTTCTCGTTTAATATCTAAGAAACTAAAAGTTAAAATATACAAAACAGTAATTTTGCCTGTAGTATTATATGGGTGTGAAACTTGGTTCCTTACATTGAAAGAGGAACATAAATTGAGAGTATTTGAAAATAAGATCCTTAGGAAAATCTTTGGACCTAAAAGGGATGAGGAGACAGGTGAGTGGAGAAGGTTACATAATTTAGAACTACATAATTTGTACTCATGTCCAGATATTATTAGAATAATTAAATCAAGAAGACTTAGGTGGGCAGGCCATGTGGCACGAATGGGAGAGGAAAGAGGAGTTTACAGGATTCTTGTTGGGAAACCTGATGGTAAGAGACCTGTAGGAAGGCCAAGACGAAGATGGAGGGACAACGTTGAGATGGACCTAAAGGAAATCGGTAGGGATGGAAAAGAGTATATAGATCTTGCTCAAGATAGGGAAAGATGGAAGGCCTGTGTTGCTGCAGCCATGAACCTTCGGGTTTAAGAAGGCTAGAGAGTTAGTTAGTTAGTTAGTTTAGATCAAAGTCCATTACAACATTGGGTATACTTTTATTTGGGACACCTTGTACTAGGTGGAGTTTTGAGCAAATACTCAACAAGAGCACAAAAAATTGGACATAGATTTTGCCATTGCTGCTTTCTGGATTCAAAATTGGAAGGCTGCTAAGGATAATGGGTGAGCTAAGAAATGCATTCTATCTTACTTCAACTTCTCTTAAAAGTTTATTTCTACTGACAATGACACCAATAATATGCAGAATGACAAGGAAAGTGAAGATAATGATTCTCTACACAGGAAAAGAGGCCTCGAACACCAACACAATTGCCATATCTGTAAGCCAGCAGTCAGTCAGTCACCATGGTATGGTAAAAAAGACAAAAGAATAGGCCAAAATGTCACAATCCTGGATGTGATGGTATCACTTTTGTCCAGCGTGCTACATGCAAAGTGTTTATATCTCCTTTTCATCAGATGGTTGTTGTTATATTAATTTCCATAAGAAAAATATTCTCACCATTCACCAAGGTGAGCTCAAAATTTTAAGAAAATGTACAACTTTAGAAGCATTGTACAAATATTGATTTTTTTTGGAGTGAATTGACAATATAGAGAAAGTCTCCAAATTTGTTAATTTTCGGTATACTAACTAATTTTGGCCTCCTAATCTCGAATCTGTTGTAAAAAACCAGGGGTCACCTCTGGAAATTTGAAAAAAAAAAAAGCAGATTGAATTTTTTTTATATATATATATAGGTGTATATGCGTAGTTTTATGAACAAAAATGTAATCTCCTGTCATTGTTTCCAACAACGCCGTTGTTTTACAAGAAAATGATTTATGATGTTCAATTTTAGTACGAACCCTATTTTTTCGATGAATTTAGGGGTGAAATGTGTGCTAATGGAACCTAACCTAACAGGCCTAACCTAACCTCGTGTGAATGGTTCATGGGGCTACCCGTGGATGGTTTTTGGGGTTAACGTCAATGGTTTGTGGGTACCCGTGGATGGTTTGTGGGGCTCCCCGTGGATGGTTTTTGGGGCTAACGTACAATGTTTCATCAAAATGTACAATTTCCAGATGTGACCCCCGGTTTTTTACAACAGATTCGTGATTAGGAGGCCAAAATTAGTTAGTATACCGAAAATTAACAAAATTGGAGACTTTCTCTATATTGTCAATTCTTACCTTCTTTTTTTCTTTCAAATTTTCTGCATGTATATTCTGTCCACAGACTGGGTACTAAAAATGGGGGGGGGGAATGAGTCAAAACTGGGGGAAAGATGGTTTACTTTCCCTTAGTACATAAGGTTTAGCATAGTGTGGGGGCAAGATTGGTAAATAGTGGGGGCAACTGCCCCTCTCCACGTCCCCCTAATTGCCAACCACTGTTTGTAGAAAGTAATGTAGAATCATTCCCATGATAATTGAAATATATCCAAGGGTATGAAAGTAAGAGAACTGTAAGATGTTGCAATCTACCATTTACTTAATCCGTTTTTTCTGTTAAGAACTTCATTTTTCACACAGGCGTGGGTTACCCCCTTTCGTACTTGTTTGCCTAGAGGTTGACAATTTTTTGCTGACACGTGAAAACTAACCGTTCGATGTATCTGTCTTCCCCTGTACAAGTTCACTTAGGAAAACGTTTGTTTTCTCTTGAACACTCTTGAGCGCCTGTGTCAAGGAACTGAAATGACTCTCTCTCCCAGAGTGATCTAAAACACATTCACTAAACACGAATACGGATGGAGCGGAGCCCCGTTTGATTTCAATTCGTACACCTGTATTCGTCATGACCGGTCATGACAATTACTTCTATTTTTATTTCAACACCACCAAACAAAAATTGCTGGAACGTGCCCCTTCAGTCAATCCATCCCAGGCTAAGGACCAAACTCTAATTTCAGGGTAACTAGTCGTCACCAAGATCATTAAGTTAATGGTCAATATAAACGTAAAAACAAATATGTATTACTAATTGCAAACAAATAGTTGACGGAACTGATAAAAATATTGCATGTTGTTATTTGAAATCCTTGTATATCTCCTGTCTGCTATAAATCGTTAAACCCCATTTTTCTATTCTGTTAAATAATTAACCCCACACTGCAGTAATACATTTTTTTCTACTGGCATTATTATAAAACAATGTTAAAATGACGATTTGGTTAAAACTAGGGTAAAGGTATGCGGAATCCCGAAAATTCAGGGGGAAAAAATGGGAAATGACTGATTCTGTTCGCCGTTCGCGTTCGGGATCCCGCCCGCATCACAGCGTAGTTTTGAACATGTAACCTTTGTAACCTAATCTGTGCTTTGTAATCTGTGGCAAGAAACATTAAGGAAATATTAAAGTAATCTGGCTTTATAAATGTAACGTGGCGGTAAGAAATACGTATATTTTTAGGATATATAAGTGCTGTTGAAACATACTAGTGCATTATCATATAGGCTATCTGGAGTAATGAAAATTTTACTGGTGTACACAATATCGTAAAATTTAGTGTCTATAGCAATCTATACGATTACGTAGCGGCACCGGATTTTCACATTAACAGCATTTTGCTTATTCAATTTTTTTAAGAGTGTAGATTTTCTCTTCCCTTCCACAGCAACAACAAAGAGCTTCCTATCTAAGTAAAGAAATTTAAAAATGAACATTCCTATTGGAAAACAAGCCGTAATGCTAGCGAGCTAAGAATCCATATGTTCAAACACAATGTAAGGCTTAGATGCATGTTTTGGTTCTGTCGTATTATCTATTTCATCAGTTAATTGTTGATCCTCCTTATTTACAATTACGGTAGAGAGGTTGAAAATCGACAAGGGTACCCAGAAGTCGATAATAATTACTCCAGCTGGTGGCTTACTGTAATTTTTTTTTTAGCATATTCTGTGCCAAATATATGTTATTGTGGTCTAGGACCAGGGCCATCAAGGTTTGGGAAGGCCCCTGGCAAAAATGTTTTGTGGGGGACCCCCCCATTTTTTTTTTTTTTTTTTACTAGGAGCTCTATTAGCTCAATATGTTAACCACCAATTTTCAGCAGTTGAAATGGTAGACCTGATTTTAGAATCAGTAGTCATTCACAATCGATCATATCGCAGGAGGTTTGCAGGGAGAATAGTGCAGTAAAATAAAGTTACAGGACGAAAATTGTAGCGCCATAGCAGCAGTAAATTTCTGCATCTAAATGTATAGGGTGGGTGAAGGTAATTATAAGATGGGAAAATGAAGGTAAAAATGAGACAGAGAAATATTGCACTAATGCAGTGTTTCAAAATTTGAATAAAAATCATCAAAAGTTGAATAGAATCTTGTCTTTCATTATATGTATATTACAGTGTAGAGAAAAAAGTCATTTACTGGCAAAAGATTCTCGACTAAAACTCCTTGTTATTTTAAAAAAAAAACTTTCAAATTCCGACAACAAACTTTCACTGTACCCAGCCATCTATTACTTTAGGAGCAAAATTGAAACCATAACTTCTTGAAGGTCTGAGCAACATCAATGAAAAAAAATGTAAAAAGTATCTTTGTGACATGAGTTATGTCACTTTTCAATTTAGGTGACAAAATTAGATACGCAAAGATGAAAATGAGACAGCAGATATTTACCTCACCTATCTTCTTCTTTTCCTTTTATGTATTTGCAATTATGTTAAAGATGTCTTAACTTAAATAAAGTAAAATTTACTATAAGTCCAGTGGAAAGCACAGAAAACCTTCAACGTGGCGACTACATATTCGTTCGCTTCAGACGTGGTAAAAGAAAATGTACTGAATTTCGGTACGTGTGTATCGTGCAAGAAGTTCTTGATAAAAACTATATCCAGAAATGGGAATGAGACATTCAGGAACAAAAGACACATTTCTTGTAGACGAGAATGACATATCAGTCGCAAGCCTTTCCGATATCATTGGCAAGTTGGAGGTTCCAAAAACTGTACTTTTTGGGGACAGAGTGAAATATCGATTCTCACAGCCAATTGATGTGTTTGAAACATAGCCTAGTTTTGTTAATTTCCAGCATGTATTTCAGTTTGTTTGAGTTACCATATTGTTTCTTAGTAGTACCATGTTTCAATTACCTATTTTCCTTGTTTATTTAGGTATTCATGAGCTGTATTGAAATGTTAATACCAGTATAGAATGTTTGTTTTTGAGTTTATTGCAAGACCTGTAGGGATAACCTTTTTGTACAATTGATGTTTTCATTTTTTTCAATTTTTGTGTTAATGAATAAGATAGCTTACTGAGGAGGCCTAACAATTCATGTTTTCTTAATAATAGTAGCATTGGACATAGCCTAATATGTTTTATGTACTGAACTAGACCTATCAGTAGTAGCTACACAATTTTAGTTTGCTTTATTTCTATGTTTATGGTGAGACATAACTGCTTTACACTGTAAAATGTAGGCTAGGCTATGTTACTTTGCCTATTTCATTCATTTTTTATTTAATGTGTAGCATTATAGGCCCGTACAGTATTCATTGTGTCTCTTTATGTTTCTACAGGCCTTCTCATTTCTAAGGCTTTCTTGGAGCTTTAACTCTAGAAGCCATAACTCTGTCAGTTTTCACGTTACAAAAAATATATATATATACCAAGTGACTCATATTTTCATGCTCTGTCTCATTAGTTCATTCCTACTGTTCCACCGTGCATGGCCATTGAGATATAAGCATGTCTCATTCTTACCTTCATGGTGTGTCAATTTGATCTTTTTTGAGGTTACAAATGAGACAGTGTTTTTCATTTTTTTTTGACTTTTGGGTGAACATAATCATAACAAGCCAACAAAAAATGGAAGTATAACCTGAATTGTGTTGGTATAGCTTTGATTTCATCACAATAAACCAGTTCTAGACAAAGTTCCAATAAAAGATTTAAAATGTGTCTCATATTTACCTGCACCCACCCTACAGTATATTATGAAGAGTGAACACCGTAACTGCAATATATCGTAAATACTAAGGGGGTTCAGACGGAAACAGAACTGAGCATTGACTGTACTCACGTACATCAGTAGCGAAGCGATGTTCAGTGCAGCAATGCATATAGTACAATGGCATGCCAGAAGGGAGGGGGCTGAGGGTAAAAGTTATGTAGCCTCATTGGCTCAGTTAGTTTCATCAGTAAAAAAAAAAAATACTAGATTTGTCAAAATCTAATAAAGTAGAGGTAATAGAATTAATCCATAGTGTTTGTAATCGTCATATTTACTTTCGCCGGCCCCCATGGCGGAGTGGTTATCACATCGTGCTATTACGCCAGGGGTCCCGGGATCGAATCCTGGCCTTGGCATGTATGTTTGTGAGTGTCCATTCATCAATTTCATCATGTCATCACCCATTCCCATTTTCGCAAATTAGACAAAAGTAGCACTAAAGGCGAAGTAAAATAAAGCAAATCAATCAATCAAATCATATTTAATTTCAAACGAATGTACCGTATATGATGAAAGTGGTATGGAATTTCCTATTCATTGATTACCCTTATTTGTGCATTGTTTATAATATGGGCATAATATGACAAAACGTTGGCACGCGTTTGTTTATTTTACGCTCCGTGATTGTAATTGAGAATTTGTGGGCTCTCTAATAACCGCATTTGGAGTCACTTTGTAACACTTTTTGCCACTCCCCAAACTCACGTAGAGGGACAGCAATGATATATATTTACATATATAATATATTGTTGATTCCAATCTTGCCCCTTCCCCCCAAATGTATTTTAAGTAAGCGCCTCTGACACAGAGGATAAACATTAAGATTTCGATTCAAGCACAGACACACATGCATGGACGATTTACTCCCCACAATAAATTCCGAACTCCTGAAAGTGTCGCATACCCCCCTCCCCATTTTAATTGCAAAATAATCCCCCCCCTGAGGTCTCCTCGATGGCGTAGTGGTAATGGCATCAACTTGTAGTCAATGGGTCCTGGGTTCGATACCCGGTTGAGACACTGCACGGTAGTTTGGATCCCACTTTAAATTGTAGGGCCAGTCCTCATCAGCCTATCTCAAGCAAACAGTAAGACACCCGCACTTCGCCGTATCGACCGTTCCAAAATTTATGTGAGTTTTGATTAATTCACAGCAACAAACACACACTTCCTTGCAAACTCTTTCTCCAACAGCATCCAAACAAGATCACTTTGGAAAGCTCTGAAAGGACAGAGAGTGATACCAAACTATGTCCTTAATTTTATCGCTCACGGGAGAAGATATATCAATTTGGAGATAGAAATCACGCTGTGGAATCAAAATCATCACAACAGAAGAGTATTTATACAATATTCAAGTAATTAAGTGCCATAATACAAAATGTTCTTATCTTCTTAATGTGTGCAATGTATACGATTTACGTTTGTACTGTTTACAAATGTCAGAAGATAGTTCTTTTTTCAGGTACTTTCTTTTCCACCCAAAAGTTCTATTCAAAAGTCATCATTTTATTGAATTTACTTGTAAAATTTGTTAAACAGTTCACTTGAATTACCGTGTAAATAATTTGACAGTTGCCAACACTGTAGCTGTCAACACTCCTGTGCTTGTGGCGTAATTCGAGCTGGTCGCAGGGTGAAGACTGCAGACATTCCTCTTCCCGGAAACAAACGCTCGCCCTTACCATCTCGGACCCAACCTGTTAAATTTTTGACGCATTTTAAAATTCGCAAAATACAAAATAAGTTGTAATTTTTGTAACCTATATGGATTTTAGAGCAATGATAATAGTTTTTTTCAGTTATTTTATGATTAATAATTAATATTATCCTTGCGATCTTGTCTACGCGTGCAGGAAGACACGCATTGGTTACTGGCAATCTCTCCTTCTGCTTTCGGTTGCTTTCTGAGAAGCACTGAAGGCTCAGCTTTTCTGTGAGGATTGAGGCACGTTTCTCCAATAAGATTTCACGCTTTGCCATGTGATCCTTTGGGTGCATTGGTTGTATCATTCAGCAAACGCAAGCCTTGAGTCTGGTGCTTGCTTCGGAGCTGCTGAGGGAGTTTGTGGCCGTAAAAAGTTGCCAAATCGAGTGCGATGAAAACTAAATAGGGCTAATACATTAAGTACATCATAATATTCTAATAGTGCAAGCAGTGCTTGCGTTGCTTGTACTATATCTTCACTGACGTACATAATTTATTATAAATGATATTATTTACAATTAAGGGTAAATATGTCGCTACATATGCATGGTCCATCTACTGGACAATTACCGACAGGTTCATTGTGGAAATTGTAGTAATTACACTTTCTTCAAGAAAGGGTTAACACTTATAATAGACACATCTACTATACATGAAGAAGTTCATGTTCAATGCTTAAAGATTGGATGGGCGATCCTGTCCCATGGCAGCACGAAGCCTGTTTTTCACTAATTTCATTTTTTGGGAAAGATCTTTCTCTGCTGCAGTTTGTTACAATTAAGACCAAATACATTCTAAAGAGAATTTCGACATTGGGAAATGTACTGCGGAATGATACTGTCCTTACGTACAATATTATACATGGACAGTTCCATTGGGATGTCTTCCTGATGTTTGACATTGCTACTGCTTAGAACTCACAGTTTTAATGCGATGTTATTAACGAAAGAAAGTTATGTACCTCGTAGGATTATTTATTATATTAATTGTATCTGAGAATTGATTGTTTGAATAAGTGTGTCTTATTTCAACACCACAGCCAAACCAATCCATGGTATAAAGTATACTGAGCTTGAGATATCTACAAACAGATCGACTGAGAGCTGTGCTACAATTGGATCCAGAAGAGTGTAGACCTACGACAATATTGAAGTTTTTTTGATTCTTAAAATACAAAATTTTTCACAAGCATAGCCAACTGGTTAAAATATTTTTTTGGTGGAGGACCTTCACAACTTCCTTTTGGTGGGGGCCCTGGGGCAATTGCCCCCGTTACCCATAGGTTAATCCAGCCCTGGCTAGGACTGACACAATAGCTATGTTCAAATGAAATAACTTGTGCTATCACGAATTCCTGAATCATGTGCAAAATGCATTATCCATTATGTTTCCATATGGTAATGATATTCTCTTATAATGTATTTGAAATTAAGCCATAAAGTTTCTTACTAAATTATTGCAAAGCCAACATACATATTTTAATTTTTTTCTGCAATGAAGCTGCCAGCAAATGTACAAATAGGCAAATTGGGACAGAACCTACAGTTCAAAATATGATCGGAAGCACTATGTGCCTCCACTGAGTATCAAGCCTGGAATTCCTTGATTACAATGAAACTGTTATCAAAATAAGGTTAACCATTTTAGAATACTATACCAAAGTATTGTGAAAACATTTCAAAATCTATTAAAAATGGTGTTAATATAATTGATTCATGAGATAAATTAATGATGGAGCAACAAAGTGATTTCTGTTTATACAATTGGAGTGACTACCCTCAAGTGGTGAAGCTACTTACTTTTTGGGATATCCTTACCATGTTTTAGACGTAGAGAATCCATGAATCTTTGCCTTGGCAACGTAAATGACAATTTTGACTGAACCTGAATGGATACAGGATAGAATGAAGGTTATTCATAATTTTGACATGCAATCTTGAAGGGACAATTTCCATTGTTCATTTTTTTCCTTTTGTGTCATCTTCAAGTATGCTATTTAATCTTCCGATAATGAGTATAATTTTTTTATAGAAAAAATATTGATGTTAAATGTCTTGCAAATTTATCGTATTGTACAGAGTGATCACAAAGTCCCATTACCCCCTATGTATTACATACATGTTAGTGAGCACAAAGTCCCACTACCCCCTATGTATTACATAGATGTTAATGATTATTGTTGCAGGATCTACATCTAAATCATGGCTGATGAGTCCAAGTAGAGGAGAATTTCCCATCGTACATGGCGGAGAATCATACTCTGTTATGAAAATGATGGTGTACACACAGACACTAATGACTAAATCATAACGAATAGTCACACTACCTCCGAGTTGTCCTCTGCCATGATCTCACATTAATACAATGCAACCATCTATGAAGATGTGGACACGCGATAGGGGGTAATGGGACTTTGTGATCACTCTGTAGTTAACACTTTCACATTGTATTCAAGGGATCCTGGTAGATCCATTTAAACTGTAGACCCAGTCCCCATTGTTAGCATGCAATGGTAACATTATTCATTGTTTAGAACTTCTATTCCTCACATTTTAGTCGTGTCTTGTCCAAGTCTAGTTCCCGTTGACATGTGCAACGTACATGTAAAAGTGTAATGGACAGAAAAATCTACCTAGTACCATCTTACATCTTAACCAATTTTTGCTGTAATCGAGGGGTCCTGGGTCCCATACCTGGTGGAGGTACATTGCAGAGTGTTTCGGATCCCACTTGAAACTGTAGGTCCAGTTCTGATTAGCCTATCTGTGTATAAAGTGGTCTTAAAACATCAATTGAAGCCAAGTTTTGCTCCTTACAAATTCACGAACTAAAGCACACAGTTATTTGTTTTCTCTTCTCTCTTACGCTTGTCTCGTATCTTTTGACAATGCTGCACTTTTGTCATCGCGGGAACACTAGAACAATGCAAGCAGCTGATCTCATCACCCACACTCGCTGGTTGAGAATTCTACTAAATCACTAGAGGTGTATTCTAGGGCTGAGCCGAAACTGATGTATCGGTATTGGCATCGGTGAGTATCGGTTGATTTTCTTGTACCGATACCAAATATTTTCAGTGGCTAGGAAAGCTGCCAAAGGCAACAGCTCTTCTCAACATTTGTCCTTTTTAAAAGTTCGTTCACCCTTCCTTGTGACATTGGGAGACCAGCACAGGAAGTTCCATAGATTTTCCTAGAAACACTGGATAAAACCCCACCCTCTTGGGAAGCAGATGGCAAGATCAAACGCATGGGTAAGTGAAAGCTGAACCCAAACGTGACTGTGAAGGCATGTAACTGCTTAGTTAACGTTGTGAAAAATAAACCATTCATTGCCAATTTATGCTTGAAGCTAGTGGTGGTAAGATAGGTGGATGTTTTTAAACCACCCACCATGTTGATGCCTGGTCAGGTAGTTGTGAAGTTCTTGGAAAAGAGGGATGAAGGTCACTGTGAAATTAACTTTGTTTTATCTACGTTCAAGTGGGAAGGGGATTCAGCAATTTCTTCTTGTCCTCTTCCCTTCTGTGTCAGTCTTTTGTGTGACTGGTGGTATCGGCCAATGAGGGTTATTTATTTCCGCCGAGATTAGGTTGGGAACATACAGCTTTGAAAGACAGTACAGGCCATTCAGTTTAGCCTGCCATCAGCGTGACGATGCGAGAGTTCCACTGAGATCAGAGTTGCTAACTGCCTTAACAATTACCTATATCCATAACCTGACTTCAAGGGGTATTCGGTACTTACTGGTGTCTGTATTTAGTTTTTGTTTTTTAAAACGACAGTTTGAGAAGGTGATAGTTGAAGGAAATGAATAACAGGATTCTTTGTGTCGGTGAAACCCCCATTGATTAAGCCCCCTCGACGAAAGAGGCATCCTTCCTTTCTTCTCCATGGGGGAGGGGGCAGATCGTGTTAGCACGAGTAAGGTGATTGTTGACCTGTGTTGCTTAGGATGTTTTAATTCAATGGAAGCTGAGATGAAAACTGGAAAGAATATTGAGGAAAGCAAAGTGATTCACGGTCAGAGTAGAGAAATTATCTCAACGTGCAGAAGTTTATGAAGGAAGAAGATGACAGTGGTCTTGCGTTGAATGTTAAACAAGTGCAATGGCATGTTTTCGTGGCTACTGGTGTGCCATTAAGTACTTTGAAACTCATCTTAAACGAAAATGATCACAACACGGTAACTGGGAAAGGATTAGTACAAACCATGCAGAAGAAAGAACTTGATGTGGACCAATTTGACAAGTGTGCTATTCGTAGAACAATTCACGAATTTGACGATGCTGAAGGACAGTGTCCTACTTTAGATTTGTAAATATTTTTTTTTCTTAATGACATGGCAACATAGCACATAGCCTTTGCCAGTTTCATGTCTAGTGGAATTGTAACTTGCGCGAATTTCAACACTGCTCCTATGAGTCACGTGACATCTTCTGCAGACGACAAACATTTCCTGCTTTGCGCATGCGAGAGCTCAGGCTAAACCGAATGTGCTGTACTAATAAAGATTGAGTTCAAAAGTCTACTTCATACACACACAGGCTAATTGGGACTGGACCTACATTTTAAAATGGGACTCTAACTACTATGTGTCTATACTTTAAGAATTATTGTCATTATAATCAGTGCTTGAAGTGAAGGTGAATGCTGGGGATTTCTTCATACCTTGTTGCCTGAAAGTATTATGCAATGTACTCTATGTTATGTAACATAAGTTCACATGTTCTTCCTCATATGGTCTTATCTTATTTACACTGTATCTAACTGTGTGCATTTGTTGTAGGGTGATTCATGATGCCATGTCAGTGAAATGCGTTGAAGAAGAGCAACGGTGTATCATTAGTTGGTTCAGTTCTTGGGAAGAAGAGAAGAAACAAGCATTCCTTAATTGTCTCCTGGATGTAGTTTGCTGCGAGGCTACTGAGGATTCTTTGAATGAGGTACCAGCATTTTTCATATGTATATTTTGAAATTGTGTAAAAGTTTGTACAGGGTGTCCACATGAAACCTCCCTCATTTAAAATTACAATTATGAGGAAACTAACTATATGACGTAGAGCCTTGCAGTTTGCGGCATCTCGTAAAGCTACTCAAGACATTTTATTTCCTCTTTTTTTGGGCTGAGTAATTAGCAATGATGACAACGGCACAAGAGAGAGAGAATGCAGCGCATGGTGTGGCTGTCGGAAACAAAATCACCAATTTCAGTCCAAAGACATTTCAGATGTGCATTTGAATGGGAGCCACCAGATGTAAAGACAATTGAGGCTTTGGTGTGACAAGTTCCTAGCCACTCTTTCACCCCTGATGTGCTGATGCGCACATGGGTCAGGATCTAGTACACATTTTAAGGGTTACGAAAGTAGCCCACAAAAAAAAAGATGCTTTACATGGTGCCCCAAACTACAAGGCTATGTCGAGTAGTTTCCTCACAATTGTAATTTGAATTGAAATCGGGGATATTTCATGTGGACAGCCTGCATGTATATGAGATATGACATAAATTTTGGTAGCTTGGCTAGTCTTTTCCACTATTTTTATATTTCATGAAAATTATATAAATAATTTAACTAACACATAAAGGTCCTTGGTGCAACAACTCTTTGAGAACAAAAGTCTACCAAGCATCTGTTTCTTAGGTGACATGTGATCAGCACATCCAATCCCATCACCATTGATTTCTAGCTTTCTAGACAATCCTGTTACTACCTCTTTCAAAGTCTTCAACTTTTAAATTTTGTGAGCTGGCTATGTTATCATGTAGAAAAAATGTAGAAAGAAAAATGCTTCATTCTTTCTGTGGTCACAGCTATTCACTTGTTGATCACATCTCCATAAGAGTTGGAAAGCAGATAGGAAAGGCTGAAGTGCTTCTTCTTAACGTAGATTAAGTGGGACAAGTGCATGTTCTTGGTGGTGATTGCAACTGTTTGATGAGAAGAATCCAGTCAGTTCATGTGAATGAAACCTATTCCAAAATTTTTAAATGGAAGTTGTTCAAATCAGCTCGACATCAGTATTTGAAGAATCACACTTCACTGATTGATTTGGTTTTTATTTTACTTTGCTTTCCTTCCCATTTTTGTCTAATCACAAAGATGAGTGATGATATGATGCGATTTATGAAGGGACACTCACAAAAAACATTCTCGACCAGGCTGGGGATCGATCCCGGGACCCTTTCGAAGACACCCAAATATCAATCTCCCTTACCTCGAAGACATCCAAATATCAATCTCCCTTACCAACCATAGAATGAACAGCCAAGTAATTTGATTTGATTTTTGTTATTTAGCATTACTTTTCTGCCACTTTTGCCTAATGGCGATGATGAGGATGATTAAATAGATGAAGGGACACTCACAAAGAACACCCATGCCAGGATTTGAACCTGGGCCATCTGGCATTGTATCATGCTGTGCTAACCACTGACAGGCCTCATCATGAACCTGAAGAGTCCACAAAAACATATCACATTTTACATGTAATAACGTTGTGCTTCTAGTTTTTTGGCACAATGTGTACGAGGCCAGTATTAACACCACTCTATTTTTATTCTAGTGTGGACTGTCTTTTTCTAGTGGTATCGCAATAGATTTTCTTAGCTTTGAATTTCTGGCAGCTACAGCATTGCTATGTGAGTCCTTGTGTAGATGGGTATATTTCATATTTTTTGTTCACAGCTGATGTGAGCATGGGTCTACCAAGCTCAACACAACTTGGTTACATGTTCCACCTTATTTTATTAATACACTATATTTGGATTTGCTGTGTAGTTATTTGGGGAAATTTTCAGAATTGCATAAATTTGTAAAAAGAAAAAAGGGTATTCTATTGTATTGATATGAATTTTACCACTATTCATTGAACAAGGGGCCATAACTGGGAGACACCTTTGGTGTTAGATTTTCATTGTTCATGTACAGTGGCATGCCCAAAGGAAATGGAGGGGGAGTTGGTAGGGGTCATAACCCTTCCTTTTGATCCAGTATTTCTAATGAAAGAGAATGTCAAAAACAGGAAAAATAGCAAAATATACCCCCACCCTCTTTCGAAAATCTTGTGCAAGCAACTGAGTGAATAAATCATCCTTGTTGCCATTGTTGTTTACATACACATGTCATTACATGTTTTTCATTTGTTCAGAACAAAGCAATTTATTTCTTTGGAAAAAAGTAGAAATGCCACACACTAGGTGGCAGGATGTTCTGGTAACGATTTTTCTTACAGGTCAACTTCGCTCGACATCCAGTGACAAGAATATTTGAAATCGACTGCAGTTGTGTTTCGTAACTTTCCCATATTGAAAAAATCGACTGAAGTTCGCTTATAGAAGCGAAAGAGTTAATGTGTAACTGGCCTTTCCTAGCGAATTTTCATCCAAAATTTGTCTTTAAATATTGTTGAATATTTTTCATTTCTTAATACAGTGGAACCTCGATTTTACATTTTTCAGGAGACTAAGGTGAAGAAAACTTAAAATACAGGAAAATTTTATAACATTTTGCTATGTTGTGACCATCAAGATTGAATGTATAATGCAGGAAAATGTAAAACCGACATTTCACTATACTTTTGTACAATCTGCATATACTAAATGTATAATACATTTATTTTCAGTCTGTGAAGCTCTTGTCTCTGCAAACATCTCCAACTGTCTTCCATGCTCAGCTTCGTTTGTGTTCAAAGTGGTGTGGCTCATGGTCAGCCACTCAGCTAAATGAATTTCTAGCCAAGCTGGCAGTGAAGGATCCTGCATTTGTGAGAAATTTCCAATTACACATTCCAAATATCAACTTGGTGCATGGTCTATAGGTTTTGAGAGATTCCATTTGCATTTTGTACTGGAAACATTAATTTGTAAACAATGGCATCCAATTCCGGCTACACAGTTCAAGCGCAGCTACGATACATAGTTCTTTGGTTTGAGGAATGGAGTGAAATGCAACGAGGAGATTTCCTGCCCATCCTAGCTCAGAAATTTGCCCCTTCTGGCTACATTAATGGTGTAGTTGCTGGGATGGAGACAACGAGTTGTCAAGAACGACCGCCTAGTCTCTTCCAGTGTCGTATTAAGTTGTTCCATGAGTGGTTTGAGAACTGGGGATCGGAGGAGAGAGAACAGCTGATGAAACAACTCCGTGATCTTGATCCAACATTTGTCAACAAGTTCGAGGAAGAAATTCGAACCGTGACAGGATCAGAAGATCTGGAACCGGTAAGACCCATTACCGAATCGGAGGAATCTTTGAAAGATGATGATGGTGAGATAGAAGAAGTTATATGAAGACAGCAGAAGATTTTCTCTTCTGTCGTATTGATAGATGTCTTAGGTGTAGTGTAGATATTGGGTCTTGTTCATGACAAGAAAGGTAGTTGGGTTATCTTTGTTCCTTAACACTGAAAGAAGACTGATTTTTTTTTCATTGTTGAGACTTTCGACGGTGTAAAAGAAAAGAGCTTTAAATTGTCATGACATAGATTACCAATGAAGTTAATACTAATTATTATGAAATAGACAAACTTGAGAGATGATTTATATATTTGGGAATGACAAAAAAATCAAATACATATAATATATTTATGTAGAGTGATCTACGATATATTCTATTCATATTTTCAATTATTTATATTATATTATGGTGTGTTAGACAATGCAGAGTATGGAAAGAAGGAAATAAAAATGTCAGCACGAGTTGAAATACAGAATGATGCAAGTAATGAATGTGTGGTAGGACAAGGGTGAAAGTTGTGGACTGCATGGAATTTTGCAAGGGCTGAAAGAGTGATGTTGGGTTCACTACAATACCAATAAATGTTTTCCTAAACCCAGCATGAAGCTGCATTTGTAGTTTGTAATTTCAATCAAATTGGATGTACTAAATGGTCTGTAGGAACTATCTCTTGTTTCTGCAAAAGCTTGACTGTATGGAGAAAAGAGAAGTAGTTCTTGTGTAAAATAACAAACGCCCCCCCCCCTGGTGGAGTGGTTAGCACATCATGCTACAATGCCAGGGATCTGGTTTCAAATCCAAGCCTGGCTGTAGATGTTTGTGTCCATTTATCAATTACATCATACCATCACTTATCCCCGTCTTTGCAAATTCACCAAAAGTGGCACAAGAAGCAAAGCAAAATAAAGCAAATCAATCAAAAATCACAAAGCATGTTTCAGTGGTTTGTTAGGAAAATATTTACCTACATTGTCTTCGTCTTCTTCTGCCTCTTGCAGATTTGGGTAACCAGAGTACATTCTGTGACTACAATAATTGATCATTCCATTGACGATATGTAATTTAATAATTTTTGAGGGAAACTGCCTTCTAGAATATTTATATTATATTTTCTGGCACTCCAGAACATGTTGATTCCAGTTTAACTGATATTTTTAAATTTCTTCCACTGTTGCTTCAACCTTGTATTTTTTTCAGATATCTTCACTTTAATTTTGTTTCGTAAAGTTACTCCACGTAAGGACTGTGAAAATCTCATTTGTGAACAATTCTAGTTTAATCATGTTGACGAAGAGTCCAACATTCGCTACCATATAGAAGAACCGGCATTGAAATTATGTTATGGTATCTAATTTGAATTTATTTTCTTATGTGATTTTCAAACTTCCATTTAATCTATTATGTTTTATTGCATTTTTCTCAACCTTTCTCTCTCAGCCCTAACGAAGTTCTGTCCAGTTCAAATCTCTCTCTTACCTTAATCCTAAACCCATGTTCTTTAATCTCTCCACATATTCCTCTTGCAACTACTTGTGAAAAAAAAAAATATATATATATTTCCAACTTCTGTATACTCAGTTTTCTAACACACCAGAGTATGTGGTACACTATTTGTTTCAGGTATTAGTTGAGATAATGGTAGCTGTTTATGTATTCAAAATTATATTAGCTAAAGTAAAAACATTTATGAGCGAGCATATTTTTTTGTTATATATTTGTATTAGATATAAATGTATAGTATGAGTGCAGTGCTATATGTCTTTGGTATTTTTATATCTTAATGAATATTCATCATGAAATTGTATTGAGTAGAATCTCTGTGTGTTATAGTAGATTGTGCTAGTCATATGTACGAGTGTATTACCTTTCCCGCCAATTTTGTAAAGATACTCATACATAACAGCTTAATATTTATAGCCTTGAGTTTGTTGTGGATATGAACAATGTGTTTTGTGCATTCCAGTAAAATGAGTGAATGTGATAAACATTTATTTGATATAATAAGTGCTCTTGTGTTGCACTTTATAGAGTCTTATACTTATTAATGGTGGACCAAAACTTGATATATATATATATATATGAAATGAATCAATGAAGTAATAATAACATGTGGTGTAATGAGAGAGTATATTATTACTACAAAGTGTGTGTCAAAAGTTCCACTCATGGTTAGGTAAATTAATCATTTATAAAGACAAGATATTTATAGTGTTACCTTGTGAACGTGAAAAAAAACATGAAAAAGTTAGGCAACTTTTTAATATTGCTTGGGTCCCAGGTTCCAACCTTGCATAGTCATTGATTTCAATTTCTGTATGCCAAAGTTTTCTGCATTTTTTTCAACTCATATGCACATCTGCAGGGGATAGGAAGAGGTTAGAAAAAGGATTGTGACAGAGAGGTGTATGTTTTTCCACGCTGCATGGCGAATGTTCTGAGGGTAGTGGAGTACATCTCCGTCCAGTTTGCCTTTTCCTGGTTCTATCAACAAAAAGTGTAGAAACAAACATTGAATCTGCATGACACCATATAAAAGATGAACACATTTCTAAATTTAAAAATCTTGACGAATAATATGTCCATTGTGTTCTGCTGTCAAATAACAAAAATAAGGTCACTTTTATGTATGTGACAATTGTAGGTGCATTAAAGTATGCATTTGTAAAATATCCATATTTTACAAATGGGTATTTCAGTGCATCTACAACATGAATTTCATGTTGTCACTCGGTGCCTGGTATTGTTTATATGAATCACATTAGGACAAACGGTAGCAGCAATTGGGTGCCAAAACTGGAGAGGTGATCAAGGACAGTTTACTTTCTCTTGGTAGATAAGGTGAACATTGGAACAGTTGGATGTTTTTATGCTCAGCAGTATTTGTCGATTGTCTCTAGCTGCAATTTTCCCATAACTACCCAGTAAGTTACAATATTTGCACTACATTCTATTGCTGCACCAGAAGAAAATTAAATTGTATAATTTATTTCAATAATTACCCCTAAATGAGTCTGTAACATTTGACACACTTTTTTTTTAAGTTCTACTTAAAATATTCAGTTGTTTATATTAGAATGCTAAATTCATCAGACTGTATGACCTGTGTCAAATACAAGTAGGTACAATAATTAATCATGCCTTTATAGTCAGTCATATTTGTCAATGCAATTTTTGTTACACAGAAGAGAGAGGGCGTTTCTTGTATAGCTTTTCATGCTGAATTCGATTGTGTATTTAATCATTTTTTTTTATCTATCATGAAGCTTTGTTTTATGTACAAGCATGCTGCAACACTTTGTAAAACAATTTATCTTCTGTTTCTTGACATTTTTTTAAATAATTGGAGTAAATAGGCCTTTCTCTTCTTCCTCCATATGAACCCTACATGTTACTCAAGGTGTTTTGAACATGCTTATTTAGGATTTGAAATTATCCCCCATCTCCCCTTCTTAAGACATCCAAACTTTGGGTTTCACACGGATAGGCTGGAATCTACTTAAGTATGGCACAATAACTTCCACGAAGTGTTGCCAGATTCTGGTGAAAATTATTACTCCATTGCAAAAATGTTTGCAATGTGAGGAATGAACTTAATCATGAACAAAAAACAACAGAGTAAAGACTGTTCTATGACGATTTTAATAATAGTTTGAAGGCTTTCCTCTTGAATAATGGGAACAAATTTCCTTCTGTTAATATATGTAATATACATTTTTTTTTTCACATTTTACCTGAATACCACAAAACCACCGTGTGTGACGTAAAAGTTCTTTTGGATCAGTATTTGCCATCAAAAAAGAGTTTCATATCATTAACCTTTGTAATCTCACACATAAAACACTTTACCTATGTTTTTTTTTTTCATTTGTTTTGAACCTGTTAATTCTGAAGGGTCTCTTCCTTTCTTGTCTGAGGTGTGTCAAATGCAAGTTCTATTGTTTAGACTGCATATTTACAATGCAACTACACTCTTTACGTTTTGTTTGTGTACTACATGCTCCATGATATTTCTTCCCTTTTGATCTTCCAAGATTACTGTGAAAGGAACATTAAAATGTTGGTAACAAGCACTAGACTGTAGTGTTGTAATCTACATCAAGCAAAGTTGTGTTATAGATCAGGAATGGTATTTTTTTTAAAATTTGAAAACAAAATAAAAGTCTTGAATTATAATATGAATTTGAAATGATCTGAATATCAGCAGTGCACATTTTTTAAAATGAAAATTTTAACTATTATGTCTTTTCTTTCTGCTTCATTTGAGAGGTATATTGAACATTTCTTTCTGTTACACCACACCAGTAGTGTTTCATTTAATACCGATCAGCCAGCATAATTTAACAATAATCCCAGATAAAGTTAAGAGATAAAAAAAATGTTACTATTGTGTAGGAGCTGTGGTAGTGCTACAGCAAGAAGCTAAATTATTCTGTAAAACATTTATTCTCTTTCCTTAGAAATTTAAGTTTGTCTTTCTTCCTACTTTCATCAACCATGTAAGACATTTGATTTGAATATTGGTAAGCAGATATTAAAGATATGTATCAATATAACAAAATTTTCTCTTGCCGAAACTAATATACTCAGAGTTGAAAGCATTTGATGATGTTTAATATATAAATCTAGCAAGAGTGAAGGAGCTTGATGCACGGTCATTAGAAATTACTTGATTTACATGTAATTGATTATAGCTTGGCAATATAAAAAGGAAAATGGATAGTGAGTAAATAGTAGCTGTACAGCAAGCTATGTTTCTTTACTATTTTATTCTTGGAGTTAGTTATTTATAGGCCTATCTATCAATTAGATTTTTCAAAAGACCTATTCATACTGATGGTTGCTATTATGGAAATAATTCATAATACAAAGAGCTATAATAATGTGAAAGACTGATGACTAAATTGTTTAATTTCCATGTATTTTATTCTCATTTTAAATGTAAGAAATATTAAAAGCACTTTTATATTAATTGTGCAATTTTGCATTCCATGTACTATTCACATTAATGGTGTTTGAAAAAAGTTTGTATTTGGAACTTTGGTTTCTTATGTTGAATATTTTTTTCCATTTAAAATACATTCCATTAATATTGATTTCATTGTGTTGTTATGTTCTTAAGAAGTAGTAGATTGCTGGGACCCTGTTATAGAGTAGAACCTCTTTTTTATATCCTAGTTAGTAGAGGTCTGCATAGACAGGTTTGATCTGCTTGAGTAGACCTGTTCTACCTGCGTATCATTCATCAGGACTTGCCTCTCCTTGCAGCTTGCAGCGCAGTGTCATCTTGTAGCCTCCTAGCTGAGGGTGGAGTAATGGCCATGCCCATGCATGCATGCGAATTTTATAATTCATCCTGGAACTTTCAGCCTGTCTGACAAATATCAGCTCATGAAGCAGATGTTTCCTAGGTTCAACACTGTGTGTAATTTTTATGTATTTTATTTGGGAGGGTATTCATGTGCGGACATGTCGGTAGGGTTTCTTTTGATCTTATTAAAGACTTTGTTCATTGGTTTGTAAAGTAATAATAATAATAATAATATGTTGGTTACTATAGTTTCAACACAGTTCAAAGAGCACCCGAATGTGAATGGCACACGATGCCACTCCTAAGGAACAGGTAAGCATTCCACATGTGAGTACAGAATGGCGAAATGGAGAAAGAAAACTCATAATGAGACTTCCAACAAGCAAATAAATACCGCCACCCTTCCAGGAAGAAGAGCCTGTCTTTCTTACGATATTGCTACATTATCAGGGGGAAGATCAATACATCTTGAACCGACCATTCACAAGGAAGAAGTGGATCCTACTCCCCAACAAGCTAAAAATGGGAAAAAACTAATAGACAGTCTGCTGATTGAACTTTTTCAAACAACAATTGCTTATGCAGTAGCTCAATGCCTGTTTTTCACAGAAGACAAATGGTCAAACAAGCCTGACAATTCTAATCCCGAAAGTGCTACATCTCTTAATGCCAGAACATTATCGCCCCATATCATTTTTATGTGCTAATTATAAATTACTGACACAAGTATTAACACATCAATTACGACATTTTACAACCATCCTACTAGCCCCAGTCAATTTGTGCATGGAGCTGATGGTAACATACTACCGTTCTAACTAGTATATGCGACATAATCGCTGCAAGGAATTAGGCTATGCTTATATGCTTGTAGATCCAAGAAATATTTGATAAAACACATCTGTTCACTGATGTGGAATATGATTGAATCCTAGTCTACAGCCCCTGGCCATATTATTAGATGCACCGCAATTTTTTTTTTGAAAATAAGAGTTTTGAAGGGGTAACTTGTACAAAATTGACCATTGGTTATCTGAAAAGTTTCCTGTACGTTATTTGATCTCTGGCAAATACGAGTAATACATACAAATGAACTTTCTTGCACAACATTGATAACAATAATAAAAATAGTAATAATAATACAAAGTAATGTAATTCGACACAGTGGACACTTTTAACAGTTCTTACTTTACAACATTAAAAATGTTGCAATAGGGTTCTTTGTGGCTGAACTTTTGATTATTGTAATGATCATTATGGAAAGAGGAGGTACTGATTTGTTGTTACAAACAATACAATACCGCCAACACCAAACGTCATTCTTGTTGAACGAACATGCCGCAGTTCAATTCAAGCTGAGTTGAGAGGAGGACGTCTTGTGAATAAGTGAATCATATTTGTGTTAAATTTTGCAGTGATAGTGTGTTTGTACACTGTCAGTATATTTTTTTTAAATTTAATTATTAACATTAATAATTGACACCGAGAAAGATTGCTGAAATTAAGACAGTAATAAAGACTAAATGTTCTCTAATCAAGAGATTTCTCAAAGATCTGAGGTGTCTAAAGCATCTGTGAAGCGAATAGAGAAGAAAATTGAATCTGGTGGAGAGTGTGAGCCACAAAGGAAAGACAGATGTGGGCGTAAAACGGTTTTTACTCCAAGATCCTTACGCTGTTTGAAGAACATTTGCCTCACGAATAGATTTGCAAGTACAAAGGAACTTAAAGATAAACTTCAAGAGAGCGGTGTTCGTGCATCTGAAAGAGCAGTAAGGCTTAGGCTTTCTGATATGAACCTGATGGCACTCAGACCTGCTAAGAAGCCAACCTGCTATGATTCGTAAACTTTTTCATTGGGCAAAAGCTCTCAAAGAAAAGATTTAAACCTTTGTAGATCTATAAGCTTTAGTGACAAGTGCACGTTTGAATAAATCTCTGTTTGTGAGAAGACGTCCAGGTGGAAAATACAATCCTGGTTGTGTTGTGCAGACTGCCAAATATCCAATAAAAGTTACGATTTGGTCAGTTATTAGTGGCAAAGGTACAGGACGTCTGTATTTCGTTCAAGGAACAATGAGGCAAGAACAGTATAGGGAAGTGCTTAGAAGAAAGTTTCTACCTCAAGTAAGAGAGTGGTTACCAAATGGAGAACAGCTTGTTTGTATTCATGCAGGATGGAGATGACATACCGCAAAATCAATAAAACAGTTTCTACAGAGTGAAAATGTCCCTCTCTTGCCCTGGCCAGGAAACTCTCCAGATATGAACCCAATTGAAAATGTTTCGTACCTAATGAAACAAGAAGTGGCAAAGCAAACAATTACAACAAGAATTGGCCTAATTGAAAAAATAATTCAAGTGTGGAATCACCATCCTCATATGAAGGAGACGTTACAAGCATGCATTGATAGTATGCCAAGACGAATCCAAGTACTGATAAAGGCCAAAGGTGGCTCAACCAAATGTTAAAATTGACTTCGAGTCGTATGTATTGTATAGCTAATATTCAAGAAACACAGTAAGAAATTAAATTTGTAATTATTAATGTGTCAACTAATTGTTGTTTTTTGTTAAGGTTCACATGTAATCATGTAATAAATTAAAGAATAAAAAATGGAGAATAACAAAAAATTTAGACGAGACAATAACATATCCTTAAAATTTTGCATGAAATTTGGAGGTGCATCTAATAATTTGGCTGGAGGTGGTATGTCTGAAAATATTTCAAACCAACTATTGTACCCTGCAAGCTTGTAGTTTGTACATGAGATACTGTGGAGTAATTCTTTGCACATACAGTGGAACCTCGATTTTACATTTTTCACGGGACCAAGCTGAAAAAAATTAAATTCTGCATAAATTTTATAGCAATTTGTTCTATTGGGACCATGAATACTGAATGTATAATGCGGGAAAATGTAAAACCAAGGAACATAAAATCGGGATTCTACTGTATATATTTTTCTGTTTCTAGTTGATAGGGCAGAAATGTGTGAGTTAGCAAAGGAAAGTAGTGAGACAATTCGCTTACATGAAAAGTTAAAAACAAACTGATTTGGAAAGCAAAAATAATAATTATCTCTTTATTTTACAGAGCTACAAAATTTTATTTATTCATTTCAAATTATATTTCTGGTTTATAGTATTGTTTTCTTCAATAGCTAATGCAAAACAATGGTGCCTTCGCTCTTGTAGCCAAATTTATTAATTTATCCCCATTACACCATTATTTTCAATAACCTTTCTGTAGAAGTGAGATGACTCCTTTGGAGTACGGGCTCTTCTGGGATTGTTGTAGTCCACTGCATACAGTCCAAATTTTTGCCTGAAATAAGAAACATTTTGTTAGAAATTGCATTTATAGGGCCACACATTGGCAAGTATTGAATAAATGGAATTTTAATAACATAATTTAAGTATTTATGAATGTGTGTGTGTATGCACACACATTTATGTATGGGTTAAAACTATTTTTCCCTGTGCTTTGCAACATGTTATGAAAGGAGGTGTAGAAGTAGGGTCCTGACATTCACGATTTTGATGATTTGTGAAGGTGATGCGATCAGCACCATGCTGCAGGTGCCTTTTCTTCAAGGTTGTTGCCAGGATTCATTTTGTTAAGGCTGGGTGAATCTCGCAGCTGCTTTTAATTCCAATTTTCCACCAACATTTTAAAAATTCCTGTCAGCAACACTGCCATTTGATATTAAGCAACATTTTCTTCATTGTTATCCATTTCAAGTGGCCGCGGTGGCTCAGTCGGTAACGCGTCTGACTACCATGCTAAAGGTCCCGGGTTCGATCCCCGGCCGGTTCAAATCCGGGAACTTTTCTAACGGTGGAAGCGGCCCCGGCGCCTACCCAGCGTCGAATAACATGGGTACCTGGGGGAAACCCTGGGGGGTAAAGGCGGTCAGGGGCGTGATGCTGATCACATCACCCCCACTCACGACCGGATCAAGAAAGTGTGGGGCGTTACCCCCACACCCCCTATACGCCTTCATGGCGTGGTGCTATGCACAGGGGAACACTTTACCTTTTTTTATCCATTTCAAACAAGAGGATTTCTTTTATTCCCTTCACTGAAACTGAGAAGAATCTGTCTTCCATTCTTTAACCTGGCACTACTCTAGGTCTGATTTGTGAGCATGGCGCTTGCACTACGTATTTTCGTATTTATAATGATTTTGTTTGCTAACTTTGACTTGGATCAGGAAGTTCATGCAATACAGTGTGTCCGAGAAAAAAATATACCAATAAAGAATTTAAATAACTCAACAACCGTTAACGACAGAAATGTCAAATAACGTTTATTTGGAAGAGAAAAAAAAATCATCTTAGTAGATCTCAATGTGTACTCCTTTGGTGGCGCGATAAACATCAATCTCAACCTCCATCCAAGTGTTCTTCAACATTTGATGAGTGACGGAGCCACATGCATCGATAATTCTTTCACGGAGATCATTGAGGTCTTGCACAGGTGTTTGGTAAACCATAGTCTTCACATAATCCCAAAGGAAAAAGTCCAAAGGAGACAAGTCTGGTGACCATGGTGGCCATTTAATGGGTCCACCCCTCCCAATCCAATTACCAGCGAAATTGTTATTAAGGAAGTTAGTAACACAACGGGCATAATGTTGGGGGGGGGGGGCATCCTGCTGAAACATGTACACATGAGGTATACGAGGTACAGCATACTGTTGCAACATTTGCAGGTAACTTGCACCTGTAACTGTAGCTTCCTCAAAGAAAAAGGACCCAATTACTGAATCTCGTGTCAAACCACACCACACATTCAACTTGGGGCTGTCGCGTTCATGTTCAACAACTGCATGGGGATTCTGCTCACCCCATATTCTACAGTTATGCCTATGCACTTTTCCGGAAATGTGGAAGGTAGCCTCATCTGAAAATCTTATGCGTGTTAGGAATTCATTGTCATCATCAATGCGTGATAGCACTTCACTAGCATAATCAAACCTAGCGGGTTTATCACTGCACTTTAGTTTCTGAACAAGCTGTAACTTGTAGGCTCTAAGCCTTAACCTTATATGTACGATATCATGCACAGTAGAACGTGAAATTTGAAGTTGAGAACCAGCACGTCTCACAGATTTACGCGGGCTTCTCTGGAAAGATTCCTGAACTGCAACCACTTTATCCTCGCTCACACGCTTCCGACCACTACCTTTCTTCCTCAACAAAGACCCTGTTTCCAGCAATTGTTTATGCCATTTAACAATGTAATGACGTTCTGGTGCTTCCTGTCCATATTGTTGATGGAATCTTCTTTGTACCGTTACAGGAGACTTCAATTCTGCAAACCAAAAGCAGCACTCAACTTTCTGACGAACAGTAAACGGCGCCATTGTACAGACTACTCACGAACAAAGCCACGCATGCACTTAATTATGTTACGATTTTTTCCCTTCTGGTGGTAAAAAAAAATCCTTTCTTCCCTCTTCCAAATAAACGTTATTTGACATTTCTATTGTTAACGATTGTTGAGTTGTTATTTAAATTCTTTATTGGTATATTTTTTTCTCGGACACACTGTATATGTATATTTTGTTTATGAATAATACACATTTTTATATTTCACTTACTTTAAGAACCAAATAAAATCTCTTGGAACTCATTACCAGGTGAAAATATGGTTGCTTGTTAGTGAGCACCATGCTCCCTTCTTGCGCCTCCAACACCACTGAAACAAAGGCTCATAGAGCGTCAGCGATGACTCATATTTCGGATTGTTGTATCATATTGAAGGGGATACTTGGAAAGGAGTTAGATGAGAGCTTGGCTCTCACACTTCCACGAATCTTGAATTACAAGCATTTAAAAATTAAAGTGAGTGCAGAGCTCACCAGCGAGTACTGGCGGGCTAATGTACTACAGCTTGATTGATATGAAATGCAAATTCTTTATATATTTTAAGAAACTGTGAAAACTATAGTCAAATACTTACAAATTGCCTGCTAGTTAACTATATTTTTCTAGCAGAAACATTCCCTAATATAACTTGGACTGATATGCATGTAGAAATTGTTGACCACCAGCAAATGTGTTCAGTCACATCCCCCATCTCTTGAATTATTGAGAGGGTGCATGCCCTCTTTTCCCCTGCTAATGGTGTCTGTGCACACATACAAACTGCAAGTGTTAAAAAGACTTCAAATAATTAGAACAATAACTTACGTATAGCCACTTATCCATTCAAAATTGTCCAGAAGACTCCATGCCATGTATCCCTTTACATTGCAGCCATCCACTCTCACAGCTTTCAGCATCTCACTGATGTAGCCCTAGAACAAAGCATACTTGCCGTTTGTAGTAGAAAACGTTCAGTGGAGGGATTTTTGGTTGAGCCGTGAGATTAGCTGGGAGCGACTTGCTCCTATGGTTTAACATAGTGACAATGAGACAGCAGGGGAGATGCTTTGCGGAAATTTTGCTAGCCAGGAAGATACCATCCCCCTTAACTTTGAGCATTTATCACAGGAGATATTATAAGTTAATAGTCACAGATATTCTTTGGGCTTAACTGTCCTCGCAGAAGAAACCACTAGGTTGAATTGACAGTATGGTGTGTTTTCATCATATTATGTTAAAAGATTCTCCATTGGACTTGTCCCTTTTGCAATAATTTTACAGGAGATATAGCAATCAATCAACAAACTTTTTTAATATATTTTTATACATTTAGCGTTAATGTATGGGGAATGCTCATTACATATTATGCAAACTACAAGGTGTACAACTTTGCTTCCGCCGTTTTCCGACAGGTGGCAACAACAGGAAGTAGCGGTCGAAAGAAGCAGATCGCAGACGTCACGCAGTTAGCTTGGACATCTGTCAAGATAACCCCATTCAAACATTAGTCGAGTGGTGTGTGCATCGTGAAGTTGTTCGCGATTGAAAATGTCAGTGTACGAGCCAAATTCTCGCCATTTGTGGGAGGTTCTACTTTTTTGTTTCAATATGAAGAAAACTGCGGCTGAGGCTCATCGAATGCTCTCCACTACGTATGGTGAGGACGCTATAAGTGAGAGAACCTGTCGTGAGTGGTTTCAACGCTTCAAGAACGGTGACTTTAACGTCGAAGACCTGCATAGTGGTGGAAGACAGAAAGTTTTCGAAGATGCAGAATTAGAGACATTCCTGAGTGAAGACTCGCGTCAAACTCAAGAAGAATTGGTATGGGTATAATTCAGAAAGAAGGAACTTGGGTCCCGTATGAGCTGAAACCAAGAGACGTTGAACGGCGTTTGTGTGTTTGTGAACAGTTGCTTCAGAGGCAAAAACGGAAGGGATTTCTGCATCGGATTGTGACCGGGGACGAAAAATGGGTTCATTACGATAACCCAAAATGCAAAAAATCATGGGGATATCCTGGCCATGCTTCCACGTCGATGGCCAAACCAAATATTCATGGCTCCAAGATCATGCTCTGCATTTGGTGGGACCAGCTCGGCGTCGTGTACTATGAGCTGTTAAAACCAAGTGAAACAATCACAGGTGCTCGTTATCGAACGCAATTAATGCGTTTGAGCCGAGCATTGAAGGACAACGGCCGCAATACAGCGAGAGGCACGACAAAGTGATTTTGCAGCATGACAACGCACGACCCCACGTTGCCAAAGTGGTGAAAACGTACTTAAAAACATTAAGATGGGACGTCCTACCCCACCCACCTTATTCTCCAGACATCGCTCCCTCTGATTATCACCTGTTTAGATCAATGGCTCATAAACTGGCTGACCAACACTTCCGATCTTATGAAGAAGTCAAAAAGTGGATCGCCTCCAAAGATGAACAATTTTTTAGACGCGGCATTCGTACGCCGTCCGAAAGATGGGAGAAAGTAGTGGCCAGCGATGGACAATACTTTGAATAATGCCTGGGTAAGCAATGTTTTTCATTACAGCGTCATATTTTTGGGGAAAAACGGCGGAAGCAAAGTTGTACACCTTGTATTAAAAAAGCTTCTAAAGCAGAATGTAAGCAAATTAGTTAAAGAATTTAATAATTGGCTACACTGGTTGTACACATTGAGGGCATGGGAGCCAAGGCAAGTGGCTATCTAAAAACATGTGCCCTGCTTGCTCAGTTCCACCACAAATCTTGAGTTCTTTACATTTATAGTAGAAGAAAAACTAAAAGCTACCAACTAACCTTGTAGTAGCTAATTCTGCCAGTATCATTCAGCTCACCAGTATCTGAAAACCCATTTTCAGTAACAAAGATGATTGGGTTATTGTACTCCTTCTTGATCCAATTTAGAATCTTACGGAAACCCCAAGGGACAACCTGCAAGGAAATTAATTATTTTTAAGAAAAATCAAGTTGCAATATTTCAAGGAAAATAAACCAGGCGTTACGCAGAGTTAGTAGATCAATATAAGCAAAAAATAGGACACTGTTCCCGAATGCAGGACATAATCATTCACTGTAAATACATAATATTAAAAAAATATATATTTGCAAATAATAAAAAATTGATGCGTTTTCATTTAAAAATAATACATTTTAAATTAACTTTTTAGTGAAAAATATTTACATTTAAGGTTAATAACATTATTTTGTGTGTTTTCAAGTATATATTTCCGAGGAGCATTGTTTTCAACATTTGAGTACTAGTAAAAATAATCACTCCACTACGGGGCTGCCTTCAGGCCCAGGCTGACCACTCTTAAGATCATTATAAAATTCAAGTATAATTCCCGGTTTTCAAGGCGAATTTTGCAAAAATTCAAGGGTACAAGCAAATGTTTTCTCTGTACCTGTTAATTGTGTAAGAATTTCAAATTTACCTAATAAATTCAAGATATCTTATCTTGCAATAATCTTCCATCTGGCAGATGCAAAGGACACTTACACGCAGCTTCCTTTTCCTCATTCGATAGAAATAAAAGCTAAACTATGAAAATCTTGCCTCAGGGCATTTATAAATCATATCCAAGTAATAATGAGAAGTCCGGTGAGGACAAAAGGATAAGAAAGACAAAGTGTTTGTGGAATCTAGAGAAAATTAGGAAGAATGGGACATTTTCTGCAATTGAGCGAAAAATTAATGAATAAACAGATTAGGATGAGGAAGGCACCAGAATTGGAGAAAATGAAAGTGAATAAAAAAAATACTGTTTAACGCCATAGAATAAATAAAAAGAAGAATTGGGAAGAGCAAAAAGGAAGCTTCAGTAAAGAAATAGGTTACGTTTCAGGCAATAAAGAAGACAAAAAATTAAAGAATGAACCAAGTAAAATGAGACATAAACAGCTTAGAAATTAGATTAATGGAGAATCACAGAAGCAGAAGGAAAGCTAGGTGGAAGAAAAATTGAACTGAAAATGGCACAGGGTAATGTATATGTATCGTACAAAAATCCATTAATAGGCAAATATATTATGGTAGGTCCATCCTCGGGGCGGCTTATAGGACTCGTCACAAGGAGTTATTTAACACTCTTCTCTAGGCTAGAAATCTTACCTTCAACCAGGGAGAAGCCGTTTTAGGCCACAAAGGGTCAAAACTCTCTATGGTCATGGTATCCCTCATCCATGAGGGACTGGGCCCTTCAACTCCTGACTCCGAGAGACGGGTTGTGTAGTGGTTGAGGCCAAAGAAATCAGAGGTCCCTGAAATGCAAGACCAGTGTCTTACATGCCATGAACTTGCAACTTATATTCACACATAATGAATGCTTCATATAATTGTTTTGCTACCTTCATAGTATTTCCCAAATGAGTAGGTAAATGTTGGAATGAATGAGAGAGGAAAGAAGAGTTTACAGGATTCTTGTTGGGGAACCTAATGCTAAGAGAGCTGTAGGAAGGCCAAGACGAAGATAGAGGGATAACATTGAGATGGACCTAAAGGAAATCGGTAAGGATGGAAAAGATTGGATTGATCTTGCCCAGGATAGGGACAGATGGAAGGCTTGTGTTGTTGCAGCCAGAGAGTTACTTAGTTATTTTAATTTTTAATGAAGAATATTCTATTTAAACAAGGAAGAAGTACGTTCTCTTTTACATATAAGATATTTGTTGCTCCAAGTAGATAAAATACTATAACATAAAATATGCTACATTAATCTGACAGCAAGTGTGAAGACAAAGTAATATACATTATTCAAGATTCTTCCTGTATCTTCCCTAGATCTCAGTACATGTTTTTGTTTAGCAGTAAAGTGTCAAAATGTGGATAAAATCTAGAAGGGAAACTTTTGTATATCATCTAAATTTACCTTTGACGTATTCTTTCTCTTCTGTTGTAAATCTTGGCAATCTTGATTCTCTTCTTCCTTCTTTGCGGCTGTGTGTGTCTATGAGTTCCCTCATAACATCTGGATAATCTCCTTCCCTCGAGAAGATTGGATGTGCAAACCAACCAAGCTGTGTAATAACAATAACTATCACTTATAGAGTACAAATAATACACAGATAAACAGAAAACAAGCTCATGAAATAAGCCAAAAATGTTGTTGATCACTTAGGGTACTGACCTGCAATAGATTCTCTTAAGTTTATCATTTTACTTTGCACAGCAATTTTCATTAACAGAAGTGCAAATATTCTGATAAATTTGAATTTTTTGGTGTCTGAAATGCAATATGTCAATGTAAAGCAGTACTTGCTAAATTTATTTAATTATGAAAAGATTCTCCCGGGATATCGACCTGGTGAGTTGAGATGAGAGTGACGTTAGCTCTCGAAAGCCTGGAATCCTTTCCACGACTCATGGTTGATAGCCCAAGAGAATATTTTCATCATTCGTGTCTAGGAAAGCTTCAAAACTTTCTTCTACTTTAATGATGTTGTCCAGAGGAAACAAAAAGATTCAATTAGATCCAGTCGTTTGAACCAATTTAAACCAAATTTTATATTTGACAACAAACCCAGACATAATTGCACTAATACTCTTTATGATTATGCCAAAATTTATTTATTAATATTTAATTTCAAGGGTATATATTAATTAATGTATAAAGTTGAACAAATTTAAAAGGTATTTATGAGTACAATTGTTGGTATTAGAACATCCGACATTTAAAGTAAGAATTTTCTGGACCGTGGCTACGCATAAGGTTGAGAACCACTGTTTTAGGGAACTTGATCTCTTCTATTGTCTGGAAACTGTGATCTTTGAGGGTTGATTTCAACTTGGAGAAGAGGAAGAAGTCTGCTGGTGCCAAATCAATGGAGTAGGCTGGTTGTGGGACAACAAGTGTCTGGTGCTTTGCCAAAAACTCCCGGGTAACAAGTGAGGAATGAGCACATGCATTATTGTGATGATAATGAACCATCCAGGACTTGTTCTTCCACATCTGTGGCATATTGCGCTGCACCTTTTCTTGTAATTGTTGCATGACGTTAAAGTAGAACACTGCATTCACTGTGGAACCGTGAAACACAAACTCGATTCTCTAGCAGTCGAAGAACATGATTAACATCTTTTTAACGAGGAATCTACTCATTTATCGTTCTTGATGGAGATTCAACCTGATCTTAAATGCTGTGTTGACCTGAAACATTCCTCGCCATAGGCTTCATGTAACACATCGTAAGTCTCTTTGAAAGTTTTATTCAATTTCACACAGAATTTAACACATACTCGATGCTCTTCCCTTCCAGTTACTTCATAGTAGGGAAACTGAAAATTGCGGCAGGCACTCAACACACCTGCACTCAACACGATCTACTGCATTACTGCGGTTAGCAACGGCTTTGAAAATGGGCCAAGTTAATAACTAAGGACACCACCACTGTTGGTTATCTTCAACGAATTTATATACAAACTTAACAAAATGAGTTCGGATTCTTTTTGAACAGCCCTTGTATAACAAAAGTTAATACTTTAAAAGTTAAGTTTGAAAGTCATATTTATATATCAATGTTTATCAGGCTTCTTCTGCTGTGTGGTTATGCAAACATTTTTGGATGAAATAAATTAAAATATCAGTACTTGCCCACCAAGGGAAATTCCCGATTCGAAAACCTAATTATGTTTGTTACCTTGTGGAGAGTCTTGTTCAGTTACCTTGAATTGAAGAGAATTTTGAGCTGCTTGAATGTCTTCCGATGAATTTGTTTTTGGTTCAAACCAATGTGAATCAAGTGTAATGCCAACATGTCCTAGTGAAAGAGAAAAAGCTTAAGCTGATTGAGTTAAATTACACATTTTTTAGCCTCCACTGGCAACAAGATATATTGATACTGAAAGATAATGGATGTATCTACCATTAATTTCTAATCTTGTCAAGGTGAGTTACATTAGCAGGTAATATGTAGAGATTACAATTGAAATCAAATTATAAAAATGTTAATAATTAAGCAAAAAATAACTTTTTTGTACACTTTATATGTCTATTTATCTATGTAGCTATCTTTCCCTTTCTTTCACTCTATACACACACACACACACACACACACACACGTACACAGGAGGAGTGAAAGAGTAAATTTATAAATAAATTCTAAAATATAATTTTCTCCACAATATATTCATAATGCACAATGGAAATTACTATAAATGATATAGTGTAGAGATATTTGACATATTCATGTGGGTGTGTCTTCCTGGTAAAAAATAACAAAATTTAATTTTACTTGGGATATTTTTATAACTTCTTTTTTTTAAGCTTGTCTGAATATGCATCTCCTCAAAATTAATATTTAAACAATTCTTATGAATTTTATTTACCTTATCTGCAGCAATTGACATTACATTTAAATCAATAAAAGTTGCAAGAATACAGATTGGTATGTTGCAGGGCTGCCATTAGGGGTGTGTGATGCATGCCACCGCACAGGGCCTCGCGCTTTGAGGGGCCTCGCACTTTGAGATATGTAATATTATTGACTCTTTTATTCACATTCCCTTCTCGTGAAAAATTCATCACATTAGAATAGATAAAATAAAAGAGATGAAGCCACATTAGGAATACAGCTTTATTTACAGTCATACTATAGAAAAGGAAACCAAAATCGAAAACGGGTACAGTGAGCCTCCTGTGAAAATAAAATTTCAGCACTAACAGTGGAGTATTGAAACCGAGCTCCCAGGCCCCAAATTTGAGGATGGGGAATTTACATTGTTGGTAAATTGAGAACAGATGTCAAGAAGAGGATAGACCATGACAGGGAAACTTATCCTGATCAGCATTTTGCCTTTTGTGTAAACGGATCCGCAACTAAATAGAAATAAAGATTTGGAGATACTTTTATTTCTACTTCCTTGAAACCCAAATCCAAACCCTTGCAGATATCGCGGATTTTACCACTATGCCAATGAACCAAAAAAGGCTAACCCCGGGTGGTATTTGAAGAGTGGATGAGGGTGAATTGCCCTCTGGTTTCTCTATCCCCCTGTAGTCAAAGTTGACCTGATTTCCGCCCACTTCGGGGGAAAGTCGAAGAACCTTGTCCTGTGGTTGCTAATGTTTTGCTCTTAGGGAAGCAAATGTATGTTCTAATTTTTATAATGTTCCAATGCTAAAGGAGCAGTTAACTGAAGTTCCTCACATTGGAAATTTTTCAAATAGCACAACGGGCTCTCCTCCCTCGCCAGATTATTGACAGAAACTTGTGTCGTCAAAATTTGACTTCAATTATGGGATTGACCAGGGTGCACACAGAGGTGGGCAGATAATGGCGAGGACCACATTATCAAATATGCGTATTTGGGGTGATTTTTTTAAAAATAATATAAAATTCAACATTATACATTTTTCTTAAATATATATAATATTGTAATATGTAAAAAAAGTTTGCAAGTTGGCACCAGCTGCAATATGTGCAATGAGGTGGGAGAGAGGGAAATCAGAATGTATATCCTTAGTAATGCATTTACTTTAGCTGGTTTCAAGTCACTTTTACTACCAGGTGCAAACATATTTCGTTCCTTAGGTGAACGGAATGATGAATTTCGGGGGGAAGGTAGATCAAGTAAAGTGTAAAGCTAAGTGATTTCAGTTATGAAATAGTTACGCTGTCATAATTAAATGCTTTATGAGGATTATGACATGATGTGGACGAATGCCATTGGCCTTGGGTAGGAGGGGATGGCGACCCCTGGGATTGACAACGTGAGGGATACATTTTATCTGAGATGTAATCTACATTGTGCTCTCTAAAAGAATTTCCCTCAATTATATCTTGCATAATATTTATACTTCCACAACACATGTGTAAAGAATAGCGTTCGTAGTAGACAAGTGTTAAGTGAAGGATTTTGTTCGAGTCTTGGGGGTAGTTAGGGGAGATTCTTTGCATAAGCAAAGGGACTTAGCTGCGAATACCATTCTCTCACACACCCCTCCCCACTGCACCTAGAGCATTGGTAAAGATTTTAAGTAACACACAAATATTTATATTCGTGTATGGATATATACGTATGTAAAAATCAAGACTAGATCAGGCTGCACAGGTTTTTGCTGCAAACCACCGACAACCTTTCACAGCATGAAGAGGACATAAATATGATCCACTTTTCTTTATAATGTTTTGTTGATTTAAAGTCGATGAGGTTTCATTTCAACTTTATGACTCCTCAAAAATCGGCATTTTTATCCTATATGTTTGCAGTCACGAATCACATTTTTCTACCAGGAAACTACGAAATCTTTAGTATGCTATGGATAGATAGGAAAGGGTCGCCCTCAGGATATTAATATAACTTAGCGAGCCACTAAAGAACGATAAGCAACAGTACATGAATTGAGTGAAAGTGAAAATCAGGAATGTCTTTCTGCCAGCTTCTCTGCCAGCACAATCCTGCTTCCATAGAGTATTAATGTCTCTATGTTGGTAAAGGTAAAGTTCCCCATACATATAGCACCATGTCATGAAGGCACATTTAGGAGATGTAGGGGTAGGCTCTTACACATTCTCGATCTCAGCCATTTTGGAGGTGATGTGATCAGCACAATGCTCCAGCTGCCTTTAACCCTGGAGTTGCCCCAGGGGTGCTCCCAGGTGCCCATTTATTTCAGGCTGGGTGGGACCCCAGAGCGGCTTTATGTGGGGACAAGGCCAGAAAAATTCGAACCTTAGATCACCCATCCCGGGAATCGAAACCGTGTCTCTGGCATGGCAGTCAGACGCTCTACCAACTAGACTACCGCAGCTCTTATGTATGTTTGCAACGATGAATCTGTAGTGCATGGCTACATACATACAGGATAAAATGTGTTTTTTTTGAGGGCCAATAGAAAGCCGAAACAGGTCGTGAAGTAGCAAAAAGTTATTAATTACAGAAAGTTATTTGTCTTCATGTCCTCAACACACTGCCAAATTTCGTTGGTGGCTCAAGGGAAATCCTTGTGTTGAAGGCGGTGTAATAATTATGCAATATTAATAACCATCTTGGTTTTAGGGTAGAATTTTACGAGGAATTGAAGGTGTATACATTTTCATTTTTCAAAATATAATGGCCTCGTGGGTATAGTTCGGTCAAGGCCTGCTGCTTCCTAACGGTGGCCCTGGTATGTTACCTTGCTGCACACGTCTGAATTCTTCATCATAGATATGATAGGCTTTGGCGTGAGCATGAAGGGTTGTGTGGGCACAGAGGTATTCCCCGATTCCATTTGCCTTAGTACCTGGAGCAAAGAAACCCACAGAATACCCTACAAAGCACTGGACCCACGGTTCATTGAAGGTAATCCAGTACTTCACCTGGAAACAGAAACTTTCTTTTAGACTCGACATAAAAAATAACACATACATTGTTTACACTCATGCCACTGGATGCAGTTTTTCCAATTAATGTAAAAAAGGAACTGGATGCCTGAATTGATAGTTAACCAATTGCTTAGTTATAATCAATGGTTTCATGGTGGAACTAGAACCTGATTTATAGGTCCAAATAAGCAGGCAAAAAGGCAGTAAAATTAGGAAAATAGGCACAAAAAATAAAAAAAGCCTTGTATTCATATTCTTCCCCCCCAAATTCAATACTTCTGTTACATTAGCAGATGTAATGTCGAGTATTGAACAATGTTTACTTCAACGGAAACTATTGTATATTTATACATTGTTCATTCATTTTCAAAACAGAAAATGGTTAAAATTATCTGTCCTAACATCAAATAATGTCAACAATTGCTCTCCAGTGATGAATTATTTTTTTTTTAATTGATCTTCTCAACTTGAAAAGAAGCAACTTGGGCATATTTCAATTAAGAAATTCAACTCCGAAAGTCCAAGGAGAATAATTCATACTTGCATCTTCTTGTTTTGGATTGCTTTTCTGACATCTTTAGCTAATCACGATAATGAGGATGCATGATGATCAGATTCAATTAATGGCAACTTAGATGAAAAGCACAATATTGATATTCTTACTGTTGTAATTCATTCAGTCATTTATTGTTCTCTGTTCAATGAGTAAGTTTATAACTGAAACTCCACATTTTCATATCTTGTGCCTTATAATTGGCATGGAAATAGATTTCTAAGTTTTACAGCATTCATACTGATGTCTTCAAAATTTAGATATGCCATCCTAAACTTGTGAACTGCACTGTGGCCATGCACTCTAAGGTGCAAACTTTGGGCTCCAGCTATGAGACACGCACAGGTTCAAGTCTCCTGGCGAAAGTGGCCCTCATGGGCTGTTACGTCATGGACAAGAAATCCTACACCTCCTTTTAAACTTGCAGTTTCAAGTCGTAAACTATACAGATGCTGCATTGTCTATACACTCAGAAATTTCTCAATTTGACCTCTTCAGTTCACGTGGACATTTTTTTGCAATCCTTACTGTTCCCTCCTCATTTTCTCAATCCCTTTACCATGTAACTTTCTATCTTTGTTACTTTCAATGCACTTATTATTTTTATAACTTCTTCTTCATATCTCTTGGTCTCTTTATGTGGACCTACCATTTAAAGGTCTTAACTATATATTTAGTGTCCTTGGCTTCTATTATTGTTTTCATTTTTGTATCTAGGAAGTTGCTTCAGCCTTCTTGGGCAAATGGTTAGGATAAGAAGCCAGTGGTTTTAAGTTCTATTCATTAATTATCCTATACATCGTAATAGGGCTAGATTTATATTTAGAACATGCAAGCCATGTTGTAAAGGAAACCAAAATTATTTTATCATATACTATCTTGGCGCCTCAAGTCTCTTCTTCTATTTTCAATTCATTATTTTTTATTTTCACTTACCAGCAATACGTTCCCACCATAAAGTTTACCTGTTTATGATCAGCCATTCTTAGGTAAAGGAATGTTTTATCCAGCTTTGAGGATAGAAGGAGAATGGCCTTATGTTTAACGTGTTAACAATAGGCCAGGTTGGGAATCCTAATGGTGAGATTTTGGTGCTAGACAAAGAGCATCCACCTGCCTTCTGAGCACTGGTTCTGATTTAATGTAATAAGAAACCAGCATCACCTAACTTTACTTTCGACTGAGCAATGAATGTTACAATTGTTGGTTAAATATCGTGCGTCCATTTCGATCTGCAGCCGAGAGATCGGAAGAAGCGTGGCGGGCGGCGCTGACGGAGATGCCGACATTTGCGGCCTGTAATGCCCGCTTATTTTTATAGACATATGCAGACATTTATATAAATATTGCAAAACGATCACTAACCTGTGTTATAACACGCAAAAGTTCTTCTGTAATTCATCCAAGTTCTGCTCTTATATACACAAATAAATACGCTATAGAAACGATGTTAAGAGCCACAGATAAAAAAGCATTTTAATCATGGTTTTGATCAGTAACGTCCTGCTTAAGTTTATATCCTTGAAAGAGTTTTGTGGCGATGGGAATCGTTTGGAGGTTTCGAATGTGCAACACTGTATCAGGATTACACTGCAGACGAAACCGATAAAAGTGAATGGTTTTCGTGAGCTTCCTCGCAATCCGAAATATCCGAGCTCGAGTTTTTTGTTCCTTCGCGACTAGATGAAGACAGAGTTGTAAATATAGTGGCGAGCAATGTAAACCAAGAGCGTGTTAATTTCGTACTGTGCGCAAGAGTGTTATTCTTGGTTACTTGTTTGTGTTATTGTAGTGTGTATGTGTGACGTGTCAGTGAGACGATTGGAATGCCAGCCGCAAGATTCACGTTAGAACAAAGATTTTTTATGTATGACACGTACGTAAAAACAAACTCGTGTCGAGACGTGTGTAGGTAATTTGTACAGAAATTCCCATGCGTTTCAACTCCACACAGAGATACGGTTAGACATCTTGTCCTTAAATTACGAGAAACTGTATCGTTAAATTTTAAAACACCTAAGCAAAAACGACGGATTCTAACCGAAGCAAAACTCGATGATATTGGTGCAGCGTTAGAACGTTCTCCAAACAAACCTCTACGCCGTGTTTCACAAGAGGCGGGCGTGTCAAAATCATCGGCACATACAGTCACTAAGCTACTAAAATTAAAACCATACTCTTATAACACAGGTTAGTGCTCGTTTTGCAATATTTATATAAATGTCTGCATATGTCCATAAAAATAAGCGGGCATTTCAGGCCGCAAATGTCGGCATCTCCGTCAGTGCCGCCCGCCACGCTTCTCCCGATCTCTCGGCTGCAGATCGAAATGGACGCACTGTATATTAAACACAAACGTACTGTTTACTACTCAATATCCTTAAGGATCAGCACTGATTGTGATGAAATCAAGATAAATTAAATTAAATGTAATTCTTCATTCTCTCCTATTCTCAAAATAGTTCTTTACTAGTTCTTCTGAGTATATTATATGCCATTTTGGATTTACATATTCCTCACTCAATACTATAGTAAAAATTATATCTAAACTTCTTTTTAATTATCAGCCTCAAAAAGGCTTCCTTAAGTTTTTCCCTACAAAATAAAGAGTAATTACTTTTAGCATAATAATTAATTAAAATTGATTGAATTTTATTTGCATCATTTGTGGAACTACATGCAAATCGTTTACATCAATTGCCAAACTAAATATCTGTTGAGATATTGAACATAATATTATTTTCTTTGTAATAGTATATTGCTCATAATCTAAGCATTTAGAAAAGTTATGAATTACCAAAGCCCCTGCTAGGTATGGGAGGTTTATATAACATATATATGGCTGAATATTAGAATCATATTTGTATTAATACAGAAGATTATGCTCTTTCTGTGACTTACGCGATCTCCAAAATGACTAAAAGCCACTTTTGCATAATCTGCAAAATAGTCTGCCATGACTGGATTTGCCCATCCTCCAAGATCTTGTAATTTTTGTGGGAGATCCCAGTGGTAGAGTGTCACCTGGAAGGAGGACAAACATGTCAGAATTATGTAATAACCATAAATCGCTAAGGGATACATATTCGTATTAGATTTACAGTTTACTTTACTGACACTGACATCAAGTTCCACTCTATGTTAGTTCTTATTGTGAGACAGTGTAAGATATTAGAATTCATGATATGCCTATAATGTTAATTGGTATCATATGGCTCTTTCAGTATATATCCTCTTACTATAATATCAGACTGCATTTCGAGGTTGTATCATTTCTTAATTTTTTTTGTAGTCATTTCTTAATTAATTCAATGTGCTCAGTTCGAAAATAGCACTAAAACTCTGGATCTGAACAGATAACCATGAAAAATCTATTTTTATTTAAGTGTGCTAGGCAAGTTTCAACACAGTCTCTGTAAGTATATTCTCTAGTCATTACATTGAAATGTAAAGATAAGAATACATTACTCGCTGTAAACTGAACTCCACTTGCATATCTGACACAAGTGATAAACCCATGCATGATATAATAGGAACACTGCATTCCCGACATTTTAAACATAAAGTGCAATGTGAAAAAAAGTCCCGTTGAAACTGTTTATATTTTCATGAAAACTATGTACACAAATATACGTAACCAGCTATTGCAATTTTTCATATACGTAAAGAAGTAAATATGGCCAGAAATAAAGATTCACATTATCACACACAGAACAAATACTTCCAGATTTCGGTCATTGCATCATAACATATGGCATATTCAAACAGGAATTTAAGTGTTACCATCGAAATCTTTAAAAAAACTAGACTCAAGTAACAATTTTCATTATCAATCATATTCATACTCAGCACCCTCCAATTACTAAAATTCAAGTAATTTGGTTTCCAAACCCTTTTGGCTGTAGACCAGTGTAATCTTCGTTCTATCTGGAAACTGCACCCTACATCTTTTTTAAATTGCAGGTACTTAAATAATACATAAATGGAATAAATAATGTATAATAGAATTTAGAAAAAAATAATAATTAAAGAATTGCAAAACAGTGTATACAAATAGTAAAATAATGTACGTCATTCGCCAACAATTTCAAGGACAAGGACATTTTATACATAGTTATAGGCAACCCAACTTACACAAGTCATTGGTGGGTTGCATATAAATCAGGCTCAATTTCGGAGTTATTCTCGATGGGAGTCCCAAAAATTCTGGAGTTGACCCAGCGCACAGTGGGCCAGAATTCGGAAAATGGAGACAAAAATCTGATTTGGTGAATAGTGATACTTTTCGCTGTCAGTGTCAGTATTTCTAATAACAGAATATAATACATAAAAACAAAAATTCTGTGGTTATTCATATGATGGCAGTCAAGGGTGTATCCAGGGGATGGGCCCAGGGGGTCCTGACCCCCCAAATTCCTTTCATTTTTTGAGAATACTATGGTAGATTCAGCATACTTTCCAATGAGACACTTGACGTGGCAGGTATACAGGGTGGCTCAATAAGTCACTTAACACCCTCAGTACAAGGCCACTGCGGCATGGAATGTGAAAATGGCGATGACCAATCATTGCCTGGCCAAGGGGGAACAACATTGACGCCACCCACACGGTCGGCGGCCATCTTGATGTCCGCCATCTTGAATTCAACTTCAGAATTTTAAATGGGAAGGGGGTCGTGCGAGAATTTCACGAGAAATGCAACGGTGAAGGTTTTTTCGACGTATCTTTAACCAGTAAAAAGTTATGACTGAATTTTTGTACCAATTTGCTCCTTTTCGAGGTGTTAGAAAAATGCCTTAAAATTTGTTTAGTGCATCGGTAATGCATCGAGATCAAAGTGACGTCTAGGGAGAGAAGTTCGCATGCCATTGCACACGATTTTAATCGGATACATCCATGAAGAGCTGCGCATTATAAATGGTTGTTGCGAACAATTTACAGTGTGACGCTTCCATTGAATTAAAAGTCCTTCACAGTGACAAGGCTAATGTTTATGTTCAGAAGGAAGTTTATAAACAGAATATTCGATGCTTTTTATCTGATAACCCATTTTCGACAGAAACTGCTTCATAACGTTCCCATAAGTGTCCTGGTGTTCTTCCCTATTGAAAAACTCTGTAAAAAGTACCTTCTTCCACAAGCAAAGATGAAAAAACCTGTTTATTTAACAAATCCAAGTAGCCCTAAGCATTTAAGGTTCCGTTGATGGAAAATTGACTAACCAATCGTGTTCCACATAGCACGCCACACCATTAACTTACCAACACTAACCATTCATCTTTGATCTGTCGAAAATGGGTTATCACATCAAGATGGCCGCCGACCGTGTGGGTGGCGTCAATGTGGTTCCCCTTTGGCCAGGCAATGATTGGTCATCGCCATTTTCACATTCCATGCCGCAGTGGCCTTGTACTGAGAGTGTTAAGTGACTTATTGAGCCACCCTGTAGAAAATTCTCTGTGTGCACGGTTTGTGGATTCTGAAAATAACATCCACTAAAAGTTTTTTTTTTTAGTTTCACACTGGGTAGTGATATACCAGCTGAAAATCTGACTTCAGTTAAATGGAGCTGTCCGAGTGAACCATCCCAACAATGATCTTCTAGCCGCAGTTGAAAAGGGAACTTTCTTAATTTTACTCTGTGAAAAGGTTTTCAGTTTTACTGTACAGTTGTCAAAGTATTTAGAGCCCTAATCACAATTTAGCCTCTGTTCTTTCTTACCCAAGAGACGTCACAGAACTGCTTCAGTGACTTCGGGAGATTTCAGATGACTAGTTCAGCCAAATATTTCAATCTGCTTCTGAAAAGTGTCAACAGGCATTCAATTCTGAAATTACGATTCCAAGAATGAAAATCAAAAACAAAAGAAAAACGAGATAATTATCCTCGTATTATTATAGGGGGGGACGCGCCATTGGCCTTGGAAATTTACTTTCTGGATACGCCCCTGATGGCAGTGAAAAATAATAAAGTAACGCACACATGTACAAAGAATGCCCTGTGCTCATGTAATACTGAGACAAACTGCAGTTTGAAGTATTGCAAAAAATCGGTTAATTCCTGTGCTTGTTGACATTTACAACACTACCAAATGGAGCCACGGTGGTCCGGTCAGCAGAGCCTCTGACTGCCAAGCGGGGACTCTGGTTCGATTCTCGGGTGGATAATCTAAGGTCGGATTTTTTCCCGCCCTTCTTCATGAGTAAAAGTGGCCCTGAGGTTTGCACAGCATGTAATAATTGGGTACCTGGAGGCAACCCCGGGGGAAGGGGGAGGTACCGGTGCTAATCGCATTAATTCCACAAATGACCGAGATCGTGAATGTGTGGAGCCTCAATGGCACGGTGAATTTCACCATCTTTACACTACGAAATACATTTTTGGGTGCACTTTGTTCACATACTGACTTAGATAAACGTTAACCTTCACTTTCACTGTTAGTAGTGGATATATTTTCGTTGGTCAGGTAAGTTGTTACGTTTCATCTGACACTCCAGTGTTGCCAAGCAAGCGAGTGACGTCTTCTCATGATTTCTTAGCAGGCAAAGACCGAAGGATTGATATTAGTGGATCAGTCGAGATAAGTAGATGATGCATAAGATCTTCGTTGGCAGAAATTCGGGAGCTCTCACGGGAAAGTCACTCTTTTAATGTTCTTGATTCTTGGTTCTTGATCCTCCTCAGAGAGCTGCCGATTGGAAGAACAGCTTCTGCTATGGCATCTGAAGCGGTGTACGCCACCGGGCATATGCTAGCAGAAATATTCTGCTACGGAAGTTTCGCAGTTTCCAACGCATATTCACGAAAACTGAGGATGTTAATATGGTGACTTAAGTATAGAGTTTAGAAAATAACCTGCATCGTTTGATTAAGACCTCGTTCGTTGACACCTATGATTTCAGCTGACTTTTTTAGAATCCTGAAAAAATTCGTGTGCCGTCTAGCCATCATGGGTGGTGCTACTACCATATTGTTTAGGCTTGTCAACGACGATGCCCATGAAGCGTTTGAATTTCTCGTTTTCCGGACTTTCTTTTTTGCTTATTCTTCTCCACGAGCCTGCCTCCTATTGAATTCGAGTCGATACGACATGTGAAGGAAGAACTCAAAGAATCGAATCCATGCATGTGGGAACTGAGTATTTGCCGATCTTCGAGTGACCTCGTCAAAATTGTTTTCATCTCTGGTGGCGAAGCGTCACAAATGTAACATACGTGAGCCGAGGATGTACCGCTTACTTTGTTGCAAACTGATGTATGAAAAATTGTCAGATCTTCGCGAATTTAAGCTGATGGGTATGTAGGACTGAGATGCTGGATATGGGCACAAATGTATTCCTATTCTGCTCGGTTTACGTGTAATGCAATTCTATTTCAATGCAGGCGTGTTTGTCATTGTGAAGCCGTATGCAAATGACATTTTAAAATTTCATAAGTGCGAATAGGCACGAGTTGGCAGCCAGTTTTCTCTTGGTTTCATTTGTAAAACCCATTGAATCATTTGGCATAAACATGTTCATCCCAACTCGTCCCACAAATTTTGAAAGTCAAATGAAAGAAACACACATCATTGCAACTCAGCAGAAAACAGCAGCGTATGAACCTGCTCCTATAACAATCCCCACAATTCAGTAAATAAATTCATCCTCCACCAACGGAAAGTAGAATATGCGCAACAGAAGCCAACACAGAGAACGTTCTGATAAATCAACACCAGTCTCATTAGGTGAAACTGTGTGCGAAACAACTGCGAAGTGGCATTTGGCAAATGTGTGGGTTTCACCCACCTTAAAACCTCATTCACGTTAACACCTGAGTGAAACCAATTGCGTTTTCAGGCAGCCCCATCATTGTTCTACAGGGAACTAACGGTTTAAAGGCTCTGCTTTCAAGTAGGAATTTCGATTTTTGTCCCATTTTCAGAATTCTGGCCCACTGTGCAGCATCGTGAAGACAATTGAGGAGCTACTTAAAAAGAAGAAGTAGCGGGCTTGGGTCTCGAAATCCATAAAACAGCGACGATGGGACTCGATGCTCTGACGACGCGTCATCCAATGAAAAAGCTGCCCTGGCCCTTAGAGGGCTGTTGTGCAATGGGGTATGATTTAGTTTGATATGCAAATACAAATAATTTAGTATTGGATCGCAAATGGCAAAATACTTTATGAAAGAAATAGAGTTCCCTACTTGATGAAAATCGATTTCCTGCTATTTCATTGCTGATGAGTTTACACAAAAGAAAAGAAGAGAGGAGGGGAAAGGGGAAGAGAGAAATGAAAGGAGATGTGAGTGAAAGAGAGGATAAGTAAAAGACGAGATGAGTGGAGAGTAGAGGAGAAGAGAAGAGGAGAAGAGCGCAGTGGAGTCTGGAGTGAAAGACAAGAGAGGAGATAAGAAGAGTGGAGAAGAGCGAGTTGGAGACAGGAGGGATATGGGAGAAAATGAGAGGGGAAGAAAGGTGAGGAGATAAGAGGTACTTCCAGAATATATTGTTTCAGTGTCAAGAATTGATGCATTTATCCAATTAGCAACACGAAGCAATCAATAAAACCTTTTAATGGCGATCTAATATATTCACGGCTCAAAATGCCTTTTGGTTGAGGTCAGAGCAAGATAATATCTTTCGCGTGAGATTTTCGATTTTAACCTCGATTACATATCTGAAAACATAAATTTAATGTTCATATGTATAACAAGTATCCACATTTTTTCACTTCTCACTTTGTTGAAATAGAGATGTTAGTCCTTAACATTTCATCGTTAATAACAAACAGTCGGCCTCCATGAAGCCATTTGATTCTACTTTTAATACGAAAATACCTGTTTGTGTATGCCAACCTCCGTGGCGGAGTGGTTATCAATCACAGCACGCTACGACGGCAGAGGTTCCAGGCTGCTATTTTTTTTTAAATTTCTTTTTTATGTGTGTGTTTGCTCCTGGTGTCGCGCCACCCCAAAAGACCGTTGGACACTTATGAAGCTTCCAGACAGATGGCGTCGGTGTATCGAGGCAGTGAGAGAATACATCGAGCACGCTTAAAAATCGCAAAATTTCTGCTGTGGAATCTTCACGTCCAAATCAGATGAGTCTCATTCTTTTCCGACTGACCCAAGTACTTAAACTTTTCTTTAATTTTGAGATGCTTTCTTACAGTATAACAGCTATCTTTGAGAATTACTTTTCAAAATCATTTCCCAGATTTCTAATTCTTTGAATTCTTCTTTCGAAATAGCTACAAGTTTGACTCATAAGCTTTACTCGGGCCTCTTCACCTTTGAATGCACAGGTTATCCTGAGCCCCCAGGGGGACCCCAGACCACTACGCTAGTTACGACTATGGGTGTACAACAATTTCCTTGTTGCAATATCACAGGAAGAGACCAATGTTATGCAGTACTGAAACTCCAGAATATTTTCCTTTAATAATGTATAATCACAAGAATAAGTTCGAAGAAATAACTCGTAATTCACAAGAACTCCTTGTTTCTCAGTTCGCGGCCTGTACCGTAATGTAGTGTCGGTGTTTTTTTCCTTTGCTGTGTTTGCGATATTATCGTTGTGTGGTAAAATGCATGGCGCAAGTGGTGCTTATGAACGAAAACGAAGTTTAATCAATAATTTTTAATTAGATGTGCCTATATATTAAAATTTACAAGTGTTATTAATACAGAGTATGCAATTAGTGGGAGTGAAGTACCATGATAACAACATTGATAATAATTATAATAATAATGATAATGTCAGCAGGGCCCAAAATAAAGAATAGGCTAGGACCCCAAACTTTATAAACCTCTCCCTTCCTGGGTGCAGATGGCATAACAATTGGTCTGCAGTTTCATCTCCCGCTGGAAATTAAAAAATGTCGGTGTTGGACAGTATAGTGAGGACATGCGGAAGGACATAAATGGTAGCCGTAGACAGCAGCAACAATGGCATCCGATGCGTTGACCAATCAGCGCAGTTATGGCCCTCAAAGGACTGTTTCGTCCAGGGTGCGAAATCACTGCAGATTGGTGGGGGGAAGGATCAGACAGATATATATACACCTCTCTCTCTCTCTCTCTCTCTCTTCTCTCTCTCTCTCTCTCTCTCTCTCTCTCTCTCTCTATATATATATATATATATATATATATATATATATATATATATATATATATATATATATATAATGTCATTAAATATGTCTCAATGTATATATATATATATATATATGTCAATTATTAAATAATTAAATTACATTATAAAATATACAATATATTATATCAACCGTCCTTTCATTTACAAATTGAAAATTTGAATATACTACTAATGCTATGAACATGAATAATGATTTGCGTGACTAAGGGGGGAGGGACAAAAATTAAGAGACATTAAGAAGGTAATAGTTTTCTACATAAAATTCACATCTAAATGCTATTACGTTTTTTTAAAATATATTTACATACTTTGCAGTAGCTGGCGAAAGGCGATGAGAAATGGAGAAAAAAACAAATCAGGCTAAATTCTGTGTTCTGGGGATTGCTGGGTTCAGTGTTCCTAGAGATGAGGCTCCGTTGACCGTTCTATGTGTATGTTCTCGATATTATTCCAGTAAAGTATATTCGACTCTAAAACTAATTGTTTGTTTGTTGTTAGAACAAAAACTCTCCCCCCCCGGAAAAGTTTGGTGGGGGGAAATTTAAGGACAAGATCGTTGTGGGGGGGGGCACCCCGGGATTTCGCACCCTGGTTTCGTCGGAGATACGTTTGGGAGCTTGTTTACTTACAAATGGCTGAATCCCATTTTTCAATAATTCGTTGATGAGGTGGTTGTAATAGTTGACGCCTGGTTGATTGATGACATCCATACCACCATTTGGGAGAATTCTTGACCAGGACAAGGAGAAGCGGTAGGAATGGACCTGGAATGCAAAATCAATTTTCGTTAAACAAGATGCAATGTCATGGGGCCTTAAGGCGAACTCCTACCCCGGCGAAGGTTTGAGCAATTTTCCATGTAAGCTTATGGGCGTAACTTTAGTCACGATTATCTAGAGAACCAGTAGACAGCTAATTTTCAAATTTTAACTGAACGCTGAGAAAGGATGTTTCTAGAGAACCACTGATCGATATTTTCATTTTCTGCATCAACGTCCCCATAATTAATTAATTCATTTTATTTGTGAAATATCAGACTTTTTTCACTTTTCTTGACAGGGCAACCCTGTTGCCGGCCGGCAGGTTCACTGCAGCTGCTCGCGGTCGCCTAATGACCTTGTAGAAAGAGGGTTTGGAACACGGCGGGTGGTTTCGCCCCAACACACAACAGGTTTAGAAGATGAAAAGAAAGCAACATGTCTTTTGGCTTTTAACTGGGTAGCTTTTAAATTATGGACTGGAAGTGGTGGCATGAAATTGGTGAAGTGTGTTCCGGACCAAGAAAAATATGAAATTGGAATTTGGTCCGAGAGTTTGAGTCTGAGAGACAAATATGTTTCTAAAGCAGTGGCGTTTCCGTAACAGGGCTGGTTACTACATTATTTTTATTATTGTAAAACACACTATTCTTCCATTATAAATGTAGATAACGGACCATACTATATATGCATAAATAAATGTAGAGTTTGTTTTTAAATTTGTTTTATGCACAGAAAGGCTAGCCAGGGCTGGACCTACAGTTTAAAGTGGAGTCCGAACCACAATGTGCCTGCACCGGGTATCGACCTCGGGATTCCTTGATTACAAGACGACGACGTAAGCACTACGGCATCGGGAAGATCCGCGTATAAATAATACATGATTACATACGTATATACTAGAGATGGCAAACAATATAAAGTTCGGATTAACCGGAACCGGGTACCTGGATCTGATCCTAGAACCGAGTGTCCGTTGATTGACTGATTAATTTTGTTATTATTCGTCGCTTTCTGATACTTGGATAATTGCAACAATAATGAAGAATGCGTATTAGATGAAATTGTTGAACGGCAACTCACAAAAAAAACTTCTATGCCGTGGCCGGGATTCGAACCCAGGACACCCGGCGTTTTAGCACGCTATGCTAATCACTTCGCACGCAGGTCGGCCCGGCTGTCCGGATTTCGGGTTGTGGATGTATGAATTTTACATAATGGCTACATTAGAACCAATTAACTATTAAATCAATCATTTCGAAAGCTCTTATCACTAATGCAATGAAACATTTCATGCACAAAATACAAGTAGCCTATTTATGCCAGTATAATATTTTAATATTTCAATTCCATTGCAAACACTATAAAAAGATAAAGTTACCTGTGCGTACCACTGTTGCATGAAGGCACATTAGAGGATGTGGGGATAGGGCCCCACACATTCTCGAACTGGACCATTTTGGAGGTGGTGATCAGCCCCATACTACTGCAGCTTTTGCCCCCCCCCAGGTACCCATTGATTTGAGGCTGGGGCAGCCCCAGAGCCGCTTTATACGGGTACAAGGCCGGAAAAACTCCAACCTTAGATCATCTACCCGGAAATCAAACCCGGGTCTTTCGCATGGCAGTCAGATCCTTTCTCAGTGTTCAATCAAAATTTGGAAAATTTTTGTCGACTGGTTCTCGAGATAATCGTGACCAAAATACCGAAAACATCCCATAAGCTTTATTTATTTATTTATTTATTTATTTATTAACCAATCACCTATAACAGAGCGAATGCTCCAATTACAATAGGCTATATACAGTATAGTTTACATAAATATATAATACATGATGCAAACACATAGTAATTATTACACAAAACATTATATAAATATGAATACAAAAGTTATACAAATACAAAAGTTACACAAATACAAAAAATTACATACATATACATATTACAAATTTTGAACAGAGGAGAAAACTAAAGGACAGAAGAAACAAAACATAAACAAGTAACAAACTATAAAAGCTTGAGAAGAATAAAGAAATTATACGAATACCACTATTTAAATTGGAAACAGGAATAATCAATACAAAGCAAAAGTTCAAATTTGAATTCGTTTATATGTATACAAAATTTGGAAGGGTATAAATTGTATTTGAGACTATAAATAAATCACTCTAGAATTAGATCTGTTTTATTTGTATATTATATCTAATATGTTGTTTAAACTATATAGATAGTTTTTAATATTAAAAGCAAAATCCAAATCAATTCCATTCGGGACAATATTATTATGTTTACTTAATAATCTAATGATTGGAGAATTTTGATGGAATTTTGTGTTTGATTTATTGCAGTAAAATGGTTGTCGTACTCTTAATACCTTATAATTGACGTTAAAGTTTATCAACTGTATAAGATTTTCACACTCAAGTATACCATTGACAAGTTTGTATAGGAATATATGGTCAGCCATTTCGCGTCTTCGTTGAAGTGTATCACATGAGAATTCATTTAGTAATTTAACATAGGAGATGCGATCTGCATATGAAGATCTCTTGTATTTTTTGTAGTAAATATGTCGTAAAAATTTGTTCTGAATTTTTTCAATTTTATTGATATGGCATGAGATATATGGGTTCCATACCGTACTCCCGTATTCTAATTTTGCTCGTACAAGATTATTAAATAAATATACTAAAGAGTTGATATTAAATAAATCTTTGGAGTTTCTTAAAACAAAGCCAAGCATTTTATAAGAGTCGTTAACTACTTTTTCAATATGAGTATCAAAGGTGAGTTTGTTGTTTAACCATATTCCTAAATCCTTGGTAATGCTTTTTCTACTTAAAGAATTACTGTTAATTATATATTTGTGAGTGTATCTCATATGTCGTCGAGCAAAAGAAAGTACAAAGCATTTATTGACATTAAAAGAAAGCTTATTTGTTTGTGACCAAACGCAACATTTATTTAAATCGGATTGGAGAGCTAGACAGTCAGTCTCATGATTTACTTTCTTGTATATTTTTACATCATCGGCAAACAATAAGCACTTGGAGTATTTAATTGTTCGTGGTAAGTCATTAATATATAATAGAAAAAATAAAGGGCCCAAATTTGAACCCTGTGGTACGCCAGAGTGCACAATAAACGGAAAAGAGGTTACCTGATTATATGTTACAAATTGGGTTCGATTACTTAAATAGGAAGCTACTAGTTTTAATAAACTTATGGAAAAGCCAAAGTTTGATAATTTCTGAAGCAAAATTGAATGGTCTAATTTGTCAAAAGCTTTGGCAAAATCAATATATATTACATCTACTGGGGATCCCTCATTAAATGAGTCAAAAACAAATTGGGTTAATGTGATCAAGTTAGTAGTAGTACTTCTGTTCGGGTAAAACCCATGTTGCTCTGTAGTTATAAATGGTTTGACATGGTTAAATATTTTTTTATAAATAATTTGTTCAAATATCTTAGACGGAGCGGATATAAGAGATATAGGTCGATAGTTTTTTACATCACAAGCATTACCAGATTTAAAAATAGGGATTACTTTACTAATTTTCCAAATATCGGGAAATATTTGGGTTTTTAATATCTGATTAAATATATGACAAAGTGGTATGCGTAATACGTCAGCGCAAGCTTTAAATATATAAGTAGGAATTTGATCCGCACCACTAGATTTACTCGATTTTAATTTTTTTACAGATTCGTTATAATCATCATTAGTTACTGAGTGAATGTTAAGACAATGAGTTACTTCAGTATAGGAAGGTTCAGGAATTGAATATGATGAGGGAGAAGAGGAATACACACTGTTAAAATACTTAGCATAGGAATCGGCAATTTCCTTGCTGGACTCAAGATTTTGGGCTTCATAAGTCATTTCATTTACATAGAAAATGCTCAGACCTTCGCCGGGGTAGGAGATCGCCTTAACACTAACATTCAATGTCAATTTGTCGTATAGATATCTTATATCAGTGTAGCTTACCCAGTATTTTATAATCATACGATCGATCCCCTCGAACCTCTAGAGTATAAAGTTCGAAATTCGTAAATTAGTGATACCCTTGGTTGTCCATACGAAACTACAACAGCCTATACACACAGGGAACAAAATACAATCAATTTATTTTATGCATCAGAAACGCATTCCCGTGGCGCATTGGCTAGCACATCGCTCCACGACGCCAGGGGTCCCGGGTTCGAATCCTGGCCTGGGCATGGATGTTTGTGAGTGTCCATTCGTTAATTTCATCACTCATCCCCATCTTCGCAAATTAGCCAAAAGTGGCACAGAAAGCGAAGTAAAGCCAATCAATCAGAAACGCATTCATTGATGCACTGAAGTTTTTCTTTTTGGCCCCAGCAAAGAATCACTGCTTACAGTTTGATTAATTTCTCTATATTGTTTGTAAAGGTAACGCCAAAGTGCATGATATGATGCAGGTGAGTTCGGCTTTCTATGTCGAGCTGTACATTGAAGTATCAATTGATGCATTATTTTATGCACCGTCCTGCATTTTTCTCCATGATGCACTTAAACATATTGTCTGAGGTACATACTTCATGCATTTCTTGTTTCAACTGATGCATTTACTTTTATGTGTGTAGCTAACCGAAAGGGCACAGATTAAGATCACCAGATTTTTAAAACAACAAAACAGGATATTTTTCAAACGGTACAAAACAGGACGACAAAATGTATACATTTTAATTTAAAAATTTAATGTTTCGAAACTAATTAAATAAATAAATGCTGTGTATATATGTGTATGTAACATATTTAATGTTTTATTATAATTATAATTATTAATAATATGGTGATATGTACTGCACTCCAACCAAGTAGTCCTTTAGAATTAGAAGTCATTCATGGATATTTTGCCCATGAATGGATTTTCTTCAGTACATCCTTATTTTAAAGTTCACACACGTGTGATTAAATTTCACCTTATAAATCAACATAGCTTCGTCTGAAACAGGTTGAAACGTTACCTGTTAAGTATTTTTTATCTTAATAAACTGCCTTGGTCAGCAACATCCCTTTTATATATTAGATAAGATTGCTTTTCTCATTGATTACCTACAGTCATAATAAATATTCAAATTCATGGCTTTTAAGCCGACCTTCGTGGCGGAATGGTTAGCACAGCATGCTATGATGCCAGAGGTCTCGGGTTCGAATTCTGGTCTGGGCATGGGTGTTCTTTGTGAGTGTCCCTTCATCAATGTCATCATATCATCACGCATCTTCATCTTCGCGATTAGCCAAAACCGGTACAAAAACGAAGTAAAATGAACCAAATCAATCAATCAGTAAGTATGTACATTGTGTGTGTGAAATTTAAAATGTAACCTGATTTGGTTGAAGTAAAAACGATTAAATAATAATAAAAAACTAAAGAAGGAGTTTCCGGCACATCATAAACACCTCAAGCCCCTCCATCCTTTCCCTTCTCGATACCTCCTAGAAGCTCTTTTTTTATTTCCCCTTATTTCCAACTTCTTACCCTTCTTCCGACGCGAGGGGGCGTCTGATCAATGCCGGCTGGCAAAACGACTTCGGTCCGTCAATTTTCAATAGCCATTCGAGTTTGGGAAGGGAATCCCGAGGAGCAAGATACGACCGACCTTGACTCACTTCTGAGGTCAATTCCTTCAAACTTTGGCGTCTTTGAACTAGTTTTCAACCGTGGACAGGTTTTCTCGTCGTCTTCTCAGAGAAGCTTCCTTGATCTTCGCTCGCTCGTTTGCGAGGTTCTTAGCAAACCTTTGCCGCCTCAGTTTACGGGGGCAAAAGCCAGGCGGGGAGCTCTGCTTCGACTCAGTCATCCAGAGGTAACGAGTGTCTGCAATTACAACCGCAGAGGAGGGAAGGCTAAAGTGTATATGCCACGATGAAGTGTTAAATGCGGTGGCGACGCCTTGCGGAATAATTTAACACTGAAAATAAAGCGTCCCCGCGCAAATAGAGACGAAAGTAGTTTTGACTAGTTCTTAAGCGGCACCAAATGTGTCAAAAACTTGTTTTCTTTACTTTGTTTAACGCGGCACTTGCCGGATTCTCAGACTAAATTTACACTAACGAATTTCAATCTTAATTAAGTGTAAAAATTTCAAGAAACCTTACTGGAGTTTCCCAGTATATGACCTTCATGCAATAAATTTATAAATATATTTAAAAAAAAAGGAAATCTTTCAAATTCAATAGTAACGACTTTTCCATTTTTTGGCCTTCATGCAATAAGTTTATTAATATATTATAAAATTATAAGCCAACAGTAACATATAATTAAAAGATTGTTAAGTTTATCATGATAATAATCTTGGTCCTTATAGTCTGTAACATAATGAGTAAAGTAAAAGTAAAGTGCTCCCCTGTGCTTAGCACCACGCCATGAAGGTGTATAGGGGTGTGGGGGTAACGCCTCACACTCTCTTGATCCGGTCGTGAGTAGGGGTGATGTGATCAGCATCACGCCCCTGACCGCCTTTACCTGGTTTTCCCCAGGTACACATGTCATTCGACGCTGGGTGGGCACCGGGGCCAATTCCAATGTTAGAAAAGTTCCCGGATTTGAACCGGCCGGGGATCGAACTCGGGACCTTTAGCATGGTAGTCAGACGCAATATCGACTCTTTTTTTAAAAAGGAATGCCCCTATGCGGAAGTATTTCCCATCATTCACACGACTTTCACTCATATCAATTAGACTATTTACTCGATTTTTCTCATGCTTTACCCGGGACTCGAACCCGGAACCCCCGAAGTTGTAGCGCGCTGTGCTAACCACTCTTTTTTTTTTTTTTTAAAGGAAATACCCCCTACACGGAGGTATCCCCCACCATTCCCTCCTTTTCTCACTTTTACACTTTTCAATTCTTACATTTTCTTTGTTTCTTATCAACTGGACGAACACAAATACCCATGCCTTACCCGGGACTCGAACCCAGAACCCCTGGCGTTGTAGCGCGCTCTGCTAACCACTTCGCCACGGAGGTCGACACCACTCTGCCACGGAGGTCGACTGACTGAGCCACCGTGGCCACTTGTATCGTAATAAGAAGATAGAGAAATTCGGGTTAGTGCCTTCTTCTTTCTTCCACCATTATACTTAGGATAGCTGTAGTAGGGGACAAATCTCTAGCATTCTGTTCTCGCACCTTGTTTTAAAGGACCTATAATTTCAAAGAATTCTCGTAGAATTGTCCAGAATCGACATGTGGGCATATGCCTGATAATATAAATATCCGAACAAACAGATAAATATCTGCTTCATTTGCAGGAAATATAAAAAAATATATAGAAGGACATTTAGTTAATAACATTAACGTTTCAAGGTATATGTCGAAATTCAAATTATTTGTACAGTTGTGAATTCTACGGGAGTTTGACACGTTCTTACAGTCAAAAGAACAAAATTTAAACCAAACACAATAAAAATGATCACATGAAGACTCGTGGCATTTACGTGATGCCTCTCAGGGTATTGGGTAATAATATCCTGTACGTTCGTTGGCCAAATGAAAATCAAAGTCAAGGTTTCACTAGGAGAAAAGACGTATATTTTACTTCTTAGCAAAATAAATGCTCTTGTGCATAAAATCCATTTCACTCAAAGAAATAACAGTTTCTTACAATTGCCGGTCCCGTGGCGGAGTGGTTAATACATCGCGCTACAACGCTAGGAGTCCCGAGTTCGAATCCCGGCCTGGGCGTGGATATTTGTGAGTGTCCATTCATAATTGCATCTCCATCTTGGCAAATTAGCCAAAAGTGGCACAAAAAGCGAAGTAAAATAAAGCAAATCAGAAAAAAAAGCTTCTTACAATTTAACTTGACCACTTTTTAAAACTAAAAGCCCGAACTACAAGTAAAGACAGAACACAATCGTAATTTCCATGGCAACAGCTCTCACTGCAGAACATGGGCTGCTGTTTTCCTCTGAATACACGAACAAAATTTATATTTACACAAAGTACGTACCTTCTGCTTCGATTTTCCGGTGTTCCTTTTCGGATTACTATTATATTATTCAGCGTAAAAATGTTTTTCCTGGTACTAAAAGCAATGCATTTGTCAATTGGTTCGCGTCCATATTCTTTAACAACTGTTGCCCTCATTTGTTTCGGGGTCTTCCTATCCGCACAACAGTTTGGCCACCTTTTGTTCCGACGTCATATTCCTTACCGACATTTTCATTTCTTTTGACGAGGAATGCCTACTGACGAGGAATGCCTACAAGGTTAGGTTAGGTCTGTTAGGTTAGGTTTCATTAGCATAAATACATAACCAACATAGTCTTATGTGACAACGGAGGCACCCGACATTAAATTAACAAGCTTTTTCACGTGTGCTCAAGTGTTGTGCGGTTTCGGGGTCTTCCTATCCGCACAACAGTTTGACCACTGTGTTCCGAAGTCATATTCTTTACAGACAGTTTCATTTCTTTTGACGAGGAATGCCTACAAGGTTAGGTTAGGTCTGTTAGGTTAGGTTTCATTAGCATAAATACATAACCAACATAGTCTTATGTGACAACGGAGGCACCCGGCATTAAATTAACAAGCTTTTTCACGTGTGCTCAAGTGTTGTGCGATAAGCTAGACCTTTCGCATAGACATACTATCGTCTGTCATTTCGCAGCATTCGAGATGATTCCGTAAAAATGGTTTGGGACTGCACAGGTAGCCTTCCCTTCATTAAAATTTCGGTTATGTTTTGTTATAATACATTATTGATTTGGATTTCCTTACCCTTTTCTTTATTTGCATGCAGGAACGTGATAAACAATGTCGCTTTTTCGATTGTTTCTCCGCTATTCAAACCGTCTAGCATGGACATGTATTTTTCATTTTTTTTCAAATAAAAAAAAATTTCCGCACTTTACAACTTACTTTATTCGATTACTTACTTCAATACCTTACCAAAAAATTAGGAACCACATTCCTTCTAAGCAGCCCATATTCTGCAGTCTTACCATAATTGCATCTCCATCTTGGCAAATTAGCCAAAAGTGGCACAAAAAGCGAAGTAAAATAAAGCAAATCAGAAAAAAAAGCTTCTTACAATTTAACTTGACCACTTTTTAAAACTAAAAGCCCGAACTACAAGTAAAGACAGAACACAATCGTAATTTCCATGGCAACAGCTCTTAACATATACAGGTCGGTCACTATCCTGATATTATCGGTGATAGGTCTAAATATTTAAACACCACAAGAATCACAAAATAAATAATAGATATTAAGATTAATAACAATAAACATTTGTAGAGTAATAAAGGAAGTTAACAACAATAAATATCGGTCCAAGTGGAAAGGACGTGTCAAATTGTGAATGTATCCTGTAACAGAGCAAGATTCTCGTAATGGTGGCTGCAGAAAAATGTCCAAGGGGATAAATATCGGAAAGTTTTATCCTTATGTTAGATACAATGACATCATAAGCAAGGATAAGGAAGATATAAAAGAAGATGAAAGAAGGGAGAGAAAGAGAGAGCAGTGAGAGACGGGTAAAGAAAGAGAAAAGAAGAAGCGACACACACACACACACCACACAGCCAGAGAGAGATGGGAGAAATAAATGAAATAGGAAAAACAATGCAAAGCACGTATAGATGGAAGAATGCAGATACAGAGATTGGCGAGAAGGAGAAAGAATGAAATAGAGAAGTGAGACAGACAGACAGAGAGAGAGAGAGAGAGAGAGAGAGAGAGAGAGAGAGAGAGAGAGAGAGAGAGAGAGAGAGAGAGAGAGAGAGAGAGAGAGAGAGAGAATACGAAAAATAGACAAACGAGAGAGAAGATAAAGAAAGGAAGAAATAGAGATGCGAGGTAGATACATAGATAGAGTAAGAAAGAAATGGAGAAACCAGAGAGAAGCAGGAAAAGAAAATACAAAATAAATAGAGAAAGAAGAGAGAAGAGATGCAAGAGAGACAGAGAATAAGAATGAAATATAGAAGCAAAAGAGAGAGAGAGAGAAAGAAAAATAGAAAAGCTTGAGAAAAAGATAGATTAAGAAAGATATAGAGGTGCGAAAGATAGAGAGAAAGACAGAATTCGAAATAAATAGAGAAGTGAGAGAACGAGAAAGAAATAGCCAAGTGAGAGACAAGAGAGAAAGAAAGAAAAATAGCAAGATATACTAGAGAAGAATGAAAGAAAGAAAGAGATAATCGAGAGAGAGAGAGAGGGAGAGAAAAAGAAATAGAGATGTGTGAGAGAGAATGGGAAGAAATAGGGAAGCGAGAGAGAGAGAGAGAAGCAAGGCAGGCGGAAAGAAGCAGAGAATAAAGAGAAATATCAGATAAAAGAGAGAAAGAAGAAACGGACAGATAATAGTAGGAGAAAGATATAAAAAGGAATGCTCAAGAAGACAGTAAGTAAACAAGAACGAAGACGTACTAAAATAGAAAAGATCGAGATTAGAAAGATTGATTGATTTGGTGTATTTTACTTTTGCCACTTTTGGCTAATCACGAAGATGAGGATGAGTGATGATACGATGAAATTGATGAAAGGACACATTTCAAGTTTTCTAATGTCAGCGTTACTCAATGTCTTTCGTATACTGATTTCATTGTGTCTTTAATGTTGTTTTTTCAATGTACAAGATTAAATCCTGTTCTGAGGCTTTAGTCATACCTACCAAAGGAAAGAGATCTCTATAGATAAGTTGTGTTTGATGTAACGGAATGTTAAATTGGATTACAAAATAAGAGGGTAGGAATGCGATGCCCAGAGGCTCGAATCGAAACGATGACACGGATGCTTCTGAATCTTTACAAGACGAAGAACGGGACCATCCTTGATCAACATTTATTATATTTAAAGCATTCTTGTTGATGCATCAGGCATCACTTCTAACAATGCGAGGTGCAAGTAACAATGTTTCCACTGTTGTAACGTTGCGTGAAAGCGCAGAAAGCTTTCGATTGAGATCCAGAACAGTTAGATTTTGAACGATCGCAGTTTTCTAAATGGAAAAACTCCATTCAACGATGCAGTGCCCAGTGACAGGACGCAGGCAGACCCCAGGTCTCTTGCGAGCTATGATGAGAGGACGACTGCTAAGCCCTGTTATGCAGGAAGCTATGAGAACAACCCCTCGATCCCTCGTACGAAGATCAGTGCGTAGGATGATATTCATCGAGGCGTATGAATCTTCGTGCAGCCTTCAGTTGTACAGGATTAAGATTTTGGATATAGTGAAATTAGCAACAGAGTATTATCTCTCGCATGGTAGTGATATTTTCACAGAGAGCCAGGATCTTACTATGTGGACAGAGCAAGAAGCATGCGATAGACTTCTTCAAATTTCAAGTGATGAGTTTCACCAGCCAATAAAAATTGTAGAGAAGCAGTTGGTGGTTACACAGAGAACATTTGGACGAAACAAACTAGTGGTGAAACGTTTAAATCTTAGGGAGTTGGATAAAAGATTTCACAGTCTTAGTTTCTGCAAGTTGACACACTGGTACATGAGAGAGATCTTCCCAGGATACGGTACTTATAAGTTAAAGTATGTTGGAGTACTGGTTATGTACTTTTTCAAGTGTCCCGAGCAAGGTATTAGTAAGCAAAGAGCATATTGCGTGCAGGATGAAACAACAGGAAAGATTCGTTATTTTCCTATTAGGCATACAGCTCAAAAGAACAAACGTCGTTTGTATTCCCAAAAAGTCGACAAAATGCAATATGTGCGAGAGCAGAACTTGATAGCTTCAACACAAAAACTCAGAGAAACGAGTTGCAATGTAGAACTGTATGCAATGTCGTATAGCCCAATCGACCATTTCATTGGACAATTTACCTCTGCGTTGAAATATTTTGGAACGAATGCTATCCACTCCAGAGAACGACAGCAGAGGAAGTTGAGTATAAATTCGGGAAAATGCGAGGCAAGCATTAAGAACAAATATCGTAAAAGAAGTGAATTCGAAAGATTGGATACTTTCATGCTAAAAGGCCTTGCTAGAGAATCCGAGGACAAATATCAGGCAGACGATGAACTAGAACGTACAGGGATGTGGGATGCAATGACGAAAGAAAGAAAAGCTGATTGCAGAAGTGAAGAAGACATCCCCATTCCAAACTACATAACTATCCAAACGGACTTCACAAAACGAGAGAAATTTTTCTTAGAATGTGACTACCTGAGCACAAACTTTAAAAGCATGAAAAAGACGGCACATAACTTAAATGTTACGGAGGAATTAGGATCGAAGGAAAGGTGGGATCTGGTGCAGAAGTTGGATACTGAACACCAGAGTAAGGAGCCAAGACTGAAGAAGATAAGGGAAGCGGCGGCGGAACTGATCGGGGAGTCTGAAAGCATCAAAGACACGGTCACAATTTTTGGGAAGATAGTCGAAGATCAGTTTCACATGATTGGGGCAAAGATCGAAGAAAGCACCGAAGATGTGAGGTGGTCAGATCTTCCAGGCGATGAAGGGCTCAAGTGGAACTTGTCTAGACTCGAACACCAGAGAGACATTTCTGAACGCTCGCGAAGCTTTGTGGAGATACGCAAAGATCTGACATTATTTTACCACCCCAGGTCCGAAGGAGAAAAAAGAGATATGACAGTGCAGGCTGAAGATATTTCGCAAGATGACCTTTGGGACTTCTATACCTGGACCATAGGAACGCTCAGAAATATGGAGGACAGCGTAAATAAAGTTGAGGCCCATGAGATAACGCCCGGTGAAAAATTAAGAATAATGTACGACGTGCGAGACCAGTACTACAACGTTATAAAGAATGTTGTGTTGAAATTCAAGAAGGCCGCGTCGGACAAAGTGAAAGAAAAGGAACTTCTTTGTCGAAAAGTCAGTAAGCTTCTTGACGAGGCAGAAGAGGATTATAATGAAATAAGAACGCAAATAAACATCAGATACAAACAAAAACTTCTGGCAAAGAAAAGGCTTGAGGCTCAGAAACGTTCATTGATGAGACTCATTAGAGAGGCAACAAGAAGTTAATGATGGAAATTGCCCGAAATATGACAAGTCTTGCAAAATAAGGGGAGACCTATTAGACCGGAAGCATGATGAAGCTCAGGTGGATGAGGCCTTTTCCGATGCGAAGAGGCACTCTTTTGATAGGCAGCAGGAAGTAAAGGATGGAAAATGCCAGAGAGATCACAAGATATGGAATATAAGGAGAAACCCATTAGACCGGATTCATGATGAAGCTCAGGTGGATGAGGCCTTTTCCGATGCGAAGAGGCACTCTTTTGATAGGCAGCAGGAAGTAGAGAATGAAAATAGCCCGAGAGATCACAAGACATGGAATATAAGGAGAAATCCATTAGACCGGAAGCATGATGACTCTCAGGCCGATGAGACATTTTTCATTGAATACAGTGATCTGAGCAAATACTTCCAACGCATGAAGGAAAATGCGCCCAACTTATATGGTACGGAGGAATTACAATTGGATATGTTGCGGAAGTTCCACACTGACCACCGTAGTAATGAGCCAAGAATGAAGAAGATGAAGGAAGCGGCCGCGAAACTGATCAAGGAGTCTGCCACCATCAGAGACACGGTGTCGGAAAAATTGAAAGAAAAGGAACTTCTTTGTCGAGAAACCAGTAAGTCAGAAGAGGATTATAATAAAATAAGAAGGCAAATAAACATCAGATACAAACAAAAACTTCTAGCAAAGAAGAAGCTTGAGGCTCGAAAACGTTCAAAGGTGAAGACAGACTTATTGGAAACACATCAGGACACTTGCCTAAACACAAAACCTTGCCAAGGAGAAGAATCTTTCAAGGAGGACCAAGATCCAGTGAAAGACGACCAACCAAACATTATTCGCAGATTTCTAAGACTGTTTTACATAATTAATAAAAACTAGAAGCGTGTATTAATATAGTTGATTTAAAATAAATTACAGTACAAATGCAGTATTAAAATGTTAATTCTATCAGTAATGAGCAAAACTTTTAAATTCAGTAATACCTTTGTTAGCTGATGTGATATAAATAGTTAAAGTGTGTGGTTGGGTTTTTGTTCTTCAGGCAATTTCAGTTATCTTATGGTGATTTTATGCCCCTTGAGTTAATCGCCATAATGATGATGATTGATGAACTGATGTAATAAAGAGTGCAAGTGAGTGATGCTTTTGCATACTACGAGGGCACAACATTGGCCAGTCACTTGTCATTTATACAAAAGCGAAACGCATTTTCAGAAGAGGTTATATTTCCTTACAACTTCGATTCATTTGCGCCACTAATGAGAACATTTAAAAAAGAGAAACAACTTAGTCTCCCAATTGTACCTCAATAAAAAGACATAAACATTACTTTTAAATTTGGTTGGGTTAAATATTCTCCAATAATTATATTAAATTCCGTAGTAGTTTGCAAAACACTTCATTTTAAACAAAAGTCGTCTTAAATTCTCCTCTTTTGATTTTTAAATAAGATGGACAATGCCATGTCGAAGAATTGAAGAATATATAATATTTTAATGTCTAATTAATTTTGTATAAAAATTAATGGAAAATGAGTTGGAATTTCTAACAAATACTACTCCTTCGGTTTCTGTAAGATCCATAATTGAGCCATTTCACATGTCTTCCATACTTCCCTATCTTACCAATTTCGACCGGTGGGGATACATGGTGCTTTTCATTCCGCTTTAAACTGTGCATAAAAGTTTACTCAAAACTCAATTCAAACTCAAAGTCTGTTTTTAAAAGGGGAGACTTAAAAAATTTACATAGCGGCAAAAACCAAAAATTCTAGTCATATCTCGCGACTTGCAAAATTGCTACTTTCAATAGTTGCCCCCCCTCTTTCCCCTAAGACGTTCATACTAGATTTGCACAGCACAGGTAAAGCAACAAATAAATACAAATTACAATTTTACACACATAATTAATGAATCCAACAGGTGCTTGCAATTAACAGCACTATTGTATTAATTTACACAACATTAATATGCAATACACATGTGTTGACAAACACAAAAAACGACAGTTGATAAAATCACATGAAATGGATACTGCGCCGGCGCGATAACCTTTCGTGGCTGGCGGGAAGGGGAACGGTAGAGAGAACACCATTTCATACAGTCAGTCGCAATGGAGGGTTGGAGATTTTAATAATGTGCTTCTTGTGTTTGCAGTTATTACGAAACGAAGTCTGTGACAGGAGAGCAGCAGACGACCGTCCATTGGTCGACATGGACACGGGATTCGAACCCGGGACCTCTGGCGTAGTAGTGTAGTGTGATAACCACTCCGCAACAGAGGCCGGTGAAAACTAGAAAGAAGATACAAGGAAAAGAAGTAGAGAAAAGGTGTTACAGGAAAAATAGAGAGAGAAAGAAGAGTAAAGTAGGTAATCTCTTGTTATTCTAGGGCGGCAAGTGCCCCCCCCCCCACTTGATTCTCCCTGTGGGCAGCATTTTCATCTTTGAATCTCAGAGATCCATGCAATCCCAGGGTAATTGGTAGATGATTTATTTAATTAATAGATGATTTACATGAAGTTCATTAGAAAATAAATAGAACAGAATAGACTATACCAGAACGTTCATAGCCTTCAGTAAACTACCACGTTTAAGATTAAACACGCCGATATCTCTGTTCTATTACTCCTTGATTAAATGTTTGAATTAGAGATTACTGCAGCTAAAATACTCGTATTAAGAGCTGGGAGAGTTTATGAAAATTGAACTCGAATATCCTCAAAATGCATATTAAAGTTTGCATTCTAAAGTGCAAGAGGAAGCCAGTCAATATGAAAATTTCATGAATTATTGATGATGGTTATTTACGAGGAGGCATCGTAAAGATTTAATTATCACCACGAACTAAATGAAACAGAAATTTTATTTCAAGTTGTAGTCGTCCAACATGTGTGTCGTACATTTAGAATGTACGTAGTAGTAGTAACCGTATGTTTCAAAAAATGTTCTTCACAGCTTAGAAAAATTGTTAAATATGGTATACTTCTATTTTAAATCAGAAATGCAAACTATGAATCTTTAAATATAACTTATATAACACACACACATATTGCCTTTTATGGTCGGCAGCTAGCGCGGCGGGAAATATGATCGCGTCTACAGGCAAACTGTGAGAAGTAAGTGGAACCGCTAGCTACGTAATGAAATAATCTCGTACAATTACATTAACAGTTACAATTGAAATAAGCATGTACACCCAACGGCGAAAGAAACAGTAGGCCAATTGTCCACCACCATTTTCATTCGGTCTGAATTACACAATGTGATGACAATGAATTGAAATAAAGACGCCAAAAAGCAGAGAACAATGCCTGCTTCCAACCAACATTGTTTCATTCCTTAAAACAACACAGGATGTAGAATAATAAAGTACTGAAAACAGCGGTGGACAAATTGCCTACCATTATCTTTGCCGTTGACTGTACCCTGTTAAAAGAGGTGTTGGAAATGATGTCCTCCTGCATCCACACATTTACGGCATTTTGAAAGGAAATTTTCACTAACACGTATCAGTTCCTCTTCCGAAATCGCTTCAACTACTCTCCTGATATTTTCGTTCAATTATTTGTACTCTATCTGGCTTCAGGTTTAAAAGCTTGGTAACTCGCCACGCAGACATCATAAAAATGTCTGTTTCTAATGCAAGGCCAACGGAGGGATTTTCCATCATACTTCAACGTCGTCTAGATTCTCCTCATTAAGCACACGCCCGTTTTGCCCTTCGCTTCTTATCAAGAACATACCCCGATTACTTAGGTTTGGTCATAAGTATCCGAGCACTGTCTCTGTGTGAAACAGGAACATCTGGGAATTCTAACTTTCCTACAATAATTCGTAATCACGTAAGAGTCCTACATAAAAATAGATTGTTTCAAATTGTACGCATAGCGTGGCATTATTAGACTGTAGAAAAGAGCCAGTAATACGCAAACTAACACAAAACAATCTAAAACACTTGTAAACACCTTAACACTTCACAAACACGTGCAAACTGGACACCAGCTAACTGGATACTGAAACACTGACGCGTACAGTGCCAAGGTCAGCGTACAGCTGTGAGTCTAAATGCCGGCAGATGTGATCTTACTTCCCGCCACGCTATCAGCCGCTCCACGGACCCCTCGACCATAAAAGGCACTACACACACACACACACACACACAACAACAACAACAGCAACAACAACAACAACAACAACAACAACACGAAACATGAAATAATCTCATAAAACTTAAAAGAGTAAAAATGCCATTGCATTTTCATGAACGTTAATTCCAGAGTAGGGGAGAAGGTCGATAAGAGATACAAACTTGTCTTACCCCAAAGACACACGCCACTGTAGAACAGTTTGAAATGTTTCACTTGCTGTTAGATAAAATTGAATTTGTGATCTCGTCATTATTTTTCTTCTTCACGTTCAGGAAGAGTAATTTATTCTTATTTTATCTCAGTCCATTTAACAAATTCTGCTATTTGTATTACTATCGCATTTGTGGGTTGACTATTCTGTGTCAGTTCTCTACTCTCTCTAGATCAATCGCGGCGATTTGGATAAATGAATGAAATAGAGGAAGAAACAACACAAGAAAATGTCCATGTATTGTCCAGAATTTGAACCTTAAAACCCCTGTTGCCTTACGGTAACCACTCCACCATGGTGGATGAAGATAATTCTGTAGGTGGTAGGTAAAGTTCTCTGTGCACATTGCACCATGCCCTGAAGGCGAATACAGGGGAAGTGGAGGTAGTGCCCCACACATTCTTGATCTTGTCCATTTGTGGAAGTGATGTGATCAGCACCACGCTTCCCTTTAGGTGCCCATTTATTTGAGGCTGACTGAACCCCAAAGCTGCAGTATGTATGAAGAATTCCGACATTAGATCAGCTACCTCGAGAATCGAACCCACCAAATGTCTCTTCTTCCCTGATAGCGTAGTGGTATAGCTATTACCTTGTAGTCAGTAGGTCTGTTGTTCGATCCCGGTGGAGGCACATTACACAATGGTTCCGATACTGCTGTAAACTGTAGGCCCAGTCATGATTTGCTTATTTGAGCACAAAGTGGGAATTTTCCCTCTGGGAAGACGTAAGGTCAGTTTTAGGAGCGTGTAAAGGGAAATTCCGGACAAGACGACCGCCAGAGGTTTGGAATATGTTGGAGAATATTTCTGGGGTTTCGCAGGGGTGTTGGGTGCGTGTGGATAAATCACTGGGTAGATGAGCTTAACGCGCTACGAAGCCAGAGGTCCCAGGTTCGAATTTTTTTCAATGAGGTTAAAACACCTTGTCCGACACCACAGGGAAATTGTGAGTAATCATAAGGGACTAGGAACGACACTGGAAAGAGAACGGCCAGTAGTGCAAGTGGAGGGATCGTGCGTGGGCTGTGGTTCGAAGAATAAAACCAGTCTCATATACGATACAGTCAGTGTTCACTTCCGGATATACCACGAGCTATCTCACTTGGGGATCATGTGAGATCTTTCTTGTCCTTAGTTCGCGACAGAATTAGAATTAGAAACAGTCTTTCGAAACATCCTCAAGTTAATTAATTCAACTACCAATCAGAATTCAAGAGCGCACTGGCTGAAGAGAGAAGAAGAAGCGCAGTAGGTGTTCGACTGTTTGTTTCAAGGTAGTTTTTTTGTTTCTTTACATACGAATATATATATATGACTAAGAAGAACATATTACTTATTGAATGAAGAATCTGCTAATTATTATTGTTCTGTGTTAATAAACCACGTGTCTAATGTTTCTAATATTGATATTTAATTTTACAGTAGCAGTAATATTTCGAACTAAACAGTCACACATGTTTTCTGAAATTTATAAACTGTGACGAGGTGGTTTAACACACAGGAAATAAACTTTGTGTATTTATGACATATGAGGATTGTTTTTAAATTATCAATTATAAATACTGCTTCATGGGTTTCAAAGTAAATCTCACAATAAATATTTTATGGCCAAAAGAAATGTCAGTGTAATGTAAATACTATGATAAGCTTAATGTAAGCACAAGAGTTTTCATATTTTCAATATTGTGAAGTTTATGTACTTTTGTTGGTTAGTTTGTATTGGGAAATAAATTAGTTGCGACCTCTATCGTAATATATGAGTAACACAACTTTATACTAGTGTGTCCTTAAAGTTCGTTATCAGTCTGAAATAATATTTCATTCACTGTTACGCGCTACACATTCTGCATTTTTCAATAGTGCCAAATTTATTATTATATTCTTTGTTGGGTACAACATTATTTGCCCTTCTTCTCAACAGTTGTTAGCATACTAAACATGTGAAGTGGTATATGCTGTTCGTGTTGTCGCCATTTTTAAGACTGAGTTTTTAATGATTGTGTGAGACCGCTGTCGTTGCGTTCCCGAACTGAGGACATAAAAAAAAATCTTGGGTAGTTTGAAGATGGAGGTCGATCCGGAAGTAAGGACGTGCATAGGAACGTGTGAAACTGGCTTAAACCTGCTTTGGACAACTTTTTAGGAATTCCAAAAAGTTTGAAAAATCGGGTTGGATTATTTCAAGGATTGGCTCTCTCAGCATTATCTACTCGCATAATTCTTGAAGCTTTCCTGGCGGCGAATGATGAGCTTTTCTCTGGATTTCAAGCAGATGATTTCCGGATAGGCTTCCGAGCTTTCGAGGGCTAACGTCATTCCCATCTTCAGGGTTGAAGTTACTTCAATTCCTGACGATGAGAGTGACTTTAGCTCTCGAAAGCTCACTCGAAAGCCTATCCGGAAATCACCTGTTTGATGTTCCGAGAAAAACTCTTCATTTCAATGCATATTCGTAAATGAGTTTCCGGTTTTGGATTCTGAACTGTCCTTAATCCTACATGCCAGAAGTTTCGGGGGAAGGGGTTTGAACTCTACCCCTCCCCCCCTTTCCCCCATTTAAATAGTGCTATAAGTCTTTCATACATATGGTTTTCGCTACATTGTGCCGAATGAGACAACTGCTAAGGTGCAAAATAACAATATCCAACAACTTCCTTCCTACAAGAACTATTTTCATGATCAATCCGCACTGGCAAATTAGGTCGTCAGCTACGAGTCCCACCTTCAACAATCCCGTTATATCAATTAATTTATAATAACTGGTCATGGATGGGTGGGAGACTGATCTATACAATTGTTAGAAGTTCATTGTCCAGATATTATATTCATGAACTACTTAACCTGCGCTTTATTTTTGCCGAAATATTCTTGAAATGGACATTGTGTAATTTATTTCTCTTCTTGACATCTGAGATACTGGGAAATATGCTGCCCTCAACCCCTCCTTGAGAACAGCAATGCTTTACAGCATACTTTCGCCATCCCGGTACTTCGAGAAATTTCATACTCCAGACTAAGTGAATATATATCTGTGCTGATTCTATTCGCATTCCTGAACACTTTCTTTTGTCCATTTTCAAGTTAGCCCTATAATTTCAAAAATACTCAGTTAAATCTTCCGAGAGCTTTCCTCCCCGGATATTTATACCTGAAGCAGATTTCTACAGCTCGAAAACATCTGGTGAGTTATCCTCGGGCCTCCCTCCCTTCTCCTCCCGGCTCATTAGTCGTGAACGAGGGTCCGTGAAGAGCCAGGCGACTGGGCTCTGCAGGGTTGCTGTGTCAAGAAAAGTGAAAATAGAGTAAAATGAATTAATTAATTTTCGGGACGTTGATGCAAAAAATGAAAATATTAATCAGTGGGTCTCTAGAAACATCCTTTCTCAGTGTTCAATCAAAATTTGGAAAATTTTTGTCGACTGGTTCTCGAGATAATCGTGACCAAAATACCGAAAACATCCCATAAGCTTACATAGAAAATGCTCAGACCTTCGCCGGGGTAGGAGATCGCCTTAAGATTAAATCAAGAAGAGTGAACAATAATTTGATAGATCTCAGCACGAATCTTGTACTCACCACTGAAAGAAAAGTTTCAACTCCTTCAAAATCTCGACATTTTAAAAGTAGCACTTTCAGCGCACAAAATGAAGTTCGAAAAGCATACGTGATAACACTTCTGACAAACAGAAGTTTATGAGATCAATAATCTGCAATTCAAATTAACACATTTATAAACGTTTGTGTAAAGCAAGCTACGGTAAAGCTGTAATTATTATTAGGCCTACAACGACCTCCACAAGACGCTTCAAATGGGCAGTTGCGTTCATCGTCAGGTGCTTGATTGATTGTTTGAGTTGGTGTTTTAAGTCCACTTTAGGCACACTAAGGCTAATCGGGACTGGACCTACAGTTTAAAGTGTGACCCGATCCACTAAGTGCCTTAACCGGGAATCGAATCCAGGACTCTTTGATTACAAGGCAACGACGCTACCACTGCGCCATTGGGGAGGCCCTCATCGTTAGGTGCAACTAGCCCAGTTACTTTAGGTTTTTAATTGCAAGACTATTGTAAAGTTGAAGATTGGTGGAGAGATATTACAGACCTCCCTGAATAACATGCTAAAACTACACCAAAATCGCATGTCTGGGTCGACAAGAGGTGGCAGATTCAAAATGATGGCCTGCAAGCAAGGGCACTCGCAGAGGGGGACCGGGGGGACTTGCCTCCAGTAGAAGAGGAAATACTACCCGGCTATTAATTTATTCATAACGACGTTCGGCTATTGTTATTCTGCGATTTTAATTATGATTAATGGGTTTTTATTCACTATCGAGGGGTGACGCTATTGTTAATTAATAAAGCGTAGTGTATAGGGGGACATGGAGGGAGATGAGTCATCGATGACCCATGCGCACGTGGGAGCTTGGAATTAATGGTTTACCATTAGTGCACAATACTTACTATTATGTATCCCGTATTTTACCATATTCTAAACCTATTGTTGTACTTTATATAGGCTTTACAGCAGGATATATGTCATGGATGATTTATACTGGCGTGGGAGCTTGGTTTTCAATTAGTGCACAAAACACACTATTTTGGAGTCTATTTGCAGCTTTTGCATCCCCATTTATGCTTTTCTTATATGTGTTTCACCCGGATATGAGTCACGGATGATTTATGCCGACAAGAGAGCTTGGTCTTAATGCTTTTCCATTAGTGTATAATAGATACTACGTATTATGGAACCCAGTTCCGGCCTATTCTAAGGCAGTTTATGCTTTTCTTATACGGGGGGATGAGTTAAGGCTGATTCGTGCAGTCGTGGGAACTTCATGTTAATGCGTTTTATTCCCTAACGAGGAGACGGTTCCGGCTTATTCTAAGTCAATTTTTGGCGTTATCCGTGGTTTGCAGACGCCGATGACGTCATGAGCCGCCATTTTGGCATCGGTGGTGAGTCATATTTGGTATAATTGAGGAGCTCGAAGGGGCGTGTGTAGAGTGTAGAAAATATTAACCAATGAGAGAATGTTTTAATAAATAAATCAACCAATCAGTGAAGAGCAATGAAAAATAATATTCGTATTGAGGGGCCTTTTGTCTAAGAATCTATAAATAATGAGACGTGTTTGGCTTGAAAGGCTGATTTTAGCGTGACTGAGTTGTTGCAGTGCAACTAAAGGCTTTTTAACTTGGTAAGTATCTTGTTTGTGTAATATTCTTTATTTCAAGTTGTTTTCTACTGCCGTGGAAACAAAGTTTAAGTGTTGTTTACAATATTTTTGAAACGATTTACAAAGAACACCAGAAAATAACCTTAACAATATGTATTGTTATGGTTCCAGGTTCTGTCTCTCTCTCTCTGAATTCAACGAACGAACGAAGAATGGCTTCCAGCTCCAGGGCCAACATCAGTGCGGTGAGTACTGCCGAATCCCTTCTAAACAATTTTACCCTGGGATTTTACACTTCTCCAGCTGATATTATTAACGCATATTACAACTTTTGCGAGAGGGTAGTTTTCTTCGACGATTACCCATATTCAAATCCGAACTTGTTTTGTGAGACTGCTCACAATATATTGAATCAAATTGGGGAGGGGTTTTCGGTGGTTGAAAAAATGGGAAGGTATTTCAGGCGGTTTGCCATGCTAGGACGGGAGGTTTCCATTGATATCCCGACGCAGGTAGTCGGGGATCCCGAAGCTTTTGTCAGCTCGATGTTCCAGTTTCTGATGGGAAGGGTTTTTTATGATGTTGTACCCGAGAGTCAAGTTGGTGTGATTATTTCTGCGGGAGGAAACGACAGGGATATCTATATCCCTTGGCGTCGCCTTCCAGCGCTCACAATATACTGAATCAAATTGGGGCGGGCGAACCTTATTTTTCGGTGGTTGGAGAAAGGGAGAGATATTTCAGGCGGTTTGCCATGCGGATCCGTTTCAGAAAAAATTTAGGATCCGGATCCAACTAAGCTATCCGGGCACACGGTCTACACGTGAAAAGTTGGTTATGGTAAGAAATATCCAAGTGATCAATAGTATAAAAGTTGGATGTGTATGAAAGGAAAATATAAGGTTGACATTAATAATCATTACTCGAAGAGCATAGAAGACACGGTTCACAAAATCCCCTGAACAAGTGTGAGACTGACACACCCTTACCCAGGGCAAAATTTTTCCACCAGTTGCCCGTGGGGTGAGCCTCCATTGTTAGTTCTCGCGCTCATTGCTAAAAGTTTTTTTCATGTCATCTAAAGGGCATTACGCCCTGACTCTATTATGATTTTTGAATGGTGCTTTAATTTGTAGTGGTTAGCGTGTGTCGCCAATATTTTATTTTGGAAAGTTGCACGCGCTCACTGATAGTCGAGACTTCTGTGAAAAAACATATATAATTGTTTACTGAATATAGATAGTTTTATTGGAAGGAAGCATGCCACATATCTCACAATCTATAAAAAGCAAGAAATAAGTTATGTATCCGGGAGGGCTACAATTCGACTGCAAGACTAAATAGCAAAGTTATCGGGTAAAATGAAAGCTGGATTTTTTTATAAGGTACTTTATGATGTTTGAGGGTATAAATCTGCTCCCTCTCGTAATCTGATACCAAATTGTTACTTTGGAGTGTGGTGAGAAGAGCGTACAATCCAAAGATGTCATCTTTGTCAATGGGAATTGTAAGTATATTTTTAATACTGTATTTGTGGTGGTCTATTTCGTTTTAAAATACATTTTTTAGTAACTCAATACCATTTTTAAATTAAACAAATGGTTTCTACACACGAAATTTTTATTTTCACAATCTAATCTGCTACAAAGTATGTAATACATATAGTTTTTTCATTTGTTACATACCAGAGAATACTATTCTACTGCATATTACCGTTATACTAACGGTATTTTATCGCAAATATAATTTCATAACAATGGTCATATCCAGTCTGCCTGTTTTTTTTATTTCACTGTTCACTTTAGATTCTGGTATTCATGTTCACATTTTACCCAAGTACACTGAGGCTAGTGAACCCCCAGCTTATACGAGGCACTGCTCATTGATTAGGCTGTCACAGCATCCACACTGCGAAAAAAGTCAAGAAATCACATTTGCAACTTTTTTCTCTCACTATACGACCATTCTTTTTCAAATCTTTCCAAAACAAAGATAGAAAGTATGCCATAGTTCGGTTCCTGCCAAACATTGGACAAGGAATAACTATTCTGGTTACACACATACAGTTTACTTAAAAAAACACTTGGGTTTTCACCAAAAAAATGTCAAAGTATGTTCCGTGGCAAGTCGGGCCAATGTACAGTTCAGTCCAAATATATTCTAGGCCCCGAATTCCTGTCTGTATTGAAACTTGATATTTTTCGGTAACGTATTGTCTGTACCAGTCCAACAAAAATGTTCAAATAGAACACTCACTTGATGTACTGTCATGGCAATGCTTATGGTATCCACTTTGTAACCGAATTCAATGAATATAAGTTCTCGTCTGACGACGAGATGCTTCCTTCTTTGTAGTCTGATATCGAGTTGTTCTCGCCTTGGATTGATGCACAAACAGGTACAATGTTCTGAATGAAACTAGTTCAGGTGAGCGTTTCTCAGAGCACAAGATATTTTTCTCAGACGGTGGTTTTTCTCACAGAAGCTATTGGCAGGGAAACTTAGTAGAGCTGATTTAGGGCATCCAAACTGCTCCAAGTTAATCACAGTGCAGTGAAGTAAGGTAGAAAGAAGATCCATGAATGAATATAAATGCATTCTTCCATAAGCAGTGATAAATGCTGAGACAAGGCCAATGGACAATACTAGCGGCGAATTGGCCGTTTCCAAGTCTACAAAGTTTACTAACAAGCATTTTTCAGAAATAAGGGCAACATTTTTAATCTCAAATTGTGGATTGAATAGAATATCATGGAATTTATTTTCTGTATTGACAAAACTGACTTAGTTTTAAAAATGGTTTCCCCGAACTTTCCGTAGAGGCTGTTAAGGAGTATTTTGGATATGTAACGCAGCTCAGCATTGCATCCAATTTCTTCCTTGACAAGCTGAATACCCTTATGTTCGAAATAATCTCGAATATACTTGTCTTTGTCATGTTCTGTACTGCAAGTGGAAGGATATCCTGAAGACTGTTGTTTCAGTCTAAGAAAAGTATCTACGTATTCTCTCAACACATTATCTGTTTTATCTGTGCAGAAGGAAAAACCCATACTTCACAAATTTTGAGTATTTTGTACCCTTTCTCTACAGCCAACTTGAGTTCTTCTGATACTCAGGTGCCATGTAAGTATCTTTGTTTTTCTGTGTGAGGGCACTCTTCCTGATTCTCACTTTGTTCACATGCACGGCAGAGAGCTAACATTAACTTGCTATTGCACGCCATGCCAAGCACAGGTAAATATATAGTCTTTAGGCGGAGAACATGTCACTTTACAACCCCGAATATTTGGATTGATTTGTTGTTTTAAGTCCACTTTATGCACAGTAAGGATAATCGGGACTGGACCTACAGTTTAAAGTGGGATCCGAACCACTATGTGCCTCCACCGGGAATCGAACCCGGGACCCCTTGATTACAAGGCGACGACGCTACCACTGCGCCATCGGGGAGGCCTCAACCCCGAATATGTTCTCCAGTAGTGGAAACTCAGAGGAGTACATAACAGGTTTTCCCGTAGGCATCTTTGTTTTTAGGGCCTCCGCGATGGCGTAGTGGTAACTTCGTCACCTTGTAATGAAGGGGTTCCGGGTTCGATACCCGGTGGAGGCACATAGTGGTTCGGATCCAACTTTAAACTGTAGGTCCAGTCCCGATTAGCCTTACTGTGTATAAAGTGGACTTAAAACACAAAATCAATAAATCAAAACCGTAGGCATCTTTCGCTGTTTCATCATGGCCGGATACAATGAAACAACATCTAAAAGCTTCATACATGAATTCTCGCCATCTTGGCGTTCGCATAGTGCCCTGAAAAGTTCAGTACGTCCGCCACCGAAAGCTTGTTTGGGGATAAGAGGGGAGTCAAGGGAGTAGCAGTTCTCACCAATAAATTTGCGTAGTTTCGTATTGATTTTGATTTTATCATGGAACTCACATTCCCATTTTTCAATTACTGTGTACCCATTTGCTCCAGCAACGCTTTTCTTGTTGCTGTGTGTTCGTATCTCTGATTTACTGTTTCGCCTGTTTCATTAAGGGGCTGATTCCTATTTTCAGGGGAACATGAGCTGCAGCCGTGAAAGTAGCAGCCAATAAAACTGTTCACGGTCTAAGTCTCTTCATGGGGCCCGTCCAGCTTATAACGTCCTACTTTCGCTTCCCCCAGATTTCCAGCGTTCCTCTATGTGATATTGTTGGTATACTCTACCCATTTCAACCATTTCAGCGAAATTAATGAATAAGTATCCTGGTACCTGAATCCCATCGGCGGAATCTTGATAAGCGTGTTTTAGAAATTTAGCCCTGAATATCAATGAGGTTAAAGATGCAAGTGTGGCACATCTCCTAAGGAAGCGCTGAATTCTCAATTAAATGTGAAAATGCAATACAAGCAGCTGCAAGGATTTCAACATCACTAATACAATATTGTCGCAACTCTTGTTGGAAATCAAATATTTTCCCAGTCTGAACAGTTCCTTCATGCCACTTGCTCATTTCTTCTCGTTCTTTAGTGGAGTGGCATCCACATCATAAAAAGAAATATCAGGGTATTGCCCAACGTAATGTTGGTTCTCAGGCGTAGAGTAAAGATAGGGAAAGTCGCCTTTACGCAGATCATCTCCGAGACCCAGACTTGTATGAAGTCTTTCAATTTCATTAACATGAAATTCAGTGAATCTCGGAAAATGATTTTCATTCCCACGCTCATTTCGATAATATTACGACCTCTCATAATTACTGAAGGCATAATATTTTCTTTAGTGATCAAATAGTTCAGTACAAAATGGGCATCGTAACGTCCCGCATTATGTGCAATGCACACAATTTTCTCAAACCCATCTTTGGTCTTTGAATATAATGCATAAATTCTGCAATATTGGGGAAAATATGCATACGGGTGTCACACGTTTCACAGAAATCTGCTTCAGAATCTTTACACGCATGAAAAGCCTGTTTGGCAACAGCCAGATTCACTTCGTGTTTCTGTGCATCTTACCCGTTAACCAACATACATTTAAAATCATAAAAAATATACAAGAATTTAGTGATTGGATCTACTTTGACCGGGAGAATATAACACTTGTGTGCAGGGTCGACAAAAGCGTTACAGCTTTTGCAAAAGAATTCTTCACATTTATGTTCAGTTTTGCGCTTTCCCTTGTTCACTACCAGGCTGCCCCAGAAGTCCTGCACCATCAGCACACTGAGCTCCAAGAGGTGAAGTTTGCGAGGGTAGGTTGCGCCACCGGTGAAAGGCTGTTGGCAGGCATAGAGGACAAGATCGTGGGATCAAGTGAAGGCGCGCACTGCATGTGTAGCGAATGTTCCCGTGAAGTTAAAGTGGGAACGATGAGTGAGGACCAAATTGCATTTTGTGCAGTGCTACATTTTTTATAAAAAAAACCTACTAACAGCAAAAGCGGCAGCGGAGGAAATTTGTCGTGTGGAGAACGAAGAAGTGGTGAATCGACCGACAGCTTCCCGTTGGTTCAAAAAATTCGCTTCAGGTGATCTACGCCTCGCGGACAAGCCCCGCACGGGACGACCTCCGATGGACATTAAGGAGTCTCTGCAGGATGCTGTGAATGCTACACCACAATCCAGCACACGTGTGTTAGGAAGAGTGGTTGGGACATCCAAATGGACAAAAAAACCGTCGCTTGCATGACATGGATTACACCATTAAACAGCCCCGACAAAGTCCGCACGAGCTGACAGAGGTGCAGGCCCAGCGCAGAGTTGCAATTTGCCAGACATTGCTACAAAACCCGAATGATCTTCGTTTATGTAGGAGAATTGTGACAGGAGACGAGAAGTGGGTGTTTCTGAAAACCCTGATACACGTAAACAGTGGGTGAAAAGAAGGTAGGAGGCCATCGCCCATGTGAAACAGGACAGATTTGGGAAAAAGTTCATGCTGAATGTGTGGTGGAATATTGACGGGATTGTCCATTATGAGTTTGTTCCAGAAGGTCATGCTGTAACAGGTGAACTGTATTCTGAACAATTATGCCGAGTGCATGCCATTCTGAACTGGAATTACCCGGCATTAACAAGAAGGAGGAGGTTACTGCTGCAAAATGACAATGCTTCCAATCACTGGTCTCGAAGAGTGAGCAACACACTAACTGAGCTTGACGGGTTTGAGTTGTTACCTCATCCCGCCTATAGTCTGGAAGTTGCACCATCGGATTACTTTTTGTTTCGCTCTCTCTCACATTTCCTGTGTGGTCGGCACTTCAATTCATATGATGAGGTAAATTCTGCCTGTCGTGAGTTTTTCAATTCTAAACCGGCCACCTGGTATCGCCATCAGATTGAACTGTTGTAGCAGAGATGGGTGAAGGTAATCGAACATGGAGGCCTGTACTTTGCTTAATAAAGTCTGTCCTTGTTTCTGTTATTCTGTGATTCATTTTCCCCCTTGTATGGTGCAGGACTTCTGGGACAGCCTGGTACTTTACAACAGATAGTGCACTGGTGCACTGTTTCACACATATTGGATTTTCTGCCTTCTGTACGTAAATGATTCTCGAAACATTGTCCGGACAGAAACTTAGGGTTACATGTTTCACATTTTCGCGGGACAGAGTTAATATTTTCCTCTAAATTACACACTACCCTCACATTTAGAACAGTGAAATGTACACTCACTATGCTGGTATTTGTGAGCAAATCCTATTTGGCATTTAGCACAATAATATTTTTTTCACAAGAAGATTGCGATCTGAATTGACTATGTCAAAGTGTTCGTTATCATACAACAAATTGATTTGTTTATTGGCGAACGGAGTAGACCGAATCACCTCGTAGTCTCTTTCCCCGTCTTTCATTTCAAAAACGACAATCTGGTACTCTGGCCATAGATTATTCTGAAACTTCATAATGTTTTCCACTGTACATCCAATTGAAGGGTCGACACTTGCCTCGTGACACAAGTGCATAGCGGCTTCTTTAAATTTATTGTCACATTTTCGAAAAATATCGATTTTCTTAGTATCCTTGTCAATTTTAGCCTTGCCGAGTGAAATTGCTCTGGGGAGACAAAAATTATCATCGTTATTGATTACGATGATAGCCCGCTGAATCTGATTAGGATTATTCACTGTCAGTAACGAAGCATACTTTCTATAAAGAGAATATTTGCTCTTCCCTCTCCTGCGTCTCGGCTCAACAATATGCGCCGTGAATTTAATAGCATTCCCCAAAAAGAAAGACGCGTTGCTATGGTAACATAATGCTGGATAATGTCCGCATTTAGCACTGAAAGGCGACGCCAAGGGTTATAGATATCCCTTTCGTTTCCTCCCGCAGAAATAATCACACCAACTTGACTCTCGGGTACAACATCATAAAAAACCCTTCCCATCAGAAACTGGAACATCGAGCTGACAAAAGATTGGGGGTCCCCGACTACCTGGTTGGGATATCAATGGAAACCTCCCGTCCTAGCATGGCAAACCGCATGAAATATCTCTCCCTTTCTCCAACCACAGAAAAATTAGATTCCCCGCCCCAATTTGATTCAGTATATTGTGAGCAGTCTCACAAAATAAGGTCGATCAGAATATGGGTAATCGTCGAAGAAAACTAGCCTCTCGCAAAAGTTGTAATATGCGTTAATAATATCAGCTGGAGAAGTGTAAAATCCCAGGGTAAAATTGTTGAAAAGGGATTCGGCAGTACTCACCGCACTGATATTCGTTCGTTCAATTCAGAGAGAGAGACAGAACCTGGAACAATAACAATACATATTGTTAGTGTTATTTTCTAGTATTCTTTGTATAATATTTTCAAAAATAATGTAAAAAAGTTTAAACTTTGTTTCCAAGTTGAAATAAACAATAGTACACAAAAAAGATACTTCCCAAGTTAAAAAGCTTTTACTTGCTCTGCAACAACACAGACACAGTAAAGACTTGAGAACTCTCTTGGACTGCTTCGTCTTCCGCTAATTATTTATAGATTCATTGCTCTTCTCTGATTGGTTGATTCATTTATTAAAACATTAGAATAGGCTTTAGAATAGGCCGGGTTCCTTGGGTTCGAATAGGCCGGAACCGGGTTCTATAATAGTATCTATTGTACACTAATGGAAAACCATTAAGACAAAGCTCACGTCTGTATGAATCATCCATGACTCATATCCGACTGAAAGTCATATAAGAAAAGCATAAATGGGGTTAGAAAAGTCCGAAAACGGGATAGACAATAGTATCTTTTGTGCACTAATTTAAAACCATTAAGATCAAGCTAGCACGCCAGCATAAATCATCCATGACTCATATCCGGCTGTAACGCGTATGTAAAGTACAACAATAGGGTTAGATTAGGGTAAAAACGGGATACATAATAGTATCTATTGTGCACTAATGAAAAACCATTAATTCCAAGCTCCCACGTGCGCATGAGTCATCGATAACTCATCTTCCTCCCCCTCCCACTATATTCTCCGCTTGATTAATTAACAATGGCGTCACCCCTCGATAATGAATAAAAAAGTCATTGATCATAATGAAAATGACAGAATAACAATAGCGGAACGTCGTTATGAATAAATTAATGTCCGGGAAGTGTTCCCACATCTACTGCCCCCTCCTGAGATATCTGAAAAGACTTCATATAAGTTGAATGGTGAAATGGTTGCGTGAAAACATGGACGAGTGGTGCCGTGAAAGACAGCAGATTAAGTGCCTGTGCAAATTATCCTAGTGGTGGGGATGTTTCATGAGAATTTTCTTATATAGGGGAAAAAGTATCACTCCACTAATCCTCCATCCTGCCCTCCATGAGAAAAAGTTCGTCATCGGACAAGATGTGACGCATACAGCATATTAAGCGTTAATTGTGGAAAAGGGTTATTTATTTTCTAACGCAATATAGAAAAAACTTAATCAGGTCATGTACCGTATGTATAGAGTTTTCCACTTCCGAGTCGAGGTTGTAAGCAATAAGCAACCTACTCAACCACAATTACAGTCTTGATGTCGAAATAAAGAATCGATTTTTGACGTACTCTGTTAACTTCTTCCACCTCTTCTTGACTCTCCCAGGCAATATGAAATTAAACTTAACATGAAACACAAAGTTAAAAGTAGACATTTCTCTTTTCACACTCGGCATGATTTCGGAAAACAAGACATTAACAGTGTTCCAGGGTGGACTATTCTAAAGCCCCATTTAACTGCGAAGGTGGTTGAATCTTCTACGCTACGAGTGGAGAAAAAGCTTGTCTTTTTGCTTTCGCAAAACCGACAGCAATAGGATCAGTGGCGTATGCAAGGGGAGGTGGTTACCGGGTTTAACCCCCCCCTTGAGCTTTTGAAATATTGTGGAAAATGCTGTAGAAAAGAATTAAAAAGGGCTAATTTATCAGTCAAAGATCTGCGACAGTAATAATAATAATAATAATAATAACAATAACAATAATAATAATTTGAATTAGGCTATTATTCCCATGCAGCATGGACAGAAGCACATTCCAAACACAATATATGCGGCCGCAAAGTTCAATTTTGCATTTCCCCCCCAAAAAAGTCGCTCAGTGACTCTCGCGAGAATTGTGAAAATTCCTTGCTTCGTCGCAGTGTGCCGACGTTATTGCGAACGTTCTTCTCGGTACTGATTTTGCATCCCCTTGTGAACTCTTAAGTGATGCTGAGTCTACATCCACATCATTAAATAATGTTGAAGAAGTGCTTTGTGAATCACCTAGAAGTGGCAAATGTGTTGGAATGTCTACAAACTTATTTTTGAACGAAAACATAGACTCAGTGGAATATAGCAACATGTATTCTCGCGCCTCATCATCATCCTGGGTGAGTTCCATAGGTAAAGGTAATGTAAATTTCCCCGTGCACATAGCACCGTGCCATGAAGGCACATGTTGTGGTATGGTGGGGCCCCACACATTCTCGATCTTGGCCATTTTGCGGGTGATGTGATCAGCACCATCCTGCAGCAGCCTTTATCCCCCAGGGTTGCTCTCAGGTACCCATTGATATGAAGCTGGGTGCGGAGACAAGGCTGGATAAATTCCAACCAATTACGGGAATCGAACCCGGATCTCCCGCGAGGTTGTCAGACTAGACCACCGCGGCTCCTTGGATGAGTTTCAGATTTCGATTATTTCAATTAACATAATACATTTGCTTGTTTTTATGGATTTTCTTCACACTTAAAATGTCTCACCTATCATATACAAATAACCGTTGACTAACAAAGAAGCATAAAATGCTCCTAGAATTTAACAATCGAAGGACTAGAAAGTAATTTTATTCTATTGCTTTCATAAATATATTTATGTAGATCTCTACTACCTAATAATAGTAGTGATATTAGTAGTAACAGCAGCTGCATTAGTAGTATTATTAGTAGTAATGAAACTAATTAATTAATTAAAGTATAATGAAACAATGGTAATGTGAATTTGTAGAAAGTTTTAGAAATAACTCCCCCTTGATGGCCCTTGATAACCGCTGGCCCTCTTTGGCTTCGAGCAGGCTTTGAAAATTGAAGAATGTGACAGAGGTGTTTTTGTTCCCCCTTCATGCTCCTCCCCAAAGAAGAATTGACAAAATTGTTCAACGACTGCTAGTTGTTTTTCATTAGTAATACCATTAGTCGACTAATATTAGTAGAAGTAATCTCACGACTAATTTCAGCCGAACCATCAGTTGAGTATATTCGCTAGGTGCCGTGGCTTGCCGCGAGTTGATAGTTTCCTGGAGATGAGGCCTTGCTCGAAAAGGTTTATTATCCATTATCCTGATTCAGTCGAAACCGAAAACGACTCATTCCGATCTCAAGCGAACCATCGTCCAGCCGGTTCACACGCTAAGTTTTACAGTACGTCTTGCTTGCACAGTTGAAAACTGTACAGGAAGAGATGTTGCAGTTCTGGCGCGTCCACACGCTACGTCTTACTGTACATTTTTCCTGCTCAGTTCCGCGATGTCCATCATGGAGGAAGTGCTACTCTGGTCAATTTTCGCAGTTTTTCTTCCAAAGAGAATGCATGTCCTTTAATAAATAGAGTGAATAAATAAATCTTCATATTAGCACTACCTAAAAGACTCTTCCAATAGTTCACTAAGATTAGTTTTCCTAATTCCGTAGAATACTTTACAATGTTCAAAAATAAAAAGTTAACATAAATACCCTTTCTTGATGATTCGATTCTCTCATGAAAAATGTATTTACAATTCAGTTTGATTAAAAAAATTTCTATTATAAATAATAAATTAATTACAATGTACAAGTTATTTATATTCACACTACTTTATGCCGCTCGTTTACCTCTTGGATTCATTACGACGATGAGAATAGATGAGGAAGTGATTAAATGGTGATGGGACGAACACAGTGATACACACGCATATGAACATGGTTCGAACTTGGGACTTCTGGCTTTCTAGCATGTTACGCTTATAGTATTGCCATGGAGATAGGTAAGGTAGGTTATTAAAACACACTTCCTGCGGGGTTAAAAAAGTACCACCTTTTTACCATTTTGTGGTTTGGCTTATTTGCTTTGCTTTCCCGCTATTTTAGGGTAATTGCGAAGATGGGGATGGGTGATGTATGATAAAATTGAAGGATACTCGCAAACACACATGAACAGGTCGGGATTCGAACTTGGGGTTTCTGGCGACATAGAGCGATGTGATAACCACTCCGCCACAGATATTAAGCTAGGCTAATCCGGGCTGGACCTAAAACTTAAGGTTGATTCGAACCACTGTTTAATGGGCCCCTACCCAGAGATTGAACTCGGGACCCTTTGATTATATGGCAACAGAGTTTCCACTACGTTGTCGGAGACTACGTCAGTTCAATAAAATCAACATTCAATCTTATCGTTGCGATTAGCCTGGAAAGGCAGAGAAGAATTGGTCCTCTCTCGTAGTTTCTTGATCAGTCAAAAATCAAAATAAATTATAATACGTAAACATTGGCTTGTAAACATCATCATCCCCAGCGCCAGAACTAACTGATTGGTTTGTTCACTTTGGCCAACTCCTTTCGGTAAACCGTCCTCATGGAATTGATTTTCCTTACTACTATATTTCTGCTCTCTGAACCTCTTTATATTTTTATATTAAGCTCTCATAGGCCTGATTCTTCTTGTCCTGGTCACTGTAGTTCTTTGATTTTAGTCGTTACAAACAAGGAAATTTCTTGTAGAGTTCAATCAACTCCTCTAAAAACTTATGTGAACACTAACGAAGATTGGTCATCGTTATACAACAACGAAGTTAACAAGAAAAAAGAAATAAAGATTTTCGAACTCTGTTAATTGTGTTTCAGCACTAGGGTTGAAGGGAAACCGAGCAACAGGGGGACAAAAGACTTAGGGGAGCGTCCACACGCTCAGACTTGTTTGCACAGGTTTAAGATTTGCGCAGACATCTATGCTCTTGGGCTCAGTCTTTGGTTGACAATTTCCACATGTGCGCAGTTCCAAAATTCCTGTCCACACGCTACGTCTTTGCACAAGCAAGACGTACTATAAGACGTAGCGTGTGGACCGGCCATTTGGTTGACAATTTTCGCATGTGCGCAGTTCCAAAATTCCTGACGTAGCGTGAGGACCGCCAATTAAGAAGTGAGCATAAACGCATTTCTTGGAAAGGTCAGCGACTGGAAACACTGGTGTGCATGAAAATCGGCCCTGACACTATTCCTGCTGATTCTTATGTAAAATGACCTCCTGAATCCGAATATGACCCCCGTTTTCCCCCATCACCCACCGTTTTCGAGGGGAGCCCCCCATCTATTTTTATCAGTTTTCGATCATTTGGAGAGATGAAAAGGATTATTTCAGCCTTTACATTTCTTCTGAGGGACTAGAGAGGTGAAAAGTTCTAAAACATGAACATTTGTAGCAAGGTGTTAGATTTGGGGGGGATTTGCCCCCTTAAATTGTAAAAAAAAATCATTAAAAATGATCGATTTTCCAGTTTTTTCGCAATTTTTTCACTTATTTTCTACATATTCTAGTTTCCAGCCCCCTCATCCTTCCCCAAACACCCCCAAATAATAAAAATATATAGCAACAATAATAAAAATATATAGCAACAATAATAAAATATAAAGCAACAATAATAAAAATATATATAGCAACAGTTCAGAAGATTCACTGTACCATGCTGGCGCTCTCAATACTTCGAACGCCCCCCCATTTCCCCCCATACCCCGCCGTTTTCGGGGGAGCCCCCTTATTTTTATCACTTTTTGATATTTTATGGCCATGATTTTGATTTGGAGGGGTGAAAAGAATATTTCAGCTGTAAAGAATAATAAATAAAAGGTAAAATAATAAATCTAGAGAATAATAAATAAATAAGATAAGTACCTTTATTTGGTGCTTCTTTTCCTTTTGTACCCTGAGGTAGAAGTTTCTCGTACCAAAAACCAGCAGTACTCTGCTAACATGCTCGCGTTCCACTTCCCTGAAAATCTCCTCTCGAACTTATTGATGTCTTGATGGAACCGTTCCCCGTGTTCATCCGAAACTGCTCTTAAATTTTCAGGGAAGATGTCCAGGTGTGAGTGAAGGAAAGGCACTTTTGCACTTTAAGAGACATGTTACACCCCATGGCCTTGTACGCTGACAGCAATTCCTCGACATGAGCGACATAATCATCACTTTTGTTATTACCCAAAAAGTTGTCACACACGTTTTGGAATGCAAGCCAAGCTCGTTTTTCTTTTCGATTCAGGTGTTCAATAAACGTCGAATCTTGGAAAAGTTGTCTTATCTGGGGGCCCACGAAAACGCCTTCCTTGATTTTAGCCTCACTGAGACGAGGAAATTTTGTTTTCAAAAATTGAAATGCATCACCTGTCTTGTCCATTGCTTTTACAAACTGTTTGATCAATCCGAGTTTGACGTGCAAAGGCGGCAAGTAAATATTTTCCATCGGGACCAGAGGATCGTGAGTGACATTTTTCCGACCGTGAGTAAAACTTTCTCGCAGAGGCCAGTTCCGTATGATGTAATGTTTGTCTCGGGCTCGGCTATCCCATTCGCATAGGAAGCAGCTGTATTTTGTGAAGCCTGATTGCAGGCCCGTGAGTAGAGCAACAACTTTTAAGTCAGCGCAAAGTTTCCAATTATAATCATGATAACTGATTCTATCAAGGATTCGGCTGATGTTTTGGTACGTCTCCTTCATATCCACAGAGTATGCAACCGGGACTGACGGTAACTCATTCCCATTGGCCAACGGGACAACTTTCAAGCTTGTCTTTGATGAGTCTATAAACAGTCTCCATTTGTCTGGTTCTCATGCCATCTTCAGTTCTATCATCAATGCATTTGAATTAGGGCAGAACAATAAGCCTTCATCTTCCGAAAAAAAGTAATTTCAGGGTTGACTGCCTGGTCCTGTAAGAAGAGATTTTTACGCCCTTTTCTAAGAGATTCCACTGCTGAAGTCGAGATCCAAGAAGTTGAGATTTACTCTTAGGTAACTCCAAATCCCTGACGAGATCATTCAATTCCGACTGAGTAACGGGGTGAGGTTGTCGATGATCTGAATAAGCAGAACACTCTTCATCATCGGTGGACGTATCATTTGATGGTCCAGGCTGTGGCTCAAAGTCTTTCAAATCCATTTCTGGCTCTAGAGTATAGGTTTTTTGGGGCATTGGGATTGGCAAAGATTCGTTGTGAGGAACTGGTCTTAGAGCTGAAGGGATATTAGGATACTGAATTGTATGCTTACTTTTGCTAGATAACCCGACGATGGAAGTCATACAAAAGTAACAATCTGTGAGATGACAGCGAGGTTCCCGCCAAACCATGGGCACAGAAAATGGCATTGATTTACAGGTACCTTTGAGCCGACCTTCGCGTCCCTCCGTCTCCCTTCATTCGGGGTCCTACTTCTGAGCGTTCACCTATACTGAGGGAAGATAAGGATTACAGTGCAGGACTATAGTGACAAGAGCAATGCAAGTTTAAACTTGTCAAAGCATGAAAATTCCTATGCAAACCTGTTCCCGCGAGCAATTAAGAGCGCCAGCATGGTACAGTGAATCTTCCAAACTGTTGCTATATATTTTTATTATTGTTGCTATATATTTTTAATATTGTTGCTATATATTTTTATTATTGTTGCTATATATTTTTAATATTGTTGCTATATATTTTTATTATTTGGGGGTGTTTTGGGGAGGATGAGGGGGCTGGAAGCTAGAATATGTAGAAAATAAGTGAAAAAATTGCGAGAAAACTGGAAAAATCGATCATTTTTAATGATTTTTTTACAATTTAAGGGGGCAAATCCCCCCCAAATCTACCTCCTTGTTACAAATGTTCATGTTTTAGAACTTTTCACCTCTCTGGCCTCTCAGAAGAAATGTAAAGGCTAAAATAATCCTATTCATCACTCCAAATTATCGAAAAGTGATAAAAATAGGTGGGGGCTCCCCCCGAAAACGACGGGTGATGGTGGAAAACGGGGGTCATATTCGGATTCAGGTGGTCATTTTACATAAGAATCAGCAGGAATGGTGCCAGGGCTCGATTTTTTTTTTTTTTTTTTTCAGACCAGTGAAACTTATCACACGGTACCGCGCCACAGAAAAGAGAAAAGGAAGGTGCATCTCTGTGGCATCTCTCCCTACCTCCAGGGGTGATGGCTGTCGTCATCCATGTCGCTATTTTTGTTTGCTGTACTTTCTCAAGGGATATTCATTCTGACTTCGAGAGTTTCTTGGAACTTACAGGCAAGTGACCATTCCTATCATGGTTGGTGCAAGAAAGACATCGCAAAACTCTCATTTCTGTCCTTCAGATTGTGTAATGTTAAAGGCATTGTACTGTATTCAAAAATATTCTTAAAAAAATTCCCGGTCAAATATAAGAATATAGTATAAAATCCATTAATTAAAAATAAACACTATTTATGTTCGTGGGATAGATAGTAAAATTTACGCTGTGCAGTATGATTTAACACTTGCTCAGTCGCTATAGGTGTGTTTCACCTACGTCACAAACTGTTGCATTGTGGGATCGAGCAAGCCATGATTGTGGCGGGTTCTTGTAAACATTCGGTATTGAAGCAGGCGGGCAGGATATTTGAACCTTGTTTACAATGGTATACTTTGCGCAATATTAGGTTGCTGGTCTAGTAAGTAGGGTTTCCTTGTTATTGTTTTATTTGGTATAAAGGTGTTGATAAGTTTGACGATAAAAATGATAACATTCAAAGTTAAATTCATCTTGATAATTGCACGCTTGTACTTGATTATTTATATTTCATTCATTAACACAAACTGTTACTAACTGTTATCCTATTCATGATAAAAAGTGCCGGTAGTAGGTTTTGCGTACTGTCTGGAAAAAGCACTACTTGGTTAAAACATGTTTATGATATATCAAAGTATCTCAAATTGATTGATTTATTCGAATACGGGACCCCTAGCATCGTAGTGCGTTGTGCTAACCACTCCGTCACTGAGGCCTGCATATCCCAAATTGTTAAAGCAAGGAGTGAAATTACTGTTTTTGAACAACTCAACATTTCAAATTACTGCGCTTGAACAAACGTTAAAAGGAAACATAGAAGATAATGGCTGAGTCTTGGAATTTTCAGTTAATCAGTGCTCAAGGTCGTCAATGACCACTTTTCTCCCACCCCAAACCGGGAAACATAGGTTACTTACTGGATGTAAATATTTCAAGCAGAATCCGAACCACTAATAAATACGAAAACAAACTGATCCCATGGAGCTGGTTCAAGTGAACTCAGATCCAGCTCTAGTCATTTTGCCGCCCTGTGCGGTGGCGGCAGATGCCACTCCCTTTCGAACCCCCTTCCCCCCCCGTCATTACGCAGAAACGGGAAATTGAAAATCAATATATTCCTAAGTAAAACATAAAAAACAATAAACGAAATATTGAGACTTGTTACGCTTTTCCAATACTATTAAGCACAAAACGATATCTTGCTCGACCACACTTAAACTTAAAAAAAATGCGAAACTATTTTTTTATTATTATTATTAGTCTATATTTTATGAAAATTCTCTCTCTCTCTCTCTCTCTCTCTCTCTCTCTCTCTCTTTTAAACGTATCTTAAATGTAACAAGTATTAGGAAAGAAATAAAGGCTTGACTTCATATATTTACAGTAGTAGGTCTGTGATATATGATTGGATTTAAAAAATAATTACATGTAATATTCCCGTATCTCCTGCGTGGGTGATCTAAAGTCTGAATTCTTTCCTGCGTTGTCCCAGCAAAAAGCGGCTCTGCGGTTCACCCATCCTCAATTTAATGGCTATCTGTGGCAACCCTGGGAGGTAAAGGTTGCCGGAGAGTGGTGCTGATCACATCACCTCCAAAATGGCCGAGATCGAGAATGTGTGTGGCCCTACCCCTAAATGTGCCTTCATGACATGGTGCTACACGCACAGGGAACTTTACCTTTACTTTTGCATGTAATATTCTTTTTCGTATAATGTTATCTTGCGTAAAATGGAAACAAGCGTGTTTGAGACATGATTGACCGAAGATAGTACTTTTTTTATAAACCTTAATTTAAAAAAAAAACCTTGTTCGCCACTTGCCACGGTTACCGACAAAGTTAATAAATCCGAAGTTCTACACTCACATTAGGTGCAAATTCATGACCCTTTATCAGTTTAACGTCTCCTTTGGTGAACTTGCTTTATTATAGCCGAAAGCACTTTTAGTTCATCTTTTAATTCAGTAGCCTTCATGTGTTAACATTCCGGCAAGTTTTCTACACTTTTCAGACAAAAGATCAGATGGCATATCTTTATGCTTGCTAATATCATAACATAAATTGAAAAATTCACTATGATGTTTAAGCTGATCAAATCTTTCTCTTAGAGCAAAAAATAAACTTTGTACCGTTTTTGTGAATCTTCAACAGTTTCATCATACTGAAGCTGCTTCTTCTTTCGATTTCGGCCCTGTACAGTGTTGCCTATCTCTGGATCATCTATATCTAAATTCGATGACAATTCTTTCTCATCAACCGGGGCTCACGTCGCAGCCCCCCGACGCCTCCGCGAGTGGAGGCAGGGAGGCCCTGCCAGGCTGCCAAGTAGCGTCTAAGAAACTGAAATTTTTCATCACTCCTGCTTTTTTCAAAGCGCTGATATGTTTGCAAGAAATCATCCAACACTTCGTAGATTAATGTTTTGAAGACATTTGCTCATTACATTACGTGGAATACTAGAGAGCAAAATAATGTAAAGCCACACAACAGGTTTGCGATACATTGAGCCTCATGTGCGACCACTTGGACAGTTTTATTGTCGCCAGTTATTTGAAGGAGCGCATCGTAGACCTCCCACTTGATATCTCAACGGAGTTAAGGCATCGAATTTACTTTCCCAGTTTGTGGCAGTTGGTTTAAAAATGAGACTACTGACATCTTCTTTCAAAAGTGTGGGTTGGCATATATTAACTTCCAAGCTATAATATAATATTATAACTTTCAAATTTTCCATAGGCTTATTTTTTCTTCTCTTCAAATTTTGCCGTGCTGAAAATAGTGGGGGGGGGGGGGGCAAAGATAGTTTACTATTCCTTGGTGTTGGAAAGATTAGCATTAAGAAAACATATTGCATTTAATCGCATGATCATCGTACCCTGTTTTTCAGTCCAAAAATTGGTTTATAACCTTTAATATCTTAATAATCGCATTGGTGCGTCATATAACGAAACCAATTATGGCGGCGCATGATCTTTGGAACAGAGGATTAAATTTTTATGAGTCCGTATTTCGCAACACACTAGTAAATTTTCTCTGATGAAAACATTGTTAATTTACGGAATACAGTAATTTTAGAATATTTCTAAAAATTTATGGTAAACAGTAAGCACCAAGTGTGTACGGTGTGTGTAAGCGACTGTTTTGCTTACTCTTTGGGTATATGTCGGTGAGTTGAATTTCTTCCGATACTTTGAATCATAATATAGCAATTCTATAATTATACCTCTAGCTGCAATAACACCATAACGTTGGCGGCCACATCTGATACTTAAACAGCATTCTGCATCTCCTCTTTGTTCTACATTTTCCGATTTTCCTCCTCCCCCACCCCACGCACACACTTAAAAATTCTGTGTACGGGCGTGCGATGTCTAGTCCGGGATTTGAAGCCGGAACCTTTGGTGGCGACATCCTGAGTCCACAACTCAACGTGTCGGGCCTTCGAAACGGCTTTCATGCGTTAACTATCATATAGTCGAATTTATGCATATATTATAGGCAGTTTGTATCTTATAACTTTATATTTAGCCTGCCTCAGCATAACTTAGCTTTGAGAAATTTCAAAATAATAAAAAAGTAAATATTTCGACTTACATTAGTCAGAAAACATGTAAATTAAAAGTTCGACTTAGTCAAACGACTATTTTGACTACTACGTATTAGTTAAACGAATAATTCGACTAATATTAGTCAAACAACTAATTCGACTAATATTAGTCGTTTGCGACTATTCGACTAATATTAGTCGTTTGCGACTATTCGACTAATATCAGCCGAACGACTAATTCGACTAATATCAGTCGAAAGACTAATTCGACTAATATCAGTCGAACGACTTATTCGACTATTTAGTCGATATTTTGTTTCGACTAAGGATTAATTAGTCGATGTTGGAAATTAGTCGATGGTGTCCATCACTTTTCTGTTGTTATGAGCCTTTCTGTTAAACCCCTTCCTAGTTGACAGGAGCTCTACCAATGGTTTCTTTCAACAGGCTGACACAGAGGCTATTAACTTGAAACGTCATTATCGGCAGGCCATGTACTCGTACCTAATCAGCATCAGAATCGTAAATTCGGTAAGGTACGGGAAGTAAGCTACCAAAATACCATAATTATAATTAGACATGTTCTTTTGAAGGCGGCTGTCTAAATTATAGCCCCCCCACCCACATACGCACATCTTTTTCCAATGGGACAGAAATGGTGCCAAACATTAATGCAACGTTTGTGTACCCATTTGCACGCAAACATTTCGGTGAGATATTGATACATCAAGTTTTGGAGTCAGCCCCCACCTTTTCGAAATGACACCAGAACGACTGACGTTTGGCACCAGTTTGGTGCAATTTCGAAATGTGTGTGTGTGTGTGTGGGGGGGGGGGGGTGGACCCCAAAACTTGATGTGTCAATATTTCGGATTTCCCGTTGTGCACAAACGAAACTTTTGCTTGTACATTCGTGTGCAGGAGTTTGTAACGGCCATATTTTAGTTTCTTAGTGTCCTGCCCTCAATTTTGTTTTAGTTAAGGGGCTTATTCCATATTGTGTGACGAGCACAAATAGCCTACGTGCTGACGTGCCCATGATTTAAAAATCAATCAAACAAAACAAGAATGACATTTAGAAGTAATTTCGAGAAGCACTGTCACAATTTCTAGTGAAATCTTTCCGCAATCCATTAAATAATCTCTTGATCCTTGTCTCACTGCTCTCATTTCTTCGCAAATATTAGTCACGTATTTTCCGTTATCCCACGTAAAACGATGTCGCTATGAGCTTTATAATGACAAATAAACTCTTACGATTACTATTTTGTCAATGGAAAATTGGATTAGTGACATGCTTTGCCACATTCTTTCTTAATACCTGCATTTACCATACTCTTATCTTAAAAATAAGGAATTAACATACTTATGTTGATCTTGATTCTTATTATCTGTTGCCATTTAGCATGCTTTTAAAAGTTTGACCAAAATTCTTTGATACATCCTGTAGGTATACATCCTTGCTATTGACAAGCTCATCGTAGAGGTTACGACACATTGTTCTGATATATTTAAAGGATATGGATTATAAAATTACTTGCTCTGTTTGAAGCCTGAATTACCTGAAACTGCTTTCGGAAACGTCAATCTGTATTAATATTAAAGAGAAAAGCACACAAGTAGTAATAGCAAACATATTTTAGTTTCTGAAGCGAGAATAAATTGATCAAATTACGCGTCACATTACACAAGCACTTCAAACAATGAAGTGGCTTGTATCAAGGATTTTTTCAGTCCTTCACCCCTGAAATTAGCTCAGATATTTCTTTCTTGTTGACTGTAACACGAAATGATGAAGAATTGTCTAAATTAGTTTGTCCTCCGTCATTAAGAATGGCTTTTTCACGCATGGAGAAAAATAATAGAATAATCGAGCTTAAATCAACACAAAATAGTACGGGAACGTGAGGTAAGACGGGATACCGGGGCAAGACGAGGTACGAGTGGTTTTTCTTTCACCACGTGACGTTATCCATGGATTTCTTTTAAAACGATATCAGTAGAAACTAGCCACTGCTGACTTCATTCCGAGGTGTCATTTCCTTCACCTCAATGAGTTGTGTCTATAGTTCGTGCACTTCTATTTTTTTTTTACATTACAACTTCATATTAGCTGCCTAAATTAGAAACGTGAGTATTACTTGGAACTCTTTCGTACGCTATCTATGGGCTTGGTTTCCTGAGTTACCAACACCGTCAATGTTTTTGTTGTCAATGCACAAGTTTTGCGTTATTATTATGGGATACCCTAAAAATATTGCTTCGGGGCAGACGGACTGGAGCATAACAGGGTACCCCAGTTACCCCGTTTTTTTTTCGCTTCTGGCATTGAGTTTAATACTAATCAATATTTAACTTTTAAGGTGGGTAAATGGGGTTACCTCCACCTATGGAACAAGACGTGGCAAATACGTTTTTTCATTTGCGTTTTAGCAATAGATGCCTTTTGATATTTCCTAGTCATTCCATGTGGTTAAACATTAAGTACCCCGTCTTGCTCCACGTACTCCTACCCGGAATTTTCTTCAAATCGCGTACAAGACTATTAAAAACTAATAAAGTCTCTTCTCTCTTGCAGTGGCGGTGATTAGGGGGGCAGTTGCTCCCCACTTTTTGCCACTTTTGCCCCCCGCACTATCCTAAACCTTATGTACAAATGGAAATATACTGTCTTTGCCCCCTCCCCAGTTTTTGCACCTTGCCCCCCTTCCCCGGTTTTGGAACCTAATCGCCGCCACTGCTCTCTTGTAAATGTGGAGGTAAGATTTCATACACTGATTTAATATGAGTGTCTACATTTTATCCTGAACATTAGTCTTATATCATGAAAAGCTTTCATGAACCTTTTGGTCTTAATATTTTCAATAGAGAATGAACTTCTCTTAGTGTGAATTTTCATCTCTGAAAGACAAGCAAAATAATTGATATCCACGTAACTAATATCCAATTACTTATTCTACGCGATTTTTGTTTAATCTATTACGAAGAAATCAGTGTAAAGAAAAGCTCGCCAGAATTCTCGATATTACAAAGTGCAATATGATTTATTTTATATGATTAACGGGAACGATTAATAAATGTTAGACACGGAGAATTGTTTATCTTGACCTTAACTTTTATAATTACAAAACCAAACTTTTACAGCACCTATTACTGCATTTTGAGAATTTTAGAATTAACATTGAGAAGATTTTCGGAAGGTACTGCCTACTTCATCATCTACTGTTTTATACACAACATTCCCATTTATTTCAGGGATATAAATCAAAACCGAGATGAGGATTTCTTTGGTTGTAATTGTGCTGACATCATGCATAGTGGATGTTGGAGTATGTAAGATCACATCGTCAACTTCAAGCGTGTTGAGTGACACCATGGTTGTTTTCATGCAGGAATTTCTAAGTGAACATTTTCACACTGCTCAGACATTAATAGTGTATCACGATGGAGAATCAACGGATCTTACCCGTGCCATAACCAGCAAGTACTCAGGTCCAATGACAATCATTCACACTACTTACTTGCATACTGCAGAACAAATATGGCCCTTTGAATGGTTTTGGGTGAGGAAGGAAGAATGTTACCTGATTATTGTGAGTAAAGCATCCACCATTCAAAACATGATAGTATATTATGCACAGTTTAAATCATGGAAACGGCAGATTAAAATTTTGATTGTCTTAACTGGTAGCAATACATGGGTTGAGATAAACACATTGCTTGCAGTAGTGCAGAACTATCTTGTAATGAATATTATAATTGCAGTACCACTTCTTAGGAATCTATCACATTCTGAAAGTAAAATAAATGAGGATGACTTAGTTATTATGCTGTATTCACACCTTCCTTTTTCTGAGTCACGTTGCAGAACATATAATGGAATGTTCATGGATATGTGGCACAATAGACGATTTACAACGGGAAGAGATTTGTATCCGAACAAAGTACAGAACTTGCATCGATGTAATGTTTTTCTCAACGCAATTTACTATAAATTGTATTTTACTCCTGATTATAGCTCAAGAGAACTCAACAAATATTTGGGCGTGCATGGTGGTTTTGTTACTACTATTGCTGAAGCAATGAACTTTACTATAAGAACAAATAATATTTACAGAGAGACACATGCAATTGGGAACCTGCCAAATGGAACAATAACTGGAACTCTAAGAGAAATAACAGTGGGAAATTTTGATGGCACCACCAAATTTCTATCATATACTCCTTACATCTATATGAATTATGACCTTATTAATACAGGTGAATTTTTTTATGGAGTTTTTGTCGTTCCAAATCCAAGACTGTACCCTCTATGGATGAATCTATATTTCCCATTCCAACCACATCTCTGGATCCTAACAATAATCGCTTATGTCTTTCTTGTTGGTGCTATGAAGGCAATTTGTTCTATGGTGGATCACTGGAGAGACACCACACATCAGTTTCCTTTGCTTTCTGGATGGTTGCTTTCCCTGTGTGGGGCTGTTTCCATTCCTCCTCCAGTATTTCAACTCAGACTTATCTTTGTATTGTGGGCATTTTCTTCCTTAATATTATGTACTCTGTATCAGTCCTCCATGTTCGGTTTCATCACGAAGCCCAAGAGGTATCCCTACATAGAAAACGTGGAAGATATTTTAAATCAGAATTTAGAAGTTGGAGGGGACTTAGAGGGAAAAATCAATTTACAGACACGTGAGGATTCGATTATGAAAAGTCTTGCAAAAGTGTATGTAGTAGAGGATAATAATTTCAAGAGCTACACTCGGGTCGTGTTTAAAGGAGATTTTGTCCTGTACACTTCAAGTCTGTTTCCTGAAATTTGGGCATATACTGAAATGATGTTCGATCCTTATGGTAAGTTACTATTCCATGTAACGTCTGAGAGACTATTTACAGCGCCTCTGGCGTTTTTGATGCAAAGAAGTTCACCATTCACGGTTACCTTCAGACATATCATGGACACGTGTGTCGAAGCGGGATTAGCTGTAAAGTGGAAGAATGACGAAAAGTTGAAGTTGATATTGAGAGCTGTGAAACATGGTAAATTTGAAACTGAGCCTGATGTTATTGTGATTCCCCTGGCGAACTTAATGGGTCCTTTTGCCATACTTGTATTAGGATTGATATTAAGCACAGTAGTATTTGTTCTGGAGAATATTGTCCACTATTTCGAGATGAGAAGAGCATCATTCTGAATACTGTTGTTTGTCAAAAAGTAACGAATTTCCACTTACCCCAAAGAAGATTACCTTTCTATTTTCCAAAGTATTTTCTCATGTTGACTAACAAAGTTTTTTCTCTTTTACTTTCTCGGGTTTACTGTTCATTTTTCCTATTTTAGTTAGGTTTGAATTAGGTATTTCTTTGTCTATGAGCTATCCATGAGTAAAACATTTTTATTGGTTATTAAATTGCTTTCATGATTCCAGTGTTTCTGAATGTTTCCTTATGGATTTGTATTATGTTCTTGTTACCCTATCAACGTTTCTGTTTCTCCATACATCAAAGGAATCCATACTTTGAGAAACTCAAGCACTTGAACTCATTCTTGGATACACCCAACAGAGGATATAACCACCTGCGACTCTAATACCAGAAGCTGGTCTTCGTGGTGGAGTGGTTAGCACAGCGCCCTACAAAGCCAGGAATTCCGGGTTCGAACTACCGTTTGGGCATGGGTGTTCTTTGTGAGTGTCTCACATCAAATTCATTATATCATCACTCATCCTCATCTTCACGATTAGCCAAAAGTGGCACAAAATCGAAGTAAAATTAACCAAATTAATCAATCTAATACCAGAATAACGAAGAAAAAGATGTTACGAACAATCTTGGGAAACCAAACATTATCCTCAGAGGAACAAATTGAGAACTGACAATTGATACTATTCACGGCGGATGTGAATCAGAACTGAATATTTTTCAGTTTGTGTAACTCAGGTAACATTCACATCTCAAAGATGAATTTCAATTGATAGTAAAGTCAGTGTGGTATTTAAGAATTTTCCAGTGGGGGGAGGGAAAATTCTACTGACTGTCTAGATAATGACTTTATGCCATATAACATTCCCCCTCATGGATAAAATTTATCAAGCATAGTACCCAGAGAGGGGAAAATCCCCCCCATCCCCACCTATAAATACCACCTTGAGTAAAGTTATGTGGTAGGCAGAGCTATTTTAATGTGCTTAACTTTGAACATTATCGACTGTTTTCAAACGTGCACTTCACACAGAGTTACATGTATATCATGTACGTACCTCATATTCTTGTTTAGCTGGTGGAGTTGTCTCTAGCAAGGTTTGATAATTTACTTATTAAATTGCAAGAAAACTTTGTAACTGAAACTCACATTAGTGTACATTTGCACGAAGCACATTTATGCTATGTTGTGTTTTAGGCCAACTCTTGATGCTTTCTAATACTGATTAACAATCCACAAATTGTCTTTCTTGTATTTAGCTAAACTTTTATCTCTGAGATGTCCTTTGTGAGACACTGCTGTGTTTTAGAATATATTGTTCAAATACAATATGTGTTTGAGAAGCTAGTAGATTGTTGTATGAGGTGGAGTACATTGCAGAAAGTTTGCAATATGTACACATTGTAACAGATATACCTGGAGTACATAGTTCTTAAGTATCTAATTGTTTAATTTTTTCACAAAAAATATATTCAAGAATATAAGATCAATGAAAAGATTTCACGGTTAATTTTCACTACATAAATTATTTTAGTTACGTAATTCTCTGCGGTTGTTAGTATTTAAACAACGTTTTTCTGTGTTCGATAACAATTACTCTTCTATGTTTACATCAATAACGTTTAGAAATTATATGCATTGTAATTTCCAGTGGAGAATCATATTCAGTAATGAAAGATACCATCTTCAAACGCATACATCATTATATAGTAGGCATTTATTTTAGTTTATTTGAAAATGAAAGAACCGAGTCAAAAAGCAAGGACATAAAATAACTTAGTTGCGACACCCCGCTCAGTCTCAGAATCAGAATAAAATCAGAAAGCTACAAAAGTTTTAGCAGAGTTGTCAAGTCTTAATAGTTTCATGTCCTCCTCCGACGTGCAGTCAACATTGTGGAGATTCGTTCAGATAGATTTCAAATAACAGACGATTTAACGCACCAATGGTTAAATGAAATATGTAAAAAACCGTATGATATAATTTACAGTCTATTCGGATATTATTTCGTTGTGATATTAGTAAATCAATTATTCCTCTGCCACAACCACAACAGTTTCATACATGCATTTAATACTACATTTCATACACAAATTTGTATACATTTCACATGTTTATTGGACCAGAAAGATGGTTGAAACTCAGAAGCATTACAGGGATGGTAATTCTTGAGGTCAAACGGTTGCCTGAATATTCTCAACCTAACCTTCCACCACATTTATTGGTCGTGCCATCATATGCTATATTGAAACACATGAAATCGATGTTTTGCAGTCCGCATCCATTTTGAACTTCAACCTGATCTATGTATTTACACTCTTCACCCACTGTCTCATATTCTGTCGTCAATTTGTGACTCTACCGCACGTAGACTGATCGATCTTTGTGACTTTATTCACACGATTCGGGAGGCGGAGTGAGCCATTCCCGAATAACTGCGACCATCTATCGAGCAAGCCACTCAGCTAGCAGATTTTAGGTCAGCTCTATTCATGGGCTAGGGCCCAGATTTATGTGTATCCAAAACATGCGAAATGTGTACATAAATATGTAGAAAAATGATTGAACTATGTAAAAAAATATGTAAATATACTGAAATATGTAAAATTTGTATTACATTGAAATATCTAATATACGTATTATTTCTCATTTCTATGTTGTTTTTTAGGCCCCTGACAGTAAAAACATAATTATACTAAATTAATTTCTCAGTAATATTACATTTTAAGATGTATCTTGAAATAGTGAAATTGTAATGTGCTAAATTACACTGGAAAATTCATAATTCGATGAATAGATAACGTGACTAACAACAGGCACTATTTCAAGAATCAGCAGCAGAAAAAAATAAAGCCATCTTCAACATGAATTTTGCGGCTACATGAAGCGAAAATAAAATGACAGACCTGACACAATTAAATCAAAATTATAGGATTTTTGGAGAAACCAGAGTTTGAATGTTTGTCCCACAATTATAGCTTCTTACTCAATGAAAAACCAGAAAAGCCGACTCCTTGGTGGAGTTATTAATTGAGCACGCTGCGAGGGCCATCAGTTTCATCGTATCATCACTCATCTTCATTGGAATCTGTTGTTGTTGTTGAGTTTGTTTTTCGTCCGAACTTACTCACAGAAAGGCTAATCGGGACTGGACCTACGGTTTAAAGTGGGATCCGAACCACAGTGTGCTTCCACCGGGTATCGAACCCAAGACCCCTTTGATTACAAAGCGACGATGTTACCACTGTGCCATCCCGGAGACCCTATTAAAATTCCTTTTCAGAGGTAGGCTATCGTTGGTATTTCAAAGTCAACATCCGCCCACTTGGATTCGTCACAAGCTACCACATCCATTTTTTTTTGTCTTTACATACCCATATAACTGTGGCATAAAGGGAAATTAGTACACAAATTACCAAAATCTTGCCTGGAACACAGACTAATTCTAGTATGACAAGTTTGTGTCGAAGTCACCTCAGCGGTTGGTGGCGAGTTGAGTGGTCGACCCACAGAATCTTGGTTGGAGATCTGGCAAGAGAATATGTGGTTCTTTGTGGTTTTCCACTCATAATTTTAATCAAATCGTCATTTCTCATCGTCGCGATTAAAATGTATAGAAAGAAACAATATACAAAGAAAATAACAAAAAAGAAATGATAATTCAAAGGCTCAACATGAGAGGCAGGATTATGATACATCTGTTAGTTATAAACACTGTTATGCACGTACTCGTATGTCAATTCTGGATCCAATATGAAAATGTACAACTGACCCCAATTTCCTTGAGAATCCTAACGTCTTCCTTGTACAGGTGATAGGAATCTGCAGCTACATCTCCATTCCTACCATCTGCTGTCCTGTTAGGTTCACGGTGAAGCATTCTGTCCCATATATTCTCTCCTTTTCCTGTAAACAGAAACAAATAAATAAGGGTTTGGTAAATTTGAGCCGCGCAGTCTACGTTGTTGCTTCTTCTTATAAACTTGTTACAAATACAGGGTGGTCCGTTTGAGATGTTAGAAAAGTAAATCTTTATACCAAGAGGTTAATGTACGTATCTGTGAGCAGGTTTACAGACTTCAGCTGCGTGGCGGCAGTAGCATGCATGTAATACTCGAAAATTTCGCATACGACATACTGTGTGCGCTGTTGTGACGTGACCACCACCTTTGTTAGCATGCACATTAGCGCCGCCATGCGGCTGAAGTCTGTAAACCTCCACTCATTTGAAAATTACATCCTTTCTGCTTATATTACAACAAGCTAACGGGCCTCCCCCATGGCGCAGTGGTAGCGTCGTTGCCTTGTAACCAAGGAGTCCCGGGTTCGATACCCGTAGAGGCACATAGTGGTTCGGATCCAACTTTAAACTGTAGGTCCAGTACCGATTAGCCTTACTGTGCATAAAGTGGGCTTAAAACGCCAAACCAATCAATCAATCAATCATTACAACAAGCTGCTCGGAGATACATACATTAACCTCTTGTATATAACGGTTTACTTTTCTGACATCTCGAACGGATCACCTTGTATATTAATAAATGTTTATCCCCCTGAAAAAGAAAGTGAATGTTGCGAAATTAAAATTTTGAAATAGTCTCCGAAGAGTTATTAAGTTGCATTTAATTTGTCAAAGTTTGGTCCAAGTTCACTTTATGATCAGACAGGGTAATCGGAAATGGACCATAGTTTAAAGTGAGAGCCAAACTACTATATAGTTTGCCCCCACCGGGGATCAAATTCGTAACACCTTGATTACTTTTCTAGTGATAACAATACCCGGAAAACTTTTTCATGCTCTCCAGCCTTATCAACGAACGGATTTATGGCCATGTCAGGAGATCTTGAACACTAATTTGAAATTGTTACATGATAGTGTACTAATGAACATTTTTCTTATATGTACAGGGTGATAGTTAATTAGTCTAGCCACATTGAGTTCAGCAAACTACAACCTTCCACTATCACACATAAAAACATATCTCATTACCATATATAATTCTATTATTTCCTATGGCTCGCCCCTGTGGGCTATGGAAACCAGTAAACAGTACATTAAAAGCAGATTGAGATCTTCACAACGCAAAGTGATACTTCGCCTAACGCGTGCATTCAGAACAACCTCAACCCTGGCTCTTCTCATGATTGCGGGCCTACAGCCTATTGAAATCGTTATTAAAACTAGAGCATCAAAGTATTACTTTAGAAATGGACAAGAGGACGAAATCTATAAACTAATTGGAATACGCCCTGCCACGGTACCAGAAATTTACAACCACTTGTTTAGCGTCTGGCAACAGGAATGGACACAAGCTACGCAAGGAAGGAGACTTCACAGCTTCCTTCCAAACATAAAAGAACGACTTTCGATGGACCATTTCCATCCCACGAGAGGTCTCATACATTTCCTAACGGGACACGGTCCCTACGGTCAACACCTAAATAAGCACAACCTCTGACAGACTGAAATGTAAAACCGAGACGTACACACTGGAACATAAAGCCTTCTTTTGCCAGACATCAAACAAACAAATCGAAGATTTAAGACAAAAGCTACCAAACTTCAACACGTACCAGTTAATAAGAAATCCCGAGCACTTTACGTCACTAAACGACTTAACAAACCTGGTGTCGAAAGAGGAACATTCCCTCTTCAAATCCGGCATCACTCACCTCCCCATTCAACCCCTACCTCCGGAATGTAATATACCCCCCAGAAGATCACAAAGAATCCACCTTCGACAAACTCAACAACAGGACATCCCTCCTTAGGACTAAGATCAACAAGAGGATAATGAAGCAGAACCTCCCACAGGAACATCAAGAAGGAGACACTAATACACCAGACAGTGATACGCCAAAACGAAAAAAGGTTACGCCTCCCCGGAGAAAGGCAAAGGATAACACTGCAAGGACTCGACCTAGGAACCAACCGAATTTAACCCAGATTTTTCTTTTTCGTTTCTTTCTTAAATTGTAATCTTACACCCCCTTCTTTATTCTCGTTACTAAACACACTGCAAACTTCTCTCACTGATTCTTGACAATTCTCTATATTTCCACTACCGAACGTACTAATGTACCCGATACTTCCCAGGAAATCCCTCCCTACTTCTTCCCTTCCTGATGATGTCCCGGGTACCAACCGTCGTACCGATGTTCATTCTAGTCCGACCAACTCTTGCTGGTCTCCCGCAAGTCTCCTTGCATCAGGTACCACTCGTTCTTTCATATCTCTTCCTACTATTAATACGTACATCTCAAAGCCAATAATACTCTCACTATCTCAAACATAACATACTAGAACATAGACCCTGCTTAACATTCATAGAATCGTGTTAATGTCCATTCCTCATCTCATGCATCAACACTAATGCACACGACACACAATAAAACTTATCCTAAGAAAACATTACCCACCCAATTACACACTTATGTAATTTCGTATCTGTGATCATAAATAATATTAATGTTAAACACTAACACTTATTTACTTCCTACTATTTCTAACCTTTATCTTAATCTTCTTACCTTGTAGAATGATGTGAAACCAACTTTGTTCAGGAAAACCGAACAAATTTGGTTCTTCACACTGGGACATTCTTGCCAATGTCACAGTGAATTATTGTAATTAAAAAAAATAATGGAAATCAAGGATGAATCAAAGAAAAGCGGGGGAATCCGTAAAAAATTCACGGAACTGACGCCCTGGGTTAATTTTCAGGTACCAGGGCATAAGCACATACCTCCGAAAGTAGCTTGACTACTTTTATCCGTATACATAAAATAATAATCGTTCTATGTAACCATATCTTGTATACTGTTTAGGAAATAAAATTCTTTTCATTCTTGAAAAAAAAAGTTAATTAGTGGATATGCATACAGGGTGACAGAATAATGGACTTTCTGAGATCATAGTTCAACATCATGTTCTTCATATTTGTATCTGTGTATTTATGTAAAAGTGCAGCCACGAAGTGGATGCCTAGGGCCGGGAGAATGTGGACAGAGAAGAAGACCTTGAAATTGGAATGCAGATGCGACTTCCGGTCGGGCAATGTCATTGCTGAGTAATGAAAAGTGAGAGACATTGGCCGGGAGGAAGTCGTGGCTGAGAAGGTGGCACCGGAGAGAGAGTGACTTTCTGGAAGTGAGAGAAATCTATTTCTTGTCCACGTTCGGGGCCCGCATGGTCTCCGTGTCATAATAAATATTGGTCAGAAATGTAAGCGAGTGTCTCTACTGCTATATCCCCATACTGCCAGTAAGGCACCTCAACATGACGGTATTACCACTATTTTATTATTGTTGATATTGTTTGTTTATTTGATTTGGTATTTTAAGTCCACTTTAGGCACACTAAGGGTAATCGGGACTGGACCTACAGTTTAAAGTGGGATCCGAAGCACTATGTGCCTGTTATTGTTGTTGTTATTATTATAATTATTATTGGTATTTGTGGTAGTAGTAGCTATAGTAGTAATATTCGTAGTCCTGGCATTACTAGGTTTTGGGGTTCGGAAACTTTGTGTGATGCGAGCTGGATGCCCTCACATATTTGTGAGGTTTTTACAAGAATAATTCAACGTACGTTTACACAATGTTACAATTAAAATTAAAATAGTAATATTGCACCGAATAAGATATGCACGATGTACAGTAGCATATAATAATACACCGTAAACGCAGCTCCCCTTGTTTGTTTTTATTTCCTTAGTTTTGAATTTTTAAAAAGATATATCCTTTCATTCCTGACTGTTCTGTTACCTGTGCGTTGTATTCTAATTCCTTGAATTTATAGCATTTCCTGCTTCGTTATTTCTATTAAGACACCGCATTATTATCAAAACACTGTTTACTTTGTTTTGCTTTATTGATATTCAATTAATCAAGGGGTCCCGGGTTCGATACCCGGTGGAGGCACATAGTGGTTCGGATCCCACTTTAAACTGTAGGTCCAGTCCCGATTAGCCTTACTGTGCATAAAGTGGACTTAAAACACCAAATCAATCAATTATTGATATTCAAAAGATTATTTAACTACTGATTCTCTTGCATATTGAGTTCATTGCACATTCTTATTTATGTCCGTTATTTTAAACTTATTACTTGTTTAACCGACCTACGTGGAGGAGTGGTTAGAATAGCGTGCTACGACCTTCTTCCGTGTTCGAATGCCGGCCTAGGAATGATTGTTCTTTGAGACTGTCCCTTCATCAATTTCACCAAATCATGAATGATCCTCATCTTCGCGATTAGCCAAAAGTGGCATAAAAGTGAAGTAAAATAAATCAAAACGAATAAAACCAACTTATATCTACGAAAATTCCCCTATTGAATTTTAATATTGTGTTGCTATGTGTCATGCTGGTAGTATGCTGCTTAATTTATCAAGTGCTAATAATGATCATTGTAACAGTCAGCATTTGTTTATTAATTAGAATGTAATCAATCTGATTATGAATTCTGTCATATTGTAGATGCTAGGGATGCGGGTGCAGAGCGTTTGCTGGTGTACTTCGCATCCGATTTCCTCCGTCTCCTGAAATGATCCGACTTGCAGAGCAGAATTCCATAGGAAACGGAGGTTGCAAAGTACAGCGGAACTGGCTGCTATATAAGCGAAGGGTGCGCTGTAACAGTTATTTTAGTTACGAATCAGTTGTGGATAGTTGTTAGTAGCAGCCAGTTCCGCCGCCAGGAAGCAGAGATAAGTGCTGGCACATGCCTCAGCCACCTACCCTTCCCCTCCTACTCTCATTTGTTTGTCCAGTAAACAGTAAACACCATCTGACCTTTTCTCATTCCTCCCGAAGTAGGTGCTCAATCGATATGGTAAAGTAAGCGATTTAAGATATGCATAACACTAATCATATTTAAGAATATTTTTCTCTTGAAAAGTGGCATTTTTTCCCAATGCTTTGAGGTATAATTTTCAACACCGGAATTAAAGTTATTGTTTCTGCCTAGTGTATGTGCGTAGAATATTCAGAATATTCAGTGTCCTTCTCATGAGTTTCATGAGCGAATGACGACAGGCAGCAGCACGGTTGCTTTTATTAAAAGTTAGTCCTAAATGTTGCCATATTTTTATTATCTCAGTGTAGGGGGATCCAGAAAAGGTTTCTAAAAGGAAGGGGTTTCAGCATGTAGTACGAAGCGAAGGTATATGGATATGTAAGCATGTGTGTAAACCATGGGTGGAGTTTGAGCTTTTGCTTTGAGGGGCCAGACTCTGGGAGAAGCAAATGATGCACCTGAGGGTTTTTGAATATCCCCTACTTTATAAGGGGTTCAGAGGCCTTCCCCCGGAAATTAAAAAAAAACAACACTTAGTTTTAGTCCTTTTAGATTTAAAAATGTTATATTTTCTCGCTTAAGTAAACAAATATTAATTAGTATATTGGTTGTCAGTTTTAAAAGAGTACGATTATTGCTTTTCATTATTTTTTATTGATACAATACTCGTATTACTATAAAAAAGGTACGGTACAATAGTAAGCTTTAGAAATATTAGAAAAATTAAATTGAAAATTTATTTTGATGCCTCAGCAGTAACAGTTGACTTAACACAAAGTCATTTTACGTTTTTCTTTCTTCAAACTGTACACATCAATCAAATCGTCTAAGACCCGCTATTGCGGCGCAATTACCGCAGATGCCAACATGCCAAACGTCAAAATTTGCGGTATGGCTTCATAACAAAAATGTAGTAACTGAACTTAATCATGTGTTATTTTTTTAGTCTTTTTTAAGTTGGGAGGCCAGGACCCACCTGGCCCCTCCAGAACTCCGCCTATGATGTGAACGTAGATGAGGAGAAGGTGTATGCAGGAAGTCGCTTTACACCACCGATAAACTTTCTCAAGGTGTCTGAAGCATGAAGACCAAAAATTTTTCTCAATGACGTCTTCTTGCGAATTTCAATGCTACAAATCTCGAGAAACGGCTTTTTGTGTCCTGTATTTATCCAACCACGTCATAAAGATTCAGACATACCACTGACATTTATTATTTTTGTCCAGAAGATAAATAAAATGAATTACGATGAGGATTGATTGATTTGGTTTACATCACTTCGCTTTTCTACCACTTTTGGCTAATCGAGAAATGAGGATGTGTGATGATATGATGAAACTGATCAAGGGACACTCACAAAGAATATCCATGCTCTGGCCGGTATTTGAACAACCCCAGTTGTCTTAGCGCGGTGTGCTAACCACTCCGCCACGGAGGCCGGTGTATAACGATGTGGGAATTTTCGATAAGGAATATGTATATTATGCGTGCATTGATAAATTATCTGAAGAAAAAAGGCAAGATTAGAGACTCAATACAGACAGCGTCTCTATTGGCATGATATTGTTTCTGACCTTTTCATATCTTGTCCGACCGCAAAAATAAATGCCAGTGACAACCACGAAGCTATTCCATAGGTTTGCATATGTTCAAGATAGATTATGCCATTTTTCGAGTGCTCTTAGCATCGAGAAGCCTAAACCGTTACTAAGAAACGTTGTTCGCCTTTATGTCCTCTACATCTGGTAAATTGAATTCTTGCAACTCTTCTGTTGTGAAGAGTTATATTCATTAACACTAAGTAATTTTGTGATTGGCAGAAATTGACCTGAGCTGCAGAAAAATCCTGACATTTGGGAATAACATACATTTTTGTAGGCTTCTGCTCACTGTCAGTGGCGACGGTATGGACCTCGCAGTTAACGCGATGGAAAGGATGACAAGGTATAGAGTTGTAGACCCTTTATAACAAGCATCAGGGGTGACCACAGGGGCAATTTTTTGGGGGGGACAAGATTTTATACCAATTCTATATAGCTTCACACAAAAATGGGGGGGATAGTTTCTTTGATTGACTTGGTATTGATTTTTAGTTATGGTTATTATTATGTACAGTTTTTCTACCTACCTGTGCGTGATCGCGTCGATGGGGTTGAAATGAAACACCTCCTCTTATGCCTTTAGAATCGGTTTGGAAAGGGTGGGCATGCTATTCGCATTACTACAAGGTTATTCAAGCAGACAAACTGTTAAGAATATGGTTCAGTACACTAACAATGGCAGTGAGCAAACATGAAAGCCTAAAGTATCTAAACTAAACATATATTGCTTAAATACTATGTCTATTATATTGTTCCGCAAATTTTGTCTGACCAAAATAATTTGAGTAAATAATTCGGCATAAGGGGCGGGGGCAAGGAGAATGTTCTACTTTGGGGGGGGGGGGTGCGTCATAGATAGGCCTTGGCGGGAATGGGCACCCCTGATAAGCATGGTCCGAAGTAGACTCAGACGCATGTTTCAGTCAAGCGAAAATAATACCTGCCCCAGGGCATTTATCCCCCAACACTGCCTACATGTGTGAACTTCCAAAACCAGTAAACTGAATAGCAACTCCCCTCCCCTGAGGTTTGTTGATAAACCAAGAGTCCTGGAAGCCCACTAGTTACGTCTATGTATGAGGAAAACGGTTTTCAACTTACCATCCTCATTCCAAGCCCCTTCTATCTGATACGAGGAAGTAGCGGTGCCAAACATGAAACCATCAGGAAAGGTGCTGTAAGTGTCGTCTGTGGCAGAGCTGGGGTGGACCACAAAAATGACCGCTAACGCCAATGTCCACATCATTGCCCTTGCGTAGACGTTGCCTCACTGAAGCAGGGCGGAGGAATACTGCAAGAGAATGGGCGGCAGAACAGGGGGTAATTGACAGTTGCTTCAAGTCAAGGACATTTCAGTCTTCTGACAACTAGCCCATAATATCCGGAGTTAAGCACTGGTGAGTAGGAGATGTGCGATTGTTGGTAATAATTGTGTGCATCAGACAGTTGTACATAGACACTTTTTTTAGCCACTGCTATACACAAGAAATGTCACGTAACAAAATTTGTTAAACAAATCTTAAAGCATAAATAAACTGAAACAATTTGTCATTCCATTCTTTCCTTCAAGGTCGGAAACTGTACAAAGTAACTATAATCAAATGGAACAACTCTCTTCGATGGACACGGAGATGCACATGTCACGAAAATGTGAACTCTTCATTGCAGGGAAAATAGTCAGTAGTTACATTTACTCCATTGTAATGTGAAAAATATCCTTCCGCACATCTACAGTGCCAAGTGTATTTTCCAGTCCTTTGTTGTGGTCCGTTAAATGCAATCGCCTTACTGATTTCCACAGGAGTTTTCGAAGTTTGGTAGCTGTGAAAATTTCAGATGAAAAGATCTAATACTACGTTAATTGACATGGTCAAAACATTGGCCATTTGCTGCTCCACTTTAGCCGTCCGATCTTCCCAAACAAGGCACTAAATTACCAAACTAAACTAAAGTTATACCTTAAAAATTTCCACATGAAACTTTTGTTGATTTCTGATTGGAAAATATCAGAAGAAATTGGAGTGCCCGAAACAAAGGGAAAAAATATTATTTTGTTTGAAACAGCTTGCAACATTTTAACACTTTAACACATTTTACTCAAATACAAGGTATCTAGTACCTATGTGAAGTTCAGCTTAAAGACTGTAATATTGCTACAGTTATCATGGTCCCAATATTTGTGGTTTTGCTCCCCACCGAAATCTCGCATTATATTACAAATTTTCTTTATTAAAAACATTTAGCTCACGTTATACACTAAAAATGCTGAGATTGGTTTCTATTCCTCTGAATTTATCCATTTTCTCTCTTTCTCTCCATTTGTACCCACCCATGTTTCTCACTATTTCGTATCTTTCTCTCTTATAATGTTTTTCTCTTTCTCTCTCAATCTCTCTCTCTCTCTCTCTCTCTCTCTCTCTCTCTCTCTCTCTCTCTCTCTATATATATATATATATATATATATATATATATATATATATATATATATATATAATATTGGATTCTTTCGGTTCTAAGGCTTGTCTTGGAAGACATTTTTTAAAAAATGATTGCCCATTTCGAATTTTTCCTCTTCTTCAAATTCTGTCATTTATTTTTCTTATCGGCACTCGTTTTAATTTTAATCATAAAATTCGGCTTAATAATAAAATAAGAGGGATAACTAATAACAATAAATTTACTAGAGAACGAAGTGGAATAGTTCAATTACATAGAAAATAATGCACCCCACCCTACCCCAGTAGTTGGTTGGAACTGCCATCAGCTTCAAAATACCTCATATTTCTTTAAGAGTATAATATTTTTTTTTTAATTATGACGATAACATTCTTCTACACTAAATTTCTAAGTGAAAATGTTAGAGTGGCAACTGCTCCCCCACCCCCGTGCGTACGCGGAATGGAATCTATACGTTCCTTTATGAATTCAACTTATTCTTAATGAAAAATCTCTTTATAGATGGAGAAAATGAAATTTAAATTCTGAATAAAAAATACGAAAAGAGATAGAGACTACATAGAATACGTTTTGCGGAAACTTAATTTGAAGTGCATATTTCGTTCTTGCTGAAGAGTAACTCGTTTTCACCATTGAAAAAAACAAAGCGGGCGGTTTTTTTTTTCTTGCAAGGTCAACACTACAATAACTCCTAGTCCTTCGGTTCGTTCACGTGGACGTGTTATCTATCTGAGCATTACCCCAAAGCAATTATGTTTTTATGAAGCAATAGACTCTCTTTCATTTTTCTGTATGGCATGCATAATTTCACCGCCTTTTTAAATACAATTTCTTGCGGCCTAATACACTATGTGGAAGAAAGTCATTGGACACCACATGTTAGCGGATACCATCAGTTTTCTTGCAATCAATAGGAGGTCGGTCCGCCTTTGGCAGCGATAACAGCAGCCACTCGTCGTGGTAAACTGGCCACAAGGTCTTGTAGTACACCGAGTGGGATATTCCGCCATTCCTCCTGCAGTACAGTCACCAACCCTGGAACTGTAGAAGGACAAGGCGATCGCGACCTCAATTGGCGCTCCAGTTCGTCCCATAGATGTTCGATAGGGTTGAGGTTAGGGGTCTGAGCAGGCCAATCCAGTCGGATGACATTATTTTCTGCATACTACTCCCTGGTAGCCCTGGAAACATGATAAGTCGAATTATCGTCCTGGAACACACATTCTTCGTTTCCTTGGAAACTCCACAATGTGGGGAGCATGGACTTGTCGAGAATATCTCGGTAGGACGCAGACGTCATGTGGCCATACACCGGTACCAGTGGACTCACGCCATGTCAGCTGAAATAACCCCAGAACATGATGCCGCCACCACCATATTTCACTGTGGGCACTACACACTCGGGTAACAGACGTTCTCTAGGTAATCGCCATACCCACACTCTCCCATCTGATCGAAACAGTGTGAAGCGTGATTCATCGCTCCATAGGACCTTCTGCCATTGCTCCACCTTCCAGTTTCTCCGCTCTTTACACCAGCATAGTCTCTGCCGCTTATTGTTTTTTGTTATCAGGGGTTTGTGGGCAGCGGCTCGACCATGATAACCGAGCGCATGGTCCTCCTTGCGAAGTGTCTTGGTCGAAACAGTCAAATTGGTCGCACTTTGAAACTCTTCTGCAATCGAATGCATCCGACGGCTCCTGTTTTTCCGAATCTCCCTCTTCAGCACTCTCCTGTCCCGGTCGTCCAATTTCGTGGGTCTTCCACTTCGTGGTGCATTGCTGCAGTGTCCCTTTTCTTTCCACTTCTTGATGACAAAGGCTATAGTTGATTTAGGGACCTGTCGGGCATCAGCTATGCTACGTATACTCATGCCTCCTATGGAGCAGCCTACTATGATCCCTCTTTCAAACATGCTGAGCTCTTTCCTGTCCGTCATTTCATCAGCGAATGATCTGAGAAGCTTCCTGCTACCGTATATATACCCGTCTGTACTCTTTTCCATGAGGAGTTCGTTTCAGAGTTGAAACCGGGGTGTCCAATGACTTTCTTCCACATAGTGTATAAGAAAATATAACTTCTGCTCGACTTTTCAATCTCGTTCCCGAAGCTCCCGCCTCCGAATCCCGTCCAGAGCATGTATGTTAGTCAGTGCCGTATGCTGGGTTCAAAGAACCTGGGCTATCTCTTCATATCATAATGATCAAATGGGAGGTTTCGTTTTCGTTCAATTTCTTGGATTTTGAAGTGATGTGACATTGTGATTAATAATACATACATTATAATTTACAAATAATAAAAATGTCACTGTTTCATTCATATAGAAACAGTAAGGAAAGAACTTCAAATATTTCATGGTTATTTATAAAATATAGAGATCCATATTGTGAAATATTTATGTAGGCCTATTTCCGAGAATAAAATATATAATAAACTTCTTACCTTGAATATTTTATTTGAACAGGAACTCTGTTCTTCTCTTGCCGACCTCTGTGGTAAAATGCTTATTAGCACAGCGTACTACGACGCCAGAAGTCCCGGGTTTAAATCCTGGCATGGACATGGGTATTCTTTGTGAATGTCCCTTCATTAATTAAATCGTATCGTCACTCATCCTCAACGTTGCGATTAGCTCAAGTGGCAGTAAAGCAACGCTAAATAACAAATCAAATCCATTTTTCTCTTCTTTGGGATGTCAGAGGCCTACATATCTTCACGATTTGAAGCTTATCCTCATGCAAAAGCTGAGTAAATTGTTTCGTCAATAGTTCGTTAATTATCGTACTCATTTTCGTTCACTACATGACGCAGCACAGATCATTCTAAACATATATAATTCACTCACTCAATACACTAAATGAAATCCACGCAGTAAGAAACCTAATTTTCTTAAACTTCCTTCAACGTGAATTCGACTCGCGAAATGGCCTGCTCTTTGTTATCCCCGGCCAGTCAGTCTACCCTGTGAAAGGTCGGCCCCCCCCTTCCTGGTTTATTTCCGGCCCTCTGGATTACTTCCCTTGTATTATCCTTTCAATCTCTTCTTCCACCTCACCCTGGGTGCCAAGCGAGCAGATTATATTTGCGCCGGAATTACGAAAGGGGGGGGGGGGGTTTCACATAATATTTATATTTTTTGTCCCTGGTTTGTTACACATGTACAGAAAGTGAATAAATATTTGTTTTAAAATGGACAGTACTGTAGTTCTTGGAGTTAATTCAGCAAATCATAACATTTCTGGTAGGATTATATGGGTTTATTATACGTTGCTATTATTTACATATTTACAAAGTGTTTCCATATATGCATTTACATAATCAACTAATTTCTTTAATTCAAGCAAAGGCGTACCTATGGCCTAACCATGGGTACTTTCATTAACACAGAGTTAGCCTAACTGCGGGACGGCCTGGGTTCAGTTTCTGGGCTCTCGGCGTGTGTATAGGACCGGTGGTAACCTACCATCGTGAGAAAATTGGGGAGCTACGCGTGAGTAGCGTAACCCGGTCACGGAAATATCTATAGCGACTGGGGGTTCGACGTGCTGACTACACGTCACCTCCACACCTCTAGGTAGGATTGTGGGAGGGAGACTGGCAGTCAGTCGGGCTGTCGAGCCACGGATTATTATTAAAAATTTGTCAGTAATTTTTGTCGTTGAGCTGTTTTGCCTGTTAAGGGAAAATAGATCAATCTGGTGAAGTTCCGATTAGTCCAGCCTTTCTCATGAGAAAAGGAAAAGTTGGACAACTACATATGTTTCAATAGTCCTACATGCGTGAAATGTACGTAGGGCCAAGGTGGGGTACAGCGCCTAGAATAACGTAGTGTGGAAAACGGCCTGTTCTGGGCTCTGGCTGGTTCCACTCGAATATGATACCGCTAGAGGCGCTGGTGTCAGTACAGCTGCATGGCATTCGTCTGCTTATAATGGAAGTAAATGGAGTTTTCGCTGCAACGTTTGATTCTTTTACATTAAGCATTTCTATGAATGTGATAATTGCTATGATATTTGGTACAGTGGTCGCGAAGATATTAACGAACATTCTAGACAGTCGACAACGTCCTGTTATTGTTATACTTTCATTAATAATACGGGAGAAAAAATACGCGTGAAATGCTCTTGGTAACTAAATTTTTGCATATGAATTAGGTTCATTATTATTATCATCATTTCTTTTAAAGATATACACACTGAAGCATTTGTATTTTTGATATTTACTGTCTCTTTTCTTCCGCTTGAAACTAATCGCGGCGATGATGATAATGATGATTGCATGAAACGACGAGGGGAAACCCCCAAAACGTCCTTAGTGCTATCGACATGAGTGTTATTGTCATCATCATTTCTTTTTAAAGATATACACACTGAAGCATTTGTATTTTTGATATTTACTGTCTCTTTTCTTCCGCTTTAAACTAATCTTGGCAATGATGATAATGATGAATGTATGAAACAACAAGGGGAACCCCACAAAACTTCCTAGTGCCATCGACATGAGTGTAAGGAAACTTTCAGACCAATGGGACAAGCGACACGCGATGTTCACACTGATGTGACTAGTGACACGGACACTTCCAGACTGTAAAATAGCATTCATTGCGCATGAGGGTTCAAACAGCAAACGACACGTTCATATGTCGTATTCCCGTGCTAATTGTTACTTCGGTCTGAAAGCTCCTTAAAGGAAGGGTGCTCAGACCGAAGCGACGCGCCACATGAGGAGTTCCAACTAAGTGACAAGCGATATGGTGCCTTCAATCTATTAGCAAGCGTTTGCTGCGAACAACAGATCTAGGCGACACGATAAACCGCACGTTACAACAACAGATTTAGGCGACACGATAAGCCACACGTGTCGCTTTGTCACTTGTGTGTCGCTCAAACTGGGTCATTTCCTCAATAGCTTGCAAAGTGTTGCCGTGGTTTGTTGTTCGCGCATGCGCGATGCAATGAGTGTCTTGCTTTAGGAAGATTGCGCACCAAAGCGACACGCGACACTTATCGCTTGAGGATTTCACCAACCGAACGCCCACCTGTGCTGCCCGTCATGCCGCTAGGATGTGAAATGTCGCTCTTGATTGGCTCGTTTCCAAGCGACGCGTGTCGCTTCGGTATGAAAGTTGCCTTGGACCAAAGGACCCGTGTTGCTTTGGTCTAAAATCTCCTTCAGGACACGGTGCAGTCAGAGCTTGTGTCCCTACGGTTCGAAGGGCTGCATTGATTGATTACCGACTGCTCGCTTCAAAGTGACACTTACGGTTTGTCGTCTCGGCATGAAATATCTCTCAGGATACTATTTATATTCAAATAACATAGTAAAATAAACTCTAGTACACAATCCAACACCTGACGTGCGCAATCACATTGCGATGTTTCTTCTTGATTACGCATGCTATTTATCTATTAATTTTATTTTACTTTTCTTTCCAAATTAATGCCATTTCGTGTCCACAAATATAACTGTTTCTGTCAATTCACGTACCGCCTTTCAAGACAAACAAATCTACACAATATATTCCAAAAACTAACTAAGCCGCATTACTTTCATAAGAAAATTAGCAGCCGTACTGATCGCACTGCCATCTATGTTGTCATCCGTCTCGGTAACCAGCTTCCTGGGTCATTTTCCACACTACTTTATTCAAGACGCTGTATTTGGGGGCAGCGAGTTTGACATGGCTGGTCTAAAGTAAAGGCGCCCATAAACTATCGTTTAGCTAGTCGATTATTTCTTGTATTTAATCTGGGCTTCGGAGGTAGCCTAACTAGCCTAGAATATACGCGCCTGATATTAGTGTCCCTTCACCAATTTAATTTAATCATCACTCATCAACGATCCCACTTTTTTATTTTATTTTCAGAAAAGTGTTATTGTGCAGCTCCAAATCCATAGGCATTTAAGACGTTGTAGTACAGCTGTTCACTGAACAGCTACTTGCCATAGTAGGTGTGTGAGAATAAATTCAATAAATTCAACTACAATAAATTATGCCTTTATGAAAAACAATGTGGGTTTTATTGGAAAAGCATGGACTTCCTCAGGTAGGGGCAAGGAAAATATTTTTTTTCCAGGAGGGGCAAAAAACACTCCTTCAGTCTGAAGTTACTGCAACGCTTTTATAATAATTACCATAAATTACTGTGATTGAAATGAAATTATATTGGTGTAATATATAATTTTTTGTTGATATTCATTTTCCAGTTGGGGGCGGCCCCCTTTTTCCCTTCCAGACGCCCATGCCGACTAATCAGAAGTCCTACATTTATTAAACGAAAATGGCAACTAATAACATGTACATACGTGAAATCGAACCTGAGACCCTTTCATTGATACACGACAGCTTTGTTCAAATTTGGAGCTGGTGGACCAGCACACGCTAACTTTCTATCAACGGACGAGAAATTTTGTTTACGTTAATTACAAGCATTTTTAGCGGTCATGTCTTACCTGCGCAGACAGCAACACCTACACTGAATCAATGGACGTCACGTAGTCCATCCCTCGCTTCACGCACAGCATTATTTAATACTTTCCAACAAATATCCAAGCACTTCAAAAACTAACAAACTTGAGACACTGGCAGTTTGACACCAAGCGACGACGAGTCACATCTTCGCGCAATTCTTTCACTTTCGCGAATCCTAAGTGTTTCAACCTTTAAGGAAAAACCTCTGAATGCATGCACAAACTATTTTGGTATTGTATTTCTTTTATTTTAATTCATCGCATCTAATTCCAGCTTTTATTATTCATTTCTATTCATCCTTCTCTGCCACAATCTTGCATTTATTCCAAGAAGTTCGGCCCAAGAATCATGCAAAGAGAAGATTGAATATGTAATGTGTGCGCTTCAAACTTGAACCGCATCGCGCTGCGACGCCAAGGGTCCCGGCTTCGAATCACGCTTGGGCTTTGTTGTTTGTGAATGTTTATTCATCAATGTAATCATTTCATCACTCATCCCCATCTTCGCAAATTAGCCAAGAGGCACAAAACGCGAAGTACAATTAACTAAATCAATCCAATCAAACTTGAACCGCACAGGGCAACACTGGAAGGGAGGAAACTGCGAGAACGGTGACTTGAGCCACGGCTTCTGCAAGAGCACGAACTGCGCATGTCCATATGCCTGATACGAAGGTTCGGCAGTATCCTCTTCCAAGTATTTTGCCCTAATCCCACCTCGAGCTTCTGCTACCGCACGTAGGTAGATTTCACAATGGCACGAGCTATTCTGTGGGGGTTCAGTAGAGGGTCTGCACTGCACCTGTTCACTACTAAAGGCTTTACTAATGTATCTGAATTTGAATTTCACTATTGTCTTCCACCAGTCGATTAGTGTTTTATGACCAGGTGTACATGTTACAAGCTTATGCAGTGTCTCTCCTCTTTTGTTGTCTATTTTTCTTTTAGTACGTAGTGAAAAATTTAAAAGCCACTGGAAATGGGGTGCCACGTAATATCTATTCTTGACAAACAGTTCGTTGTAATGTGAGTATTACCATTACCATTTAGATTACCCAAGCATCTCATAATTGTATTCACTGTAGCCTAGTAAGTTTTATAATGAACAAGAAAAATTAAATCCTGAGGTTTTATAATTCTTGCAAAGTACGCAGCTGAAATCATGTTAATCGTATCCAGGGTATGAAATGTTCACTCAGATACTAAAATGGTTTAAAAGATTTTGTTCAAATGCAAAGTGTTTGAGATATCTAGCAACACTACGAATTTTACCTGAACCACCCTACATTTGTGACATTTATTGGTAACAAAATTGATGACCTGCCTCCTTTTCCCCTTCAAAAAAATGCAATATATTTTCAAGTTTCTATTATATATCTTTACGGTAACAGATGACGTAAATAACACTCCTATTGTGTACCATAAGTACAAAAAGTGTAGCAACAATGCAACAAAGCATGTTTCTTCCTGGCAAATAAATCTTTCAGTTCTGAATTTTACAAGATAATACAAGTAAATTGTATTGTATTTTGTTTGTGTTATTTAATGTCACTTTTCTGCCACTTTTGGATAGTTTCCACAATGAGTAACGATTAGATGAAATTGATGAAGGAAACTCACAAAGTACATCCATGCCCAGGCCAGGACTTGAAGCTGGGAACTTTGGTGGCGAATCTGAAAGTCTGCCACGTAAAGTACTCAGCCATCGGGATGGCAGAATGCAAGTAAAGCAAAGTAATGAAATACAGTTATGATTACACATGTAATTTTGGTAACATGTTAATTATGCACGTACTTAAAAAGTAACACAATACTCATGCAAGTACTGAAAAAGTAACCTATTACCAAGTAATGCATTGTTTGTGTTACATTGTACAAATTAGGAATAAATATAAAAACACATCATTTGCACACCTCTATGATGAGTTCAGCTTATAGCAAAATGTAAATCTACAATACTATCGGATTGCAAGCATCCAAATTTAAATGTGAACCCCCCCGACGAAATTTTTGAAAAAGAAGAAAGCCATGTCTTTCAGCAGTGACGTTCTTTCCATTGCCACATCCCATGCATGTTGGCTAATTTCGGAGTTGTATTTCCCCATGCATGTCATTTTAGGTTGGTGTTCTAACTTTCAGTCCACTTAAGGGCATGATCACATTGGTGAGGTATGGCGAATATTGCAATTGTAGTTATCCACGTCATTTTCAACTCGATCTACAGCACTCATTCCTGTAGCAATGGAAATTTCTACTCTTACCTAAAATATGATTTCAACTGTATCACTGCAAGTCATTCATTTTATATTAACGTTGTGCAAAATAATTTGTGTTAATTCGAAATAGTTTGCGAGAAATTGGCCTTAGAAGTTGTGCCAAATTGATGCTGTACGTCACGAAACCTGAACCGTCTCTGATTGGATATTCCAGTTATGACGTTCTCGTTCGGCAATGAACTCGGTCGTCTGCTTAGCGCTCTAGAAATCCATGCACGAAGGCGTTCGTTGCTCCTCGTGTTCGTAACGCTGATTATTGCAAAGGATTCTCTGCGATTTCCAAAATAAAATTAACGTTTCGATTATGACATGCGAGGGATGTACGAAAGCCAATTTCGGCAATCTAACATGTGCAGATGCATTCACGGCAGCTCCATATTTTGCACAACTGATATTGGATGGAGCAGAGATAAGAGGAGCGGAAGCAGCGAGTTAAGTTTTGCAAGGGAAATTTGACATGGGGTTTAGTTTCATCGACAGCTTACTCAAGACTATTTAATATTATTCTGTCGAAAGTTTTTCTCAGTAGCAATAACTCCTAATTTTGAGTGATTATTAGTAGCGCTGGTATTACTGCAGTGGCAATATTGCACGACATTATAAACCGACGTTGTTTCCTTTTTTCTTGTGAAGCTCAAAATAAATGTATGTAATGCAAATGTGCGTCGGGAAGGGCACGGGTTCGAACTGGTCCGATGACCAGCTCCTAAAATCATTTTCCAATATTTTCAAGGTAATAGTATGTTAGCCTATGTGGCGCAATCGGTTAGCGCGTTCGGCTGTTAACCGAAAGGTTGGTGGTTCGATCACACCCGGGGGCGTTGTTTTTAACCAAGAAGAGGTCGTCGAATAAACAGCAATTGACCAATTTGTGTTGAACTCCTTTAAGTTGATGGATACATGAAGCAGCAATTGAGGCGAAAACCAGTAAATACCGCAAGTATCTGCGAAAAACAGACGGGATAATGCTCATATTGATCAACTAAACCGCGAGTGGAAGCTTCAATTGAGTATATCTTGTGATCATGATGACCAAAGTTTGGAATATATCTTCACGTTTGGTAATCGGTGAGAGGTTAAGGTTTATGAGAAATTATAATTGGGAAAAAATAATTGACCAATTTCGAATCATCACGTGAGCGTTGCTTGGGATTTTTGGTGTCTCGTATTGTGAACACTGAAATAAATTGAAAATGAATACGAGCGCAAAAGTTCTAGCAGAGCATGGTTTCGATCCACGGACCTCTGGGTTATGGGCCCAGCACGCTTCCACTGCGCCACTCTGCTTCTTCCATAACAATCACACATCATCAGCTTGTAAATCTGAATACAGAATCAAACTCGTACTTTTATCGTTGTCGTGGAGTTAGTGCGATATTTACACTATTTCTTCCATGAATAATTTCATCAAGATTTGGGTTTCGAATTTAAGCTTATAGCAAAATGTAAATCTACCCCACTATGGGATTGCAAGCATCCAAATTTAAATGTGAACCCCCTCGATGAAATTTATGATAACGAAGAAAGCCATGTCTTTCAGCAGTGACGTTCTTTCGATTGCCACATCCCATGCATGTTGGCTAATTTCGGGGTTGTCTTTCTCCATGCATGTCATTTCAGGTTGGTGTTCTAACTTTCAGTCCACTTAAGGGCATGATCACATTGGTGAGGTATGGCGAATATTGCAAGTGTAGTTATCCACGTCATTTTCAATTCGATCTACAGCACTCATTCCTGTAGCAATGGACATTTCTACTCTTACCTAAAATATGATTTCAACTGTATCACTGCAAGTCATTCATTTTATATTAACGTTGTGCAAAATAATTTGTGTTAATTCGAAATAGTTTGCGAGAAATTGGCCCTAGAAGTTGTGCCAAATTGATGCTGTACGTCACGAAACCTGAACCGTCTCTGATTGGATATTCCAGTTATGACGTTCTCGTTCGGCAATGAACTCGGTCGTCTGCTTAGCGCTCTAGAAATCCATGCACGAAGGCGTTTGTTGCTCCTCGTGTTCGTAACGCTGATTATTGCAAAGGATTCTCTGCGATTTCTAAAATGAAATTAACGTTTCGATTATGACATGCGAGGGATGTACGAAAGCCAATTTCGGCAATCTAACATGTGCAGATGCATTCACGGCAGCTCCATATTTTGCACAACTGATATTGGATGGAGCAGAGATAAGAGGAGCGGAAGCAGCGAGTTAAGTTTTGCAAGGGAAATTTGACATGGGGTTTAGTTTCATCGACAGCTTACTCAAGACTATTTAATATTATTCTGTCGAAAGTTTTTGTCAGTAGCAATAACTCCTAATTTTGAGTGATTATTAGTAGCGCTGGTATTACTGCAGTGGCAATATTGCACGACATTATAAACCGACGTTTTTTCCTTTTCTCTTGTGAAGCTCAAAATAAATGTATGTAATGCAAATGTGCGTCGGGAAGGGCACGGGTTCGAACTGGTCCGATGATTAGCTCCTAGAAACATTTTCCAATATTTTTAAGGTAATAGTATGTTAGCCTCCGTGGCGCAATCGGTTAGCGCGTTCGGCTGTTAACCGAAAAGTTGGTGGTTCGATCACACCCGGGGGCGTTGTTTTTAACCAAGAAGAGTTCGTCGAATAAATAGCAATTGACCAATTTGTGTTGAACTCCTTTAAGTTGATGGATACATGAAGCAGCAATTGAGGCGAAAACCAGTAAATACCGCAAGTATCTGCGAAAAACAGACGGGATAATGCTCATATTGATCAACTAAACCGCGAGTGGAAGCTTCAATTGAGTATATCTTGTGATCATGATGACCAAAGTTTGGAATATATCTTCACGTTTGGTAATCGGCGAGAGGTTAAGGTTTATGAGAAATTATAATTGGGAAAAAATAATTGACCAATTTCGAATCATCACGTGAGCGTTGCTTGGGATGTTTGGTGTCTCGTATTGTGAACACTGAAATAAATTGAAAATGAATACGAGCGCAAAAGTTCTAGCAGAGCATGGTTTCGATCCACGGACCTCTGGGTTATGGGCCCAGCACGCTTCCACTGCGCCACTCTGCTTCTTCCATAACAATCACACATCATCAGCTTGTAAATCTGAATACAGAATCAAACTCGTACTTTTATCGTTGTCGTGGAGTTAGTGCGATATTTACACTATTTCTTCCATGAATAATTTCATCAAGATTTGGGTTTCGAATTTAAGCTTATAGCAAAATGTAAATCTACCCCACTATAGGATTGCAAGCATCCAAATTTAAATGTGAACCCCCTCGATGAAATTTATGATATCGAAGAAAGCCATGTCTTTCAGCAGTGACGTTCTTTCGATTGCCACATCCCATGCATGTTGGCTAATTTCGGGGTTGTCTCTCTCCATGCATGTCATTTCAGGTTGGTGTTCTAACTTTCAGTCCACCTAAGGGCATGATCACATTGGTGAGGTATGGCGAATATTGCAAGTGTAGTTATCAACGTCATTTTCAACTCGATCTACAGCACTCATTCCTGTAGCAATGGAAATTTCTACTCTTACCTAAAATATGATTTCAACTGTATCACTGCAAGTCATTCATTTTATATTAACGTTGTGCAAAATAATTTGTGTTAATTCGAAATAGTTTGCGAGAAATTGGCCTTAGAAGTTGTGCCAAATTGATGCTGTACGTCACGAAACCTGAACCGTCTCTGATTGGATATTCCAGTTATGACGTTCTCGTTCGGCAATGAACTCGGTCGTCTGCTTAGCGCTCTAGAAATCCATGCACGAAGGCGTTCGTTGCTCCTCGTGTTCGTAACGCTGATTATTGCAAAGGATTCTCTGCGATTTCCAAAATAAAATTAACGTTTCGATTATGACATGCGAGGGATGTACGAAAGCCAATTTCGGCAATCTAACATGTGCAGATGCATTCACGGCAGCTCCATATTTTGCACAACTGATATTGGATGGAGCAGAGATAAGAGGAGCGGAAGCAGCGAGTTAAGTTTTGCAAGGGAAATTTGACATGGGGTTTAGTTTCATCGACAGCTTACTCAAGACTATTTAATATTATTCTGTCGAAAGTTTTTCTCAGTAGCAATAACTCCTAATTTTGAGTGATTATTAGTAGCGCTGGTATTACTGCAGTGGCAATATTGCACGACATTATAAACCGACGTTGTTTCCTTTTTTCTTGTGAAGCTCAAAATAAATGTATGTAATGCAAATGTGCGTCGGGAAGGGCACGGGTTCGAACTGGTCCGATGACCAGCTCCTAAAATCATTTTCCAATATTTTCAAGGTAATAGTATGTTAGCCTATGTGGCGCAATCGGTTAGCGCGTTCGGCTGTTAACCGAAAGGTTGGTGGTTCGATCACACCCGGGGGCGTTGTTTTTAACCAAGAAGAGGTCGTCGAATAAACAGCAATTGACCAATTTGTGTTGAACTCCTTTAAGTTGATGGATACATGAAGCAGCAATTGAGGCGAAAACCAGTAAATACCGCAAGTATCTGCGAAAAACAGACGGGATAATGCTCATATTGATCAACTAAACCGCGAGTGGAAGCTTCAATTGAGTATATCTTGTGATCATGATGACCAAAGTTTGGAATATATCTTCACGTTTGGTAATCGGTGAGAGGTTAAGGTTTATGAGAAATTATAATTGGGAAAAAATAATTGACCAATTTCGAATCATCACGTGAGCGTTGCTTGGGATTTTTGGTGTCTCGTATTGTGAACACTGAAATAAATTGAAAATGAATACGAGCGCAAAAGTTCTAGCAGAGCATGGTTTCGATCCACGGACCTCTGGGTTATGGGCCCAGCACGCTTCCACTGCGCCACTCTGCTTCTTCCATAACAATCACACATCATCAGCTTGTAAATCTGAATACAGAATCAAACTCGTACTTTTATCGTTGTCGTGGAGTTAGTGCGATATTTACACTATTTCTTCCATGAATAATTTCATCAAGATTTGGGTTTCGAATTTAAGCTTATAGCAAAATGTAAATCTACCCCACTATGGGATTGCAAGCATCCAAATTTAAATGTGAACCCCCTCGATGAAATTTATGATAACGAAGAAAGCCATGTCTTTCAGCAGTGACGTTCTTTCGATTGCCACATCCCATGCATGTTGGCTAATTTCGGGGTTGTCTTTCTCCATGCATGTCATTTCAGGTTGGTGTTCTAACTTTCAGTCCACTTAAGGGCATGATCACATTGGTGAGGTATGGCGAATATTGCAAGTGTAGTTATCCACGTCATTTTCAATTCGATCTACAGCACTCATTCCTGTAGCAATGGACATTTCTACTCTTACCTAAAATATGATTTCAACTGTATCACTGCAAGTCATTCATTTTATATTAACGTTGTGCAAAATAATTTGTGTTAATTCGAAATAGTTTGCGAGAAATTGGCCCTAGAAGTTGTGCCAAATTGATGCTGTACGTCACGAAACCTGAACCGTCTCTGATTGGATATTCCAGTTATAACGTTCTCGTTCGGCAATGAACTCGGTCGTCTGCTTAGCGCTCTAGAAATCCATGCACGAAGGCGTTTGTTGCTCCTCGTGTTCGTAACGCTGATTATTGCAAAGGATTCTCTGCGATTTCTAAAATAAAATTAACGTTTCGATTATGACATGCGAGGGATGTACGAAAGCCAATTTCGGCAATCTAACATGTGCAGATGCATTCACGGCAGCTCCATATTTTGCACAACTGATATTGGATGGAGCAGAGATAAGAGGAGCGGAAGCAGCGAGTTAAGTTTTGCAAGGGAAATTTGACATGGGGTTTAGTTTCATCGACAGCTTACTCAAGACTATTTAATATTATTCTGTCGAAAGTTTTTGTCAGTAGCAATAACTCCTAATTTTGAGTGATTATTAGTAGCGCTGGTATTACTGCAGTGGCAATATTGCACGACATTATAAACCGACGTTTTTTCCTTTTCTCTTGTGAAGCTCAAAATAAATGTATGTAATGCAAATGTGCGTCGGGAAGGGCACGGGTTCGAACTGGTCCGATGATTAGCTCCTAGAAACATTTTCCAATATTTTTAAGGTAATAGTATGTTAGCCTCCGTGGCGCAATCGGTTAGCGCGTTCGGCTGTTAACCGAAAGGTTGGTGGTTCGATCACACCCGGGGGCGTTGTTTTTAACCAAGAAGAGTTCGTCGAATAAATAGCAATTGACCAATTTGTGTTGAACTCCTTTAAGTTGATGGATACATGAAGCAGCAATTGAGGCGAAAACCAGTAAATACCGCAAGTATCTGCGAAAAACAGACGGGATAATGCTCATATTGATCAACTAAACCGCGAGTGGAAGCTTCAATTGAGTATATCTTGTGATCATGATGACCAAAGTTTGGAATATATCTTCACGTTTGGTAATCGGCGAGAGGTTAAGGTTTATGAGAAATTATAATTGGGAAAAAATAATTGACCAATTTCGAATCATCACGTGAGCGTTGCTTGGGATGTTTGGTGTCTCGTATTGTGAACACTGAAATAAATTGAAAATGAATACGAGCGCAAAAGTTCTAGCAGAGCATGGTTTCGATCCACGGACCTCTGGGTTATGGGCCCAGCACGCTTCCACTGCGCCACTCTGCTTCTTCCATAACAATCACACATCATCAGCTTGTAAATCTGAATACAGAATCAAACTCGTACTTTTATCGTTGTCGTGGAGTTAGTGCGATATTTACACTATTTCTTCCATGAATGATTTCATCAAGATTTGGGTTTCGAATTTAAGCTTATAGCAAAATGTAAATCTACCCCACTATAGGATTGCAAGCATCCAAATTTAAATGTGAACCCCCTCGATGAAATTTATGATAACGAAGAAAGCCATGTCTTTCAGCAGTGACGTTCTTTCGATTGCCACATTCCATGCATGTTGGCTAATTTCGGGGTTGTCTTTCTCCATGCATGTCATTTCAGGTTGGTGTTCTAACTTTCAGTCCACTTAAGGGCATGATCACATTGGTGAGGTATGGCGAATATTGCAAGTGTAGTTATCCACGTCATTTTCAACTCGATCTACAGCACTCATTCCTGTAGCAATGGACATTTCTACTCTTACCTAAAATATGATTTCAACTGTATCACTGCAAGTCATTCATTTTATATTAACGTTGTGCAAAATAATTTGTGTTAATTCGAAATAGTTTGCGAGAAATTGGCCTTAGAAGTTGTGCCAAATTGATGCTGTACGTCACGAAACCTGAACCGTCTCTGATTGGATATTCCAGTTATGACGTTCTCGTTCGGCAATGAACTCGGTCGTCTGCTTAGCGCTCTAGAAATCCATGCACGAAGGCGTTCGTTGCTCCTCGGGTTCGTAACGCTGATTATTGCAAAGGATTTTCTGTGATTTTCAAAATGAAATTAACGTTTCGATTATGACATGCGAGGGATGTACGAAAGCCAATTTCGGCAATCTAACATGTGCAGATGCATTCACGGCAGCTCCATATTTTGCACAACTGATAATGGATGGAGCAGAGATAAGAGGAGCGGAAGCAGCGAGTTAAGTTTTGCAAGGGAAATTTGACATGGGGTTTACTTTCATCGACAGCTTACTCAAGACTATTTAATATTATTCTGTCGAAAGTTTTTTCTCAGTAGCAATAACTCCTAATTTTGAGTGATTACCCTGATGAACAAATTCAAACTTTTTTTTGCTCCTTTGAACGAAAATAGGTAATTATTTATAATTCGACCCCGCTGAATCCAAATCTGAAAGTAGAAATGCTGTATCACCTATCGTTTTCCCTGGATTTTCATTTTTTTAAATAAAAATTTAATTCCCTTTGTAATAATACATCGAAATTTGAAATTATTATTGTCTGTTTGCTCATGAAATAAGATTTAAATATTGAAGTGAATAACTATGAAATATAAAAAAAATAAAATATATATATAGGACAGATTTTGACTGTTCAATGAAGAAATTTCATACAAAAAAGAGGAAAAACACACATTTTTACTCGCATTTTCAAAATTTCTTTCTTGAACTTTGCCGTTTGTAACTGCCATCAGAAACCTCTTCCTTGAAGTTCCAACTATAGTCTGCTAATATGGTGTGTACCGATTTTCTTGTATATCGTTTCTCCATGACAGAAATCTCTCGCCGCATTCGTCACTAACCGCGCCCAAGTTAAGGGGGAAAAAGTCCAAATGCGAATGTAAAAAGTTGAATTTTCAAGGACATATTGCACCCCATGCGCTGATAACACTTCAACAAGTTCTTAACAAGTTCCTTGTAGTTGTCAGCTTTCACATTTCCAAGAAAATTACAGCATACTTGTCTGAAAGCTAACCATGCGCATTTCTCTTTTTCTGTTAGCAATTCCACAAAGTTGTCCTCATGAATGATCTCACGGATCTGCAGCCCAATAAATATGCCTTCTTTTAACTTACTATCACTGAGTTTAGGAAATGTTTTTCTCAAGTACCCAAAACCCTCACAGTGTTTATCCAAAGCCTTAACAAAATTTTTCATCAGCCCTAACTCTATATGCAACGATGGCAACAAAATCTAGTCTTTCTCCAGTAGAGGGTGATTCCTAACACTCTTCTCTCTAGGACTTAAGTTTTTTCATATGGGCCAATCCACAATGTTGTAATGTTTATCTTCTGTCCCGCTGTCCCATTCGCAAAGAAAGCAACAAAATTTTGTAAACCCAGATTGCATGCCTAACAGTATACCAATCATTTTGAGGTCTCCGCATATCTGCCAACCATATTTTTCATAATTTATCACTTTTAATATTGTATCCATACTTTCATATGTTTCCTTCATCGTGGAAGAATAGGCAAGGGGTACTGATGGGTATATATTCCCATTATGCAACAATACTACTTTTAAACTATTCTTAGATGAATCTAAATAGTCTCCACTCGTTTGGGTTGTGACTCCTTCCAAGTTCTTGCGGAAGGCATTGCAGTAAGTTAACTCATTACTAACAGAAAAAAATGTGTCCGTGATTGTTGGTGTTTCCGATTTGACACCTTAATACCATCTTGTAATAAATTCCACCCTCTGAGACGAGAACCTAATAATTCCGCTTGAATTTTAGGAAGGTTGAGGTCTCTGACTAGATCATTTAGTTCGGATTGGGAAATAAAGTGAGGTATATTTGGATCAGGGAAATTTGGATCGGTGTTTGAATATGAGGGTCCGGGTTCATCATCTGGACAAGCACTGCTTGGTTCTGTTTCATCCACTGTCCATTCTTTAGGAGGCTTAGGAATTGGTATAAAATCATGACTCGTAGGTTTCTTGGCTGAAGGAACATCAGGATAAAATATAGAATGTTTTGATTTAGAACTATATCCACTATGTTTGTTAAACAGAAGTAACAATCCGTAGTATGATCTTTCTGTTCTGTCCATATTACAGGGTTTCCGAAGGGCATTGATTTGTGAGTGCCATTAAGCCAACCATGTAAAGTTCTCGAACAATTACAACAAATTTTACCTGGTGCCCAGCTTTTTCCCCTTGTCTACTTTACTTCCAAAATACAACTCATATGCTTTTTTCACTATAGGAGTGATAGTATTTCTCTGTGACTTTGGAGTAAATTCCCCGCAAACATAACAAAACAAGTTCAGGTTATTCACACATTTGCGTGACATGGCGAACTCATTAATTGACTTATAATATATTTCTTTAAAAAAACAATTGTGAATGCTCTTATCGTATTGTTAAAATACAACTTATACTCACTTCACTATACAATATTACATTCACAATTTCACGAACATACACAAACATGAAATACGGCTACTTGCGAAGGCTACTCGCGAAGTTATCAGAAAGGAAGTTAAGACTCGACTAACCCACAAAATAACAAATTCTAACAGAGAAACAGGAAATTTCTCTACTGCCAGATGTTTCCTCCACTATATATTAAGTGCCAGTCATAAACACAAGGTCGCTGAAAAGTTCTCATCCATTTGCTAGGAACCAAACGTTAAGCCGGAAGCAGAGCAGGGTGCGGAGACCTGAAACCATAAAACTATAAAATTTGGGTGTTCTGCAAAAAACTTAGGTGATACAGGAAAACGGATGCGATAATCGTTATCAGCACATCTGAATACATAAAGATCACTTAGTTTCATTTAAAGGAGTATTTCATTGTTTATCAGTGTTATTAGTAGCGCTGGTATTACTGCAGTGGCAATAAGTTTACCTGTTTTGCACGACATAATAAACCGACGTTTTTTCCTTTTTTCTTGTGAAGCTCAAAATAAATGTATGTAATGCAAATGTGCGTCGGGAAGGGCACGGGTTCGAACTGGTCCGTTGACCAGCTCCTAGAAGCATTTTCCAATATTTTCAAGGTAATAGTATGTTAGCCTCCGTGGCACAATCGGTTAGCGCGTTCGGCTGTTAACCGAAAGGTTGGTGGTTCGATCACACCCGGGGGCGTTGTTTTTAACCAAGAAGAGTTCGTCGAATAAATAGCAATTGACCAATTTGTGTTGAACTCCTTTAAGTTGATGGATACATGAAGCAGCAATTGAGGCGAAAACCAGTAAATACCGCAAGTATCTGCGAAAAACAGATGGGATAATGCTCATATTGATCAACTAAACCGCGAGTGGAAGCTTCAATTGAGTATATCTTGAGATCATGATGACCAAAGTTTGGAATATATCTTCACGTTTGGTAATCGGCGAGAGGTTAAGGTTTATGAGAAATTATAATTGGGAAAAAATAATTGACCAATTTCGAATCATCACGTGAGCATTGCTTGGGATTTCTGGTGTCTCGTATTGTGAACACTGAAATAAATTGAAAATGAATACGAGCGCAAAAGTTCTAGCAGAGCATGGTTTCGATCCACGGACCTCCGGGTTATGGGCCCGGCACGCTTCCACTGCGCCACTCTGCTTCTTCCATAACAATCACACATCATCAGCTTGTAAATCTGAATACAGAATCAAACTCGTACTTTTGTCGTTGTCGTGGAGTTAGTGCGATATTTACACGATTTCTTCCATGATTAATTTCATCAAGATTTGGGTTTCGAATATAAGCTTTTAGCAAAATGTAAATCTACCCCACTATCGGATTGCAAGCATCCAAATTTAAATGTGAACCCCCTCGATGAAATTTATGATAACGAAGAAAGCCATGTCTTTCAGCAGTGACGTTCTTTCGATTGCCACATCCCATGCATGTTGGCTAATTTCGGGGTTGTCTTTCTCCATGCATGTCATTTCAGGTTGGTGTTCTAACTTTCAGTCCACTTAAGGGCATGATCACATTGGTGAGGTATGGCGAATATTGCAAGTGTAGTTATCCACGTCATTTTCAACTCGATCTACAGCACTCATTCCTGTAGCAATGGACATTTCTACTCTTACCTAAAATATGATTTCAACTGTATCACTGCAAGTCATTCATTTTATATTAACGTTGTGCAAAATAATTTGTGTTAATTCGAAATAGTTTGCGAGAAATTGGCCTTAGAAGTTGTGCCAAATTGATGCTGTACGTCACGAAACCTGAACCGTCTCTGATTGGATATTCCAGTTATGACGTTCTCGTTCGGCAATGAACTCGGTCGTCTGCTTAGCGCTCTAGAAATCCATGCACGAAGGCGTTCGTTGCTCCTCGTGTTCGTAACGCTGATTATTGCAAAGGATTTTCTGTGATTTTCAAAATGAAATTAACGTTTCGATTATGACATGCGAAGGATGTAAGAAAGCCAATTTCGGCAATCTAACATGTGCAGATGCATTCACGGCAGCTCCATATTTTGCACAACTGATAATGGATGGAGCGGAGATAAGAGGAGCGGAAGCAGCGAGTTAAGTTTTGCAAGGGAAATTTGACATGGGGTTTACTTTCATCGACAGCTTACTCAAGACTATTTAATATTATTCTGTCGAAAGATTGTTCTCAGTGGCAATAACTCCTAAATTTGAGTGATTATTAGTAGCGCTGGTATTACTGCAGTGGCAATATTGCACGACATTATAAACCGACGTTTTTTCCTTTTCTCTTGTGAAGCTCAAAATAAATGTATGTAATGCAAATGTGCGTCGGGAAGGGCACGGGTTCGAACTGGTCCGTTGACCAGCTCCTAGAAGTATTTTCTAATATTTTCAAGGTAATAGTATGTTAGCCTCCGTGGCGCAATCGGTTAGCGCGTTCGGCTGTTAACCGATAGGTTGGTGGTTCGATCACACCCGGGGGCGTTGTTTTTAACCAAGAAGAGGTCGTCGAATAAATAGCAATTGACCAATTTGTGTTGAACTCCTTTAAGTTGATGGATACATGAAGCAGCAATTGAGGCGAAAACCAGTAAATGCCGCAAGTATCTGCGAAAAACAGACGGGATAATGCTCATATTGATCAACTAAACCGCGAGTGGAAGCTTCAATTGAGTATATCTTGTGATCATGATGACCAAAGTTTGGAATATATCTTCACGTTTGGTAATCGGCGAGAGGTTAAGGTTTATGAGAAATTGTAATTGGGAAAAAATAATTGACCAATTTCGAATCATCACGTGAGCGTTGCTTGGGATTTTTGGTGTCTCGTATTGTGAACACTGAAATAAATTGATAATGAATACGAGGTCAAAAGTTCTACCAGAGCATGGTTTCGATCCACGGACCTCTGGGTTATGGGCCCGGCACGCTTCCACTGCGCCACTCTGCTTCTTCCATAACAATCACACATCATCAGCTTGTAAATCTGAATACAGAATCAAACTCGTACTTTTGTCGTTGTCGTGGAGTTAGTGCGATATTTACACGATTTCTTCCATGATTAATTTCATCAAGATTTGGGTTTCGAATATAAGCTTTTAGCAAAATGTAAATCTACCCCACTATCGGATTGCAAGCATCCAAATTTAAATGTGAACCCCCTCGATGAAATTTATGATAACGAAGAAAGCCATGTCTTTCAGCAGTGACGTTCTTTCGATTGCCACATCCCATGCATGTCGGCTAATTGCGGGGTTGTCTTTCTCCATGCATGTCATTTCAGGTTGGTGTTCTAACTTTCAGTCCACTTAAGGGCATGATCACATTGGTGAGGTATGGCGAATATTGCAAGTGTAGTTATTCACGTCATTTTCAACTCGATCTACAGCACTCATTCCTGTAGCAATGGACATTTCTACTCTTACCTAAAATATGATTTCAACTGTATCACTGCAAGTCATTCATTTTATATTAAAGTTGTGCAAAATAATTTGTGTTAATTCGAAATAGTTTGCGAGAAATTGGCCTTAGAAGTTGTGCCAAATTGATGCTGTACGTCACGAAACCTGAACCGTCTCTGATTGGATATTCCAGTTATGACGTTCTCGTTCGGCAATGAACTCGGTCGTCTGCTTAGCGCTCTAGAAATCCATGCACGAAGGCGTTCGTTGCTCCTCGTGTTCGTAACGCTGATTATTGCAAAGGATTTTCTGTGATTTTCAAAATGAAATTAACGTTTCGATTATGACATGCGAGGGATGTACGAAAGCCAATTTCGGCAATCTAACATGTGCAGATGCATTCACGGCAGCTCCATATTTTGCACAACTGATATTGGATGGAGCAGAGATAAGAGGAGCGGAAGCAGCGAGTTAAGTTTTGCAAGGGAAATTTGACATGGGGTTTACTTTCATCGACAGCTTACTCAAAACTAGTTAATATTATTCTGTCGAAAGTTTTTTCTCAGTAGCAATAACTCCTAATTTTGAGTGATTATTAGTAGCGCTGGTATTACTGCAGTGGCAATAAGTTTACCTGTTTTGCACAACATTATAAACCGACGTTTTTTCCTTTTTTCTTGTGAAGCTCAAAATAAATGTATGTAATGCAAATGTGCATCGGGAAGGGCACGGGTTCAAACTGGTCCGTTGACCAGCTCCTAGAAGTATTTTCTAATATTTTCAAGGTAATAGTATTTTAGCCTCCGTGGCGCAATCGGTTAGCGCGTTCGGCTGTTAATCGAAAGGTTGGTGGTTCGATCCCACCCGGGGGCGTTGTTTTTAACCAAGAAGAGGTCGTCGAATAAATAGCAATTGACCAATTTGTGTTGAACTCCTTTAAGTTGATGGATACATGAAGCAGCAATTGAGGCGAAAACCAGTAAATACCGCAAGTATCTGCGAAAAACAGACGGGATAATGCTCATATTGATCAACTAAACCGCGAGTGGAAGCTTCAATTGAGTATATCTTGTGATCATGATGACCAAAGTTTGGAATATATCTTCACGTTTGGTAATCGGCGAGAGGTTAAGGTTTATGAGAAATTATAATTGGGAAAAAATAATTGACCAATTTCGAATCATCACGTGAGCGTTGCTAGGGATTTCTGGTGTCTCGTATTGTGAACACTGAAATAAATTGAAAATGAATACGAGCGCAAAAGTTCTAGCAGAGCATGGTTTCGATCCACGGACCTCTTTGTTATGGGCCCAGCACGCTTCCACTGCGCCACTCTGCTTCTTCCATAACAATCACACATCATCAGCTTGTAAATCTGAATACAGAATCAAACTCGTACTTTTGTCGTTGTCGTGGAGTTAGTGCGATATTTACACTATTTCTTCCGTGATTAATTTCATCAAGATTAGGTTTCGAATTTAAGCTTATAGCAAAATGTAAATCTACCCCACTATCGGATTGCAAGCATCTGTAACGTTTGTCCCTCTTGCGTGTGTCCAAACCTTACGTCATTAAAAATTGCTACTCCAATTTTTAGCCATCGAGCGCGTTACGCCTCTCGATTGCTCTCTCTGGTGCTGCCCCTGGCGGTGAATTTTTGCAGCTTATGCCTGCTCGGAAATCCCGCTGCACCAGGCAATCCAGTTCGCCCTCAGCCTTTCAACATAGCACGCCCACTCCGAACGGCTCGCTTCCGTTGCGATCCGCGTCATCTAGTCCACGCCGGCAAGAGTGTACCGATCCACGACTTGTAAAATTGACGTCTGCCACGCCGACCACTGAATGGGGAGAAGGTGATGAAACGAGTACATAGACTCTAGTGGAAGGAAGGCCATGCAACTTTACGTGATTTGAACATTCGTGGGGAGGTATGTACAACAATCTCTAGACCGTGAATATGGCGATGTGAACATATATACTTTTTTTATTCATATTAGCATCAGTGATTGGCCCTCGTGAATTTGCCTTTTTTTTTGTGAGGTGAACATTTCGTAGCGTTACAACCTAGCGTATATTTTGTTGACGCACGACGGCAAGGGCAAAACAAGCAAATCGAAGCATAGAATATAAAACTAGTGTGGACTCAGAATAAATTACGCGAACCAGGCCTTTTTGTAAATTGGCGTTCGTAATAATTACAGAAACTGTGCGTGGCCATTGTTTATGAATCTTTTGAGTAAAACGCCTGTTGGGGCAAAAATTGGATTTTGAATTGTGCAACGAACTTATAGTTCCAGGTCAAATTAGACTTTTCTCGTGCGACGTCAAATGTGGGCGCATTCGCGGTTGAACCAAAAATAACGCAAAGGCATAGAATAAGTACGATCCCTTCTGTTCCTTTTGTTTGTCTTTTCTCGTATCCCGATAATAGGCATATCCGCATTGAGGTAGCACTAACGATGCATTTAGAAAATGGGGACACAAAAGTAAAGTATAACGAGTAAAGTAAAATAAGGGTCGTTTTGGCCTGTGTGTTCGATTGAGTAAAGATGAGTCGTACGTTGTTATCCAAGCACGCAATGTGCGTTGTTTAATAGAGGTAAAACCTCTGTACGAAATATTATTATTATAGAGTAGTTGGCAAGAAATATAAGATTGTTTAAGTAGACGTGCACTTGGTAGTTTGCACTTGATTGTTAAAAATGAATGGGGAAACTATGCGTTATGTTAAATGGAGCGCCGGACGCTCGAATTGTTGATCATGAATGTGTGTTGTTAAATTACTCATAGTAGCTACATTTTGGGTATGTTTGTATTAAACGAATGATGTACTGAATAGCAATCGAGAATACATTTGAGCTTGTTAATTAAAATTGTGTGGAATTTTAATTTCTGTTGCTGCATTCTAAACGGCGAGAATTGCGAAAATAAATAATTGGTTACGAAATAATCCACGATTTAACTAAACGAGAGAATTGGAGATAAGCCTGCAGTCTTTTGGCACGTCTTTTTGAATAATAGATATAATAGTAATAATAGAAACGAAAAGGGAAATTACATTGGAAGAATATTATAGCAATTTTACTTTTTTTTACAGCGAAGAAGGCAGGTATTGCTATTCGCTGTTGAACCCTTTTGAAACTTGTTGTGCGACGTGCGTGAGTTTCTTTGTTTTCAGGGCTCCTTCCCTATTTGTCTCGTGCTTCTTGTACTCGTCGCTCGTAAACTCTTGCGTCATTGTGCCGGAGGTACGACACAAAGAAAGGAAGTACACAACTTGTAACGTGAAGAGCGGGTCTTAAACCTTTTGAAGATGAGTCGCCGCGTAGCCGCTTCCTATTAATTACCGCGTGCAGTCTCGTCAAATCCTGCTCCCACGTCACAAATTTTGGTAGCAGAGCATGGTTTTTTTCGTTCCGATCAATCAATATTATACCTTTTTGTTATAATTGAAATGAATTTTTTTTTCCCCTCCCATTAATTCCCCCCCTTTTTTTCTTTTGTCCTTTTATACAAACTTTGGCAGCAAAGTTTTGGTTTCTTTTGATCCATCAATTCACTTTATATTTTCTTTAGTAATAATTGCCCCGAAAATTTTTTTTACCTCCCATTCTTCACCCCCCTTTTTTTTCTTTCGTGTATTTTTTTCCCCCATTTACAGCTTTTGCCATTTCTTTGGTTTTGGTAGCCCCTCAATTAATCCTTGCCCTTTTTTTTTCAATTAGTGTTTGGCTTTTCTTACTTTTCACTTGTACCGGGTGTTTACAAATTTAAGGATTTCCTTGTTCTTTTGTGATAGCAATATGACATTCGATATTCCTCCTCCCTATGCTCCGTCCCCTTTACCTCCACCCTCCCCTTCAACATTGGATTTTGTAAGTGGTCTCCTGTTACCTCAGCCACAAACGCCCGTGCGCGACCTTGTACGCTTCAATGCCTTCAAATTTCTTTTTCAAGATCTGCCAGTGTTACATGGCCTAGATATCCCTCTTTTATTTACCTTTTTTCTTCGACTTCATAAGATAGTTACCTTGGAATTGCTTGACATTGAGTCAGTTTTGCTATGGGCCTTGCAGTACACCTTGACTCCCCTTAAAGAGATTTGGCTGGAAGGCCTTTTACAAAAGTTGCCTTGGAATTTATTCAAGTTAATGATATGGAATCGGTTGATTCCACATTCTTTATTGTTGCCATTTCAGAACGAGGTTTTACATCGGGTGCAGCAACCCGGTGAGAGTTTGTACTCATTCGTTCGCGACATCTATGACGCTTATCAAATTCTCCCGGTAGAATGGTCGGAGTCACAATTATTAGGGACGATTATAGAGGGTATAAATTTTCCAGCGCGTGCATTACTTTTGGGGCATTCCCGTCCACAAACTATTGGGGATTTACTTCTTATGGCCTAAAACATTTGGCAGCCGGAATTGAAGTGGAATCTCCAACGCAAACCGGACAATGTGGACATTTTGGAACATGTGCCTTCGGTAGACGATTCTTCAGTTCCAGACATTTCGCCCCATCAACCAGTTTCTATTCCATCCTGCATGCCAGCGGTAGCGTCATCAACTAGGTTGGGGCAGGATTCCAATTTACCTTTGGCTTTCGGTACAACACAGGTGGATACCCCTCCCTTTTCACTGCATGCCGAATATCCCTTTTTGTTGGAAGGTCACCCGACACCCACACTGCGGGTGCTTCTTAATCATTCTCCCGTTTTGGCATTACTTGATACCGCTTCTTCGGTATCTATAATTTCTTCTTCTTTGTTACATACTCTTAAAGATTCCTTTCCTATTTTTTCTGACCAATCCATCGAATTGCGAGATGTTACTAACCATTCATTTTTTTTATCCTCCTTTTGTTACCTACCTTTGCGACTTGACCGACTTACTTGGAAATGGCGCTTTTGGGTGTCGGAAGCTCTCCCCTTTTCATTAATTTTGGGCACGGATTTTTTGGTCCATACCAAAGCGACCATTTCTTTTGAGACGAAACTTTTATCCTTTCCCTTTCATCAGGAGGGTGTACCTATTGCTTTCCTTGAACCTACCCAGCTACATATCTCTGAGGCCCTCCCTGGTTCCTCCTCGAGTTCGCCAGAAACTTCTCATGTGTCCGTTATTACCGATCCCCTTCCCGTTCACTTCGATAACCAACCCTTACAATCATTGTTACTTCAATTTCAGGATGTGGTTACGGAAAAGGTTGGTACTTGCACTTTGGATCCGGTTTCGATACCTGTTGTGTCAGACATCCCCTTTCGATCAAAACCCTTCCAACTTAATCCTGTTCAAACTGACATAATGAGGAAACAGATTGAAGAGTTCAATCTGTTTCCTCATTATGTTGCAGGCTCAGCACATTATAGAGCCCTGTCGGTCAGCTTACTCCAGCCCGGCCTTTCTGGTTCCCAAAAAGAACGGTACACACCGTCTGGTATGCTCATATAAGAACCTTAACCGCCTAATAGCGTATGATCAATTTCCGCAACCGCGCATAGACTTATTGTTTCAACACCTACAATCAGCGGCAGTATTTTCTTGTTTGGATCTATGCCAATCGTTCCATCAGATACGGTTAGATGAGAGGAGTAAAGACTTGACAGCATTCGTCACTTCCTTTGGCCAGTATAGATATACTCGCGTTCCGTTTGGAATCAATCTTGGAACTCAGATATTGTCAAGGGTTCTCGATGAGGTATTGGGAAAGTTTAAATACAAGTTCCTTTTGACCTATGCAGATGATTTATTGATATATTCACCCGATGAGTCGTCCCATATGGAACATCTTAGAGAGGTCCTTCAGGTTTTGCGATCGGCTGGTCTTACTGTCAATCCGGATAAATCTATTTGGATGGCGTCGGAGATTAAGTATCTCGGTTATATCATTTGTAAAGGCCAGATGGTTATGGATCCGGATCGGATTTCAGCTATCCAAGATATTCCCGCTCCTAAGAGCCAGAAGGGTGTTTCCCAGGTCATGGGCTTACTCTCGTATTATTCCCGGTTTCTTCCCCAATTCGCTGATCGCACGTCCTTTTTAACAGATAAACGGAAGAAAGACGCTACCTTTGTATGGACTCCCGATGATCAAATTCGGTTTGATAATTTGAAAGCCGCATTCATTGAACATACGGTTCTGGCCTTGCCAGATTTTACAAAGGAGTTTGTACTTCAAACGGATGCCTCAAGTTTAGCACTAGGCGCTACCTTAAACCAACGAGAACTGGATGGCTCATTGCGTCCTATTGCGTTTGCCTCGAGGAAGCGTACACCCTTGGAGCGTAAGCAATCTATATATGAAGCGGAGTGTTGCGCGGTGGTGTTTGGATTCAAGAAATTTCAAACATATTTAACCTCTAAACATTTTGTTCTCCAAACAGATAATCAGGCATTGTCTTGGCTTTTAAAACACCCTGAACAATTTGGTAAGTTTGGTCGATGGCTTTTGTATTTGTCTCGTTTCTCTTACCATGTGGAACACATTGAGGTTATACGACACCCTTGGCGACGTTTATATATCGATTTGGTTGGTCCTCTTGTTCGTTCCACTAAGGGTAATGTGTATATATTGGTGGTGGTGGATGCCTTTTCCAAGTGGGTGTCCTTGTTTCCGCTTCGGTCGGCTACATCCCATCATATTATTGACAAGCTACGCACCTTGTTTTTATTGTTTGGTGCTCCATGTGAGTTGGTTTCGGACAATGCCTCTTATTTTCGTTCTAACCTCTTTAATAATTTTCTATTTGAGTCAAATATTCGCCATATTTACACTAGTGCTTATTATCCCAATCCTTCCTTAGCGGAGAGATTCATACGGAACCTTAAGGCTTCGTTAATTTGTTACCATTCTAAGGATAACTCCAAATGGGACACTCATCTGGAAAGCATAGCTTTTGCCTTCAATACCGCCCAGCATGATAGCACTCATACGTCTCCATCTAAAATTATTTTTGGTCGAGACATAGACGGCCCGATGAATTTTTTTTGGGAGTTACAAACTGACTCTGAATTGGCTGTTCCTCCTTCGCCGGAGCGGGCACATCGCTGGGGTGAAGCTTATCAACATCTATTAAAGTCTTGGCGCTCTCGCCAACTTAAATATGACCCCTCCAGATCCCAGGTTTCTCTGAAACCAGGAGATATGGTACTTTACCGTACCTTTCCCCATAGCAATGCCTTGCTCCGTATTTCTTCTAAACTTCAGGAGCGTTGGTCGGGTCCGGCTCAGGTGTTTAAAATGCTGGGTCCGGTTACCGTCATGTTGGTTGACCCAGATACCCAGCAAATGATCCGAAAGGTCCATGTCTCTTACGTCAAGCCATACATCATTCGGGATATGGATGTTGACCCCCAACCGGTTGATTTATCGGATACTGAGGTTGCAGTTACGCTTCAGTCTTCCCCTGACAACTGCTCATGATTTTTTTGACATTATTAAATGGTAATGCTTATTTCTTCCAGCGTAATTCCTGCTTCTTCTCCTTACTTTGCCAGTGTATATTTATTATGTTTTTTTGTATAGTTGCAAGTGCATTATTTATATTCATGTATTAATATTTTTTAAAAAAATCAGTTTTTTTTGTAATTATGGGTTGTTTTGTACATACCCTTGTTGAGTTATTTATTAATATTGCTGATTATGCTTTATTGAAATTTGACACTGTTTATGTCATGCATCCTATGGTTCTCCCTTATTTTTGGCTTCTTTTGTAATAGTGCTACCTTCCTGTTCCTTTTCGTAGTAATTGTCCTCCTCTCCTTTCCTATTTCTTACTTCTTCCTTCTCACTTTTCTCGTTTTTGATTCTTGTTTTTTTTTCTTTTTCTATGTTTTTACTTCTGCTAGGATGGAATATGCTACGCATGCGCTTTGGAAATTGACTATGTTTAACAACTTCTATTACACTCAGTGTAGCCTTATGATGCATATATACATCTGGAACGACCATGTGGGTGACATAATTCAGTGGTGTGATTGTTTTTCTTCAACTAGTGTCCACATTGCAAGGAATCTAGGTGTATCGACCGGGAGGCGTACACGATCTCCTCTGAACTATGTGATCAACGACAACAGCAGTGCTTTTATATGGAGACTTAATTATGCTCTTTGAAATTTATCAGAGTTAATCTCTGATCTGTGTTTTGATTATGTATATGTCATTATGGTGTATTGATACATTTTGGGGGTTTGTGTTAATAGCTGATTGTGTTTTGGACTTGGTAATGTGGTTGACCTATGATGGGCTTCTATTGGCGCGTTTATATTCTTGGGAACAGTGCATTGCCTTTTTAGGTTAAGGGGGTTTTGTTTTTCGCTTGTTGGGGGTATTTGTAACGTTTGTCCCTCTTGCGTGTGTCCAAACCTTACGTCATTAAAAATTGCTACTCCAATTTTTAGCCATCGAGCGCGTTACGCCTCTCGATTGCTCTCTCTGGTGCTGCCCCTGGCGGTGAATTTTTGCAGCTTATGCCTGCTCGGAAATCCCGCTGCACCAGGCAATCCAGTTCGCCCTCAGCCTTTCAACATAGCACGCCCACTCCGAACGGCTCGCTTCCGTTGCGATCCGCGTCATCTAGTCCACGCCGGCAAGAGTGTACCGATCCACGACTTGTAAAATTGACGTCTGCCACGCCGACCACTGAATGGGGAGAAGGTGATGAAACGAGTACATAGACTCTAGTGGAAGGAAGGCCATGCAACTTTACGTGATTTGAACATTCGTGGGGAGGTATGTACAACAATCTCTAGACCGTGAATATGGCGATGTGAACATATATACTTTTTTTATTCATATTAGCATCAGTGATTGGCCCTCGTGAATTTGCCTTTTTTTTTGTGAGGTGAACATTTCGTAGCGTTACAACCTAGCGTATATTTTGTTGACGCACGACGGCAAGGGCAAAACAAGCAAATCGAAGCATAGAATATAAAACTAGTGTGGACTCAGAATAAATTACGCGAACCAGGCCTTTTTGTAAATTGGCGTTCGTAATAATTACAGAAACTGTGCGTGGCCATTGTTTATGAATCTTTTGAGTAAAACGCCTGTTGGGGCAAAAATTGGATTTTGAATTGTGCAACGAACTTATAGTTCCAGGTCAAATTAGACTTTTCTCGTGCGACGTCAAATGTGGGCGCATTCGCGGTTGAACCAAAAATAACGCAAAGGCATAGAATAAGTACGATCCCTTCTGTTCCTTTTGTTTGTCTTTTCTCGTATCCCGATAATAGGCATATCCGCATTGAGGTAGCACTAACGATGCATTTAGAAAATGGGGACACAAAAGTAAAGTATAACGAGTAAAGTAAAATAAGGGTCGTTTTGGCCTGTGTGTTCGATTGAGTAAAGATGAGTCGTACGTTGTTATCCAAGCACGCAATGTGCGTTGTTTAATAGAGGTAAAACCTCTGTACGAAATATTATTATTATAGAGTAGTTGGCAAGAAATATAAGATTGTTTAAGTAGACGTGCACTTGGTAGTTTGCACTTGATTGTTAAAAATGAATGGGGAAACTATGCGTTATGTTAAATGGAGCGCCGGACGCTCGAATTGTTGATCATGAATGTGTGTTGTTAAATTACTCATAGTAGCTACATTTTGGGTATGTTTGTATTAAACGAATGATGTACTGAATAGCAATCGAGAATACATTTGAGCTTGTTAATTAAAATTGTGTGGAATTTTAATTTCTGTTGCTGCATTCTAAACGGCGAGAATTGCGAAAATAAATAATTGGTTACGAAATAATCCACGATTTAACTAAACGAGAGAATTGGAGATAAGCCTGCAGTCTTTTGGCACGTCTTTTTGAATAATAGATATAATAGTAATAATAGAAACGAAAAGGGAAATTACATTGGAAGAATATTATAGCAATTTTACTTTTTTTTACAGCGAAGAAGGCAGGTATTGCTATTCGCTGTTGAACCCTTTTGAAACTTGTTGTGCGACGTGCGTGAGTTTCTTTGTTTTCAGGGCTCCTTCCCTATTTGTCTCGTGCTTCTTGTACTCGTCGCTCGTAAACTCTTGCGTCATTGTGCCGGAGGTACGACACAAAGAAAGGAAGTACACAACTTGTAACGTGAAGAGCGGGTCTTAAACCTTTTGAAGATGAGTCGCCGCGTAGCCGCTTCCTATTAATTACCGCGTGCAGTCTCGTCAAATCCTGCTCCCACGTCACAAATTTTGGTAGCAGAGCATGGTTTTTTTCGTTCCGATCAATCAATATTATACCTTTTTGTTATAATTGAAATGAATTTTTTTTTCCCCTCCCATTAATTCCCCCCCTTTTTTTCTTTTGTCCTTTTATACAAACTTTGGCAGCAAAGTTTTGGTTTCTTTTGATCCATCAATTCACTTTATATTTTCTTTAGTAATAATTGCCCCGAAAATTTTTTTTACCTCCCATTCTTCACCCCCCTTTTTTTTCTTTCGTGTATTTTTTTCCCCCATTTACAGCTTTTGCCATTTCTTTGGTTTTGGTAGCCCCTCAATTAATCCTTGCCCTTTTTTTTTCAATTAGTGTTTGGCTTTTCTTACTTTTCACTTGTACCGGGTGTTTACAAATTTAAGGATTTCCTTGTTCTTTTGTGATAGCAATATGACATTCGATATTCCTCCTCCCTATGCTCCGTCCCCTTTACCTCCACCCTCCCCTTCAACATTGGATTTTGTAAGTGGTCTCCTGTTACCTCAGCCACAAACGCCCGTGCGCGACCTTGTACGCTTCAATGCCTTCAAATTTCTTTTTCAAGATCTGCCAGTGTTACATGGCCTAGATATCCCTCTTTTATTTACCTTTTTTCTTCGACTTCATAAGATAGTTACCTTGGAATTGCTTGACATTGAGTCAGTTTTGCTATGGGCCTTGCAGTACACCTTGACTCCCCTTAAAGAGATTTGGCTGGAAGGCCTTTTACAAAAGTTGCCTTGGAATTTATTCAAGTTAATGATATGGAATCGGTTGATTCCACATTCTTTATTGTTGCCATTTCAGAACGAGGTTTTACATCGGGTGCAGCAACCCGGTGAGAGTTTGTACTCATTCGTTCGCGACATCTATGACGCTTATCAAATTCTCCCGGTAGAATGGTCGGAGTCACAATTATTAGGGACGATTATAGAGGGTATAAATTTTCCAGCGCGTGCATTACTTTTGGGGCATTCCCGTCCACAAACTATTGGGGATTTACTTCTTATGGCCTAAAACATTTGGCAGCCGGAATTGAAGTGGAATCTCCAACGCAAACCGGACAATGTGGACATTTTGGAACATGTGCCTTCGGTAGACGATTCTTCAGTTCCAGACATTTCGCCCCATCAACCAGTTTCTATTCCATCCTGCATGCCAGCGGTAGCGTCATCAACTAGGTTGGGGCAGGATTCCAATTTACCTTTGGCTTTCGGTACAACACAGGTGGATACCCCTCCCTTTTCACTGCATGCCGAATATCCCTTTTTGTTGGAAGGTCACCCGACACCCACACTGCGGGTGCTTCTTAATCATTCTCCCGTTTTGGCATTACTTGATACCGCTTCTTCGGTATCTATAATTTCTTCTTCTTTGTTACATACTCTTAAAGATTCCTTTCCTATTTTTTCTGACCAATCCATCGAATTGCGAGATGTTACTAACCATTCATTTTTTTTATCCTCCTTTTGTTACCTACCTTTGCGACTTGACCGACTTACTTGGAAATGGCGCTTTTGGGTGTCGGAAGCTCTCCCCTTTTCATTAATTTTGGGCACGGATTTTTTGGTCCATACCAAAGCGACCATTTCTTTTGAGACGAAACTTTTATCCTTTCCCTTTCATCAGGAGGGTGTACCTATTGCTTTCCTTGAACCTACCCAGCTACATATCTCTGAGGCCCTCCCTGGTTCCTCCTCGAGTTCGCCAGAAACTTCTCATGTGTCCGTTATTACCGATCCCCTTCCCGTTCACTTCGATAACCAACCCTTACAATCATTGTTACTTCAATTTCAGGATGTGGTTACGGAAAAGGTTGGTACTTGCACTTTGGATCCGGTTTCGATACCTGTTGTGTCAGACATCCCCTTTCGATCAAAACCCTTCCAACTTAATCCTGTTCAAACTGACATAATGAGGAAACAGATTGAAGAGTTCAATCTGTTTCCTCATTATGTTGCAGGCTCAGCACATTATAGAGCCCTGTCGGTCAGCTTACTCCAGCCCGGCCTTTCTGGTTCCCAAAAAGAACGGTACACACCGTCTGGTATGCTCATATAAGAACCTTAACCGCCTAATAGCGTATGATCAATTTCCGCAACCGCGCATAGACTTATTGTTTCAACACCTACAATCAGCGGCAGTATTTTCTTGTTTGGATCTATGCCAATCGTTCCATCAGATACGGTTAGATGAGAGGAGTAAAGACTTGACAGCATTCGTCACTTCCTTTGGCCAGTATAGATATACTCGCGTTCCGTTTGGAATCAATCTTGGAACTCAGATATTGTCAAGGGTTCTCGATGAGGTATTGGGAAAGTTTAAATACAAGTTCCTTTTGACCTATGCAGATGATTTATTGATATATTCACCCGATGAGTCGTCCCATATGGAACATCTTAGAGAGGTCCTTCAGGTTTTGCGATCGGCTGGTCTTACTGTCAATCCGGATAAATCTATTTGGATGGCGTCGGAGATTAAGTATCTCGGTTATATCATTTGTAAAGGCCAGATGGTTATGGATCCGGATCGGATTTCAGCTATCCAAGATATTCCCGCTCCTAAGAGCCAGAAGGGTGTTTCCCAGGTCATGGGCTTACTCTCGTATTATTCCCGGTTTCTTCCCCAATTCGCTGATCGCACGTCCTTTTTAACAGATAAACGGAAGAAAGACGCTACCTTTGTATGGACTCCCGATGATCAAATTCGGTTTGATAATTTGAAAGCCGCATTCATTGAACATACGGTTCTGGCCTTGCCAGATTTTACAAAGGAGTTTGTACTTCAAACGGATGCCTCAAGTTTAGCACTAGGCGCTACCTTAAACCAACGAGAACTGGATGGCTCATTGCGTCCTATTGCGTTTGCCTCGAGGAAGCGTACACCCTTGGAGCGTAAGCAATCTATATATGAAGCGGAGTGTTGCGCGGTGGTGTTTGGATTCAAGAAATTTCAAACATATTTAACCTCTAAACATTTTGTTCTCCAAACAGATAATCAGGCATTGTCTTGGCTTTTAAAACACCCTGAACAATTTGGTAAGTTTGGTCGATGGCTTTTGTATTTGTCTCGTTTCTCTTACCATGTGGAACACATTGAGGTTATACGACACCCTTGGCGACGTTTATATATCGATTTGGTTGGTCCTCTTGTTCGTTCCACTAAGGGTAATGTGTATATATTGGTGGTGGTGGATGCCTTTTCCAAGTGGGTGTCCTTGTTTCCGCTTCGGTCGGCTACATCCCATCATATTATTGACAAGCTACGCACCTTGTTTTTATTGTTTGGTGCTCCATGTGAGTTGGTTTCGGACAATGCCTCTTATTTTCGTTCTAACCTCTTTAATAATTTTCTATTTGAGTCAAATATTCGCCATATTTACACTAGTGCTTATTATCCCAATCCTTCCTTAGCGGAGAGATTCATACGGAACCTTAAGGCTTCGTTAATTTGTTACCATTCTAAGGATAACTCCAAATGGGACACTCATCTGGAAAGCATAGCTTTTGCCTTCAATACCGCCCAGCATGATAGCACTCATACGTCTCCATCTAAAATTATTTTTGGTCGAGACATAGACGGCCCGATGAATTTTTTTTGGGAGTTACAAACTGACTCTGAATTGGCTGTTCCTCCTTCGCCGGAGCGGGCACATCGCTGGGGTGAAGCTTATCAACATCTATTAAAGTCTTGGCGCTCTCGCCAACTTAAATATGACCCCTCCAGATCCCAGGTTTCTCTGAAACCAGGAGATATGGTACTTTACCGTACCTTTCCCCATAGCAATGCCTTGCTCCGTATTTCTTCTAAACTTCAGGAGCGTTGGTCGGGTCCGGCTCAGGTGTTTAAAATGCTGGGTCCGGTTACCGTCATGTTGGTTGACCCAGATACCCAGCAAATGATCCGAAAGGTCCATGTCTCTTACGTCAAGCCATACATCATTCGGGATATGGATGTTGACCCCCAACCGGTTGATTTATCGGATACTGAGGTTGCAGTTACGCTTCAGTCTTCCCCTGACAACTGCTCATGATTTTTTTGACATTATTAAATGGTAATGCTTATTTCTTCCAGCGTAATTCCTGCTTCTTCTCCTTACTTTGCCAGTGTATATTTATTATGTTTTTTTGTATAGTTGCAAGTGCATTATTTATATTCATGTATTAATATTTTTTAAAAAAATCAGTTTTTTTTGTAATTATGGGTTGTTTTGTACATACCCTTGTTGAGTTATTTATTAATATTGCTGATTATGCTTTATTGAAATTTGACACTGTTTATGTCATGCATCCTATGGTTCTCCCTTATTTTTGGCTTCTTTTGTAATAGTGCTACCTTCCTGTTCCTTTTCGTAGTAATTGTCCTCCTCTCCTTTCCTATTTCTTACTTCTTCCTTCTCACTTTTCTCGTTTTTGATTCTTGTTTTTTTTTCTTTTTCTATGTTTTTACTTCTGCTAGGATGGAATATGCTACGCATGCGCTTTGGAAATTGACTATGTTTAACAACTTCTATTACACTCAGTGTAGCCTTATGATGCATATATACATCTGGAACGACCATGTGGGTGACATAATTCAGTGGTGTGATTGTTTTTCTTCAACTAGTGTCCACATTGCAAGGAATCTAGGTGTATCGACCGGGAGGCGTACACGATCTCCTCTGAACTATGTGATCAACGACAACAGCAGTGCTTTTATATGGAGACTTAATTATGCTCTTTGAAATTTATCAGAGTTAATCTCTGATCTGTGTTTTGATTATGTATATGTCATTATGGTGTATTGATACATTTTGGGGGTTTGTGTTAATAGCTGATTGTGTTTTGGACTTGGTAATGTGGTTGACCTATGATGGGCTTCTATTGGCGCGTTTATATTCTTGGGAACAGTGCATTGCCTTTTTAGGTTAAGGGGGTTTTGTTTTTCGCTTGTTGGGGGTATTTGTAACGTTTGTCCCTCTTGCGTGTGTCCAAACCTTACGTCATTAAAAATTGCTACTCCAATTTTTAGCCATCGAGCGCGTTACGCCTCTCGATTGCTCTCTCTGGTGCTGCCCCTGGCGGTGAATTTTTGCAGCTTATGCCTGCTCGGAAATCCCGCTGCACCAGGCAATCCAGTTCGCCCTCAGCCTTTCAACATAGCACGCCCACTCCGAACGGCTCGCTTCCGTTGCGATCCGCGTCATCTAGTCCACGCCGGCAAGAGTGTACCGATCCACGACTTGTAAAATTGACGTCTGCCACGCCGACCACTGAATGGGGAGAAGGTGATGAAACGAGTACATAGACTCTAGTGGAAGGAAGGCCATGCAACTTTACGTGATTTGAACATTCGTGGGGAGGTATGTACAAAAATCTCTAGACCGTGAATATGGCGATGTGAACATATATACTTTTTTTTATTCATATTAGCATCAGTGATTGGCCCTCGTGAATTTGCCTTTTTTTTGTGAGGTGAACATTTCGTAGCGTTACAACCTAGCGTATATTTTGTTGACGCACGACGGCAAGGGCAAAACAAGCAAATCGAAGCATAGAATATAAAACTAGTGTGGACTCAGAATAAATTACGCGAACCAGGCCTTTTTGTAAATTGGCGTTCGTAATAATTACAGAAACTGTGCGTGGCCATTGTTTATGAATCTTTTGAGTAAAACGCCTGTTGGGGCAAAAATTGGATTTTGAATTGTGCAACGAACTTATAGTTCCAGGTCAAATTAGACTTTTCTCGTGCGACGTCAAATGTGGGCGCATTCGCGGTTGAACCAAAAATAACGCAAAGGCATAGAATAAGTACGATCCCTTCTGTTCCTTTTGTTTGTCTTTTCTCGTATCCCGATAATAGGCATATCCGCATTGAGGTAGCACTAACGATGCATTTAGAAAATGGGGACACAAAAGTAAAGTATAACGAGTAAAGTAAAATAAGGGTCGTTTTGGCCTGTGTGTTCGATTGAGTAAAGATGAGTCGTACGTTGTTATCCAAGCACGCAATGTGCGTTGTTTAATAGAGGTAAAACCTCTGTACGAAATATTATTATTATAGAGTAGTTGGCAAGAAATATAAGATTGTTTAAGTAGACGTGCACTTGGTAGTTTGCACTTGATTGTTAAAAATGAATGGGGAAACTATGCGTTATGTTAAATGGAGCGCCGGACGCTCGAATTGTTGATCATGAATGTGTGTTGTTAAATTACTCATAGTAGCTACATTTTGGGTATGTTTGTATTAAACGAATGATGTACTGAATAGCAATCGAGAATACATTTGAGCTTGTTAATTAAAATTGTGTGGAATTTTAATTTCTGTTGCTGCATTCTAAACGGCGAGAATTGCGAAAATAAATAATTGGTTACGAAATAATCCACGATTTAACTAAACGAGAGAATTGGAGATAAGCCTGCAATCTTTTGGCACGTCTTTTTGAATAATAGATATAATAGTAATAATAGAAACGAAAAGGGAAATTACATTGGAAGAATATTATAGCAATTTTACTTTTTTTTACAGCGAAGAAGGCAGGTATTGCTATTCGCTGTTGAACCCTTTTGAAACTTGTTGTGCGACGTGCGTGAGTTTCTTTGTTTTCAAGGCTCCTTCCCTATTTGTCTCGTGCTTCTTGTACTCGTCGCTCGTAAACTCTTGCGTCATTGTGCCGGAGGTACGACACAAAGAAAGGAAGTACACAACTTGTAACGTGAAGAGCGGGTCTTAAACCTTTTGAAGATGAGTCGCCGCGTAGCCGCTTCCTATTAATTACCGCGTGCAGTCTCATCAAATCCTGCTCCCACGTCACACATCCAAATTTAAATGTGAACCCCCGCGATTTAATTTATGATAACGAAGAAAGCCATGTCTTTCAGCAGTGACGTTCTTTCGATTGCCACATCCCATGCATGTTGGCTAATTTCGGGGTTGTCTTTCTCCATGCATGTCATTTCAGGTTGGTGTTCTAACTTTCAGTCCACTTAAGGGCATGATCACATTGGTGAGGTATGGCGAATATTGCAAGTGTAGTTATCCACGTCATTTTCAACTCGATCTACAGCACTCATTCCTGTAGCAATGGACATTTCTACTCTTACCTAAAATATGATTTCAACTGTATCACTGCAAGTCATTCATTTTATATTAACGTTGTGCAAAATAATTTGTGTTAATTCGAAATAGTTTCCGAGAAATTGGCCTTAGAAGTTGAGCCAAATTGATGTTGTACGTCACGAAACCTGAACCGTCTCTGATTGGATATTCCAGTTATGACGTTCTCGTTCGGCAATGAACTCGGTCGTCTGCTTAGCGCTCTAGAAATCCATGCACGAAGGCGTTCGTTGCTCCTCGTGTTCGTAACGCTGATTATTGCAAAGGATTTTCTGTGATTTTCAAAATGAAATTAACGTTTTGATTATGACATGCGAGAGATGTACGAAAGCCAATTTCGGCAATCTAACATGTGCAGATGCATTCACGGCAGCTCCATATTTTGCATAACTTATATTGGATGGAGCAGAGATAAGAGGAGCGGAAGCAGCGAGTTAAGTTTTGCAAGGGAAATTTGACATGGGGTTTAGTTTCATCGACAGCTTACTCAAGACTATTTAATATTATTCTGTTGAAAGTTTTTCCTCAGTAGCAATAACTACTAATTTTGAGTGATTATTAGTCGCGCTGGTATTACTGCAGTGGCAATAAGTTTACCTCTTTTGCACGACATTATAAACCGACGTTTTTTCCTTTTTTCTTGTGAAGCTCAAAATAAATGTATGTAATGCAAATGTGCGTCGGGAAGGGCACGGGTTCGAACTGGTCCGTTGACCAGCTCCTAGAAGTATTTTCTAATATTTTCAAGGTAATAGTATGTTAGCCTCCGTGGCGCAATCGGTTAGCGCGTTCGGCTGTTAATCGAAAGGTTGGTGGTTCTATCGCACCCGAGGGCGTTGTTTTTAACCAAGAAGAGGTCGTCGAATAAATAGCAATTGACCAATTTGTGTTGAACTCCTTTAAGTTGATGGATACATGAAGCAGCAATTGAGGCGAAAACCAGTAAATACCGCAAGTATCTGCGAAAAACAGACGGGATAATGCTCATATTAATCAACTAAACCTCGAGTGGAAGCTTCAATTGAGTATATCTTGTGATCATGATGACCAAAGTTTGGAATATATCTTCACGTTTGGTAATCGGCGAGAGGTTAAGGTTTATGAGAAATTATAATTGGGAAAAAATGATTGACCAATTTCGAATCATCACGTGAGCGTTGCTTGGGATTTCTGGTGTCTCGTATTGTGAACACTGAAATAAATTGAAAATGAATACGAGCGCAAAAGTTCTAGCAGAGCATGGTTTCGATCCACGGACCTCTGGGTTATGGGCCCAGCACGCTTCCACTGCGCCACTCTGCTTCTTCCATAACAATCACACATCATCAGTTTGTAAATCTGAATACAGAATCAAACTCGTACTTTTGTCGTTGTCGTGGAGTTAGTGCGATATTTACACTATTTCTTCCGTGATTAATTTCATCAAGATTTGGGTTTCGAATTTAAGCTTATAGCAAAATGTAAATCTACCCCACTATTGAAATGCAAGCATCCAAATTTAATTGTGAAACCCCTCGATGAAATTTATGATAATGAAGAAACCATGTCTTTCAGCAGTGACGTTCTTTCGATTGCCACATTCCATGCATGTTGGCTAATTTCGGGGTTGTCTTTCTCCATGCATGTCATTTCAGGTTGGTGTTCTAACTTTCAGTCCACTTAAGGGCATGATCACATTGGTGAGGTATGGCGAATATTGCAAGTGTAGTTATCCACGTCATTTTCAACTCGATCTACAGCACTCATTCCTGTAGCAATGGACATTTCTACTCTTACCTAAAATATGATTTCAACTGTATCACTGCAAGTCATTCATTTTATATTAACGTTGTGCAAAACAATTTGTGTTAATTCGAAATAGTTTGCGAGAAATTGGGCTTAGAAGTTGTGCCAAATTGATGCTGTACGTCACGAAACCTGAACCGTCTCTGATTGGATATTCCAGTTATGACGTTCTCGTTCGGCAATGAACTCGGTCGTCTGCTTAGCGCTCTAGAAATCCATGCACGAAGGCGTTCGTTGCTCCTCGTGTTCGTAACGCTGATTATTGCAAAGGATTTTCTGTGATTTTCAAAATGAAATTAACGTTTCGATTATGACATGCGAGGGATGTACGAAAGCCAATTTCGGCAATCTAACATGTGCAGATGCATTCACGGCAGCTCCATATTTTGCACAACTGATATTGGATGGAGCAGAGATAAGAGGAGCGGAAGCAGCGAGTTAAGTTTTGCAAGGGAAATTTGACATGGGGTTTAGTTTCATCGACAGCTTACTCAAGACTATTTAATATTATTCTGTCGAAAGTTTTTTCTCAGTAGCAATAACTCCTAATTTTGAGTGATTATTAGTAGCGCTGGTATTACTGCAGTGGCAATAAGTTTACCTGTTTTCCACGACATTATAAACCGACGTTTTTTCCTTTTTTCTTGTGAAGCTCAAAATAAATGTATGTAATGCAAATGTGCATCGGGAAGGGCACGGGTTTGAACTGGTCCGTTGACCAGCTCCTAGAATTATTTTCCAATATTTTCAAGGTTATAGTATGTTAGCCTCCGTGGCGCAATCGGTAGCGCGTTCGGATGTTAACCGAAAGGTTGGTGGTTCGAACCCACCCGGGGTCGATGTTTTTAACCAAGAAGAGGTCGTCGAATAAATAGCAATTGACCAATTTGTGTTGAACTCCTTTAAGTTGATGGATACATGAAGCAGCAATTGAGGCGAAAACCAGTAAATACCGCAAGTATCTGCGAAAAACAGACGGGATAATGCTCATATTGATCAACTAAACCGCGAGTGGAAGCTTCAATTGAGTATATCTTGTGATCATGATGACCAAAGTTTGGAATATATCTTTACGTTTGGTAATCGGCGAGAGGTTAAGGTTTATGAGAAATTATAATTGGGAAAAAATAATTGACCAATTTTGAATCATCACGTGAGCGTTTCTTGGGATTTCTGCGTCTCGTATTGTGAACACTGAAATAAATTGAAAATGAATACGAGCGCAAAAGTTCTAGCAGGGCATGGTTTCGATCCACGGACCTCTGGGTTATGGGCCCAGCACGCTTCCACTGCGCCACTCTGCTTCTTCCATAACAATCACACATCATCAGCTTGTAAATCTGAATACAGAATCAAACTCGTACTTTTGTCGTTGTCGTGGAGTTAGTGCGATATTTACACTATTTCTTCCGTGATTAATTTCATCAAGATTTGTGTTTCGAACTTAAGCTTATAGCAAAATGTAAATCTACCCCACTATCGGATTGCAAGCATAAAAATTTAAATGTGAACCCCCTCGATGAAATTTATGATAACGAAGAAAGCCATGCCTTTCAGCAGTGACGTTCTTTCGATTGCCACATCCCATGCATGTTGGCTAATTTCGGGGTTGTCTTTCTCCATGCATGTCATTTCAGGTTGGTGTTCTAACTTTCAGTCCACTTAAGGGCATGATCACATTGGTGAGGTATGGCGAATATTGCAAGTGTAGTTATCCACGTCATTTTCAACTCGATCTACAGCACTCATTCCTGTAGCAATGGACATTTCTACTCTTACCTAAAATATGATTTCAACTGTATCACTGCAAGTCATTCATTTTATATTAACGTTGTGCAAAATAATTTGTGTTAATTCGAAATAGTTTGCGAGAAATTGGCCTTAGAAGTTGTGCCAAATTGATGCTGTACGTCACGAAACCTGAACCGTCTCTGATTGGATATTCCAGTTATGACGTTCTCGTTCGGCAATGAACTCGGTCGTCTGCTTAGCGCCCTAGAAATCCATGCACGAAGGCGTTCGTTGCTCCTCGTGTTCGTAACCCTGATTATTGCAAAGGATTTTCTGTGATTTTCAAAATGAAATTAACGTTTCGATTATGACATGCGAGAGATGTACGAAAGCCAATTTCGGCAATCTAACATGTGAAGATGTATTCACGGCAGCTCCATATTTTGCACAACTGATATTGGATGGAGCAGAGATAAGAGGAGCGGAAGCAGCGAGTTAAGTTTTGCAAGGGAAATTTGACATGGGGTTTAGTTTCATCGACAGCTTACTCAAGACTATTTAATATTATTCTGTCGAAAGTTTTTCTCAGTAGCAATAACTCCTAATTTTGAGTGATTATTAGTAGCGCTGGTATTACTGCAGTGGCAATAAGTTTACCTGTTTTCCACGACATTATAAACCGACGTTTTTTCCTTTTTTCTTGTGAAGCTCAAAATAAATGTATGTAATGCAAATGTGCGTCGGGAAGGGCACGGGTTCGAACTGGTCCGTTGACCACCTTCTAGAAGTATTTTCTAATATTTTCAAGGTAATAGTATGTTAGCCTCCGTGGCGCAATCGGTTAGCGCGTTCGGCTGTTAACCGAAAGGTTGGTGGTTCGATCCCACCCGGGGGCGTTGTTTTTAACCAAGAAGAGGTCGTCGAATAAATAGCAATTGACCAATTTGTGTTGAACTCCTTTAAGTTGATGGATACATGAAGCAGCAATTGAGGCGAAAACCAGTAAATACCGCAAGTATCTGCGAAAAACAGACGGGATAATGCTCATATTGATCAACTAAACCTCGAGTGGAAGCTTCAATTGAGTATATCTTGTGATCATGATGACCAAAGTTTGGAATATATCTTCACATTTGGTAATCGGCGAGAGGTTAAGGTTTATGAGAAATTATAATTGGGAAAAAATAATTGACCAATTTCGAATCATCACGTGAGCGTTGCTTGGGATTTTTGGTGTCTCGTATTGTGAACACTGAAATAAATTGAAAATGAATACGAGCGCAAAAGTTCTAGCAGAGCATGGTTTCGATCCACGGACCTCTGGGTTATGGGCCCAGCACGCTTCCACTGCGCCACTCTGCTTCTTCCATAACAATCACACATCATCAGTTTGTAAATCTGAATACAGAATCAAACTCGTACTTTTGTCGTTGTCGTGGAGTTATTGCGATATTTACACTATTTCTTCCATGATTAATTTCATCAAGATTTGGGTTTCGAATTTAAGCTTATAGCAAAATGTAAATCTACCGCACTCTCGGATTGCAAGCATCCAAATTTAAATGTGAACCCCCTCGATGAAATTTATGATAACGAAGAAAGCCATGTCTTTCAGCAGTGACGTTCTTTCGATTGCCACATCCCATGCATGTTGGCTAATTTCGGGGTTGTCTTTCTCCATGCATGTCATTTCAGGTTGGTGTTCTAACTTTAGTAGGGTAAACGGTACGTTTTAAGCCACCCCCAAAATTTTGGTTTACTTTTATTGTGTACACCTATACAGTAATATACTCAAAATCGAACTTTGACTGTTACAAAAGTGATACAATACAAGCGCAAAAAAAAAAGTCAAAGCTCAAATTCCAATTTTCATAGTGCAAAATTGCTAATTTTCGAAAATCCCTCTATAACTTTTGCTAAACTTTTATTTTTCAATAATTAAAGCGAAGTGCTAAGTTAAAAGTAAGTGCTAAGTTACTTCCGGTCTACTGCCGGTCCACTTCCGGTCCACTTCCGGTCTACTTCCGGTCTACTTCCGGTTTACTTCCGGTTTACTTGACAGACACTTGTGGGTTTCTGTGGTGTCTTCTGATTGGCTTACTGTTTCAGATGCGGTTTGCGCTTAGGCTACTTAAAGGGTTTTTGTATTACAAATTAGTTAATATTGTGAGAATAGTTGAAGAGTATAGAGGTGTTGTTCCAGTGCTCCTCAGTAGTCAGAGAAGGGGGTACGAGTAAATATTCTCCTCTCCCCAAAATCTAACAATTTCATAGTGAGCTCTCTTAGTGTAATTTAACTGATTTAAGCTGATTTTACAAGTTTAAAAACTGAAAATGTGTTTTACGCAAGAGTTCAAATTCCAATTTTATTGTATAAGAATTATTTTATAGTTGCAGAAGTTCAAAAAACACAGTTCTACTATTGCATTCCACAATATGTCTAAAAGTATATCGAACTAGACGGGTCTAATAATTTCTTAAATGCAATTATTTTTCCAAAGAAACTTCTGCAACACAGAAATGTTGGCAAGAATTCTCATCTAACTTAGTTGTTGACAAAATCAATAGTTTTGCATTCCAAATATTCTCCGAGTGTGCGTGCGTGTGTGTAGATGTGACGTCAAGTTCTTAAGAATGTCACGTCAATAATACTAGCTTGGGAAGGTCGTGACATATCTTTTTCTCTATAAAAAAGAGATAGAAGATCATGTAACTTGCTTGACGTAGACAGGATGTCAACAATGCATTCATAACTAACATGTGATTATTCAAAAATTCAAATAGTGCAGTGGATTTTAGGTCTCACCACTGAAGTTTCCCTTGCATAGGAGATCTTTATAAGTGTTTCTTATCCAATTTCATCTTTATTTTTATAAAATCTTATTAAATTTTGACTTGATTGTGAGTTTTGTGTTTTTCCCCGAGAAATTTTGGAAATTAATATAAATTATGTATTTTTAAATTATGTAACTTTCACCATTCACTTGTTTCTTCATCCCTTTTAGGCTAAAATATTTTCTTAAGAATCTTATTTTCAAATAGTCTTAATGTTAATGCAAGGGATCAAGTTTTCGCATCCATAGGCAAAATTATTGTTTTGTATATTTCAATTTTTAGTTTCTTAGATATTAAATAAAAATACAAAATTTTATGAAGAGAAAAATAATATGCATTAAGCTTTCTTTTTTCATTTCTTCTTTAATATCATTTTCATTTGTAAGTATTATTTAAATTTAAACATTAGATTAAACAAGTTAGTTTCGACCTGTATTTTTCTCTTTATTAATTTTCTTATTTGCTTTTAAAAAATATTTTAGCATTATTCTTAATTATATTTACATCATCTGCATATGCTAAACAGTTAAGTCACATTACCTCGTTAGTTTTTTACCTTCTTAACAGCATATTCTAAAGCAAAATTAAAAAGCAATAAATATGATGCATCTTTGTTTTATAACCTTTCATAAATTGCACATTTGTCAGACATATTAACAAGATTCTTAGGTATTCCAAATTCAAATAATTTATCTTTTTAGCATTTTTAAATTCAATCAAGTTAAAATCATTAAAGCAATTCTTCCATCTATTTAAAATAGTCAGCCATTTTTCATCAAGTTTATTTTAGGTTGCCACCCCTTTCTAAATTTATTTGCACCTCTGATAATTTTATTTCAATTGCATTAATTTTACTTTTCAAGTAATCTCTTTTTTGTACAATGCTATAGGTTAAAATTCATTATGAAGAAATAAATTTCATTTTTTAAAAAGTTCATTCTATGCCAGAAATTGTATTTTTTTTATAGTGCCATGTAATTTCATAACTAACTAACTCTCTAGTATTCTTAAACCCGAAGATTCATGCCTGCAGCAACACAGGCCTTCCATCTATCCATTTATATATTCTTAACCATCCCTAGCAATTTCCTTTAGATCCATCTCAATATTGTCCTTCTATCTTCGTCTAGGCCTGCTCTTACCATCAAATTTCCCAACAAAAATTCTGTAAACTCCTCTTTCCTCTTCTATTCGGGCTTTATACCACATAACCTGTCCACTTAAATCTTTTTTATTTAATTGTTCTAATAATATCTGGACATGAATATAAATTATGTAGTTCTAAATTATGTAACCTTCTCCACTAACCTATCTTCTCATCCCTTTTAAATCCAAATATTTTTCTAACAAACTTATTTTCAAATACTTTCAATTTATATTTGACCAAATTTCACATCCATATAATACTACAAGCAGAATTACTATTTTATATATTTTAACTTTTAATTTCTTAGAGAGAAATAACATGCATTTCCTGAATTAAGCATACTTTTTATTTTATTTCCTCTTTAATATAATTTTCATTTGTTAATATTAATCCTAAATATTTGAATTTGGAAACTAGTTCAAATAAGTTGTTATCATGTGTTTTCATAAGATATTAAATTTAGAATTTTTTAACTAAACAAAATAAGTTGTTTGTTATTTCATGTGATGCATGTTTGTCGTCCGTGTTGATGTTTTTTTTTGTTTGTTTTAATAGGATTCGAGTTCCTGAAGAGAGAAAAAAGAGGTTACATTTTTCGAGAATATCACGCATTCCATGTTTATAAATAATTACATTTTTAATAGAAAGCATACCTTTTATCAATATTTCATAAGATTTGGTTGCCTGCAAAAGTTAATCCGTTTATCTCCTTTTTAGTAATAGTATTTTATTTATATATCATGTCACGTTAGAAAACAGTTCGTGCCTCAGTCAAAGCGATAAGTTGTGTGATAATTCTGTCTGTTTCAGCATTTGACTTATACCAAACATCCGTATACCGTCTCCTTCCTTCCCTTGCCTCATAAAGCTCGTCCATCCTATCGGCCAATTTTTTGCTTGCAGCTCGAAAAAGAGACTCGGGATTTTGTAACTTTTTAATACCACTTATTTTGCGAAGATTGTCTATAAAAATCATCTCGCACGGTGGACGAAATTCAGGCACTATTTTGCTTAACTCAACAAGCCTCGCAACATCCTCACCTGTGTACTTAAAAATCTTGTATAGCAGTTCAAGTGGTAAGTCAGTTATACAAGTTGTCATTTTTTACAAGATGTTATTTAAATGAAAGTTTCTTAGTATTTATATATATAAATTTTCTCGGGGAAAAACACAAAACTCACAATCAAGTCAAAATTTAATAAGATTTTATAAAAATAAAGATGAAATTGGATAAGAAACACTTATAAAGATCTCCTATGCAAGGGAAACTTCAGTGGTGAGACCTAAAATCCACTGCACTATTTGAATTTTTGAATAATCACATGTTAGTTATGAATGCATTGTTGACATCCTGTCTACGTCAAGCAAGTTACATGATCTTCTATCTCTTTTTTATAGAGAAAAAGATATGTCACGACCTTCCCAAGCTAGTATTATTGACGTGACATTCTTAAGAAGTTGACGTCATATCTACACACACGCACGCACACTCGGAGAATATTTGGAATGCAAAACTATTGATTTTGTCAACAACTAAGTTAGATGAGAATTCTTGCCAACATTTCTGTGTTGCAGAAGTTTCTTTGGAAAAATAATTGCATTTAAGAAATTATTAGACCCGTCTAGTTCGATATACTTTTAGACATATTGTGGAATGCAATAGTAGAACCGTGTTTTTTGAACTTCTGCAACTATAAAATAATTCTTATACAATAAAATTGGAATTTGAACTCTTGCGTAAAACACATTTTCAGTTTTTAAACTTGTAAAATCAGCTAAAATCAGTTAAATTACACTAAGAGAGCTCACTATGAAATTGTTAGATTTTGGGGAGAGGAGGATATTTACTCGTACCCCCTTCTCTGACTACTGAGGAGCACTGGAACAACACCTCTATACTCTTCAACTATTCTCACAATATTAACTAATTTGTAATACAAAAACCCTTTAAGTAGCCTAAGCGCAAACCGCATCTGAAACAGTAAGCCAATCAGAAGACACCACAGAAACCCACAAGTGTCTGTCAAGTAAACCGGAAGTAAACCGGAAGTAGACCGGAAGTAGACCGGAAGCAAACCGGAAGTAAACCGGAAGTGGACCGGAAGTGGACCGGAAGTAGACCGGAGGTAACTTAGCACTTACTTTTAACTTAAAACTTCGCTTTAATTATTGAAAAATAAAAGTTTAGCAAAAGTTATAGAGGGATTTTCGAAAATTAGCAATTTCGCACTATGAAAATTGGAATTTGAGCTTTGACTTTTTTCTTGCGCTTGTATTGTATCACTTTTGTAACAGTCAAAGTTCGATTTTGAGTATATTACTGTATAGGTGTATACAATAAAAGTAAACCAAAATTTTGGGGGTGGCTTAAAACGTACCGTTTACCCTACTAACTTTCAGTCCACTTAAGGGCATGATCACATTGGTGAGGTATGGCGAATATTGCAAGTGTAGTTATCCACGTCATTTTCAACTCGATCTACAGCACTCATTCCTGTAGCAATGGACATTTCTACTCTTACCTAAAATATGATTTCAACTGTATCACTGCAAGTCATTCATTTTATATTTAAGTTGTGCAAAATAATTTGTGTTAATTCGAAATAGTTTGCGAGAAATTGGCCTTAGAAGTTGTGCCAAATTGATGCTGTACGTCACGAAACCTGAACCGTCTCTGATTGGATATTCCAGTTATGACGTTCTCGTTCGGCAATGAACTCGGTCGTCTGCTTAGCGCTCTAGAAATCCATGCACGAAGGCGTTCGTTGCTCCTCGTGTTCGTAACGCTGATTATTGCAAAGGATTTTCTGTGATTTTCAAAATGAAATTAACGTTTCGATTATGACATGCGAGAGATGTACGAAAGCCAATTTCGGCAATCTAACATGTGCAGATGCATTCACGGCAGCTCCATATTTTGCACAACTGATATTGGATGGAGCAGAGATAAGAGGAGCGGAAGCAGCGAGTTAAGTTTTGCAAGGGAAATTTGACATGGGGTTTAGTTTCATCGACAGCTTACTCAAGACTATTTAATATTATTCTGTCGAAAGTTTTTTCTCAGTAGCAATAACTCCTAATTTTGAGTGATTATTAGTAGCGCTGGTATTACTGCAGTGGCAATAAGTTTACCTGTTTTCCACGACATTATAAACCGACGTTTTTTTCTTTTTTCTTGTGAAGCTCAAAATAAATGTATGTAATGCAAATGTGCGTCGGGAAGGGCACGGGTTCGAACTGGTCCGTTGACCACCTTCTAGAAGTATTTTCTAATATTTTCAAGGTAATAGTATGTTAGCCTCCGTGGCGCAATCGGTTAGCGCGTTCGGCTGTTAACTGAAAGGTTGGTGGTTCAATCCCACCCGGGGTCGTTGTTTTTAACCAAGAAGAGGTCGTCGAATAAATAGCAATTGACCAATTTGTGTTGAACTCCTTTAAGTTGATGGATACATGAAGCAGCAATTGAGGCGAAAACCAGTAAATACCGCAAGTATCTGCGAAAAACAGACGGGATAATGCTCATATTGATCAACTAAACCGCGAGTGGAAGCTTCAATTGAGTATATCTTGTGATCATGATGACCAAAATTTGGAATATATCTTCACGTTTGGTAATCGGCGAGAGGTTAAGGTTTATGAGAAATTATAATTGGGAAAAAATAATTGACCAATTTCGAATCATCACGTGAGCGTTGCTTGGGATTTCTGGTGTCTCGTATTGTGAACACTGAAATAAATTGAAAATGAATACGAGCGCAAAAGTTCTAGCAGAGCATGGTTTCGATCCACGGACCTCTGGGTTATGGGCCCAGCACGCTTCCACTGCGCCACTCTGCTTCTTCCATAACAATCACACATCATCAGTTTGTAAATCTGAATACAGAATCAAACTCGTACTTTTGTCGTTGTCGTGGAGTTAGTGCGATATTTACACTATTTCTTCCGTGATTAATTTCATCAAGATTTGGGTTTCGAATTTAAGCTTATAGCAAAATGTAAATCTACCCCACTATCGAATTGCAAGCATCCAAATTTAAATGTGAACCCCCTCGATGAAATTTATGATAACGAAGAAAGCCATGCCTTTCAGCAGTGACGTTCTTTCGATTGCCACATCCCATGCATGTTGGCTAATTTCGGGGTTGTCTTTCTCCATGCATGTCATTTCAGGTTGGTGTTCTAACTTTCAGTCCACTTAAGGGCATGATCACATTGGTGAGGTATGGCGAATATTGCAAGTGTAGTTATCCACGTCATTTTCAACTCGATCTACAGCACTCATTCCTTTAGCAATGGACATTTCTACTCTTACCTAAAATATGATTTCAACTGTATCACTGCAAGTCATTCATTTTATATTAACGTTGTGCAAAATAATTTGTGTTAATTCGAAATAGTTTGCGAGAAATTGGCCTTAGAAGTTGTGCCAAATTGATGCTGTACGTCACGAAACCTGAACCGTCTCTGATTGGATATTCCAGTTATGACGTTCTCGTTCGGCAATGAACTCGGTCGTCTGCTTAGCGCCCTAGAAACCCATGCACGAAGGCGTTCGTTGCTCCTCGTGTTCGTAACGCTGATTATTGCAAAGGATTTTCTGTGATTTTCAAAATGAAATTAACGTTTCGATTATGACATGCGAGGGATGTACGAAAGCCAATTTCGGCAATCTAACATGTGCAGATGCATTCACGGCAGCTCCATATTTTGCACAACTGATATTGGATGGAGCAGAGATAAGAGGAGCGGAAGCAGTGAGTTAAGTTTTGCAAGGGAAATTTGACATGGGGTTTAGTTTCATCGACAGCTTACTCAAGACTATTTAATATTATTCTGTCGAAAGTTTTTCTCAGTAGCAATAACTCCTAATTTTGAGTGATTATTAGTAGCGCTGGTATTACTGCAGTGGCAATAAGTTTACCTGTTTTCCACGACATTATAAACCGACGTTTTTTTCTTTTTTCTTGTGAAGCTCAAAATAAATGTATGTAATGCAAATGTGCGTCGGGAAGGGCACGGGTTCGAACTGGTCCGTTGACCACCTTCTAGAAGTATTTTCTAATATTTTCAAGGTAATAGTATGTTAGCCTCCGTGGCGCAATCGGTTAGCGCGTTCGGCTGTTAACCGAAAGGTTGGTGGTTCGATCCCACCCGGGGGCGTTGTTTTTAACCAAGAAGAGGTCGTCGAATAAATAGCAATTGACCAATTTGTGTTGAACTCCTTTAAGTTGATGGATACATGAAGCAGCAATTGAGGCGAAAACCAGTAAATACCGCAAGTATCTGCGAAAAACAGACGGGATAATGCTCATATTGATCAACTAAACCGCGAGTGGAAGCTTCAATTGAGTATATCTTGTGATCATGATGACCAAAGTTTGGAATATATCTTCACATTTGGTAATCGGCGAGAGGTTAAGGTTTATGAGAAATTATAATTGGGAAAAAATAATTGAACAATTTCGAATCATCACGTGAGCGTTGCTTGGGATTTCTGGCGTCTCGTATTGTGAACACTGAAATAAATTGAAAATGAATATGAGCGCACAAGTTCTAGCAGGGCATGGTTTCGATCCACGGACCTCTGGGATATGGGCCCAGCACGCTTCCACTGCGCCACTCTGCTTCTTCCATAACAATCACACATCATCAGCTTGTAAATCTGAATACAGAATCAAACTCGTACTTTTGTCGTTGTCGTGGAGTTAGTGCGATATTTACACTATTTCTTCCGTGATTAATTTCATCAAGATTTCTGTTTCGAACTTAAGCTTATAGCAAAATGTAAATCTACCCCACTATCGGATTGCAAGCATCCAAATTTAAATGTGAACCCCCTCGATGAAATTTATGATAACGAAGAAAGCCATGTCTTTCAGCAGTGACGTTCTTTCGATTGCCACATCCCATGCATGTTGGCTAATTTCGGGGTTGTCTTTCTCCATGCATGTCATTTCAGGTTGGTGTTCTAACTTTAGTAGGGTAAACGGTACGTTTTAAGCCACCCCCAAAATTTTGGTTTACTTTTATTGTGTACACCTATACAGTAATATACTCAAAATCGAACTTTGACTGTTACAAAAGTGATACAATACAAGCGCAAAAAAAAAAGTCAAAGCTCAAATTCCAATTTTCATAGTGCAAAATTGCTAATTTTCGAAAATCCCTCTATAACTTTTGCTAAACTTTTATTTTTCAATAATTAAAGCGAAGTGCTAAGTTAAAAGTAAGTGCTAAGTTACTTCCGGTCCACTTCCACGTCCACTTCCGGTCTACTTCCGGTTTACTTCCGGTCTACTTCCGGTCTACTTCCGGTCTACTTCCGGTTTACTTCCGGTTTACTTGACAGACACTTGTGGGTTACTGTGGTGTCTTCTGATTGGCTTACTGTTTCAGATGCGGTTTGCGCTTAGGCTACTTAAAGGGTTTTTGTATTACAAATTAGTTAATATTGTGAGAATAGTTGAAGAGTATAGAGGTGTTGTTCCAGTGCTCCTCAGTAGTCAGAGAAGGGGGTACGAGTAAATATCCTCCTCTCCCCAAAATCTAACAATTTCATAGTGAGCTCTCTTAGTGTAATTTAACTGATTTTAGCTGATTTTACAAGTTTAAAAACTGAAAATGTGTTTTATGCAAGAGTTCAAATTCCAATTTTATTGTATAAGAATTATTTTATAGTTGCAGAAGTTCAAAAAACACAGTTCTACTATTGCATTCCACAATATGTCTAAAAGTATATCGAACTAGACGGGTCTAATAATTTCTTAAATGCAATTATTTTTCCAAACAAACTTCTGCAACACAGAAATGTTGGCAAGAATTCTCATCTAACTTAGTTGTTGACAAAATCAATAGTTTTGCATTCCAAATATTCTCCGAGTGTGCGTGCGTGTGTGTAGATGTGACGTCAACTTCTTAAGAATGTCACGTCAATAATACTAGCTTGGGAAGGTCGTGACATATCTTTTTCTCTATAAAAAAGAGATAGAAGATCATGTAACTTGCTTGACGTAGACAGGATGTCAACAATGCATTCATAACTAACATGTGATTATTCAAAAATTCAAATAGTGCAGTGGATTTTAGGTCTCACCACTGACGTTTCCCTTGCATAGGAGATCTTTATAAGTGTTTCTTATCCAATTTCATCTTTATTTTTATAAAATCTTATTAAATTTTGACTTGATTGTGAGTTTTGTGTTTTTCCCCGAGAAAATTTATATATATAAATACTAAGAAACTTTCATTTAAATAACATCTTGTAAAAAATGACAATTTGTATAACTGACTTACCACTTGAACTGCTATACAAGATTTTTAAGTACACAGGTGAGGATGTTGCGAGGCTTGTTGAGTTAAGCAAAATAGTGCCTGAATTTCGTCCACCGTGCGAGATGATTTTTATAGACAATCTTCGCAAAATAAGTGGTATTAAAAAGTTACAGAATCCCGAGTCTCATCAATCTAATAATATTTGGAAATTAATATAAATTATGTATTTTTAAATTATGTAACTTTCACCATTCACTTGTTTCTTCATCCCTTTTAGGCTAAAATATTTTCTTAAGAATCTTATTTTCAAATATTCTCAATGTTAATGCAAGGGATCAAGTTTTCGCATCCATAGGCAAAATTATTGTTTTGTATATTTCAATTTTTAGTTTCTTAGATATTAAATAAAAATACAAAATTTTATGAAGAGAAAAATAATATGCATTAAGCTTTCTTTTTTCATTTCTTCTTTAATATCATTTTCATTTGTAAGTATTATTTAAATTTAAACATTAGATTAAACAAGTTAGTTTCGACCTGTATTTTTTTCTTTATTAATTTTCTTATTTGCTTTTAAAAAATATTTTAGCATTATTCTTAATTATATTTACATCATCTGCATATGCTAAACAGTTAAGTCACATTACCTCGTTAGTTTTTTACCTTCCTAACAGCATATTCTAAAGCAAAATTAAAAAGCAATAAATATGATGCATCTTTGTTTTATAACCTTTCATAAATTGCACATTTGTCAGACATATTAACAAGATTCTTAGGTATTCCAAATTCAAATAATTTATCTTTTTAGCATTTTTAAATTCAATCAAGTTAAAATCATTAAAGCAATTCTTCCATCTATTTAAAATAGTCAGCCATTTTTCATCAAGTTTATTTTAGGTTGCCACCCCTTTCTAAATTTATTTGCACCTCTGATACTTTTATTTCAATTGCATTAATTTTACTTTTCAAGTAATCTCTTTTTTGTACAATACTATAGGTTAAAGTTCATTATGAAGAAATAAATTTCATTTTTTAAAAAGTTCATTCTATGCCAGAAATTGTATTTTTTTATAGTTCCATGTAATTTCATAACTAACTAACTCTCTAGTATTCTTAAACCCGAAGATTCATGCCTGCAGCAACACAGGCCTTCCATCTATCCATTTATATATTCTTAACCATCCCTAGCAATTTCCTTTAGATCCATCTCAATATTGTCCTTCTATCTTCGTCTAGGCCTGCTCTTACCATCAAATTTCCCAACAAAAATTCTGTAAACTCCTCTTTCCTCTTCTATTCGGGCTTTATACCACATAACCTGTCCACTTAAATCTTTTTTATTTAATTGTTCTAATAATATCTGGACATGAATATAAATTATGTAGTTCTAAATTATGTAACCTTCTCCACTAACCTATCTTCTCATCCCTTTTAAATCCAAATATTTTTCTAACAAACTTATTTTCAAATACTTTCAATTTATATTTGACCAAATTTCACATCCATATAATACTACAAGCAGAATTACTATTTTATATATTTTAACTTTTAATTTCTTAGAGAGAAATAACATGCATTTCCTGAATTAAGCATACTTTTTATTTTATTTCCTCTTTAATATAATTTTCATTTGTTAATATTACTCCTAAATATTTGAATTTGGAAACTAGTTCAAATAAGTTGTTATCATGTGATTTTAAAAGATATTAAATTTAGAATTTTTTAACTAAACAAAATAAGTTGTTTGTTATTTCATGTGATGCATGTTTGTCGTCCGTGTTGATGTTTTTTTTTGTATGTTTTAATAGGATTCGAGTTCCTGAAGAGAGAAAAAAGAGGTTACATTTTTCGAGAATATCACGCATTCCATGTTTATAAATAATTACATTTTTAATAGAAAGCATATCTTTTATCAGTATTTCATAAGATTTGGTTGCCTGCAAAAGTTAATCCGTTTATCTCCTTTTTAGTAATAGTATTTTATTTATATATCATGTCACGTTAGGAAAAAGTTCGTGCCTCAGTCAAAGCGATAAGTTGTGTGATAATTCTGTCTGTTTCAGCATTTGACTTATACCAAACATCCGTATACCGTCTCCTTCCTTCCCTTGCCTCATAAAGCTCGTCCATCCTATCGGCCAATTTTTTGCTTGCAGCTCGAAAAAGAGACTCGGGATTTTGTAACTTTTTAATACCACTTATTTTGCGAAGATTGTCTATAAAAATCATCTCGCACGGTGGACGAAATTCAGGCACTATTTTGCTTAACTCAACAAGCCTCGCAACATCCTCACCTGTGTACTTAAAAATCTTGTATAGCAGTTCAAGTGGTAAGTCAGTTATACAAGTTGTCATTTTTTACAAGATGTTATTTAAATGAAAGTTTCTTAGTATTTATATATATAAATTTTCTCGGGGAAAAACACAAAACTCACAATCAAGTCAAAATTTAATAAGATTTTATAAAAATAAAGATGAAATTGGATAAGAAACACTTATAAAGATCTCCTATGCAAGGGAAACTTCAGTGGTGAGACCTAAAATCCACTGCACTATTTGAATTTTTGAATAATCACATGTTAGTTATGAATGCATTGTTGACATCCTGTCTACGTCAAACAAGTTACATGATCTTCTATCTCTTTTTTATAGAGAAAAAGATATGTCACGACCTTCCCAAGCTAGTATTATTGACGTGACATTCTTAAGAAGTTGACGTCATATCTACACACACGCACGCACACTCGGAGAATATTTGGAATGCAAAACTATTGATTTTGTCAACAACTAAGTTAGATGAGAATTCTTGCCAACATTTCTGTGTTGCAGAAGTTTCTTTGGAAAAATAATTGCATTTAAGAAATTATTAGACCCGTCTAGTTCGATATACTTTTAGACATATTGTGGAATGCAATAGTAGAACCGTGTTTTTTGAACTTCTGCAACTATAAAATAATTCTTATACAATAAAATTGGAATTTGAACTCTTGCGTAAAACACATTTTCAGTTTTTAAACTTGTAAAATCAGCTAAAATCAGTTAAATTACACTAAGAGAGCTCACTATGAAATTGTTAGATTTTGGGGAGAGGAGGATATTTACTCGTACCCCCTTCTCTGACTACTGAGGAGCACTGGAACAACACCTCTATACTCTTCAACTATTCTCACAATATTAACTAATTTGTAATACAAAAACCCTTTAAGTAGCCTAAGCGCAAACCGCATCTGAAACAGTAAGCCAATCAGTAGACACCACAGAAACCCACAAGTGTCTGTCAAGTAAACCGGAAGTAAACCGGAAGTAGACCGGAAGTAGACCGGAAGTAGACCGGAAGTGGACCGGAAGTAGAACGGAAGTAGACCGGAGGTAACTTAGCACTTACTTTTAACTTAAAACTTCGCTTTAATTATTGAAAAATAAAAGTTTAGCAAAAGTTATAGAGTGATTTTCGAAAATTAGCAATTTCGCACTATGAAAATTGGAATTTGAGCTTTGATTTTTTTTTGCGCTTGTATTGTATCACTTTTGTAACAGTCAAAGTTCGATTTTGAGTATATTACTGTATAGGTGTACACAATAAAAGTAAACCAAAATTTTGGGGGTGGCTTAAAACGTACCGTTTACCCTACTAACTTTCAGTCCACTTAAGGGCATGATCACATTGGTGAGGTATGGCGAATATTGCAAGTGTAGTTATCCACGTCATTTTCAACTCGATCTACAGCACTCATTTCTGTAGCAATGGACATTTCTACTCTTACCTAAAATATGATTTCAACTGTATCACTGCAAGTCATTCATTTTATATTTAAGTTGTGCAAAATAATTTGTGTTAATTCGAAATAGTTTGCGAGAAATTGGCCTTAGAAGTTGTGCCAAATTGATGCTGTACGTCACGAAACCTGAACCGTCTCTGATTGGATATTCCAGTTATGACGTTCTCGTTCGGCAATGAACTCGGTCGTCTGCTTAGCGCTCTAGAAATCCATGCACGAAGGCGTTCGTTGCTCCTCGTGTTCGTAACGCTGATTATTGCAAAGGATTTTCTGTGATTTTCAAAATGAAATTAACGTTTCGATTATGACATGCGAGAGATGTACGAAAGCCAATTTCGGCAATCTAACATGTGCAGATGCATTCACGGCAGCTCCATATTTTGCACAACTGATATTGGATGGAGCAGAGATAAGAGGAGCGGAAGCAGCGAGTTAAGTTTTGCAAGGGAAATTTGACATGGGGTTTAGTTTCATCGACAGCTTACTCAAGACTATTTAATATTATTCTGTCGAAAGTTTTTTCTCAGTAGCAATAACTCCTAATTTTGAGTGATTATTAGTAGCGCTGGTATTACTGCAGTGGCAATAAGTTTACCTGTTTTCCACGACATTATAAACCGACGTTTTTTTCTTTTTTCTTGTGAAGCTCAAAATAAATGTATGTAATGCAAATGTGCGTCGGGAAGGGCACGGGTTCGAACTGGTCCGTTGACCACCTTCTAGAAGTATTTTCTAATATTTTCAAGGTAATAGTATGTTAGCCTCCGTGGCGCAATCGGTTAGCGCGTTCGGCTGTTAACCGAAAGGTTGGTGGTTCGATCCCACCCGGGGGCGTTGTTTTTAACCAAGAAGAGGTCGTCGAATAAATAGCAATTGACCAATTTGTGTTGAACTCCTTTAAGTTGATGGATACATGAAACAGCTATTGAGGCGAAAACCAGTAAATACCGCAAGTATCTGCGAAAAACAGACGGGATAATGCTCATATTGATCAACTAAACCGCGAGTGGAAGCTTCAATTGAGTATATCTTGTGATCATGATGACCAAAGTTTGGAATATATCTTCACGTTTGGTAATCGGCGAGAGGTTAAGGTTTATGAGAAATTATAATTGGGAAAAAATAATTGACCAATTTCGAATCATCACGTGAGCGTTGCTTGGGATTTCTGGTGTCTCGTATTGTGAACACTGAAATAAATTGAAAATGAATACGAGCGCTAAAGTTCTAGCAGAGCATGGTTTCGATCCACGGACCTCTGGGTTATGGGCCCAGCACGCTTCCACTGCGCCACTCTGCTTCTTCCATAACAATCACACATCATCAGTTTGTAAATCTGAATACAGAATCAAACTCTTACTTTTGTCGTTGTCGTGGAGTTAGTGCGATATTTACACTATTTCTTTCGTGATTAATTTCATCAAGATTTGGGTTTCGAATTTAAGCTTATAGCAAAATGTAAATCTACCAAACTATCGAATTGCAAGCATCCAAATTTAAATGTGAACCCCCTCGATGAAATTTATGATAACGAAGAAAGCCATGTCTTTCAGCAGTGACGTTCTTTCGATTGCCACATTCCATGCATGTTGGCTAATTTCGGGGTTGTCTTTCTCCATGCATGTCATTTCAGGTTGGTGTTCTAACTTTCAGTTCACTTAAGGGCATGATCACATTGGTGAGGTATGGCGAATATTGCAAGTGTAGTTATCCACGTCATTTTCAACTCGATCTATAGCACTCATTCCTGTAGCAGTGGACATTTCTACTCTTACCTAAAATATGATTTCAACTGTATCACTGCAAGTCATTCATTTTATATTAACGTTGTGCAAAATAATTTGTGTTAATTCGAAATAGTTTGCGAGAAATTGGCCTTAGAATTTGTGCCAAATTGATGCTGTACGTCACGAAACCTGAACCGTCTCTGATTGGATATTCCAGTTATGACGTTCTCGTTCGGCAATGAACTCGGTCGTCTGCTTAGCGCTCTAGAAATCCATGCACGAAGGCGTTCGTTGCTCCTCGTGTTCGTAACGCTGATTATTGCAAAGGATTTTCTGTGATTTTCAAAATGAAATTAACGTTTCGATTATGACATGCGAGGGATGTACGAAAGCCAATTTCGGCAATCTAACATGTGCAGATGCATTCACGGCAGCTCCATATTTTGCACAACTGATATTGGATGGAGCAGAGATAAGAGGAGCGGAAGCAGCGAGTTAAATTTTGCAAGGGAAATTTGACATGGGGTTTACTTTCATCGACAGCTTACTCAAGACTATTTAATATTATTCTGTCGAAAGTTTTTTCTCAGTAGCAATAACTCCTAATTTTGAGTGATTATTAGTAGCGCTGGTATTACTGCAGTGGCAATAAGTTTACCTGTTTTGCAGGACATTATAAACTGACGTTTTTTCCTTTTTTCTTGTGAAGCTCAAAATAAATGTATGTAATGCAAATGTGCGACGGGAAGGGCACGTGTTCGAACTGGTCCGTTGACAAGCTCCTAGAAGTATTTTCTAATATTTTCAAGGTAATAGTATGTTAGCCTCCGTGGCGCAATCGGTTAGCGCGTTCGGCTGTTAACCGAAAGGTTGGTGGTTCGATCCCACCCGGGGGCGTTGTTTTTAATCAAGAAGAGGTCGTCGAATAAATAGCAATTGACCAATTTGTGTTGAACTCCTTTAAGTTGATGGATACATGAAGCAGCAATTGAGGCGAAAACCAGTAAATACCGCAAGTATCTGCGAAAAACAGACGGGATAATGCTCATATTGATCAACTAAACCGCGAGTGGAAGCTTCAATTGAGTATATCTTGTGATCATGATGACCAAAGTTTGGAATATATCTTCACATTTGGTAATCGGCGAGAGGTTAAGGTTTATGAGAAATTATAATTGGGAAAAAATAATTGAACAATTTCGAATCATCACGTGAGCGTTGCTTGGGATTTCTGGCGTCTCGTATTGTGAACACTGAAATAAATTGAAAATGAATACGAGCGCACAAGTTCTAGCAGGGCATGGTTTCGATCCACGGACCTCTGGGATATGGGCCCAGCACGCTTCCACTGCGCCACTCTGCTTCTTCCATAACAATCACACATCATCAGCTTGTAAATCTGAATACAGAATCAAACTCGTACTTTTGTCGTTGTCGTGGAGTTAGTGCGATATTTACACTATTTCTTCCGTGATTAATTTCATCAAGATTTGGGTTTCGAAATTAAGCTTATAGCAAAATGTAAATCTACCCCACTATCGGATTGCAAGCATCCAAATTTAAATGTGAACCCCCTCGTTGAAATTTATGATAACGAAGAAAGCCATGTCTTTCAGCAGTGACGTTCTTTCGATTGCCACATCCCATGCATGTTGGCTAATTTCGGGGTTGTCTTTCTCCATGCATGTCATTTCAGGTTGGTGTTCTAACTTTCAGTCCACTTAAGGGCATGATCACATTGGTGAGGTATGGCGAATATTGCAAGTGTAGTTATCCACGTCATTTTCAACTCGATCTACAGCACTCATTCCTGTAGCAATGGACATTTCTACTCTTACCTAAAATATGATTTCAACTGTATCACTGCAAGTCATTCATTTTATATTAACGTTGTGCAAAATAACTTGTGTTAATTCGAAATAGTTTGCGAGAAATTGGCCTTAGAAGTTGTGCCAAATTGATGCTGTACGTCACGAAACCTGAACCGTCTCTGATTGGATACGAGCGCAAAAGTTCTAGCAGAGCATGGTTTCGATCCACGGACCTCTGGGTTATGGGCCCAGCACGCTTCCACTGCGCCACTCTGCTTCTTCCATAACAATCACACATCATCTGTTTGTAAATCTGAATACAGAATCAAACTCGTACTTTTGTCGTTGTCGTGGAGTTAGTGCGATATTTACACTATTTCTTCCGTGATTAATTTCATCAAGATTTGGGTTTCGAATCTAAGCTTATAGCAAAATGTAAATCTACGCCACTATCGGATGGCAAGCATCCAAATTTAAATGTGAACCCCCTCGATGAAATTTATGATAATGAAGAAAGCCATGTCTTTCAGCACTGACGTTCTTTCGATTGCCACATCCCATGCATGTTGGCTAATTTCGGGGTTGTCTTTCTCCATGCATGTCATTTCAGGTTGGTGTTCTAACTTTCAGTCCACTTAAGGGCATGATCACATTGGTGAGGTATGGCGAATATTGCAAGTGTAGTTATCCACGTCATTTTCAACTCGATCTACAGCACTCATTCCTGTAGCAATGGACATTTCTACTCTTACCTAAAATATGATTTCAACTGTATCACTGCAAGTCATTCATTTTATATTAACGTTGTGCAAAATAATTTGTGTTAATTCGAAATAGTTTGCGAGAAATTGGCCTTAGAAGTTGTGCCAAATTGATGCTGTACGTCACGAAACCTGAACCGTCTCTGATTGGATATTCCAGTTATGACGTTCTCGTTCGGCAATGAACTCGGTCGTCTGCTTAGCGCTCTAGAAATCCATGCACGAAGGCGTTCGTTGCTCCTCGTGTTCGTAACGCTGATTATTGCAAAGGATTTTCTGTGATTTTCAAAATGAAATTAACGTTTCGATTATGACATGCGAGGGATGTACGAAAGCCAATTTCGGCAATCTAACATGTGCAGACGCATTCACGGCAGCTCCATATTTTGCACAACTGATAATTAATGGGGCAGAGATAAGAGGAGCGGAAGCAGCGAGTTAAGTTTTGCAAGGTAAATTTGACATGGGGTTCACTTTCATCGACAGCTTACTCAAGACTATTTAATATTATTCTGTCGAAAGTTTTTTCTCAGTAGCAATAACTCCTTATTTTGAGTGATTTTTAGTAGCGCTGGTATTACTGCTGTGGCAATAAGTTTACCTGTTTTGCACGACATTATAAACCGACGTTTTTTCCTTTTTTCTTGTGAAGCTCAAAATAAATGTATGTAATGCAAATGTGCGTCGGGAAGGGCACGGGTTCGAACTGGTCCGTTGACCAGCTCCTAGAAGTATTTTCTAATATTTTCAAGGTAATAGTATGTTAGCCTCCGTGGCGCAATCGGTTAGCGCGTTCGGCTGTTAACCGAAAGGTTGGTGGTTCGATCCCACCCGGGGGCGTTGTTTTTAACCAAGAAGAGGTCGTCGAATAAATAGCAATTGACCAATTTGTGTTGAACTCCTTTAAGTTGATGGATACATGAAGCAGCAATTGAGGCGAAAACCAGTAAATACCGCAAGTATCTGCGAAAAACAGACGGGATAATGCTCATATTGATCAACTAAACCGCGAGTGGAAGCTTCAATTTAGTATATCTTGTGATCATGATGACCAAAGTTTGGAATATATCTTCACGTTTGGTAATCGGCGAGAGGTTAAGGTTTATGAGAAATTATAATTGGGAAAAAATAATTGACCAATTTCGAATCATCACGTGAGCGTTGCTTGGGATTTCTGGTGTCTCGTATTGTGAACACTGAAATAAATTGAAAATGAATACGAGCGCAAAAGTTCTAGCAGAGCATGGTTTCGATCCACGGACCTCTGGGTTATGGGCTCAGCACGCTTCCACTGCGCCACTCTGCTTCTTCCATAACAATCACACATCATCAGTTTGTAAATCTGAATACAGAATCAAACTCGTACTTTTGTCGTTGTCGTGGAGTTAGTGCGATATTTACACTATTTCTTCCGTGATTAATTTCATCAAGATTTGGGTTTCGAATTTAAGCTTATAGCAAAATGTAAATCTACCCCACTATCGGATGGCAAGCATCCAAATTTAAATGTGAACCCCCTCGATGAAATTTATGATAACGAAGAAAGCCATGTCTTTCAGCAGTGACGTTCTTTCGATTGCCACATCCCATGCATGTTGGCTAATTTCGGGGTTGTCTTTCTCCATGCATGTCATTTCAGGTTGGTGTTCTAACTTTCAGTCCACTTAAGGGCATGATCACATTGGTGAGGTATGGCGAATATTGCAAGTGTAGTTATCCACGTCATTTTCAACTCGATCTACAGCACTCATTCCTGTAGCAATGGACATTTCTACTCTTACCTAAAATATGATTTCAACTGTATCACTGCAAGTCATTCATTTTATATTAACGTTGTGCAAAATAATTTGTGTTAATTCGAAATAGTTTGCGAGAAATTGGCCTTAGAAGTTGTGCCAAATTGATGCTGTACGTCACGAAACCTGAACCGTCTCTGATTGGATATTCCAGTTATGACGTTCTCGTTCGGCAATGAACTCGGTCGTCTGCTTAGCTCTCTAGAAATCCATGCACGAAGGCGTTCGTTGCTCCTCGTGTTCGTAACGCTGATTATTGCAAAGGATTTTCTGTGATTTTCAAAATGAAATTAACGTTTCGATTATGACATGCGAGGGATGTACGAAATCCAATTTCGGCAATCTAACATGTGCAGACGCATTCACGGCAGCTCCATATTTTGCACAACTGATAATGGATGGAGCAGAGATAAGAGGAGCGGAAGCAGCGAGTTAAGTTTTGCAAGGGAAATTTGACATGGGGTTCACTTTCGTCGACAGCTTACTCAAGACTATTTAATATTATTCTGTCGAAAGTTTTTTCTCAGTAGCAATAACTCCTTATTTTGAGTGATTATTAGTAGCGCTGGTATTACTGCTGTGGCAATAAGTTTACCTGTTTTGCACGACATTATAAACCGACGTTTTTTCCTTTTTTCTTGTGAAGCTCAAAATAAATGTATGTAATGCAAATGTGCGTCGGGAAGGGCACGGGTTCGAACTGGTCCGTTGACCAGCTCCTAGAAGTATTTTCTAATATTTTCAAGGTAATAGTATGTTAGCCTCCGTGGCGCAATCGGTTAGCGCGTTCGGCTGTTAACCGAAAGGTTGGTGGTTCGATCCCACCCGGGGGCGTTGTTTTTAACCAAGAAGAGGTCGTCGAATAAATAGCAATTGACCAATTTGTGTTGAACTCCTTTAAGTTGATGGATACATGAAGCAGCAATTGAGGCGAAAACCAGTAAATACCGCAAGTATCTGCGAAAAACAGACGGGATAATGCTCATATTGATCAACTAAACCGCGAGTGGAAGCTTCAATTGAGTATATCTTGTGATCATGATGACCAAAATTTGGAATATATCTTCACGTTTGGTAATCGGCGAGAGGTTAAGGTTTATGAGAAATTATAATTGGGAAAAAATAATTGACCAATTTCGAATCATCACGTGAGTGTTGCTTGGGATTTCTGGTGTCTCGTATTGTGAACACTGAAATAAATTGAAAATGAATACGAGCGCAAAAGTTCTAGCAGAGCATGGTTTCGATCCACGGACCTCTGGGTTATGGGCCCAGCACGCTTCCACTGCGCCACTCTGCTTCTTCCATAACAATCACACATCATCAGCTTGTAAATCTGAATACAGAATCAAACTCGTACTTTTGTCGTTGTCGTGGAGTTAGTGCGATATTTACACTATTTCTTCCGTGATTAATTTCATCAAGATTTGGGGTTCGAATTTAAGCTTATAGCAAAATGTAAATCTACCCCACTATCGGATTGCAAGCATCCAAATTTAAATGTGAACCCCCTCGATGAAATTTATGATAACGAAGAAAGCCATGTCTTTCAGGAGTGACGTTCTTTCGATTGCCACATCCCATGCATGTTGGCTAATTTCGGGGTTGTCTTTCTCCATGCATGTCATTTCAGGTTGGTGTTCTAACTTTCAGTCCACTTAAGGGCATGATCACTTTGGTGAGGTATGGCGAATATTGCAAGTTAAGTTATCCACGTCATTTTCAACTCGATCTACAGCACTCATTCCTGTAGCAATGGACATTTCTACTCTTACCTAAAATATGATTTCAACTGTATCACTGCAAGTCATTCATTTTATATTAACGTTGTGCAAAATAATTTGTGTTAATTCGAAATAGTTTGCGAGAAATTGGCCTTAGAAGTTGTGCCAAATTGATGCTGTACGTCACGAAACCTGAACCGTCTCTGATTGGATACGAGCGCAAAAGTTCTAGCAGAGCATGGTTTCGATCCACGGACCTCTGAGTTACGGGCCCAGCACGCTTCCACTGCGCCACTCTGCTTCTTCCATAACAATCACACATCATCAGCTTGTAAATCTGAATACAGAATCAAACTCGTACTTTTGTCGTTGTCGTGGAGTTAGTGCGATATTTACACTATTTCTTCCATGATTAATTTCATCAAGATTTGGGTTTCGAATATAAGCTGATAGCAAAATGTAATTCTACCCCACTATCGGATTGCAAGCATCCAAATTTAAATGTGAACCCCCTCGATGAAATTTATGATAACGAAGAAAGCCATGTCTTTCAGCAGTGACGTTCTTTCGATTGCCACATCCCATGCATGTTGGCTAATTTCGGGGTTGTCTTTCTCCATGCATGTCATTTCAGGTTGGTGTTCTAACTTTCAGTCCACTTAAGGGCATGATCACATTGGTGAGGTATGGCGAATATTGCAAGTGTAGTTATCCACGTCATTTTCAACTCGATCTACAGCACTCATTCCTGTAGCAATGGACATTTCTACTCTTACCTAAAATATGATTTCAACTGTATCACTACAAGTCATTCATTTTATATTAACGTTGTGCAAAATAATTTGTGTTAATTCGAAATAGTTTGCGAGAAATTGGCCTTAGAAGTTGTGCCAAATTGATGCTGTACGTCACGAAACCTGAACCGTCTCTGATTGGATATTCCAGTTATGACGTTCTCGTTCGGCAATGAACTCGGTCGTCTGCTTAGCGCTCTAGAAATCCATGCACGAAGGCGTTCGTTGCTCCTCGGGTTCGTAACGCTGATTATTGCAAAGGATTTTCTGTGATTTTCAAAATGAAATTAACGTTTCGATTATGACATGCGAGGGATGTACGAAAGCCAATTTCGGCAATCTAACATGTGCAGATGCATTCACGGCAGCTCCATATTTTGCACAACTGATAATGGATGGAGCAGAGATAAGAGGAGCGGAAGCAGCGAGTTAAGTTTTGCAAGGGAAATTTGACATGGGGTTTACTTTCATCGACAGCTTACTCAAGACTATTTAATATTATTCTGTCGAAATTTTTTTCTCAGTAGCAATAACTCCTAATTTTGAGTGATTATTAGTCGCGCTGGTATTACTGCAGTGGCAATAAGTTTACCTGTTTTGCACGACATTATAAACCGACGTTTTTTCCTTTTTTCTTGTGAAGCTCAAAATAAATATATGTAATGCAAATGTGCGTCGGGAAGGGCACGGGTTCGAACTGGTCCGTTGACCAGCTCCTAGAAGCATTTTCCAATATTGTCAAGGTAATAGTATGTTAGCCTCCGTGGCGCAATCGGTTAGCCCGTTCGGCTGTTAACCGAAAGGTTGGTGGTTCGATTCCACCCGGGGGCGTTGTTTTTAACCAAGAAGAGGTCGTCGAATAAATAGCAATTGACCAATTTGTGTTGAACTCCTTTAAGTTGATGGATACATGAAACAGCAATTGAGGCGAAAACCAGTAAATACCGCAAGTATCTGCGAAAAACAGACGGGATAATGCTCATATTGATCAACTAAACCGCGAGTGGAAGCTTCAATTTAGTATATCTTGTGATCATGATGACCAAAGTTTGGAATATATCTTCACGTTTGGTAATCGGCGAGAGGTTAAGGTTTATGAGAAATTATAATTGGGAAAAAATAATTGACCAATTTCGAATCATCACGTGAGCGTTGCTTGGGATTTTTGGTGTCTCGTATTGTGAACACTGAAATAAATTGAAAATGAATACGAGCGCAAAAGTTCTAGCAGGGCATGGTTTCGATCCACGGACCTCTGGGTTATGGGCCCAGCACGCTTCCACTGCGCCACTCTGCTTCTTCCATAACAATCACACATCATCAGTTTGTAAATCTGAATACAGAATCAAACTCGTACTTTTGTCGTTGTCGTGGAGTTAGTGCGATATTTACACTATTTCTTCCGTGATTAATTTCATCAAGATTTGGGTTTCGAATTTAAGCTTATAGCAAAATGTAAATCTACCCCACTATCGGATTGCAAGCATCCAAATTTAAATGTGAACCCCCTCGATGAAATTTATGATAACGAAGAAAGCCATGTCTTTCAGGAGTGACGTTCTTTCGATTGCCACATCCCATGCATGTTGGCTAATTTCGGGGTTGTCTTTCTCCATGCATGTCATTTCAGGTTGGTGTTCTAACTTTCAGTCCACTTAACCTTTTACACGCCGAATTGTCTTTGGATTTGAAATTAATGAGTTTATCAGTAATTTGTGTCTCTTTGGTGTACATTAAAGAGAATTATTCAAAAAAATTGTTATTTTTTATTTTCTCTATATGTAAACTGGAGTGTTCCCAATTGGGAACATTGGCGTTTCATGTGAAGTATTATTACAGAGTTTTCTAATTATAATTCAACTGGACCAGCATGGTTTCCGTTTATATATTAGCATAGTAAATGTACAGAAATATTACATATAAGCTTACAGAGAGTCAGACAACAATACAACCTTCAAAATACAAAATACTAATACAAATACATAATAGGATAACATAATTGTATAAAAATGAGAAAACATCCTTGTGCAATTTTACTCAAGGAGAAAAGGGTTTATTTTATTGAAAATGTAGCAATACCAAATTTTAAATATATGTAGTTTACACATTTGAAAATGAAAAAAAATACACACACACAGAATGTCATTTGTAGGAACCAAGGGACATCTACCAGTCCTTCCTTCTCGTACTGTACCTATTACTTTGAACCCCTTTATTTTCAGCTCTTTCCGCAATGTGTATGAGGTAAAGAAATTATCAAAGAAAACTTCAACTTGCAGAGGATTAGTGACAAAATTCAATAAGGCTGTCACCACTCTAGTCCCAAGTGGTGAGTTAGATTCATCTTCTTCCTTTCCTTGATAGATTTTCATAACATAAGGATATCCATCACTTGAACTGAGAGTCCAGATTTTGAAACCGGAACGAATCGGTTTTCCCTTTATGAACATCTTGCAAGAATGATGCCCATAATAGGGAACCATTGATTCGTCGATGTTGAGTTGTTTATGAAAAATTCCATATTGCTGAAGATTGTTGTTTAGCTCATCATATAATGGTGAAATTTTTCCAAGTTTATCACCTTGTTTCAATTGAGTATTGTCCATAACGTGGAAATATTTCTTTATATCCCGAAACTTCTGCCTGGGCATCGCAGTTGGGACAATTGGTACAGTCACGTCTTCTGCTGTTAACCAGTACATATCTTCCCTTGGAACATTGTGATAACCACTGATTAGAAGCAAACCAAAGAACTGAGCTATGTCATGTTTGGTGAATGACACAATTTTGCCCTTTTGAGCTGCATATAGGCAAGTCATTGAAGAGAGATGCTCGAGCTATGTCTCTGGTAAAATTTTATGAAACAACTCAATAGGTTCCAGTGACAGTAAGTCTGGGTGTTTGTCGGATAAGCACTGAAATGAATCATCGCAATGGAGCGAATTGTTTTCTATAACCGTAGACTTCTTCCACGAAGGATGTCCTACCTGTTTACTTGATGCCCCTTTAGCCTTTCTTGATGTGGTTGGCTGAAGAGACTCCGGAGTAGATTGTTCCACGTTAGTTGTGACAACCAATTCACCACACACATCTGAAGGAACCACTTCTTCCAAAACGTTGTCATCAATTTTTTCCTCATCGGTAAGATCTGCAGTTTCTTCTGGAGGCAACTGACAAATATCCACTACATCTCCAATGTCTTCAGTATCGTCATCTAAAATTTCATTCAAATACTGAAAAGCTGCTTCCAATGTTAGGAAATGATTCGATGCCATGTTGTTCGTACAAATGTTGTTGAAAGACTGAATTTTTTAACAACGAGACGGCATGAATCAACAGAAGCAGCTAACAGAACGTGGCACAAAACACGCCGGGATATTTGTTATACAAACAATGTAAAAACAATTATTTCAAATGTACTTGTAGCCAACAATAAGCATGATTTTATTTCCATTGTTGACCAAGTTACAAAACAATCTTGCCTCAAAACTGTGAGAGAGGAAAATTTCTCTTCAGTTTTTTGTGCGAGTTATTTGTTGTCTGTAACCATTGTTCATGCGAAACGCCAATGTTCCCATTTGGGAACATGATAATATACTTACGTCCAGACTAATAGAAATCAATGAAAAACCCATTCTAATGCATTTCATGTAATACTAGCATTATGTTCTGCCCGATATTGTACAGAGAAGAAAAAAGTAATTTATTAGGGTGTAAATAAAAAATATATAATATTATGAATGCAATTTTAACCATTTTTGTGTAATTTCATAGTATACTATCCAGACGATAATAATGAAAATATTAATTAAATGTTGTTAATAGTAAATATACACCCTAAATTAATAGATGAAACAAGAAAACTTTGAAAAAAAAATTTTCAGTATAGTTTTAAATTGAAAATTAGTTGATGTTCCCAATTGGGAACATTGGCAGGTAAAGGGTTAAGGGCGTGATCACATTGGTGAGGTATGGCGAATATTGCAAGTGTAGTTATCCACGTCATTTTCAACTCGATCTACAGCACTCATTCCTGTAGCAATGGACATTTCTACTCTTACCAAAAATATGATTTCAACTGTATCACTGCAAGTCATTCATTTTATATTAACGTTGTGCAAAATAATTTGTGTTAATTCGAAATAGTTTGCGAGAAATTGGCCTTAGAAGTTGTGCCAAATTGATGCTGTACGTCACGAAACCTGAACCGTCTCTGATTGGATATTCCAGTTATGACGTTCTCGTTCGGCAATGAACTCGGTCGTCTGCTTAGCGCTCTAGAAATCCATGCACGAAGGCGTTCGTTGCTCCTCGTGTTCGTAATGCTGATTATTGCAAAGGATTTTTTTGTGATTTTCAAAATGAAATTAACGTTTCGATTATGACATGCGAGGGATGTAGAGTCCAGCGCAGATAATTCTGCCGTGCAATGCGCGACAGAACTAAAGAAGCAGTGTTGCTAATGGAGCAGATAGAAAAATCGCTGCGGTGCGCCGATGCACAGCTGTTACGTACAACAATAAAATTAGAGAATTCAGGTCTATCTAACGTTGAGTTTTAAACGTCATGCATTATACCAGGACTAGGATTAATATGTACTAACAAGTGACTATGTATGTAGCTACATACATATGGACTAAAAATTCGCAAAATATGAACTAACACATAAGTAAAATTACCAAAAATGCTGCAAAGAAGACTTCTTCATACGATTTCTTATTTGAGTGATTTCAAACAAAATAAAAAAATATATATATTATTTTTCATTGCATTAATGCACTGGTGGCGTTCTAACTTTTCACTCCCAAAACCCGTATACACTGGTATGGAACTGCAACGGCAGATAATAACATGCCAACGTGTTAAACCGCTACAATTGCACCATAACACTCCTCCTGAAGCAGTATTATTATTTCCTCTCTGAGATCGGCGACAGTCGGTTGCCTTTGTTGTACATTTACAAAGGATGCCGGCTTCCACAACAATAACAAGTACATATACTGCCACTAGACGATAAGCTGCGCGGCTTTTTCTTTTGTTATGAACCAGGGCCGGCGCTAGTCATTTTGCCTCCCTGGGAGGTGGCGGCAGATGCCGCTCTATTTCGACCCCCCCCCCGGTCATTACGCAGCAACGGAAAATTGAAAATCAATATATTCCTAACTAAAACATCAAAATATAAAATAAATAATGAGACTTCTTATGCTATTTCAATACTATTCAGCGCAAAAGAATATCTCGCTCGATCACAGTTTTCAATAGGCTTATTTTTTTCTTCTCTTCAAATTTTGCCGCTCTGGGCGATGGGACGGTTCGCCCTCCCCTTCCGCCGGCCCTGCTATGAACTTGGTCACCCATCAAAGCATGGCAATTTTAACACAGAAAACAATATGTATCGCATTAAGCAGCAAAAATGACAGCCTCCTCTATGCAATTTCTACAAGAACACGTGCCGGAGCCAGAGTTGAAATGATGTTGGAGCCACATAATTTATTTATTTTGAATAATTCCAAAATTATGAAATATGAACAATTTGTTGCTGCTGTTCGCTGCTCTCTTGCCAAAATGCTTTATTGGGATGCTAACACCATGACTGGCTTCCTCCTTCATGAACTCGTGCACGTTGCTTAGAATTTCCCGAGCTTGGCTATGCAAGGTTTTTGATTTCAACTTCGACAGAACTGGAGGCATTATGGAATTTAACGTTCATTAGCAAACACACACTTTTACATAAACACACGCAATACACGCACACAACGTCAAACCGGTCAAATACTTAGTATAAAATAAAAATATGGTGCTTCCAATCCAACAAAACTCACCGCCACTTTACCTGCTTTCCCCTTCCGTGACAGAAATAGTGCTTCATTATTACAGTTGGCAACACTAGTTACTAGCTAGCCAATGAACATGCACTGCATAAAAGAAGCAACGACTACGCCGTGCTATATTGCCACATTGCCGTCCCTGCTGACCGGTGGGAACCGCGAGCTGGAGCGCTGTTCAATTGTTTTCAATGAAGTTTGCGCGAGTGTGTCCAGGAATGGAATGACAATATGGCAACAATAGCGAAGGTTTTCGAGCAGGGTAGAACACGTGATGCTAAGAGAGAGGGAGACGAAACGAAAATACGTTTCTACGCAACGGCAAATTTACGTGTGTGGCACTCTACGAAAGCCAATTTCGGCAATCTAACATGTGCAGATGCATTCACGGCAGCTCCATATTTTGCACAACTGATATTGGATGGAGCAGAGATAAGAGGAGCGGAAGCAGCGAGTTAAATTTTGCAAGGGAAATTTGACATGGGGTTTACTTTCATCGACAGCTTACTCAAGACTATTTAATATTATTCTGTCGAAAGTTTCTTCTCAGTAGCAATAACTCCTAATTTTGAGTGATTATTAGTAGCGCTGGTATTACTGCAGTGGCAATAAGTTTACCTGTTTTGCACGACATTATAAACTGACGTTTTTTCCTTTTTTCTTGTGAAGCTCAAAATAAATGTATGTAATGCAAAAGTGCGTCGGGAAGGGCACGGGTTCGAACTGGTCCGTTGACCAGCTCCTAGAAGTATTTTCTAATATTTTCTTTCTCCATGCATGTCATTTCAGGTTGGTGTTCTAACTTTCAGTCCACCTAAGGGCATGATCACATTGGTGAGGTATGGCGAATATTGCTAGTGTAGTTATCCACGTCATTTTCAACTCGATCTACAGCACTCATTCCTGTAGCAATGGACATTTCTATTCTTACCTAAAATATGATTTCAACTGTATCACTGCAAGTCATTCATTTTATATTAACGTTGTGCAAAATAATTTGTGTTAATTCGAAATAGTTTGCGAGAAATTGGCCTTAGAAGTTGTGCCAAATTGATGCTGTACGTCACGAAACCTGAACCGTCTCTGATTGGATATTCCAGTTATGACGTTCTCGTTCGGCAATGAACTAAGTCGTCTGCTTAGCGCTCTAGAAATCCATGCACGAAGGCGTTCGTTGCTCCTCGTTTTCGTAACGCTGATTATTGCAAAGGATTTTCTGTGATTTCCAAAATAAAATTAACGTTTCGATTATGACATGCGAGGGATGTACGAAAGCCAATTTCGGCAATCTAACATGTGCAGATGCATTCACGGCAGCTCCATATTTTGCACAACTGATATTGGATGGAGCAGAGATAAGAGGAGCGGAAGCAGTGAGTTACGTTTTGCAAGGGAAATTTGACATGGGGTTTACTTTCATCGACAGCTTACTCAAGACTATTTAATATTATTCTGTCGAAATTTTTTTCTCAGTAGCAATAACTCCTAATTTTGAGTGATTATTAGTAGCGCTGGTATTACTGCTGTGGCAATAAGTTTACCTGTTTTGCACGACATTATAAACTGACGTTTTTTCCTTTTTTCTTGTGAAGCTCAAAATAAATGTATGTAATGCAAATGTGCGTCGGGAAGGGCACGGGTTCGAACTGGTCCGTTGACCAGCTCCTAGAAGTATTTTCTTATATTTTCAAGGTAATAGTATGTTAGCCTCCGTGGCGCAATCGGTTAGCGCGTTCGGCTGTTAACCGAAAGGTTGGTGGTTCGATCCCACCCGGGGGCGTTGTTTTTAACCAAGAAGAGGTCGTCGAATAAATAGCAATTGACCAATTTGTGTTGAACTCCTTTAAGTTGATGGATACATGAAGCAGCAATTGAGGCGAAAACCACTAAATACCGCAAGTATCTGCGAAAAACAGACGGGATAATGCTCATATTGATCAACTAAACCGCGAGTGGAAGCTTCAATTGAGTATATCTTGTGATCATGATGACCAAAGTTTGGAATATATCTTCACATTTGGTAATCGGCGAGAGGTTAAGGTTTATGAGAAATTATAATTGGGAAAAAATAATTGACCAATTTCGAATCATCAAGTGAGTGTTGCTTGGGATTTCTGGTGTCTCGTATTGTGAACACTGAAATAAATTGAAAATGAATACGAGCGCAAAAGTTCTAGCAGGGCATGGTTTCGATCCACCGACCTCTGGGTTATGGGCCCAGCACGCTTCCACTGCGCCACTCTGCTTCTTCCATAACAATCACACATCATCAGTTTGTAAATCTGAATACAGAATCAAACTCGTACTTTTGTCGTTGTCGTGGAGTTAGTGCGATATTTACACTATTTCTTCCGTGATTAATTTCATCAAGATTTGGATTTCGAATTTAAGCTTATAGCAGAATGTAAATCTACCCCACTATCGGATTGCAAGCATCCAAATTTAAATGTGAACCCCCTCGATGAAATTTATGATAACGAAGAAAGCCATGTCTTTCAGCAGTGACGTTCTTTCGATTGCCACATCCCATGCATGTTGGCTAATTTCGGGGTTGTCTTTCTCCATGCATGTCATTTCAGGTTGGTGTTCTAACTTTCAGTCCACCTAAGGGCATGATCACATTGGTGAGGTATGGCGAATATTGCAAGTGTAGTTATCCACGTCATTTTCAACTCGATCTACAGCACTCATTCCTGTAGCAATGGACATTTCTATTCTTACCTAAAATATGATTTCAACTGTATCACTGCAAGTCATTCATTTTATATTAACGTTGTGCAAAATAATTTGTGTTAATTCGAAATAGTTTGCGAGAAATTGGCCTTAGAAGTTGTGCCAAATTGATGCTGTACGTCACGAAACCTGAACCGTCTCTGATTGGATATTCCAGTTATGACGTTCTCGTTCGGCAATGAACTCGGTCGTCTGCTTAGCGCTCTAGAAATCCATGCACGAAGGCGTTCGTTGCTCCTCGTGTTCGTAACGCTGATTATTGCAAAGGATTTTTTGTGATTTTCAAAATGAAATTAACGTTTCGATTATGACATGCGAGGGATGTACGAAAGCCAATTTCGGCAATCTAACATGTGCAGACGCATTCACGGCAGCTCCATATTTTGCACAACTGATATTGGATGGAGCAGAGATAAGAGGAGCGGAAGCAGCGAGTTAAATTTTGCAAGGGAAATTTGACATGGGGTGTACTTTCATCGACAGCTTACTCAAGACTATTTAATATTATTCTGTCGAAAGTTTTTTCTCAGTAGCAATAACTCCTAATTTTGAGTGATTATTAGTAGCGCTGGTATTACTGCTGTGGCAATAAGTTTACCTGTTTTGCACGACATTATAAACTGATGTTTTTTCCTTTTTTCTTGTGAAGCTCAAAATAAATGTATGTAATGCAAATGTGCGTCGGGAAGGGCACGGGTTCGAACTGGTCCGTTGACCAGCTCCTAGAAGTATTTTCTAATATTTTCTTTCTCCATGCATGTCATTTCAGTTTGGTGTTCTAACTTTCAGTCCACCTAAGGGCATGATCACATTGGTGAGGTATGGCGAATATTGCAAGTGTAGTTATCCACGTCATTTTCAACTCGATCTACAGCACTCATTCCTGTAGCAATGGACATTTCTACTCTTACCTAAAATATGATTTCAACTGTATCACTACAAGTCATTCATTTTATATTAACGTTGTGCAAAATAATTTGTGTTAATTCGAAATAGTTTGCGAGAAATTGGCCTTAGAAGTTGTGCCAAATTGATGCTGTACGTCACGAAACCTGAACCGTCTCTGATTGGATATTCCAGTTATGACGTTCTCGTTCGGCAATGAACTCGGTCGTCTGCTTAGCGCTTTAGAAATCCATGCACGAAGGCGTTCGTTGCTCCTCGTGTTCGTAACGCTGATTATTGCAAAGGATTTTTTGTGATTTTCAAAATGAAATTAACGTTTCGATTATGACATGCGAGGGATGTACGAAAGCCAATTTCGGCAATCTAACATGTGCAGATGCATTCACGGCAGCTCCATATTTTGCACAACTGATATTGGATGGAGCAGAGATAAGAGGAGCGGAAGCAGCGAGTTAAGTTTTGCAAGGGAAATTTGACATGGGGTTTACTTTCATCGACAGCTTACTCAAGACTATTTAATATTATTCTGTCGAAAGTTTTTTCTCAGTAGCAATAACTCCTAATTTTGAGTGATTATTAGTCGCGCTGGTATTACTGCAGTGGCAATAAGTTTACCTGTTTTGCACGACATTATAAACCGACGTTTTTTCCTTTTTTCTTGTGAAGCTCAAAATAAATGTATGTAATGCAAATGTGCGTCGGGAAGGGCACGGGTTCGAACTGGTCCGTTGACCAGCTCCTAGAAGCATTTTCCAATATTGTCAAGGTAATAGTATGTTAGCCTCCGTGGCGCAATCGGTTAGCCCGTTCGGCTGTTAACCGAAAGGTTGGTGGTTCGATTCCACCCGGGGGCGTTGTTTTTAACCAAGAAGAGGTCGTCGAATAAATAGCAATTGACCAATTTGTGTTGAACTCCTTTAAGTTGATGGATACATGAAACAGCAATTGAGGCGAAAACCAGTAAATACCGCAAGTATCTGCGAAAAACAGACGGGATAATGCTCATATTGATCAACTAAACCGCGAGTGGAAGCTTCAATTTAGTATATCTTGTGATCATGATGACCAAAGTTTGGAATATATCTTCACGTTTGGTAATCGGCGAGAGGTTAAGGTTTATGAGAAATTATAATTGGGAAAAAATAATTGACCAATTTCGAATCATCACGTGAGCGTTGCTTGGGATTTTTGGTGTCTCGTATTGTGAACACTGAAATAAATTGAAAATGAATACGAGCGCAAAAGTTCTAGCAGAGCATGGTTTCGATCCACGGACCTCTGGGTTATGGGCCCAGCACGCTTCCACTGCGCCACTCTGCTTCTTCCATAACAATCACACATCATCAGTTTGTAAATCTGAATACAGAATCAAACTCGTACTTTTGTCGTTGTCGTGGAGTTAGTGCGATATTTACACTATTTCTTCCGTGATTAATTTCATCAAGATTTGGGTTTCGAATTTAAGCTTATAGCAAAATGTAAATCTACCCCACTATCGGATTGCAAGCATCCAAATTTAAATGTGAACCCCCTCGATGAAATTTATGATAACGAAGAAAGCCATGTCTTTCAGCACTGACGTTCTTTCGATTGCCACATCCCATGCATGTTGGCTAATTTCGGGGTTGTCTTTCTCCATGCATGTCATTTCAGGTTGGTGTTCTAACTTTCAGTCCACTTAAGGGCATGATCACATTGGTGAGGTATGGCGAATATTGCAAGTGTAGTTATCCACGTCATTTTCAACTCGATCTACAGCACTCATTCCTGTAGCAATGGACATTTCTACTCTTACCTAAAATATGATTTCAACTGTATCACTGCAAGTCATTCATTTTATATTAACGTTGTGCAAAATAATTTGTGTTAATTCGAAATAGTTTGCGAGAAATTGGCCTTAGAAGTTGTGCCAAATTGATGCTGTACGTCACGAAACCTGAACCGTCTCTGATTGGATATTCCAGTTATGACGTTCTCGTTCGGCAATGAACTCGGTCGTCTGCTTAGCGCTCTAGAAATCCATGCACGAAGGCGCTCGTTGCTCCTCGTGTTCGTAATGCTGATTATTGCAAAGGATTTTTTTGTGATTTTCAAAATGAAATTAACGTTTCGATTATGACATGCGAGGGATGTACGAAAGCCAATTTCGGCAATCTAACATGTGCAGATGCATTCACGGCAGCTCCATATTTTGCACAACTGATATTGGATGGAGCAGAGATAAGAGGAGCGGAAGCAGCGAGTTAAATTTTGCAAGGGAAATTTGACATGGGGTTTACTTTCATCGACAGCTTACTCAAGACTATTTAATATTATTCTGTCGAAAGTTTCTTCTCAGTAGCAATAACTCCTAATTTTGAGTGATTATTAGTAGCGCTGGTATTACTGCAGTGGCAATAAGTTTACCTGTTTTGCACGACATTATAAACTGACGTTTTTTCCTTTTTTCTTGTGAAGCTCAAAATAAATGTATGTAATGCAAAAGTGCGTCGGGAAGGGCACGGGTTCGAACTGGTCCGTTGACCAGCTCCTAGAAGTATTTTCTAATATTTTCTTTCTCCATGCATGTCATTTCAGGTTGGTGTTCTAACTTTCAGTCCACCTAAGGGCATGATCACATTGGTGAGGTATGGCGAATATTGCTAGTGTAGTTATCCACGTCATTTTCAACTCGATCTACAGCACTCATTCCTGTAGCAATGGACATTTCTATTCTTACCTAAAATATGATTTCAACTGTATCACTGCAAGTCATTCATTTTATATTAACGTTGTGCAAAATAATTTGTGTTAATTCGAAATAGTTTGCGAGAAATTGGCCTTAGAAGTTGTGCCAAATTGATGCTGTACGTCACGAAACCTGAACCGTCTCTGATTGGATATTCCAGTTATGACGTTCTCGTTCGGCAATGAACTAAGTCGTCTGCTTAGCGCTCTAGAAATCCATGCACGAAGGCGTTCGTTGCTCCTCGTTTTCGTAACGCTGATTATTGCAAAGGATTTTCTGTGATTTCCAAAATAAAATTAACGTTTCGATTATGACATGCGAGGGATGTACGAAAGCCAATTTCGGCAATCTAACATGTGCAGATGCATTCACGGCAGCTCCATATTTTGCACAACTGATATTGGATGGAGCAGAGATAAGAGGAGCGGAAGCAGTGAGTTACGTTTTGCAAGGGAAATTTGACATGGGGTTTACTTTCATCGACAGCTTACTCAAGACTATTTAATATTATTCTGTCGAAATTTTTTTCTCAGTAGCAATAACTCCTAATTTTGAGTGATTATTAGTAGCGCTGGTATTACTGCTGTGGCAATAAGTTTACCTGTTTTGCACGACATTATAAACTGACGTTTTTTCCTTTTTTCTTGTGAAGCTCAAAATAAATGTATGTAATGCAAATGTGCGTCGGGAAGGGCACGGGTTCGAACTGGTCCGTTGACCAGCTCCTAGAAGTATTTTCTTATATTTTCAAGGTAATAGTATGTTAGCCTCCGTGGCGCAATCGGTTAGCGCGTTCGGCTGTTAACCGAAAGGTTGGTGGTTCGATCCCACCCGGGGGCGTTGTTTTTAACCAAGAAGAGGTCGTCGAATAAATAGCTATTGACCAATTTGTGTTGAACTCCTTTAAGTTGATGGATACATGAAGCAGCAATTGAGGCGAAAACCACTAAATACCGCAAGTATCTGCGAAAAACAGACGGGATAATGCTCATATTGATCAACTAAACCGCGAGTGGAAGCTTCAATTGAGTATATCTTGTGATCATGATGACCAAAGTTTGGAATATATCTTCACATTTGGTAATCGGCGAGAGGTTAAGGTTTATGAGAAATTATAATTGGGAAAAAATAATTGACCAATTTCGAATCATCAAGTGAGTGTTGCTTGGGATTTCTGGTGTCTCGTATTGTGAACACTGAAATAAATTGAAAATGAATACGAGCGCAAAAGTTCTAGCAGGGCATGGTTTCGATCCACCGACCTCTGGGTTATGGGCCCAGCACGCTTCCACTGCGCCACTCTGCTTCTTCCATAACAATCACACATCATCAGTTTGTAAATCTGAATACAGAATCAAACTCGTACTTTTGTCGTTGTCGTGGAGTTAGTGCGATATTTACACTATTTCTTCCGTGATTAATTTCATCAAGATTTGGATTTCGAATTTAAGCTTATAGCAGAATGTAAATCTACCCCACTATCGGATTGCAAGCATCCAAATTTAAATGTGAACCCCCTCGATGAAATTTATGATAACGAAGAAAGCCATGTCTTTCAGCAGTGACGTTCTTTCGATTGCCACATCCCATGCATGTTGGCTAATTTCGGGGTTGTCTTTCTCCATGCATGTCATTTCAGGTTGGTGTTCTAACTTTCAGTCCACCTAAGGGCATGATCACATTGGTGAGGTATGGCGAATATTGCAAGTGTAGTTATCCACGTCATTTTCAACTCGATCTACAGCACTCATTCCTGTAGCAATGGACATTTCTATTCTTACCTAAAATATGATTTCAACTGTATCACTGCAAGTCATTCATTTTATATTAACGTTGTGCAAAATAATTTGTGTTAATTCGAAATAGTTTGCGAGAAATTGGCCTTAGAAGTTGTGCCAAATTGATGCTGTACGTCACGAAACCTGAACCGTCTCTGATTGGATATTCCAGTTATGACGTTCTCGTTCGGCAATGAACTCGGTCGTCTGCTTAGCGCTCTAGAAATCCATGCACGAAGGCGTTCGTTGCTCCTCGTGTTCGTAACGCTGATTATTGCAAAGGATTTTTTGTGATTTTCAAAATGAAATTAACGTTTCGATTATGACATGCGAGGGATGTACGAAAGCCAATTTCGGCAATCTAACATGTGCAGACGCATTCACGGCAGCTCCATATTTTGCACAACTGATATTGGATGGAGCAGAGATAAGAGGAGCGGAAGCAGCGAGTTAAATTTTGCAAGGGAAATTTGACATGGGGTGTACTTTCATCGACAGCTTACTCAAGACTATTTAATATTATTCTGTCGAAAGTTTTTTCTCAGTAGCAATAACTCCTAATTTTGAGTGATTATTAGTAGCGCTGGTATTACTGCTGTGGCAATAAGTTTACCTGTTTTGCACGACATTATAAACTGATGTTTTTTCCTTTTTTCTTGTGAAGCTCAAAATAAATGTATGTAATGCAAATGTGCGTCGGGAAGGGCACGGGTTCGAACTGGTCCGTTGACCAGCTCCTAGAAGTATTTTCTAATATTTTCTTTCTCCATGCATGTCATTTCAGTTTGGTGTTCTAACTTTCAGTCCACCTAAGGGCATGATCACATTGGTGAGGTATGGCGAATATTGCAAGTGTAGTTATCCACGTCATTTTCAACTCGATCTACAGCACTCATTCCTGTAGCAATGGACATTTCTACTCTTACCTAAAATATGATTTCAACTGTATCACTACAAGTCATTCATTTTATATTAACGTTGTGCAAAATAATTTGTGTTAATTCGAAATAGTTTGCGAGAAATTGGCCTTAGAAGTTGTGCCAAATTGATGCTGTACGTCACGAAACCTGAACCGTCTCTGATTGGATATTCCAGTTATGACGTTCTCGTTCGGCAATGAACTCGGTCGTCTGCTTAGCGCTTTAGAAATCCATGCACGAAGGCGTTCGTTGCTCCTCGTGTTCGTAACGCTGATTATTGCAAAGGATTTTTTGTGATTTTCAAAATGAAATTAACGTTTCGATTATGACATGCGAGGGATGTACGAAAGCCAATTTCGGCAATCTAACATGTGCAGATGCATTCACGGCAGCTCCATATTTTGCACAACTGATATTGGATGGAGCAGAGATAAGAGGAGCGGAAGCAGCGAGTTAAGTTTTGCAAGGGAAATTTGACATGGGGTTTACTTTCATCGACAGCTTACTCAAGACTATTTAATATTATTCTGTCGAAAGTTTTTTCTCAGTAGCAATAACTCCTAATTTTGAGTGATTATTAGTCGCGCTGGTATTACTGCAGTGGCAATAAGTTTACCTGTTTTGCACGACATTATAAACCGACGTTTTTTCCTTTTTTCTTGTGAAGCTCAAAATAAATGTATGTAATGCAAATGTGCGTCGGGAAGGGCACGGGTTCGAACTGGTCCGTTGACCAGCTCCTAGAAGCATTTTCCAATATTGTCAAGGTAATAGTATGTTAGCCTCCGTGGCGCAATCGGTTAGCCCGTTCGGCTGTTAACCGAAAGGTTGGTGGTTCGATTCCACCCGGGGGCGTTGTTTTTAACCAAGAAGAGGTCGTCGAATAAATAGCAATTGACCAATTTGTGTTGAACTCCTTTAAGTTGATGGATACATGAAACAGCAATTGAGGCGAAAACCAGTAAATACCGCAAGTATCTGCGAAAAACAGACGGGATAATGCTCATATTGATCAACTAAACCGCGAGTGGAAGCTTCAATTTAGTATATCTTGTGATCATGATGACCAAAGTTTGGAATATATCTTCACGTTTGGTAATCGGCGAGAGGTTAAGGTTTATGAGAAATTATAATTGGGAAAAAATAATTGACCAATTTCGAATCATCACGTGAGCGTTGCTTGGGATTTTTGGTGTCTCGTATTGTGAACACTGAAATAAATTGAAAATGAATACGAGCGCAAAAGTTCTAGCAGAGCATGGTTTCGATCCACGGACCTCTGGGTTATGGGCCCAGCACGCTTCCACTGCGCCACTCTGCTTCTTCCATAACAATCACACATCATCAGTTTGTAAATCTGAATACAGAATCAAACTCGTACTTTTGTCGTTGTCGTGGAGTTAGTGCGATATTTACACTATTTCTTCCGTGATTAATTTCATCAAGATTTGGGTTTCGAATTTAAGCTTATAGCAAAATGTAAATCTACCCCACTATCGGATTGCAAGCATCCAAATTTAAATGTGAACCCCCTCGATGAAATTTATGATAACGAAGAAAGCCATGTCTTTCAGCACTGACGTTCTTTCGATTGCCACATCCCATGCATGTTGGCTAATTTCGGGGTTGTCTTTCTCCATGCATGTCATTTCAGGTTGGTGTTCTAACTTTCAGTCCACTTAAGGGCATGATCACATTGGTGAGGTATGGCGAATATTGCAAGTGTAGTTATCCACGTCATTTTCAACTCGATCTACAGCACTCATTCCTGTAGCAATGGACATTTCTACTCTTACCTAAAATATGATTTCAACTGTATCACTGCAAGTCATTCATTTTATATTAACGTTGTGCAAAATAATTTGTGTTAATTCGAAATAGTTTGCGAGAAATTGGCCTTAGAAGTTGTGCCAAATTGATGCTGTACGTCACGAAACCTGAACCGTCTCTGATTGGATATTCCAGTTATGACGTTCTCGTTCGGCAATGAACTCGGTCGTCTGCTTAGCGCTCTAGAAATCCATGCACGAAGGCGCTCGTTGCTCCTCGTGTTCGTAATGCTGATTATTGCAAAGGATTTTTTTGTGATTTTCAAAATGAAATTAACGTTTCGATTATGACATGCGAGGGATGTACGAAAGCCAATTTCGGCAATCTAACATGTGCAGATGCATTCACGGCAGCTCCATATTTTGCACAACTGATATTGGATGGAGCAGAGATAAGAGGAGCGGAAGCAGCGAGTTAAATTTTGCAAGGGAAATTTGACATGGGGTTTACTTTCATCGACAGCTTACTCAAGACTATTTAATATTATTCTGTCGAAAGTTTCTTCTCAGTAGCAATAACTCCTAATTTTGAGTGATTATTAGTAGCGCTGGTATTACTGCAGTGGCAATAAGTTTACCTGTTTTGCACGACATTATAAACTGACGTTTTTTCCTTTTTTCTTGTGAAGCTCAAAATAAATGTATGTAATGCAAAAGTGCGTCGGGAAGGGCACGGGTTCGAACTGGTCCGTTGACCAGCTCCTAGAAGTATTTTCTAATATTTTCTTTCTCCATGCATGTCATTTCAGGTTGGTGTTCTAACTTTCAGTCCACCTAAGGGCATGATCACATTGGTGAGGTATGGCGAATATTGCTAGTGTAGTTATCCACGTCATTTTCAACTCGATCTACAGCACTCATTCCTGTAGCAATGGACATTTCTATTCTTACCTAAAATATGATTTCAACTGTATCACTGCAAGTCATTCATTTTATATTAACGTTGTGCAAAATAATTTGTGTTAATTCGAAATAGTTTGCGAGAAATTGGCCTTAGAAGTTGTGCCAAATTGATGCTGTACGTCACGAAACCTGAACCGTCTCTGATTGGATATTCCAGTTATGACGTTCTCGTTCGGCAATGAACTAAGTCGTCTGCTTAGCGCTCTAGAAATCCATGCACGAAGGCGTTCGTTGCTCCTCGTTTTCGTAACGCTGATTATTGCAAAGGATTTTCTGTGATTTCCAAAATAAAATTAACGTTTCGATTACGACATGCGAGGGATGTACGAAAGCCAATTTCGGCAATCTAACATGTGCAGATGCATTCACGGCAGCTCCATATTTTGCACAACTGATATTGGATGGAGCAGAGATAAGAGGAGCGGAAGCAGTGAGTTACGTTTTGCAAGGGAAATTTGACATGGGGTTTACTTTCATCGACAGCTTACTCAAGACTATTTAATATTATTCTGTCGAAAGTTTTTTCTCAGTAGCAATAACTCCTAATTTTGAGTGATTATTAGTAGCGCTGGTATTACTGCTGTGGCAATAAGTTTACCTGTTTTGCACGACATTATAAACTGACGTTTTTTCCTTTTTTCTTGTGAAGCTCAAAATAAATGTATGTAATGCAAATGTGCGTCGGGAAGGGCACGGGTTCGAACTGGTCCGTTGACCAGCTCCTAGAAGTATTTTCTTATATTTTCAAGGTAATAGTATGTTAGCCTCCGTGGCGCAATCGGTTAGCGCGTTCGGCTGTTAACCGAAAGGTTGGTGGTTCGATCCCACCCGGGGGCGTTGTTTTTAACCAAGAAGAGGTCGTCGAATAAATAGCAATTGACCAATTTGTGTTGAACTCCTTTAAGTTGATGGATACATGAAGCAGCAATTGAGGCGAAAACCAGTAAATACCGCAAGTATCTGCGAAAAACAGACGGGATAATGCTCATATTGATCAACTAAACCGCGAGTGGAAGCTTCAATTGAGTATATCTTGTGATCATGATGACCAAAGTTTGGAATATATCTTCACATTTGGTAATCGGCGAGAGGTTAAGGTTTATGAGAAATTATAATTGGGAAAAAATAATTGACCAATTTCGAATCATCAAGTGAGTGTTGCTTGGGATTTCTGGTGTCTCGTATTGTGAACACTGAAATAAATTGAAAATGAATACGAGCGCAAAAGTTCTAGCAGGGCATGGTTTCGATCCACCGACCTCTGGGTTATGGGCCCAGCACGCTTCCACTGCGCCACTCTGCTTCTTCCATAACAATCACACATCATCAGTTTGTAAATCTGAATACAGAATCAAACTCGTACTTTTGTCGTTGTCGTGGAGTTAGTGCGATATTTACACTATTTCTTCCGTGATTAATTTCATCAAGATTTGGATTTCGAATTTAAGCTTATAGCAGAATGTAAATCTACCCCACTATCGGATTGCAAGCATCCAAATTTAAATGTGAACCCCCTCGATGAAATTTATGATAACGAAGAAAGCCATGTCTTTCAGCAGTGACGTTCTTTCGATTGCCACATCCCATGCATGTTGGCTAATTTCGGGGTTGTCTTTCTCCATGCATGTCATTTCAGGTTGGTGTTCTAACTTTCAGTCCACCTAAGGGCATGATCACATTGGTGAGGTATGGCGAATATTGCAAGTGTAGTTATCCACGTCATTTTCAACTCGATCTACAGCACTCATTCCTGTAGCAATGGACATTTCTATTCTTACCTAAAATATGATTTCAACTGTATCACTGCAAGTCATTCATTTTATATTAACGTTGTGCAAAATAATTTGTGTTAATTCGAAATAGTTTGCGAGAAATTGGCCTTAGAAGTTGTGCCAAATTGATGCTGTACGTCACGAAACCTGAACCGTCTCTGATTGGATATTCCAGTTATGACGTTCTCGTTCGGCAATGAACTCGGTCGTCTGCTTAGCGCTCTAGAAATCCATGCACGAAGGCGTTCGTTGCTCCTCGTGTTCGTAACGCTGATTATTGCAAAGGATTTTCTGTGATTTTCAAAATGAAATTAACGTTTCGATTATGACATGCGAGGGATGTACGAAAGCCAATTTCGGCAATCTAACATGTGCAGACGCATTCACGGCAGCTCCATATTTTGCACAACTGATATTGGATGGAGCAGAGATAAGAGGAGCGGAAGCAGCGAGTTAAATTTTGCAAGGGAAATTTGACATGGGGTGTACTTTCATCGACAGCTTACTCAAGACTATTTAATATTATTCTGTCGAAAGTTTTTTCTCAGTAGCAATAACTCCTAATTTTGAGTGATTATTAGTAGCGCTGGTATTACTGCTGTGGCAATAAGTTTACCTGTTTTGCACGACATTATAAACTGACGTTTTTTCCTTTTTTCTTGTGAAGCTCAAAATAAATGTATGTAATGCAAATGTGCGTCGGGAAGGGCACGGGTTCGAACTGGTCCGTTGACCAGCTCCTAGAAGTATTTTCTAATATTTTCTTTCTCCATGCATGTCATTTCAGTTTGGTGTTCTAACTTTCAGTCCACCTAAGGGCATGATCACATTGGTGAGGTATGGCGAATATTGCAAGTGTAGTTATCCACGTCATTTTCAACTCGATCTACAGCACTCATTCCTGTAGCAATGGACATTTCTACTCTTACCTAAAATATGATTTCAACTGTATCACTGCAAGTCATTCATTTTATATTAACGTTGTGCAAAATAATTTGTGTTAATTCGAAATAGTTTGCGAGAAATTGGCCTTAGAAGTTGTGCCAAATTGATGCTGTACGTCACGAAACCTGAACCGTCTCTGATTGGATATTCCAGTTATGACGTTCTCGTTCGGCAATGAACTAAGTCGTCTGCTTAGCGCTCTAGAAATCCATGCACGAAGGCGTTCGTTGCTCCTCGTGTTCGTAATGCTGATTATTGCAAAGGATTTTCTGTGATTTCCAAAATAAAATTAACGTTTCGATTATGACATGCGAGGGATGTACGAAAGCCAATTTTGGCAATCTAACATGTGCAGATGCATTCACGGCAGCTTCATATTTTGCACAACTGATATTGGATGGAGCAGAGATAAGAGGTGCGGAAGCAGCGAGTTAAGTTTTGCAAGGGAAATTTGACATGGGGTTTACTTTCATCGACAGCTTACTCAAGACTATTTAATATTATTCTGTCGAAAGTTTTTTCTCAGTAGCAATAACTCCTAATTTTGAGTGATTATTAGTAGCGCTGGTATTACTGCTGTGGCAATAAGTTTACCTGTTTTGCACGACATTATAAACTGACGTTTTTTCCTTTTTTCTTGTGAAGCTCAAAATAAATGTATGTAATGCAAATGTGCGTCGGGAAGGGCACGGGTTCGAACTGGTCCGTTGACCAGCTCCTAGAAGCATTTTCCAATATTGTCAAGGTAATAGTATGTTAGCCTCCGTGGCGCAATCGGTTAGCCCGTTCGGCTGTTAACCGAAAGGTTGGTGGTTCGATTCCACCCGGGGGCGTTGTTTTTAACCAAGAAGAGGTCGTCGAATAAATAGCAATTGACCAATTTGTGTTGAACTCCTTTAAGTTGATGGATACATGAAACAGCAATTGAGGCGAAAACCAGTAAATACCGCAAGTATCTGCGAAAAACAGACGGGATAATGCTCATATTGATCAACTAAACCGCGAGTGGAAGCTTCAATTTAGTATATCTTGTGATCATGATGACCAAAGTTTGGAATATATCTTCACGTTTGGTAATCGGCGAGAGGTTAAGGTTTATGAGAAATTATAATTGGGAAAAAATAATTGACCAATTTCGAATCATCACGTGAGCGTTGCTTGGGATTTTTGGTGTCTCGTATTGTGAACACTGAAATAAATTGAAAATGAATACGAGCGCAAAAGTTCTAGCAGAGCATGGTTTCGATCCACCGACCTCTGGGTTATGGGCCCAGCACGCTTCCACTGCGCCACTCTGCTTCTTCCATAACAATCACACATCATCAGTTTGTAAATCTGAATACAGAATCAAACTCGTACTTTTGTCGTTGTCGTGGAGTTAGTGCGATATTTACACTATTTCTTCCGTGATTAATTTCATCAAGATTTGGATTTCGAATTTAAGCTTATAGCAGAATGTAAATCTACCCCACTATCGGATTGCAAGCATCCAAATTTAAATGTGAACCCCCTCGATGAAATTTATGATAACGAAGAAAGCCATGTCTTTCAGCAGTGACGTTCTTTCGATTGCCACATTCCATGCATGTTGGCTAATTTCGGGGTTGTCTTTCTCCATGCATGTCATTTCAGGTTGGTGTTCTAACTTTCAGTCCACCTAAGGGCATGATCACATTGGTGAGGTATGGCGAATATTGCAAGTGTAGTTATCCACGTCATTTTCAACTCGATCTACAGCACTCATTCCTGTAGCAATGGACATTTCTATTCTTACCTAAAATATGATTTCAACTGTATCACTGCAAGTCATTCATTTTATATTAACGTTGTGCAAAATAATTTGTGTTAATTCGAAATAGTTTGCGAGAAATTGGCCTTAGAAGTTGTGCCAAATTGATGCTGTACGTCACGAAACCTGAACCGTCTCTGATTGGATATTCCAGTTATGACGTTCTCGTTCGGCAATGAACTCGGTCGTCTGCTTAGCGCTCTAGAAATCCATGCACGAAGGCGTTCGTTGCTCCTCGTGTTCGTAACGCTGATTATTGCAAAGGATTTTTTGTGATTTTCAAAATGAAATTAACGTTTCGATTATGACATGCGAGGGATGTACGAAAGCCAATTTCGGCAATCTAACATGTGCAGACGCATTCACGGCAGCTCCATATTTTGCACAACTGATATTGGATGGAGCAGAGATAAGAGGAGCGGAAGCAGCGAGTTAAATTTTGCAAGGGAAATTTGACATGGGGTCTACTTTCATCGACAGCTTACTCAAGACTATTTAATATTATTCTGTCGAAAGTTTTTTCTCAGTAGCAATAACTCCTAATTTTGAGTGATTATTAGTAGCGCTGGTATTACTGCTGTGGCAATAAGTTTACCTGTTTTGCACGACATTATAAACTGATGTTTTTTCCTTTTTTCTTGTGAAGCTCAAAATAAATGTATGTAATGCAAATGTGCGTCGGGAAGGGCACGGGTTCGAACTGGTCCGTTGACCAGCTCCTAGAAGTATTTTCTAATATTTTCTTTCTCCATGCATGTCATTTCAGTTTGGTGTTCTAACTTTCAGTCCACCTAAGGGCATGATCACATTGGTGAGGTATGGCGAATATTGCAAGTGTAGTTATCCACGTCATTTTCAACTCGATCTACAGCACTCATTCCTGTAGCAATGGACATTTCTACTCTTACCTAAAATATGATTTCAACTGTATCACTACAAGTCATTCATTTTATATTAACGTTGTGCAAAATAATTTGTGTTAATTCGAAATAGTTTGCGAGAAATTGGCCTTAGAAGTTGTGCCAAATTGATGCTGTACGTCACGAAACCTGAACCGTCTCTGATTGGATATTCCAGTTATGACGTTCTCGTTCGGCAATGAACTCGGTCGTCTGCTTAGCGCTTTAGAAATCCATGCACGAAGGCGTTCGTTGCTCCTCGTGTTCGTAACGCTGATTATTGCAAAGGATTTTTTGTGATTTTCAAAATGAAATTAACGTTTCGATTATGACATGCGAGGGATGTACGAAAGCCAATTTCGGCAATCTAACATGTGCAGATGCATTCACGGCAGCTCCATATTTTGCACAACTGATATTGGATGGAGCAGAGATAAGAGGAGCGGAAGCAGCGAGTTAAGTTTTGCAAGGGAAATTTGACATGGGGTTTACTTTCATCGACAGCTTACTCAAGACTATTTAATATTATTCTGTCGAAAGTTTTTTCTCAGTAGCAATAACTCCTAATTTTGAGTGATTATTAGTCGCGCTGGTATTACTGCAGTGGCAATAAGTTTACCTGTTTTGCACGACATTATAAACCGACGTTTTTTCCTTTTTTCTTGTGAAGCTCAAAATAAATGTATGTAATGCAAATGTGCGTCGGGAAGGGCACGGGTTCGAACTGGTCCGTTGACCAGCTCCTAGAAGCATTTTCCAATATTGTCAAGGTAATAGTATGTTAGCCTCCGTGGCGCAATCGGTTAGCCCGTTCGGCTGTTAACCGAAAGGTTGGTGGTTCGATTCCACCCGGGGGCGTTGTTTTTAACCAAGAAGAGGTCGTCGAATAAATAGCAATTGACCAATTTGTGTTGAACTCCTTTAAGTTGATGGATACATGAAACAGCAATTGAGGCGAAAACCAGTAAATACCGCAAGTATCTGCGAAAAACAGACGGGATAATGCTCATATTGATCAACTAAACCGCGAGTGGAAGCTTCAATTTAGTATATCTTGTGATCATGATGACCAAAGTTTGGAATATATCTTCACGTTTGGTAATCGGCGAGAGGTTAAGGTTTATGAGAAATTATAATTGGGAAAAAATAATTGACCAATTTCGAATCATCACGTGAGCGTTGCTTGGGATTTTTGGTGTCTCGTATTGTGAACACTGAAATAAATTGAAAATGAATACGAGCGCAAAAGTTCTAGCAGAGCATGGTTTCGATCCACGGACCTCTGGGTTATGGGCCCAGCACGCTTCCACTGCGCCACTCTGCTTCTTCCATAACAATCACACATCATCAGTTTGTAAATCTGAATACAGAATCAAACTCGTACTTTTGTCGTTGTCGTGGAGTTAGTGCGATATTTACACTATTTCTTCCGTGATTAATTTCATCAAGATTTGGGTTTCGAATTTAAGCTTATAGCAAAATGTAAATCTACCCCACTATCGGATTGCAAGCATCCAAATTTAAATGTGAACCCCCTCGATGAAATTTATGATAACGAAGAAAGCCATGTCTTTCAGCACTGACGTTCTTTCGATTGCCACATCCCATGCATGTTGGCTAATTTCGGGGTTGTCTTTCTCCATGCATGTCATTTCAGGTTGGTGTTCTAACTTTCAGTCCACTTAAGGGCATGATCACATTGGTGAGGTATGGCGAATATTGCAAGTGTAGTTATCCACGTCATTTTCAACTCGATCTACAGCACTCATTCCTGTAGCAATGGACATTTCTACTCTTACCTAAAATATGATTTCAACTGTATCACTGCAAGTCATTCATTTTATATTAACGTTGTGCAAAATAATTTGTGTTAATTCGAAATAGTTTGCGAGAAATTGGCCTTAGAAGTTGTGCCAAATTGATGCTGTACGTCACGAAACCTGAACCGTCTCTGATTGGATATTCCAGTTATGACGTTCTCGTTCGGCAATGAACTCGGTCGTCTGCTTAGCGCTCTAGAAATCCATGCACGAAGGCGTTCGTTGCTCCTCGTGTTCGTAATGCTGATTATTGCAAAGGATTTTTTTGTGATTTTCAAAATGAAATTAACGTTTCGATTATGACATGCGAGGGATGTACGAAAGCCAATTTCGGCAATCTAACATGTGCAGATGCATTCACGGCAGCTCCATATTTTGCACAACTGATATTGGATGGAGCAGAGATAAGAGGAGCGGAAGCAGCGAGTAAAATTTTGCAAGGGAAATTTGACATGGGGTTTACTTTCATCGACAGCTTACTCAAGACTATTTAATATTATTCTGTCGAAAGTTTTTTCTCAGTAGCAATAACTCCTAATTTTGAGTGATTATTAGTAGCGCTGGTATTACTGCAGTGGCAATAAGTTTACCTGTTTTGCACGACATTATAAACTGACGTTTTTTCCTTTTTTCTTGTGAAGCTCAAAATAAATGTATGTAATGCAAAAGTGCGTCGGGAAGGGCACGGGTTCGAACTGGTCCGTTGACCAGCTCCTAGAAGTATTTTCTAATATTTTCTTTCTCCATGCATGTCATTTCAGGTTGGTGTTCTAACTTTCAGTCCACCTAAGGGCATGATCACATTGGTGAGGTATGGCGAATATTGCTAGTGTAGTTATCCACGTCATTTTCAACTCGATCTACAGCACTCATTCCTGTAGCAATGGACATTTCTATTCTTACCTAAAATATGATTTCAACTGTATCACTGCAAGTCATTCATTTTATATTAACGTTGTGCAAAATAATTTGTGTTAATTCGAAATAGTTTGCGAGAAATTGGCCTTAGAAGTTGTGCCAAATTGATGCTGTACGTCACGAAACCTGAACCGTCTCTGATTGGATATTCCAGTTATGACGTTCTCGTTCGGCAATGAACTAAGTCGTCTGCTTAGCGCTCTAGAAATCCATGCACGAAGGCGTTCGTTGCTCCTCGTTTTCGTAACGCTGATTATTGCAAAGGATTTTCTGTGATTTCCAAAATAAAATTAACGTTTCGATTATGACATGCGAGGGATGTACGAAAGCCAATTTCGGCAATCTAACATGTGCAGATGCATTCACGGCAGCTCCATATTTTGCACAACTGATATTGGATGGAGCAGAGATAAGAGGAGCGGAAGCAGTGAGTTACGTTTTGCAAGGGAAATTTGACATGGGGTTTACTTTCATCGACAGCTTACTCAAGACTATTTAATATTATTCTGTCGAAAGTTTTTTCTCAGTAGCAATAACTCCTAATTTTGAGTGATTATTAGTAGCGCTGGTATTACTGCTGTGGCAATAAGTTTACCTGTTTTGCACGACATTATAAACTGACGTTTTTTCCTTTTTTCTTGTGAAGCTCAAAATAAATGTATGTAATGCAAATGTGCGTCGGGAAGGGCACGGGTTCGAACTGGTCCGTTGACCAGCTCCTAGAAGTATTTTCTTATATTTTCAAGGTAATAGTATGTTAGCCTCCGTGGCGCAATCGGTTAGCGCGTTCGGCTGTTAACCGAAAGGTTGGTGGTTCGATCCCACCCGGGGGCGTTGTTTTTAACCAAGAAGAGGTCGTCGAATAAATAGCAATTGACCAATTTGTGTTGAACTCCTTTAAGTTGATGGATACATGAAGCAGCAATTGAGGCGAAAACCAGTAAATACCGCAAGTATCTGCAAAAAACAGACGGGATAATGCTCATATTGATCAACTAAACCGCGAGTGGAAGCTTCAATTGAGTATATCTTGTGATCATGATGACCAAAGTTTGGAATATATCTTCACATTTGGTAATCGGCGAGAGGTTAAGGTTTATGAGAAATTATAATTGGGAAAAAATAATTGACCAATTTCGAATCATCAAGTGAGTGTTGCTTGGGATTTCTGGTGTCTCGTATTGTGAACACTGAAATAAATTGAAAATGAATACGAGCGCAAAAGTTCTAGCAGGGCATGGTTTCGATCCACCGACCTCTGGGTTATGGGCCCAGCACGCTTCCACTGCGCCACTCTGCTTCTTCCATAACAATCACACATCATCAGTTTGTAAATCTGAATACAGAATCAAACTCGTACTTTTGTCGTTGTCGTGGAGTTAGTGCGATATTTACACTATTTCTTCCGTGATTAATTTCATCAAGATTTGGATTTCGAATTTAAGCTTATAGCAGAATGTAAATCTACCCCACTATCGGATTGCAAGCATCCAAATTTAAATGTGAACCCCCTCGATGAAATTTATGATAACGAAGAAAGCCATGTCTTTCAGCAGTGACGTTCTTTCGATTGCCACATCCCATGCATGTTGGCTAATTTCGGGGTTGTCTTTCTCCATGCATGTCATTTCAGGTTGGTGTTCTAACTTTCAGTCCACCTAAGGGCATGATCACATTGGTGAGGTATGGCGAATATTGCAAGTGTAGTTATCCACGTCATTTTCAACTCGATCTACAGCACTCATTCCTGTAGCAATGGACATTTCTATTCATACCTAAAATATGATTTCAACTGTATCACTGCAAGTCATTCATTTTATATTAACGTTGTGCAAAATAATTTGTGTTAATTCGAAATAGTTTGCGAGAAATTGGCCTTAGAAGTTGTGCCAAATTGATGCTGTACGTCACGAAACCTGAACCGTCTCTGATTGGATATTCCAGTTATGACGTTCTCGTTCGGCAATGAACTCGGTCGTCTGCTTAGCGCTCTAGAAATCCATGCACGAAGGCGTTCGTTGCTCCTCGTGTTCGTAACGCTGATTATTGCAAAGGATTTTCTGTGATTTTCAAAATGAAATTAACGTTTCGATTATGACATGCGAGGGATGTACGAAAGCCAATTTCGGCAATCTAACATGTGCAGACGCATTCACGGCAGCTCCATATTTTGCACAACTGATATTGGATGGAGCAGAGATAAGAGGAGCGGAAGCAGCGAGTTAAATTTTGCAAGGGAAATTTGACATGGGGTGTACTTTCATCGACAGCTTACTCAAGACTATTTAATATTATTCTGTCGAAAGTTTTTTCTCAGTAGCAATAACTCCTAATTTTGAGTGATTATTAGTAGCGCTGGTATTACTGCTGTGGCAATAAGTTTACCTGTTTTGCACGACATTATAAACTGACGTTTTTTCCTTTTTTCTTGTGAAGCTCAAAATAAATGTATGTAATGCAAATGTGCGTCGGGAAGGGCACGGGTTCGAACTGGTCCGTTGACCAGCTCCTAGAAGTATTTTCTAATATTTTCTTTCTCCATGCATGTCATTTCAGTTTGGTGTTCTAACTTTCAGTCCACCTAAGGGCATGATCACATTGGTGAGGTATGGCGAATATTGCAAGTGTAGTTATCCACGTCATTTTCAACTCGATCTACAGCACTCATTCCTGTAGCAATGGACATTTCTACTCTTACCTAAAATATGATTTCAACTGTATCACTGCAAGTCATTCATTTTATATTAACGTTGTGCAAAATAATTTGTGTTAATTCGAAATAGTTTGCGAGAAATTGGCCTTAGAAGTTGTGCCAAATTGATGCTGTACGTCACGAAACCTGAACCGTCTCTGATTGGATATTCCAGTTATGACGTTCTCGTTCGGCAATGAACTAAGTCGTCTGCTTAGCGCTCTAGAAATCCATGCACGAAGGCGTTCGTTGCTCCTCGTGTTCGTAATGCTGATTATTGCAAAGGATTTTCTGTGATTTCCAAAATAAAATTAACGTTTCGATTATGACATGCGAGAGATGTACGAAAGCCAATTTTGGCAATCTAACATGTGCAGATGCATTCACGGCAGCTCCATATTTTGCACAACTGATATTGGATGGAGCAGAGATAAGAGGTGCGGAAGCAGCGAGTTAAGTTTTGCAAGGGAAATTTGACATGGGGTTTACTTTCATCGACAGCTTACTCAAGACTATTTAATATTATTCTGTCGAAAGTTTTTTCTCAGTAGCAATAACTCCTAATTTTGAGTGATTATTAGTAGCGCTGGTATTACTGCTGTGGCAATAAGTTTACCTGTTTTGCACGACATTATAAACTGACGTTTTTTCCTTTTTTCTTGTGAAGCTCAAAATAAATGTATGTAATGCAAATGTGCGTCGGGAAGGGCACGGGTTCGAACTGGTCCGTTGACCAGCTCCTAGAAGTATTTTCTAATATTTTCAAGGTAATAGTATGTTAGCCTCCGTGGCGCAATCGGTTAGCGCGTTCGGCTGTTAACCGAAAGGTTGGTGGTTCGATCCCACCCGGGGGCGTTGTTTTTAACCAAGAAGAGGTCGTCGAATAAATAGCAATTGACCAATTTGTGTTGAACTCCTTTAAGTTGATGGATACATGAAGCAGCAATTGAGGCGAAAACCAGTAAATACCGCAAGTATCTGCGAAAAACAGACGGGATAATGCTCATATTGATCAACTAAACCGCGAGTGGAAGCTTCAATTGAGTATATCTTGTGATCATGATGACCAAAGTTTGGAATATATCTTCACATTTGGTAATCGGGAGAGGTTAAGGTTTATGAGAAATTATAATTGGGAAAAAATAATTGACCAATTTCGAATCATCAAGTGAGTGTTGCTTGGGATTTCTGGTGTCTCGTATTGTGAACACTGAAATAAATTGAAAATGAATACGAGCGCAAAAGTTCTAGCAGGGCATGGTTTCGATCCACCGACCTCTGGGTTATGGGCCCAGCACGCTTCCACTGCGCCACTCTGCTTCTTCCATAACAATCACACATCATCAGTTTGTAAATCTGAATACAGAATCAAACTCGTACTTTTGTCGTTGTCGTGGAGTTAGTGCGATATTTACACTATTTCTTCCGTGATTAATTTCATCAAGATTTGGATTTCGAATTTAAGCTTATAGCAGAATGTAAATCTACCCCACTATCGGATTGCAAGCATCCAAATTTAAATGTGAACCCCCTCGATGAAATTTATGATAACGAAGAAAGCCATGTCTTTCAGCAGTGACGTTCTTTCGATTGCCACATCCCATGCACGTTGGCTAATTTCGGGGTTGTCTTTCTCCATGCATGTCATTTCAGGTTGGTGTTCTAACTTTCAGTCCACCTAAGGGCATGATCACATTGGTGAGGTATGGCGAATATTGCAAGTGTAGTTATCCACGTCATTTTCAACTCGATCTACAGCACTCATTCCTGTAGCAATGGACATTTCTATTCTTACCTAAAATATGATTTCAACTGTATCACTGCAAGTCATTCATTTTATATTAACGTTGTGCAAAATAATTTGTGTTAATTCGAAATAGTTTGCGAGAAATTGGCCTTAGAAGTTGTGCCAAATTGATGCTGTACGTCACGAAACCTGAACCGTCTCTGATTGGATATTCCAGTTATGACGTTCTCGTTCGGCAATGAACTCGGTCGTCTGCTTAGCGCTCTAGAAATCCATGCACGAAGGCGTTCGTTGCTCCTCGTGTTCGTAACGCTGATTATTGCAAAGGATTTTCTGTGATTTTCAAAATGAAATTAACGTTTCGATTATGACATGCGAGGGATGTACGAAAGCCAATTTCGGCAATCTAACATGTGCAGACGCATTCACGGCAGCTCCATATTTTGCACAACTGATATTGGATGGAGCAGAGATAAGAGGAGCGGAAGCAGCGAGTTAAATTTTGCAAGGGAAATTTGACATGGGGTGTACTTTCATCGACAGCTTACTCAAGACTATTTAATATTATTCTGTCGAAAGTTTTTTCTCAGTAGCAATAACTCCTAATTTTGAGTGATTATTAGTAGCGCTGGTATTACTGCTGTGGCAATAAGTTTACCTGTTTTGCACGACATTATAAACTGACGTTTTTTCCTTTTTTCTTGTGAAGCTCAAAATAAATGTATGTAATGCAAATGTGCGTCGGGAAGGGCACGGGTTCGAACTGGTCCGTTGACCAGCTCCTAGAAGTATTTTCTAATATTTTCTTTCTCCATGCATGTCATTTCAGTTTGGTGTTCTAACTTTCAGTCCACCTAAGGGCATGATCACATTGGTGAGGTATGGCGAATATTGCAAGTGTAGTTATCCACGTCATTTTCAACTCGATCTACAGCACTCATTCCTGTAGCAATGGACATTTCTACTCTTACCTAAAATATGATTTCAACTGTATCACTGCAAGTCATTCATTTTATATTAACGTTGTGCAAAATAATTTGTGTTAATTCGAAATAGTTTGCGAGAAATTGGCCTTAGAAGTTGTGCCAAATTGATGCTGTACGTCACGAAACCTGAACCGTCTCTGATTGGATATTCCAGTTATGACGTTCTCGTTCGGCAATGAACTAAGTCGTCTGCTTAGCGCTCTAGAAATCCATGCACGAAGGCGTTCGTTGCTCCTCGTGTTCGTAATGCTGATTATTGCAAAGGATTTTCTGTGATTTCCAAAATAAAATTAACGTTTCGATTATGACATGCGAGGGATGTACGAAAGCCAATTTTGGCAATCTAACATGTGCAGATGCATTCACGGCAGCTCCATATTTTGCACAACTGATATTGGATGGAGCAGAGATAAGAGGTGCGGAAGCAGCGAGTTAAGTTTTGCAAGGGAAATTTGACATGGGGTTTACTTTCATCGACAGCTTACTCAAGACTATTTAATATTATTCTGTCGAAAGTTTTTTCTCAGTAGCAATAACTCCTAATTTTGAGTGATTATTAGTAGCGCTGGTATTACTGCTGTGGCAATAAGTTTACCTGTTTTGCACGACATTATAAACTGACGTTTTTTCCTTTTTTCTTGTGAAGCTCAAAATAAATGTATGTAATGCAAATGTGCGTCGGGAAGGGCACGGGTTCGAACTGGTCCGTTGACCAGCTCCTAGAAGTATTTTCTTATATTTTCAAGGTAATAGTATGTTAGCCTCCGTGGCGCAATCGGTTAGCGCGTTCGGCTGTTAACCGAAAGGTTGGTGGTTCGATCCCACCCGGGGGCGTTGTTTTTAACCAAGAAGAGGTCGTCGAATAAATAGCAATTGACCAATTTGTGTTGAACTCCTTTAAGTTGATGGATACATGAAGCAGCAATTGAGGCGAAAACCAGTAAATACCGCAAGTATCTGCGAAAAACAGACGGGATAATGCTCATATTGATCAACTAAACCGCGAGTGGAAGCTTCAATTGAGTATATCTTGTGATCATGATGACCAAAGTTTGGAATATATCTTCAAATTTGGTAATCGGGAGAGGTTAAGGTTTATGTGAAATTATAATTGGGAAAAAATAATTGACCAATTTCGAATCATCAAGTGAGTGTTGCTTGGGATTTCTGGTGCCTCGTATTGTGAACACTGAAATAAATTGAAAATGAATACGAGCGCAAAAGTTCTAGCAGGGCATGGTTTCGATCCACCGACCTCTGGGTTATGGGCCCAGCACGCTTCCACTGCGCCACTCTGCTTCTTCCATAACAATCACACATCATCAGTTTGTAAATCTGAATACAGAATCAAACTCGTACTTTTGTCGTTGTCGTGGAGTTAGTGCGATATTTACACTATTTCTTCCGTGATTAATTTCATCAAGATTTGGATTTCGAATTTAAGCTTATAGCAGAATGTAAATCTACCCCACTATCGGATTGCAAGCATCCAAATTTAAATGTGAACCCCCTCGATGAAATTTATGATAACGAAGAAAGCCATGTCTTTCAGCAGTGACGTTCTTTCGATTGCCACATCCCATGCATGTTGGCTAATTTCGGGGTTGTCTTTCTCCATGCATGTCATTTCAGGTTGGTGTTCTAACTTTCAGTCCACCTAAGGGCATGATCACATTGGTGAGGTATGGCGAATATTGCAAGTGTAGTTATCCACGTCATTTTCAACTCGATCTACAGCACTCATTCCTGTAGCAATGGACATTTCTATTCTTACCTAAAATATGATTTCAACTGTATCACTGCAAGTCATTCATTTTATATTAACGTTGTGCAAAATAATTTGTGTTAATTCGAAATAGTTTGCGAGAAATTGGCCTTAGAAGTTGTGCCAAATTGATGCTGTACGTCACGAAACCTGAACCGTCTCTGATTGGATATTCCAGTTATGACGTTCTCGTTCGGCAATGAACTCGGTCGTCTGCTTAGCGCTCTAGAAATCCATGCACGAAGGCGTTCGTTGCTCCTCGTGTTCGTAACGCTGATTATTGCAAAGGATTTTCTGTGATTTTCAAAATGAAATTAACGTTTCGATTATGACATGCGAGGGATGTACGAAAGCCAATTTCGGCAATCTAACATGTGCAGACGCATTCACGGCAGCTCCATATTTTGCACAACTGATATTGGATGGAGCAGAGATAAGAGGAGCGGAAGCAGCGAGTTAAATTTTGCAAGGGAAATTTGACATGGGGTGTACTTTCATCGACAGCTTACTCAAGACTATTTAATATTATTCTGTCGAAAGTTTTTTTCTCAGTAGCAATAACTCCTAATTTTGAGTGATTATTAGTAGCGCTGGTATTACTGCTGTGGCAATAAGTTTACCTGTTTTGCACGACATTATAAACTGACGTTTTTTCCTTTTTTCTTGTGAAGCTCAAAATAAATGTATGTAATGCAAATGTGCGTCGGGAAGGGCACGGGTTCGAACTGGTCCGTTGACCAGCTCCTAGAAGTATTTTCTAATATTTTCTTTCTCCATGCATGTCATTTCAGTTTGGTGTTCTAACTTTCAGTCCACCTAAGGGCATGATCACATTGGTGAGGTATGGCGAATATTGCAAGTGTAGTTATCCACGTCATTTTCAACTCGATCTACAGCACTCATTCCTGTAGCAATGGACATTTCTACTCTTACCTAAAATATGATTTCAACTGTATCACTGCAAGTCATTCATTTTATATTAACGTTGTGCAAAATAATTTGTGTTAATTCGAAATAGTTTGCGAGAAATTGGCCTTAGAAGTTGTGCCAAATTGATGCTGTACGTCACGAAACCTGAACCGTCTCTGATTGGATATTCCAGTTATGACGTTCTCGTTCGGCAATGAACTAAGTCGTCTGCTTAGCGCTCTAGAAATCCATGCACGAAGGCGTTCGTTGCTCCTCGTGTTCGTAATGCTGATTATTGCAAAGGATTTTCTGTGATTTCCAAAATAAAATTAACGTTTCGATTATGACATGCGAGGGATGTACGAAAGCCAATTTTGGCAATCTAACATGTGCAGATGCATTCACGGCAGCTCCATATTTTGCACAACTGATATTGGATGGAGCAGAGATAAGAGGTGCGGAAGCAGCGAGTTAAGTTTTGCAAGGGAAATTTGACATGGGGTTTACTTTCATCGACAGCTTACTCAAGACTATTTAATATTATTCTGTCGAAAGTTTTTTCTCAGTAGCAATAACTCCTAATTTTGAGTGATTATTAGTAGCGCTGGTATTACTGCTGTGGCAATAAGTTTACCTGTTTTGCACGACATTATAAACTGACGTTTTTTCCTTTTTTCTTGTGAAGCTCAAAATAAATGTATGTAATGCAAATGTGCGTCGGGAAGGGCACGGGTTCGAACTGGTCCGTTGACCAGCTCCTAGAAGTATTTTCTAATATTTTCAAGGTAATAGTATGTTAGCCTCCGTGGCGCAATCGGTTAGCGCGTTCGGCTGTTAACCGAAAGGTTGGTGGTTCGATCCCACCCGAGAGCGTTGTTTTTAACCAAGAAGAGGTCGTCGAATAAATAGCAATTGACCAATTTGTGTTGAACTCCTTTAAGTTGATGGATACATGAAGCAGCAATTGAGGCGAAAACCAGTAAATACCGCAAGTATCTGCGAAAAACAGACGGGATAATGCTCATATTGATCAACTAAACCGCGAGTGGAAGCTTCAATTGAGTATATCTTGTGATCATGATGACCAAAGTTTGGAATATATCTTCACGTTTGGTAATCGGCGAGAGGTTAAGGTTTATGAGAAATTATAATTGGGAAAAAATAATTGACCAATTTCGAATCATCACGTGAGCGTTGCTTGGGATTTCTGATGTCTCGTATTGTGAAAAATTAAATTTATTGAAAATGAATACGAGCGGAAAAGTTCTAGCAGAGCATGGTTTCGATCCACGGACCTCTGGGTTATGGGCCCAGCACGCTTCCACTGCGCCACTCTGCTTCTTCCATAACAATCACACATCATCAGTTTGTAAATCTGAATACAGAATCAAACTCGTACTTTTGTCGTTGTCGTGGAGTTAGTGCGATATTTACACTATTTCTTCCGTGATTAATTTCATCAAGATTTGGATTTCGAATTTAAGCTTATAGCAGAATGTAAATCTACCCCACTATCGGATTGCAAGCATCCAAATTTAAATGTGAACCCCCTCGATGAAATTTATGATAACGAAGAAAGCCATGTCTTTCAGCAGTGACGTTCTTTCGATTGCCACATCCCATGCATGTTGGCTAATTTCGGGGTTGTCTTTCTCCATGCGTGTCATTTCAGGTTGGTGTTCTAACTTTCAGTCCACCTAAGGGCATGATCACATTGGTGAGGTATGGCGAATATTGCAAGTGTAGTTATCCACGTCATTTTCAACTCGATCTACAGCACTCATTCCTGTAGCAATGGACATTTCTATTCTTACCTAAAATATGATTTCAACTGTATCACTGCAAGTCATTCATTTTATATTAACGTTGTGCAAAATAATTTGTGTTAATTCGAAATAGTTTGCGAGAAATTGGCCTTAGAAGTTGTGCCAAATTGATGCTGTACGTCACGAAACCTGAACCGTCTCTGATTGGATATTCCAGTTATGACGTTCTCGTTCGGCAATGAACTCGGTCGTCTGCTTAGCGCTCTAGAAATCCATGCACGAAGGCGTTCGTTGCTCCTCGTGTTCGTAACGCTGATTATTGCAAAGGATTTTCTGTGATTTTCAAAATGAAATTAACGTTTCGATTATGACATGCGAGGGATGTACGAAAGCCAATTTCGGCAATCTAACATGTGCAGACGCATTCACGGCAGCTCCATATTTTGCACAACTGATATTGGATGGAGCAGAGATAAGAGGAGCGGAAGCAGCGAGTTAAATTTTGCAAGGGAAATTTGACATGGGGTGTACTTTCATCGACAGCTTACTCAAGACTATTTAATATTATTCTGTCGAAAGTTTTTTCTCAGTAGCAATAACTCCTAATTTTGAGTGATTATTAGTAGCGCTGGTATTACTGCTGTGGCAATAAGTTTACCTGTTTTGCACGACATTATAAACTGACGTTTTTTCCTTTTTTCTTGTGAAGCTCAAAATAAATGTATGTAATGCAAATGTGCGTCGGGAAGGGCACGGGTTCGAACTGGTCCGTTGACCAGCTCCTAGAAGTATTTTCTAATATTTTCTTTCTCCATGCATGTCATTTCAGTTTGGTGTTCTAACTTTCAGTCCACCTAAGGGCATGATCACATTGGTGAGGTATGGCGAATATTGCAAGTGTAGTTATCCACGTCATTTTCAACTCGATCTACAGCACTCATTCCTGTAGCAATGGACATTTCTACTCTTACCTAAAATATGATTTCAACTGTATCACTGCAAGTCATTCATTTTATATTAACGTTGTGCAAAATAATTTGTGTTAATTCGAAATAGTTTGCGAGAAATTGGCCTTAGAAGTTGTGCCAAATTGATGCTGTACGTCACGAAACCTGAACCGTCTCTGATTGGATATTCCAGTTATGACGTTCTCGTTCGGCAATGAACTAAGTCGTCTGCTTAGCGCTCTAGAAATCCATGCACGAAGGCGTTCGTTGCTCCTCGTGTTCGTAATGCTGATTATTGCAAAGGATTTTCTGTGATTTCCAAAATAAAATTAACGTTTCGATTATGACATGCGAGAGATGTACGAAAGCCAATTTTGGCAATCTAACATGTGCAGATGCATTCACGGCAGCTCCATATTTTGCACAACTGATATTGGATGGAGCAGAGATAAGAGGTGCGGAAGCAGCGAGTTAAGTTTTGCAAGGGAAATTTGACATGGGGTTTACTTTCATCGACAGCTTACTCAAGACTATTTAATATTATTCTGTCGAAAGTTTTTTCTCAGTAGCAATAACTCCTAATTTTGAGTGATTATTAGTAGCGCTGGTATTACTACTGTGGCAATAAGTTTACCTGTTTTGCACGACATTATAAACTGACGTTTTTTCCTTTTTTCTTGTGAAGCTCAAAATAAATGTATGTAATGCAAATGTGCGTCGGGAAGGGCACGGGTTCGAACTGGTCCGTTGACCAGCTCCTAGAAGTATTTTCTAATATTTTCAAGGTAATAGTATGTTAGCCTCCGTGGCGCAATCGGTTAGCGCGTTCGGCTGTTAACCGAAAGGTTGGTGGTTCGATCCCACCCGAGAGCGTTGTTTTTAACCAAGAAGAGGTCGTCGAATAAATAGCAATTGACCAATTTGTGTTGAACTCCTTTAAGTTGATGGATACATGAAGCAGCAATTGAGGCGAAAACCAGTAAATACCGCAAGTATCTGCGAAAAACAGACGGGATAATGCTCATATTGATCAACTAAACCGCGAGTGGAAGCTTCAATTGAGTATATCTTGTGATCATGATGACCAAAGTTTGGAATATATCTTCACGTTTGGTAATCGGCGAGAGGTTAAGGTTTATGAGAAATTATAATTGGGAAAAAATAATTGACCAATTTCGAATCATCACGTGAGCGTTGCTTGGGATTTCTGATGTCTCGTAATGTGAAAAATTAAATTTATTGAAAATGAATACGAGCGGAAAAGTTCTAGCAGAGCATGGTTTCGATCCACGGACCTCTGGGTTATGGGCCCAGCACGCTTCCACTGCGCCACTCTGCTTCTTCCATAACAATCACACATCATCAGTTTGTAAATCTGAATACAGAATCAAACTCGTACTTTTGTCGTTGTCGTGGAGTTAGTGCGATATTTACACTATTTCTTCCGTGATTAATTTCATCAAGATTTGGGTTTCGAATTTAAGCTGATAGCAAATTGTAAATCTACCCCACTATCGGATGGCAAGCATCCAAATTTAAATGTGAACCCCCTCTATGAAATTTATGATAATGAAGAAATCCATGTCTTTCAGCACTGACGTTCTTTCGATTGCCACATCCCATGCATGTTGGCTAATTTCGGGGTTGTCTTTCTCCATGCATGTCATTTCAGGTTGGTGTTCTAACTTTCAGTCCACTTAAGGGCATGATCACATTGGTGAGGTATGGCGAATATTGCAAGTGTAGTTATCCACGTCATTTTCAACTCGATCTACAGCACTCATTCCTGTAGCAATGGACATTTCTACTCTTACCTAAAATATGATTTCAACTGTATCACTGCAAGTCATTCATTTTATATTAACGTTGTGCAAAATAATTTGTGTTAATTCGAAATAGTTTGCGAGAAATTGGCCTTAGAAGTTGTGCCAAATTGATGCTGTACGTCACGAAACCTGAACCGTCTCTGATTGGATATTCCAGTTATGACGTTCTCGTTCGGCAATGAACTCGGTCGTCTGCTTAGCGCTCTAGAAATCCATGCACGAAGGCGTTCGTTGCTCCTCGTGTTCGTAACGCTGATTATTGCAAAGGATTTTTTGTGATTTTCAAAATGAAATTAACGTTTCGATTATGACATGCGAGGGATGTACGAAAGCCAATTTCGGCAATCTAACATGTGCAGATGCATTCACGGCAGCTCCATATTTTGCACAACTGATATTGGATGGAGCAGAGATAAGAGGAGCGGAAGCAGCGAGTTAAATTTTGCAAGGGAAATTTGACATGGGGTTTACTTTCATCGACAGCTTACTCAAGACTATTTAATATTATTCTGTCGAAAGTTTTTTCTCAGTAGCAATAACTCCTAATTTTGAGTGATAATTAGTAGCGCTGGTATTACTGCAGTGGCAATAAGTTTACCTGTTTTGCACGACATTATAAACTGACGTTTTTTCCCTTTTTCTTGTGAAGCTCAAAATAAATGTATGTAATGCAAATGTGCGTCGGGAAGGGCACGGGTTCGAACTGGTCCGTTGACCAGCTCCTAGAAGTATTTTCCTTATTTTCTTTCTCCATGCATGTCATTTCAGGTTGGTGTTCTAACTTTCAGTCCACCTAAGGGCATGATCACATTGGTGAGGTATGGCGAATATTGCAAGTGTAGTTATCCACGTCATTTTCAACTCGATCTACAGCACTCATTCCTGTAGGAATGGACATTTCTATTCTTACCTAAAATATGATTTCAACTGTATCACTGCAAGTCATTCATTTTATATTAACGTTGTGCAAAATAATTTGTGTTAATTCGAAATAGTTTGCGAGAAATTGGCCTTAGAAGTTGTACCAAATTGATGCTGTACGTCACGAAACCTGAACCGTCTCTGATTGGATATTCCAGTTATGACGTTCTCGTTCGGCAATGAACTCGGTCGTCTGCTTAGCGCTCTAGAAATCCATGCACGAAGGCGTTCGTTGCTCCTCGTTTTCGTAACGCTGATTATTGCAAAGGATTTTCTGTGATTTCCAAAATAAAATTAACGTTTCGATTATGACATGCGAGGGATGTACGAAAGCCAATTTCGGCAATCTAACATGTGCAGATGCATTCACGGCAGCTCCATATTTTGCACAACTGATATTGGATGGAGCAGAGATAAGAGGAGCGGAAGCAGTGAGTTACGTTTGGCAAGGGAAATTTGACATGGGGTTTACTTTCATCGACAGCTTACTCAAGACTATTTAATATTATTCTGTCGAAATTTTTTTCTCAGTAGCAATAACTCCTAATTTTGAGTGATTATTAGTAGCGCTGGTATTACTGCTGTGGCAATAAGTTTACCTGTTTTGCACGACATTATAAACTGACGTTTTTTCCTTTTTTCTTGTGAAGCTCAAAATAAATGTATGTAATGCAAATGTGCGTCGGGAAGGGCACGGGTTCGAACTGGTCCGTTGACCAGCTCCTAGAAGTATTTTCTAATATTTTCAAGGTAATAGTATGTTAGCCTCCGTGGCGCAATCGGTTAGCGCGTTCGGCTGTTAACCGAAAGGTTGGTGGTTCGATCCCACCCGAGAGCGTTGTTTTTAACCAAGAAGAGGTCGTCGAATAAATAGCAATTGACCAATTTGTGTTGAACTCCTTTAAGTTGATGGATACATGAAGCAGCAATTGAGGCGAAAACCAGTAAATACCGCAAGTATCTGCGAAAAACAGACGGGATAATGCTCATATTGATCAACTAAACCGCGAGTGGAAGCTTCAATTGAGTATATCTTGTGATCATGATGACCAAAGTTTGGAATATATCTTCACGTTTGGTAATCGGCGAGAGGTTAAGGTTTATGAGAAATTATAATTGGGAAAAAATAATTGACCAATTTCGAATCATCACGTGAGCGTTGCTTGGGATTTCTGATGTCTCGTATTGTGAAAAATTAAATTTATTGAAAATGAATACGAGCGGAAAAGTTCTAGCAGAGCATGGTTTCGATCCACGGACCTCTGGGTTATGGGCCCAGCACGCTTCCACTGCGCCACTCTGCTTCTTCCATAACAATCACACATCATCAGTTTGTAAATCTGAATACAGAATCAAACTCGTACTTTTGTCGTTGTCGTGGAGTTAGTGCGATATTTACACTATTTCTTCCGTGATTAATTTCATCAAGATTTGGATTTCGAATTTAAGCTTATAGCAGAATGTAAATCTACCCCACTATCGGATTGCAAGCATCCAAATTTAAATGTGAACCCCCTCGATGAAATTTATGATAACGAAGAAAGCCATGTCTTTCAGCAGTGACGTTCTTTCGATTGCCACATCCCATGCATGTTGGCTAATTTCGGGGTTGTCTTTCTCCATGCGTGTCATTTCAGGTTGGTGTTCTAACTTTCAGTCCACCTAAGGGCATGATCACATTGGTGAGGTATGGCGAATATTGCAAGTGTAGTTATCCACGTCATTTTCAACTCGATCTACAGCACTCATTCCTGTAGCAATGGACATTTCTATTCTTACCTAAAATATGATTTCAACTGTATCACTGCAAGTCATTCATTTTATATTAACGTTGTGCAAAATAATTTGTGTTAATTCGAAATAGTTTGCGAGAAATTGGCCTTAGAAGTTGTGCCAAATTGATGCTGTACGTCACGAAACCTGAACCGTCTCTGATTGGATATTCCAGTTATGACGTTCTCGTTCGGCAATGAACTCGGTCGTCTGCTTAGCGCTCTAGAAATCCATGCACGAAGGCGTTCGTTGCTCCTCGTGTTCGTAACGCTGATTATTGCAAAGGATTTTCTGTGATTTTCAAAATGAAATTAACGTTTCGATTATGACATGCGAGGGATGTACGAAAGCCAATTTCGGCAATCTAACATGTGCAGACGCATTCACGGCAGCTCCATATTTTGCACAACTGATATTGGATGGAGCAGAGATAAGAGGAGCGGAAGCAGCGAGTTAAATTTTGCAAGGGAAATTTGACATGGGGTGTACTTTCATCGACAGCTTACTCAAGACTATTTAATATTATTCTGTCGAAAGTTTTTTTCTCAGTAGCAATAACTCCTAATTTTGAGTGATTATTAGTAGCGCTGGTATTACTGCTGTGGCAATAAGTTTACCTGTTTTGCACGACATTATAAACTGACGTTTTTTCCTTTTTTCTTGTGAAGCTCAAAATAAATGTATGTAATGCAAATGTGCGTCGGGAAGGGCACGGGTTCGAACTGGTCCGTTGACCAGCTCCTAGAAGTATTTTCTAATATTTTCTTTCTCCATGCATGTCATTTCAGTTTGGTGTTCTAACTTTCAGTCCACCTAAGGGCATGATCACATTGGTGAGGTATGGCGAATATTGCAAGTGTAGTTATCCACGTCATTTTCAACTCGATCTACAGCACTCATTCCTGTAGCAATGGACATTTCTACTCTTACCTAAAATATGATTTCAACTGTATCACTGCAAGTCATTCATTTTATATTAACGTTGTGCAAAATAATTTGTGTTAATTCGAAATAGTTTGCGAGAAATTGGCCTTAGAAGTTGTGCCAAATTGATGCTGTACGTCACGAAACCTGAACCGTCTCTGATTGGATATTCCAGTTATGACGTTCTCGTTCGGCAATGAACTAAGTCGTCTGCTTAGCGCTCTAGAAATCCATGCACGAAGGCGTTCGTTGCTCCTCGTGTTCGTAATGCTGATTATTGCAAAGGATTTTCTGTGATTTCCAAAATAAAATTAACGTTTCGATTATGACATGCGAGAGATGTACGAAAGCCAATTTTGGCAATCTAACATGTGCAGATGCATTCACGGCAGCTCCATATTTTGCACAACTGATATTGGATGGAGGAGAGATAAGAGGTGCGGAAGCAGCGAGTTAAGTTTTGCAAGGGAAATTTGACATGGGGTTTACTTTCATCGACAGCTTACTCAAGACTATTTCATATTATTCTGTCGAAAGTTTTTTCTCAGTAGCAATAACTCCTAATTTTGAGTGATTATTAGTAGCGCTGGTATTACTGCTGTGGCAATAAGTTTACCTGTTTTGCACGACATTATAAACTGACGTTTTTTCCTTTTTTCTTGTGAAGCTCAAAATAAATGTATGTAATGCAAATGTGCGTCGGGAAGGGCACGGGTTCGAACTGGTCCGTTGACCAGCTCCTAGAAGTATTTTCTAATATTTTCAAGGTAATAGTATGTTAGCCTCCGTGGCGCAATCGGTTAGCGCGTTCGGCTGTTAACCGAAAGGTTGGTGGTTCGATCCCACCCGAGAGCGTTGTTTTTAACCAAGAAGAGGTCGTCGAATAAATAGCAATTGACCAATTTGTGTTGAACTCCTTTAAGTTGATGGATACATGAAACAGCAATTGAGGCGAAAACCAGTAAATACCGCAAGTATCTGCGAAAAACAGACGGGATAATGCTCATATTGATCAACTAAACCGCGAGTGGAAGCTTCAATTGAGTATATCTTGTGATCATGATGACCAAAGTTTGGAATATATCTTCACGTTTGGTAATCGGCGAGAGGTTAAGGTTTATGAGAAATTATAATTGGGAAAAAATAATTGACCAATTTCGAATCATCACGTGAGCGTTGCTTGGGATTTCTGATGTCTCGTATTGTGAAAAATTAAATTTATTGAAAATGAATACGAGCGGAAAAGTTCTAGCAGAGCATGGTTTCGATCCACGGACCTCTGGGTTATGGGCCCAGCACGCTTCCACTGCGCCACTCTGCTTCTTCCATAACAATCACACATCATCAGTTTGTAAATCTGAATACAGAATCAAACTCGTACTTTTGTCGTTGTCGTGGAGTTAGTGCGATATTTACACTATTTCTTCCGTGATTAATTTCATCAAGATTTGGGTTTCGAATTTAAGCTGATAGCAAATTGTAAATCTACCCCACTATCGGATGGCAAGCATCCAAATTTAAATGTGAACCCCCTCTATGAAATTTATGATAATGAAGAAATCCATGTCTTTCAGCACTGACGTTCTTTCGATTGCCACATCCCATGCATGTTGGCTAATTTCGGGGTTGTCTTTCTCCATGCATGTCATTTCAGGTTGGTGTTCTAACTTTCAGTCCACTTAAGGGCATGATCACATTGGTGAGGTATGGCGAATATTGCAAGTGTAGTTATCCACGTCATTTTCAACTCGATCTACAGCACTCATTCCTGTAGCAATGGACATTTCTACTCTTACCTAAAATATGATTTCAACTGTATCACTGCAAGTCATTCATTTTATATTAACGTTGTGCAAAATAATTTGTGTTAATTCGAAATAGTTTGCGAGAAATTGGCCTTAGAAGTTGTGCCAAATTGATGCTGTACGTCACGAAACCTGAACCGTCTCTGATTGGATATTCCAGTTATGACGTTCTCGTTCGGCAATGAACTCGGTCGTCTGCTTAGCGCTCTAGAAATCCATGCACGAAGGCGTTCGTTGCTCCTCGTGTTCGTTACGCTGATTATTGCAAAGGATTTTTTGTGATTTTCAAAATGAAATTAACGTTTCGATTATGACATGCGAGGGATGTACGAAAGCCAATTTCGGCAATCTAACATGTGCAGATGCATTCACGGCAGCTCCATATTTTGCACAACTGATATTGGATGGAGCAGAGATAAGAGGAGCGGAAGCAGCGAGTTAAATTTTGCAAGGGAAATTTGACATGGGGTTTACTTTCATCGACAGCTTACTCAAGACTATTTAATATTATTCTGTCGAAAGTTTTTTCTCAGTAGCAATAACTCCTAATTTTGAGTGATAATTAGTAGCGCTGGTATTACTGCAGTGGCAATAAGTTTACCTGTTTTGCACGACATTATAAACTGACGTTTTTTCCTTTTTTCTTGTGAAGCTCAAAATAAATGTATGTAATGCAAATGTGCGTCGGGAAGGGCACGGGTTCGAACTGGTCCGTTGACCAGCTCCTAGAAGTATTTTCTAATATTTTCTTTCTCCATGCATGTCATTTCAGGTTGGTGTTCTAACTTTCAGTCCACCTAAGGGCATGATCACATTGGTGAGGTATGGCGAATATTGCAAGTGTAGTTATCCACGTCATTTTCAACTCGATCTACAGCACTCATTCCTGTAGCAATGGACATTTCTATTCTTACCTAAAATATGATTTCAACTGTATCACTGCAAGTCATTCATTTTATATTAACGTTGTGCAAAATAATTTGTGTTAATTCGAAATAGTTTGCGAGAAATTGGCCTTAGAAGTTGTACCAAATTGATGCTGTACGTCACGAAACCTGAACCGTCTCTGATTGGATATTCCAGTTATGACGTTCTCGTTCGGCAATGAACTAAGTCGTCTGCTTAGCGCTCTAGAAATCCATGCACGAAGGCGTTCGTTGCTCCTCGTTTTCGTAACGCTGATTATTGCAAAGGATTTTCTGTGATTTCCAAAATAAAATTAACGTTTCGATTATGACATGCGAGGGATGTACGAAAGCCAATTTCGGCAATTTAACATGTGCAGATCCATTCACGGCAGCTCCATATTTTGCACAACTGATATTGGATGGAGCAGAGATAAGAGGAGCGGAAGCAGTGAGTTACGTTTGGCAAGGGAAATTTGACATGGGGTTTACTTTCATCGACAGCTTACTCAAGACTATTTAATATTATTCTGTCGAAATTTTTTTCTCAGTAGCAATAACTCCTAATTTTGAGTGATTATTAGTAGCGCTGGTATTACTGCTGTGGCAATAAGTTTACCTGTTTTGCACGACATTATAAACTGACGTTTTTTCCTTTTTTCTTGTGAAGCTCAAAATAAATGTATGTAATGCAAATGTGCGTCGGGAAGGGCACGGGTTCGAACTGGTCCGTTGACCAGCTCCTAGAAGTATTTTCTAATATTTTCAAGGTAATAGTATGTTAGCCTCCGTGGCGCAATCGGTTAGCGCGTTCGGCTGTTAACCGAAAGGTTGGTGGTTCGATCCCACCCGAGAGCGTTGTTTTTAACCAAGAAGAGGTCGTCGAATAAATAGCAATTGACCATTTTGTGTTGAACTCCTTTAAGTTGATGGATACATGAAACAGCAATTGAGGCGAAAACCAGTAAATACCGCAAGTATCTGCGAAAAACAGACGGGATAATGCTCATATTGATCAACTAAACCGCGAGTGGAAGCTTCAATTGAGTATATCTTGTGATCATGATGACCAAAGTTTGGAATATATCTTCACGTTTGGTAATCGGCGAGAGGTTAAGGTTTATGAGAAATTATAATTGGGAAAAAATAATTGACCAATTTCGAATCATCACGTGAGCGTTGCTTGGGATTTCTGATGTCTCGTATTGTGAACACTGAAATAAATTGAAAATGAATACGAGCGGAAAAGTTCTAGCAGGGCATGGTTTCGATCCACGGACCTCTGGGTTATGGGCCCAGCACGCTTCCACTGCGCCACTCTGCTTCTTCCATAACAATCACACATCATCAGTTTGTAAATCTGAATACAGAATCAAACTCGTACTTTTGTCGTTGTCGTGGAGTTAGTGCGATATTTAAACTATTTCTTCCGTGATTAATTTCATCAAGATTTAGATTTCGAATTTAAGCTTATAGCAGAATGTAAATCTACCCCAATATCGGATTGCAAGCATCCAAATTTAAATGTGAACCCCCTCGATGAAATTTATGATAACGAAGAAAGCCATGTCTTTCAGCACTGACGTTCTTTCGATTGCCACATCCCATGCATGTTGGCTAATTTCGGGGTTGTCTTTCTCCATGCATGTCATTTCAGGTTGGTGTTCTAACTTTCAGTCCACCTAAGGGCATGATCACATTGGTGAGGTATGGCGAATATTGCAAGTGTAGTTATCCACGTCATTTTCAACTCGATCTACAGCACTCATTCCTGTAGCAATGGACATTTCTATTCTTACCTAAAATATGATTTCAACTGTATCACTGCAAGTCATTCATTTTATATTAACGTTGTGCAAAATAATTTGTGTTAATTCGAAATAGTTTGCGAGAAATTGGCCTTAGAAGTTGTGCCAAATTGATGCTGTACGTCACGAAACCTGAACCGTCTCTGATTGGATATTCCAGTTATGACGTTCTCGTTCGGCAATGAACTCGGTCGTCTGCTTAGCGCTCTAGAAATCCATGCACGAAGGCGTTCGTTGCTCCTCGTGTTCGTAACGCTGATTATTGCAAAGGATTTTCTGTGATTTTCAAAATGAAATTATGTCACGTGCCAGTTTCGATGACACAATGAACGTTGCAAGGAGGAATGGTTTCTCGGAATCGACGATAGATGGCAGCACGCCATATAAAGAAGAGCAGAGCTCATTGTACAAACTAGGAGCGCAGAAGAGGGATGATATATATTATAGTAAATTGAGAAATATATAAAAGAAGAGTTCAAATACAATAATAGAAGTAAATAGAATGATGTATGTAGTAATTTAAAAGAATTAAGAATATAGCCGCATATGAAACGTTTAGGAAAGTCATTAAGCGAGCAAAGGAATTCAGAAATATATCTCATCTCAATTTATTTTTTGATTCTCTGACGAGGAGAACATCGTCAGCTTTTGCATTTGTCCGTTCCCCGGTGGCGCTGTGGTCAATTAGACGCCCCGAAGCACTTTACGGTTGCGCTTCTTTTTAGTCGCACTGGTCCATTGGCAGCGCTTGTTATTAGCGATCCTGGTTATTCCCCTTTGGTCGTTACATAGGAGGTGGCGCTAGTGTCAGTTTAGTCGACCCTACTCCTTTATATAAGTATAGCTTGTATCGTTTGCCAAAGAAACCGGGAAAGGGAAAGAAAACATATATAGGGCATAAAGAAAAGGAAGCGAGACGACGCAACTAGATTTCTTATTATATAAGAAATAATAAAAGAAGTCTTTTCCATAATCAAAAGAAGAAGAAGCATATTCGATAATCAAAAGGAAAAGAAGAAGAAGCTTTTTCCATAATCAAAGAAGAAAAGAAGAAGAAGCCTTTTCCATAATCAAAGAAGAAAAGAAGAAGAAGCCTTTTCCATAATTAAAGAAGAGGAAGCTTTTTCCATAATCAAAGAAGAAAAGAAGAAGAAGCCTTTTCCATAATCAAAGAAGAAGAAAAGAAAAAGAAGCCTTTTCCATAATTAAAGAAGAAAAGAAGAAGAAGCCTTTTCCATAATCAAAGAAGAAGAAGGCTATTCTATAATCAAGAGAGAGAAGAAGAAGAAGCCTTTCCATAATTACGAAGAGAAAGAAGAAGATTTCCTTTCAAGAAGAATGTAACCGATGTAAATTTTCGATATATTTCAATGTCGCTATATATTTTTCTCTGTATTCTGTATAGTTCTCAGAATATAGATCCGCATTTAACTATATCCTCTTGGCTATGGAACGCTTTCTTATTTGGAATTCTCAAACAAAGAACCTATCCCCTGAGATTAAGATATCTGTAGCCGTGGTAAATAACATGTAAGTACGTACCCACAAGGGGCGTAGCAATTAACGTTTCGATTATGACATGCGAGGGATGTACGAAAGCCAATTTCGGCAATCTAACATGTACAGATGCATTCACGGCAGCTCCATATTTTGCACAACTGATATTGGATGGAGCAGAGATAAGAGGAGCGGAAGCAGCGAGTTAAGTTTTGCAATGGAAATTTGACATGGGGTTTACTTTCATCGACAGCTTACTCAAGACTATTTAATATTATTCTGTCGAAAGTTTTTTCTCAGTAGCAATAACTCCTAATTTTGAGTGATTATTAGTAGCGCTGGTATTACTGCAGTGGCAATAAGTTTACCTGTTTTGCACGACATTATAAACCGACGTTTTTTCCTTTTTTCTTGTGAAGCTCAAAATAAATGTATGTAATGCAAATGTGCGTCGGGAAGGGCACGGGTTCGAACTGGTCCGTTGACCAGCTCCTAGAAGTATTTTCCAATATTTTCAAGGTAATAGTATGTTAGCCTCCGTGGCGCAATCGGTTAGCGCGTTCGGCTGTTAACCGAAAGGTTGGTGGTTCGATCCCACACGGGGGCGTTGTTTTTAACCAAGAAGAGGTCGTCGAATAAATAGCAATTGACCAATTTGTGTTGAACTCCTTTAAGTTGATGGATACATGAAGCAGCAATTGAGGCGAAAACCAGTAAATACCGCAAGTATCTGCGAAAAACAGACGGGATAATGCTCATATTGATCAACTAAACCGCGAGTGGAAGCTTCAATTGAGTATATCTTGTGATCATGATGACCAAAGTTTGGAATATATCTTCACGTTTGGTAATCGGCGAGAGGTTAAGGTTTATGAGAAATTATAATTGGGAAAAAATAATTGACCAATTTCGAATCATCACGTGAGTGTTGCTTGGGATTTCTGGTGTCTCGTATTGTGAACACTGAAATAAATTGAAAATGAATACGAGCGCAAAAGTTCTAGCAGAGCATGGTTTCGATCCACGGACCTCTGGGTTATGGGCCCAGCACGCTTCCACTTCGCCACTCTGCTTCTTCCATAACAATTACACATCATCAGCTTGTAAATCTGAATACAGAATCAAACTCGTACTTTTGTCGTTGTCGTGGAGTTAGTGCGATATTTACACTATTTCTTCCATGATTAATTTCATCAAGATTTGGGTTTCGAATATAAGCTGATAGCAAAATGTAAATCTACCCCACTATCGGATTGCAAGCATCCAAATTTAAATGTGAACCCCCTCGATGAAATTTATGATAACGAAGAAAGCCATGTCTTTCAGCACTGACGTTCTTTCGATTGCCACATCCCATGCATGTTGGCTAATTTCGGGGTTGTCTTTCTCCATGCATGTCATTTCAGGTTGGTGTTCTAACTTTCAGTCCACTTAAGGGCATGATCACATTGGTGAGGTATGGCGAATATTGCAAGTGTAGTTATCCACGTCATTTTCAACTCGATCTACAGCACTCATTCCTGTAGCAATGGACATTTCTACTCTTACCTAAAATATGATTTCAACTGTATCACTGCAAGTCATTCATTTTATATTTAAGTTGTGCAAAATAATTTGTGTTAATTCGAAATAGTTTGCGAGAAATTGGCCTTAGAAGTTGTGCCAAATTGATGCTGTACGTCACGAAACCTGAACCGTCTCTGATTGGATATTCCAGTTATGACGTTCTCGTTCGGCAATGAACTCGGTCGTCTGCTTAGCGCTCTAGAAATCCATGCACGAAGGCGTTCGTTGCTCCTCGTGTTCGTAACGCTGATTATTGCAAAGGATTTTCTGTGATTTTCAAAATGAAATTATGTCACGTGCCAGTTTCGATGACACAATGAACGTTGCAAGGAGGAATGGTTTCTCGGAATCGACGATAGATGGCAGCACGCCATATAAAGAAGAGCAGAGCTCATTGTACAAACTAGGAGCGCAGAAGAGGGATGATATGTATTATAGTAAATTGAGAAATATATAAAAGAAGAGTTCAAATACAATAATAGAAGTAAATAGAATGATGTATGTAGTAATTTAAAAGAATTAAGAATATAGCCGCATATGAAACGTTTAGGAAAGTCATTAAGCGAGCAAAGGAATTCAGAAATATATCTCATCTCAATTTATTTTTTGATTCTCTGACGAGGAGAACATCGTCAGCTTTTGCATTTGTCCGTTCCCCGGTGGCGCTGTGGTCAATTAGACGCCCCGAAGCACTTTACGGTTGCGCTTCTTTTTAGTCGCACTGGGCCATTGGCAGCGCTTGTTATTAGCGATCCTGATTATTCCCCTTTGGTCGTTACATAGGAGGTGGCGCTAGTGTCAGTTTAGTCGACCCTACTCCTTTATATAAGTATAGCTTGTATCGTTTGCCAAAGAAACCGGGAAAGGGAAAGAAAACATATATAGGGCATAAAGAAAAGGAAGCGAGACGACGCAACTAGATTTCTTATTATATAAGAAATAATAAAAGAAGTCTTTTCCATAATCAAAAGAAGAAGAAGCATATTCGATAATCAAAAGGAAAAGAAGAAGAAGCTTTTTCCATAATCAAAGAAGAAAAGAAGAAGAAGCCTTTTCCATAATCAAAGAAGAAAAGAAGAAGAAGCCTTTTCCATAATTAAAGAAGAGGAAGCTTTTTCCATAATCAAAGAAGAAAAGAAGAAGAAGCCTTTTCCATAATCAAAGAAGAAGAAAAGAAAAAGAAGCCTTTTCCATAATTAAAGAAGAAAAGAAGAAGAAGCCTTTTCCATAATCAAAGAAGAAGAAGGCTATTCTATAATCAAGAGAGAGAAGAAGAAGAAGCCTTTCCATAATTACGAAGAGAAAGAAGAAGATTTCCTTTCAAGAAGAATGTAACCGATGTAAATTTTCGATATATTTCAATGTCGCTATATATTTTTCTCTGTATTCTGTATAGTTCTCAGAATATAGATCCGCATTTAACTATATCCTCTTGGCTATGGAACGCTTTCTTATTTGGAATTCTCAAACAAAGAACCTATCCCCTGAGATTAAGATATCTGTAGCCGTGGTAAATAACATGTAAGTACGTACCCACAAGGGGCGTAGCAATTAACGTTTCGATTATGACATGCGAGGGATGTACGAAAGCCAATTTCGGCAATCTAACATGTACAGATGCATTCACGGCAGCTCCATATTTTGCACAACTGATATTGGATGGAGCAGAGATAAGAGGAGCGGAAGCAGCGAGTTAAGTTTTGCAATGGAAATTTGACATGGGGTTTACTTTCATCGACAGCTTACTCAAGACTATTTAATATTATTCTGTCGAAAGTTTTTTCTCAGTAGCAATAACTCCTAATTTTGAGTGATTATTAGTAGCGCTGGTATTACTGCAGTGGCAATAAGTTTACCTGATTTGCACGACATTATAAACCGACGTTTTTTCCTTTTTTCTTGTGAAGCTCAAAATAAATGTATGTAATGCAAATGTGCGTCGGGAAGGGCACGGGTTCGAACTGGTCCGTTGACCAGCTCCTAGAAGTATTTTCCAATATTTTCAAGGTAATAGTATGTTAGCCTCCGTGGCGCAATCGGTTAGCGCGTTCGGCTGTTAACCGAAAGGTTGGTGGTTCGATCCCACCCGGGGGCGTTGTTTTTAACCAAGAAGAGGTCGTCGAATAAATAGCAATTGACCAATTTGTGTTGAACTCCTTTAAGTTGATGGATACATGAAGCAGCAATTGAGGCGAGAACCAGTAAATACCGCAAGTATCTGCGAAAAACAGACGGGATAATGCTCATATTGATCAACTAAACCGCGAGTGGAAGCTTCAATTGAGTATATCTTGTGATCATGATGACCAAAGTTTGGAATATATCTTCACGTTTGGTAATCGGCGAGAGGTTAAGGTTTATGAGAAATTATAATTGGGAAAAAATAATTGACCAATTTCGAATCATCACGTGAGCGTTGCTTGGGATTTCTGGTGTCTCGTATTGTGAACACTGAAATAAATTGAAAATGAATACGAGCGGAAAAGTTCTAGCAGAGCATGGTTTCGATCCACGGACCTCTGGGTTATGGGCCCAGCACGCTTCCACTGCACCACTTTTTTTTCTTTTTCTTTTTTTTTTTTTACATATATAATTTTATTACAACAAAACCAACGAACATACAATACGCGAGATGAATTGTCTTTGTGGACAAGATAATTTTTCGCCTGCTTTATAGAACTTGGATACTAATATGGATTGGACCAGATTTGTTACATCTTGTATGGAGGCATTCTCTTCAAACAAAACCAGTATCAATGCAAAAATTACTGTGTTGTTCTACATTGAGTATTCAATATATGCTTGTTTTCAAATAAATTGGAAGGAGATATTGCCAGTAACAAAAAAAATGTGCACCATTTTACTGCAAAATAAAATTGGCATTTGACAAAATAAATTACAAATGTTTCTTCCAGTAAACATTTTTCAGGCTTGTTATTAATATTGCTTCAATTAACTGTGATTAATATTGTGCCAGTATTAGTCTATGCCAACAAGACAAATAATATGCACATTACTTTCGTTAAAGAATAGAATCCAAAAATAATACATATAGAGTAAGCACACATTTCAATCTTGTAATAGTTTCGAGAAACCAAAATTCTTGCAATGCTCTTGGTATTAATGTATATAGGCACAGCTGTATCACACACATTATAAAACACCTCCTAATGTGACTACACATTTCAAAGTACGTTACACTGGGATTAATTTTACCGGGTGTCCGAGAAGTGTTTGTATGAAAACAAAAATTAACTGTATCCGCTATATGCAACATAGACATGAAAAAATAGTACCAAAATGTTAGGAAACTATTCAAGTTTTTTTTGTTTCAGATTTCTGTACCGTTGCAGTAGTGTAGCAGTGCCAGTGTCCAGCAAACCGGAAATGTACACAAATCAGAAAAAGGCTGAGTGTGTCCTATGGTTTCACGAGAGCAGGTCACAAAAAACAGTGCAGAGACAGTTTCAAACATCGTGCGTATCTGGGGTAAAGAGCCCCCTCATGAGGTGAGGAAGTCGACCATGGGCAACCCGAAGGTGAACGTTTGGTGCGCGCTGCTGCATGACAGAATAATCGAACCATTCTTTTTCTGTGAGGACACCGTAACATCTGGAGTGTATCTCGACATGTTGCAATTGTTTGCTGTTCCTCAATTGCTAGAATACCACCCAGATGTTATCTTTCAACAAGACGGTGCACCGCCACATTGGAGTCTGGAGGTTCGTTCCTACCTTGAACAGACATTTCCTGGAAAATGGATTGGTCGAGATGGACCGACGGCGTGGCCTGAACGATCTCCAGACATAACCCCTTTAGATTTTTTCTATGGAGTTATGTGAAAGACAATGTCTACAGAACTCCTGCATCCGATCTTGCAACTCTGCAACAACGGATAACCCAAGTCATCACATCAATCCCTCCTTTGATGTTGGCTAATGCATGGCGAAAAGTTGAATTTCGACTAGATGTACTCCGTGCTACCAAGGGTGCTCACGTGGAGATTTATTGATTTCTTTCCTATTGCCAATAAAACTTGAATAGTTTCCGAACATTTTGGTACCATTTTTTCATGTCTATGTTGCATATAGCGGATACAGTTAATTTTTGTTTTCATACAAAGACTTCTCGGACACCCGGTACTATGTACAACTGCAGACAAACTACTCCACAAAATGTCAATTATAGGAGATACAAAGTACTGCATATTTAAGGACACCTGTAATTTGTGAATTAGCTGATACTTTAATGATCAAATTATTCTATAGGATATCTTCTGATTTTTTTAATATATCACTTTGTACATAATTATTATATTCTTATTTAATAAATGTCCTCCTCCGTAGTCGAGCGGGTTAAGGCGTTCACTCGTCTTGAGATCGTTCGCTGCGGGACGGCGTAGGTTCGAATCCGGCTCTGGTCGGAATTTATTCGGCCTACGTATAGGGCCGGTGGCAACCCACCATCGTGAGGAAATTGGGAAGCTCCGAGTGAGTGAGCGTAACCCGGTCGAGAAGACCTACAGTAAAAACGGCTGGGGGTTCGTCGGGCTGATCACCCGTCACCCCTTTACTGGTCTAAGAACTCCACGCTCCAACCAGGTGACGGCGGAACAGTGTGGGAGGGAGACCAGCAGTCGGTAGGTAAGCCAAGGCCCTTCAAGGTGCTGTAGAGCTGTGGGTTATGTTATTTAATAAATAATTATCGACAGGAGCATCAAGCGTGTAAGCCATTTTTTTACATTTCTTGATATCATTTCTTTCTGTTGCAGTTCAATAGAATTATGCAACATATTGAATAAATTCATACACAAATAATTGCAAAGCATAGTGCATATTGCACAATAAGCAGGAGGCATTCATTGTAAAAACAATAATTATAATAATGAAGCTACACACGTGCAGTGATTCATTTTGATTTTTTTTTTTTTGCATAATTTTGACTTCTTACATATACTTTTCAATGAAACAGCTTTATTATTTGTATTATTTTAAAACAAACCTTGGGGAAAACTGAAAAATAAAAATAATATTCATTAAAATATACTTGGATATGTTTAAAAATACAATCAAAAGAGTTTTGTAGCAACTTTTTTTCGCCATCTTTTTTTTATTTCACAAACAATTACAGAGTTACATCTATTTTTTGTTTACAATCCACAATCTTGCATAAATACCTCTATTTCTTGCTTACATTTTTACCTAACTTTCCATGTTTTACATTCCTATAAATAATACATTTCTTAAATAGTTTGCATATAAATATGTACGGGCATCGGCCTCAATTTGTAAGTAAACTGATTGAAAGTATTCGCACAATGTTTGTTTACACAGGATGCCTTTTGGTGTACAGGCATAATAGATGTAGTGTGCTAATAGCCACTGTATTGCTTGTAATTTTCTTAAGGGGAAAAGCATAAAATTCTGGGAAGAGGAGATGTTCCACTGTAAAATATGCAGGAGGTTTCCTACATATACTGCCGAGACAGCGGCAGAGGAATTTCCAATTGTCTGTCATTTTAGTACAAGTTGTTAATCTATGTCTGAGGGTATCTACTTGATCACAACTTATGCAATTAGGTTCTGCCTCTAGATTAATCCGATATGCTCTTTCTTTAGTTAATATTGTATCATGAATCACCAAGTACCATATCGAGCACACGGAGGCTGGAATATGTTTTGCTGTTAAGTTGCGCCATAGATTCGACCAGTTAATACAATGTTGCTGGTTCACTATTCTGGGTTTGACCTTGAGCCTGTCGCACTGTTGACGATACAATAATTGCACTGTAATTGCTTCAGTCTGTATTTGTCAGTGGCGTAGCGTTATAGTACGCCAGTACGACCGGCGTTCCCAGATTTAAAATTTCAAAAATGCTTAAATGCTGTGATTATAAAGTAAAACGTGACTAATTTCATATATGTTTGACCTTCATGGCATTATAATGGCTATTTTTCGCGATCCGCTTGCAACGCTCCACTCTCAACACTCGTTCTAGCATCTCTTTTCAATGCCTTTCCCGGCCGGACGCCGAGCAGGTTCGGCGTACAGGACTCCTATATTCCTTGCTGCCTTTATGGAGGGAAAGCTTCCATTTCTACAGCACGCGCGTAAATAGGCTCTCTTACGCCGGCGTACGAGAGGTCTACCGTGATTGGTTCATGTGACCCTTCCTGCCTTCTGAAGCAGACCACAGCGGCAGAATTCCTACCCGGTTCTTCGCTCTTCGCGCTCATGCAACTCGGTGGTTGGTTGATTTAGTGTTTTAAGTCCATTTTATGCACAGTAAGGCTAATCGGGACTGGACCTACAGTTTAAAGTGGAATCCGAACCACTATGTGCCTCCACCGGGTATCGAACCCGGGACCCCTTGATTACAAGGAGACGACGCTACCACTGCGCCATCGGGAGGCCCTCATGCAACTCGTGCTGTGTGATGCTACAATACGCAATATTGACTGACGTAACTTTACCAATCTCAAATATACTGCTTCTTAATGGCCACTGCATTGTATAATTTATCGCGCGAACAGCGATGTGTATTAGAAACTAAAAGATCAACACAGTTTTTGTCAAATAAGTTGGTGAAGTCCTCGTGATAGAAATTCAGCCTGTGGCTGCTCTACCACTTAACCCGCAAAACTATTATTTTCTTATTGTATTTTTTCGTTATTATCTAACTACTTAATATTGTGTCAATGGAAATGTTTAGCATTCATTTGAAAACTCTTAACATCGAATGGTCTCTGGACAAAATTATTTTAAAATGTTTATCAGCATTCTCAAGATGTAATAAACAGTGGTCTGAATTACTAATTGGCACTGTTACGTCAGTAGAGTGTACGATATTTGGATCATCCACTCTGCTTTTCACAGTACGCCAAGACGACAGAGGTCCCTGGTTCGAATCCCGGCGTGAGCACGGGTGTTCTTTGTCAGTGTCCCTTCATCAATATCATCACTCATATTCATATTCGCAATTAACCAAAAGTGTTAGAAAAGCGAAGTAAAATAAACCAAATCAATCAGTAGTTGGATCATCCACAACAATGACATCTACTGTTGTGCAGAGGCGCTTGTGATTCAGGTAGGTTTTTAATGACTTGCGTCATGCAGAAAGATATAAAAAAAGGTATAGAACACCAGAGTTCAAAACATCTGTGGCATAGTGAGGCATCTAATTTTCTAGCTAAAACATGCAATGATGATGTTTTATTGAAAACCCAGCTTACTTCAGGTAATAATAATACCCGTGGCGACTAATACCATAAGTAAATTATTAAGCAAGAAAGGGCCGACTCTTCCTTCGGACTTGGCGTTCCCACCCGAAATGTCCATGCTACGCCACTGGTATTTGTGGAGTAGTTAACAAAAGATACACAAATTCTAATACCGTTGATCGGAAATAACTTGTATTTCTGTCAAATTTTGGCAGTAATACAGGTGCTGTAAGTTCGATGTCTCTTAAGTAGGCATGGAGTATATATCCGGTCAAGTTCGGCGTATCTTTTAGCGCTAGTTGAATATTTCTATGATTGAGGAGAGCCTGTGCTTGCATTTCAATATTCATTAGATTTAGTCCATGTGTTCTTAATGGTAAACACAAAGTGGTATAGGCCACCTTAAGTACATGGGACTGCCATATAAACTGTGTGACCAGCCGTCGTATTTCTGCTGCACTTGCTGGTGGTAGTGCTAATACTTGAGCAACATACCATACTTTTGAAAGAAGCAACACGTTGCTATAAGTCACTCTAGAGATTATGGATATATTCCTTCGCTTATCACAAAACACTGTATGTCTTAATCTTGATATCACCACACTATATGTTCTATTTTTCATTTCTTGTATCGTTGAACAAAACACTACCCCCAAGATTGTCACTTCATTCGCAATATCATAAGGTGAATCTTGATAGCAGTTTATTGGTTTTTTTCCTAGCTGCAAAATTTTGGATTTTTTATCGTTTACTTTTAACCCTGTTAATTCTTGCGTTGTTTTTAAGATAGCCTGTAACTTCTGCAAGTCGTTGTCATCATTTATCAGAACAGTTACGTCATCTGAATACGCGAATGTTCTAAACGATTTTCTGTAGACTTCCACTCCCCGCACCTGTTCTTGGGTGTAATTGCAAAGCCAAATGCAAAGAGTGATAATGGACACCCTTGTCTTAATGATCGTTTCAGTGGGAAAGACGTTGACAGTGTCCCGTTAACATTAAGGCGTACTCTTGCATTTGTATAAAGCAACTGAATAGCTGATACAATTTTTTTTCCTAATCCTACTTTTCTTAACAACGTAAAGAAATAATCGTGCTTGATTGTGTCGAACGCGTTTGCAAAGTCCAAGGCCAGGATTGCTGCTTTTGATCCAACTTTCTGTTGTTGAAGTGCCACAACGTCTCTTAATGTACTTAACAATTCAAAAATTGCACCATGCGCTCGAAAGATGAATTGTTGTGGTCCTATTAATTTATCCGCCAATTGTTGCAGTCGTTTTGTGATTAGTCGTGTGTATATTTTATAGTCCACACACAAGAGTGTTATCGGGCGAAAATTCTTTGCCGAGATGAGTCGTCCTGGTTTTGGCACGAGTACTATCACTCCTAACAGGCTCGTTGGTCCCATGCACTGTTGTCGGAAAATTTCATTTACCCATCGCGACAGCATGGTCTGTACCACTGGCCAAAATGTTTGGAATAATTCAATAGGTAAGCCATCGATGCCTCCAGCGCGATTGCGTTTGCCGGCCATTACAGCTAGTTCCACTTCCTCTCTTGTAAAAGGCTGTTGGAGGAACTCCCTTTCTTCCTGTTACTCTTGGTATATAGTTTTCAATAACGGAAAAATCTTGTTCCTTGTCAGCACTTGTGTCACTGAATTTATTGGAAAAGTAATCTACTAAATGTCTTTGAATGTCTTTCGTATTTGTAAGTTTGACTCCTTCTTCATCGTCGATCTCTGTTATCAACTTCCGTTGTTTTCTACGTCTTTCTCCTAGGACCTGCGCCAGCGAAGGTTGTTCTTTGGGATCGAACATTACTAATTTGCTTCGATAATCCTTGCATTTTTTGGTTGTACATTCTCAGAACGACCGCTTGTATTTTCTTATATTCACTCAGAACCGTTTGATCTGTTTTGAGTTTGTTTGCTAATTCTCTCAAAACTGCATGGTAAAAGTTATACTTCTTATAAAAATCCGCCATTTTTCCTTTACTGTATTACATGCAAAAGTATTTAATTGAGGGTTTTAGATAGGAGTCCCACCATTGTATGAAGTCCGTCTGTCTATGACTCATGGCTTCCCATTTTCCCCATTGTTCCTCAAATTCCTTACGAAAGGCTTCATCTTGAAGTAGTTGAAGGTTTAATCGCCAATAACCTCTTCCTTTCCGAACGTGTGGGATATTTAAAGCTATATCTATATCATTACACCTAAATGATCACTGAAACAGTTTGGAAGTACCTCTATTTTTGTGGAATGCGAGAACAGTTCTTTTGTTACATAAAACCTATTTAGTCTACTAGCAGTATTTGTTCTAATGTATGTATACCCTTTTTCGCTAGGATGTTTTCTTTGCCACGCATCTATTAGGTCAAACCCAGACACTAAAATTTTTAAACTTGGTGAAGTATTAAACCCAGGGGTTTGAACAAACAGTTAAAGTCTCCCGTGCACAATATATGTTGTCTATTTCCACCGAGGGCTGTAGCTACTTGAGTATTGAAAAATTCCTCTCTCTCTTTTCGTGCGTCACTACCAGACGGAGCATAAATATTGCATATCCACACGTCACCCACATTTACACAAATTATTCTACCTGATGGATGGTATAGTACATTTGATACTGTAATACTATTTCTAACTATAATTGCCGTTCCCGTTGAGTTATGATTACTATTATTATATACTACATAATCAAACCCAATATCAAGATTTCCTATACCTAGTTCTTGAATACAAACGATATCTAAATTATAAAAACGTATATAGTCTATGAGAGCTTTTCGTTTAAGTTCAGATGAAAGTTTGTTGATATTTATTGTAGCCACGTGGTAAATTATTTCCCATTCCATATGCTTGCTTTGCATAAATGTTTTATAACACTCGCTTGAGTTGTCAGGACTTAAGTTATTGGTTACAGATATTAGAAATAAACACCCCTATACGCCTTCATGGCGTGGTGCTATGCACAGGGGAGCACTTTACCTTTTTTTTTTTTTACCATAGAACAGACACTACTACCATTACTACTATCTATATACTTTGTCAAAGTTACTTATTATCCTGTGTACTATCACCGGTACCTGTGTCCACTGTCGTATTTACTGCCGGTTTCTTTGCCTTATTTCGTTTGGGGTGAGGTCGGTTCGACGCGGTCGGCGATCTCGACGTACTGCATTTCTTCTGGCGATGCTCAAAGGTGTCTTGGCGACGGCGCTGAAGTTGCCATTCCGCTTCCTTAACCTGTGAGGACTTCAAAGTTCCGGCATCTATGGACATTGGCATCTCACTGTTCGCACCTTCCATCTTCATTGTAGCATCCATCATCTCGGGGGTGGATATCCCAGGATCTGGCTCCGGCGTGCCGTCGGACGAATCGACCGACGTGTCGGCATGCTGCTCGAGATCCATGTTCACTGGCTCTAATATGGCGGTGTCTTCTGCATTCTGGTTCTGGTCTGTTGACTCCTCCGTTATCACCTCCATTTCACTTGCGTCGACGGTCTCACTCAGGGACTCAACTGGTAGCTGTTCTGTCTGTTTTGGGGGGGAGTTCGAAGTCGAAACTCGATCCAAGTTATTGGTGTCGGTCTCGGTATGCTGCGCAGATAAGTTCGTAAAGGTTGCCGACATCATTGGTTCGGTGGCATCGATCTGATTGGGCCCAAATCTGGCGACATTAGCATCCAGGGTAAGATTCTTCACAGGCCCAACAGGACGTCGTTTGGGGCACTTCCCAGGCACGTGTCCCCCCAAATCGCAGATAGCACAGGTGCGTTCCTGACCAAGATACGTCACTCAGAACCGTTGTCCACATATTGTAACATATGAGGGAATCGGGTGACGTAATGACATTTTCAAGATTTTTCGTTCCGTTCGAACTTTATAAATATGTTCTCCTCTGTACACTTCGTCCAGAATTTTGTCGATAATTTTGCCATATTGGCTCAAAACTGAACGTATGTCGTCATCTTTGAGTTTCTCGGGTACAACGTGTATCCGGATCGTCACATAATCCATATCTGCCCACGTCATGTCAACACTATATTCATCGGTATCGTCGTGATATTAAACACAGCCATTTGAGTTTTGTATCAAAAGTTCACCAAGCACTCGCGAAGTTAATTTCAGGAACACACACTTATGCTACAAATCAATTTCTATACTCACTACTTGTTCTGGCGTTAGCTGCAACGTGTCGTTAATCCAACGATGTAAGTCTAAGGTCGAGGGTGTAGTTGCAACATTCCGAAAGTTTAATTTCAGGCAGTGGCTGTCCCTCCATGGAACAGAGGGAACAGGCTGTTCCCTCCTACTTACTGCGCTTTTGGGCTATTTAAATTATTTATATTAACATAATAGAACACTTCTTTCTCCCGAAATCAACGTTTCCAAAAGTAACACTGAACAAAATCTTTCACCGTGGCTGGACGTTTGTTGACGTCACCTAACCCCAACGCATCATGGTTCTCACGCCATGCTCTACCATGGTCTCTTAGTATCATGCCCTCTACTGTCTGAAGCCGAGTATTTCCGACCACGCGCGAAAGTAAACGATCCCCACGGCACCACGGAAGCTGAACCAGGGGGGTGAAACTCTAATGCCGCGAGCTGTGGTCTTCGTGACGTCAGCGATGTTAGCGACATCTATTGGCAGTGCACCCAAGTTATGCGCTTCTCAGTCGCGAAGTATTTCATAGTTCTACGCTAGATGTCACTCCATCGCCAACTAACAGTGAAACCAAACACAATATACATTTGCTGATCCTAGTTACATTGAACGTTTTTAGGACATCTACTTGAAAGTTCTCGCAGGAATATCTCCAGAAGAAGTCTTGAATTTTAAGTTTGTTTTATGCACAGATAGGCTAGTTGGGACTGGCCCAGCAGGTTAAAATGGGATCACACCATTAAATGCTTGAAATGGACAACGATGTGCGGGGTATCTCCAAGGTAGAAATATCTACTCAAAGCATCCCCACCTGGCCTATTTTATAATTTATTATTTGAAAACATAGGAGCATTCAACAACTGAACTCACGGCTCGAGCAAACATTCCCTCATCTAAAAACTTCCATTTCGAACCCACTCTCCAGTCTCCACCAGTGTGATATCGAACCCGACACAACTTGATTACATGGCAACGAAGTTACCATTACGCCATCCGGGATGCGACATGGTCTTATGCATCATGTGCATTATGTAATACAGTGTTGAACTTCTTTCCTTGAATAAGAAACTCGAAATCTGGCCCTGAGTTCCCAAAGAATACTGTAGACATCTTAGAATTAATTATTTATTAATTAGTATTAATTATGAATTATATCTAATCCTTGGTATTTGCTGCTTGTAATATGAATCTTATATTACACAGCGCTTCACATTGATATTTATTTCCACAAATCGTTTTTTTCTGTCATCCCGTGCTCAGCTCATTTTCTGCGGGTAGAGTTAGCAACACTCATTCAACGTTCGCCAGCCCCCGCGAGCTCAGCTTTGAATTTGAAACGGCCGTCACCGCCAGTTGGACAATAGACGTGGATAGACAAGGGTCGAAGGTGCGGCGTGATGTATGGAGGATGCTTTGTTTTGGACTCGTTAGCAACGGCAGTGGGTAGATGCAGTTTATTGCACTGTTATTGTAACCTATAGCTGCAAAATTAGTTATTTCGCTCATGCTTTCATTGAAGAGAAGATGATATTAACAGTAGGATATTTAAAAGGTAAAAAGGAGAAACTTAGAAAATATTTGAAATATATTTGTTGGTACAACCCCTCCCCTCCCTTTCTTCTACACAGCCTGCCATCTAGCGTGCCCACAGAGAAGCAAATCGGCAACGTAGTTGGGTGCACTGCCAATAGGTGTCGCTAGTTTCGCCCGTGACGTATTAAGAGCACAGATTATAACATTGAGTTAACAAGTCTCTCCTAGTAGTTTGTCTATGAGCTGAACGCTCTAGCTGTTCCCTCAGATAGATATTGCGGATTCACTTTTCTTCCAGTTTTTGCTATGTGCTGAAGTTTAATCGCGTCATAAGTGATACTTTTGAGTGTAGAAAGTCCATAACTTCCTAATCTCGTTGAGAACTTGCGTCTGACATTCATAACGAACTGAAAAAATCTTCTACAGTCTAAGCGTCTGCTAAATGCCTTGGCTAAACGCTGCGAAATAGCTTCCGAGGGAACAGCTCACATCCACCTGTTCCACCAACCCCAAGACCAAAGTTCCAAGGCACGCAGCGGCAGGACAAGAAAGCGAATGTTGCGAGTGTTGTATGATCGACCGGCTGAGTACGAAAGCCTGTAGTTCATTGAACTTTGCAGAAAATACAACAAACCAACACACATCCTAACTGAATTAAAAACTAAAACGAAATGATACACAAGGCATTTTCAAACGAGTTACTATAACTCTGTAAAATGATTAACTGGATATTCTTCCAGTGGCAAATTATATTGTTGTCCTTGTTTAATCCTGAGAAGGGAGTCTGGAACAGGTCGGGTTTTGTCACATTAACAACTTCTACTAACAGGGTGGCTACTCACCGGGAATTTCTTGAATTCCGGGAATTATGCGTGAATTATTGGCTCCGGGAATTGTGCGTGAATTCTGCTTGAAATTTTCTCCGTAGACATGAAAAATTGCAACTTTTTAAAATCCCCATTCCATTGAATTTATACATATTTATTAATGACCTGAAACAAGTTTTTCACAGTTTAGATTTTATTTTTATCAAGGAAGAAAAAGAAAGCTGCGTGGAAAATGAAACAGAATTCTCCCAATCCGTTTACTTTGTTAGTGTTCTTTGCGGAACAATCCATCTGATGGACGGAAGATTATTACAAAATAATATATCTTGAAGTTGATTAGGTAAATTTAAAATTCTTATAGAATTAACAATTTTTCGTAGATTACTATTTCCCGTAACATTTGTGACTTGTGTTTGTAGATGTATTTATAGTCCCGAGTAGCAGTGGCGTGCCCAGGATTTTTGTAAGGGAGGGGTTACCTATACTTTTTCTTGGTAGTCGGCCCTCATTTTGTTATTTTGTCGTATTTTCCTACCATTGACGTTCTTTTTTAGGAATATTGGACCAAAGGGGGGGTATAACCCCTACCAACCCCCCCCCCCCGGGCACGCTACTGCCGAGTAGCTATGTGAAATGACAAATGTAAACTCTGCGCCTTAAATTATATATATGTACCGTCCAACTGAATTAGAATTATTGGATTCATTGGAATCGCACAAACCCAGTAGCGAAGCGTAGTCTTACGAAGGAGGCAAGCAATGTTTCAGTACAACAAAACATGTAGTACAACAACATGCCGAGGGGAAAGATTCAAGGTTTATAGCCTCATTTACCCAGTCGCTGGATTTGTCAAAATATCGTAATAAAGTGACTGTACTAAAAATAAACCATATGATCCGCAAACGTCACATTTACTTTTTAAAAAAAATCCAGGTAACGTTATTCATATGATATTAAACGTTTTGCATATGCGAACATTCCGCATACGACTAAAGGGAGACGGAATTTCTTACTTACTTATTAGTACCTTTATTTGTTCATTATTATTTAATATGGTCAAACGGTGACCAAACCGATTTAGATAAAAAAAAATGGGAATCATTTGTTTATTTTACGCTGCATGATGTAATTTAGTATTTTTGGGCACCCTAAAAACCGCATTGGAGTAACTTAAACACTAAATAAAAAGTTAAACACAAACAATAAAAAATTCATTTCAAAGCAAAGAAACACATGCATAGACGATGTACTCACCACAATAAATTTCAAACTCTTGGTGTTGGTCGACCCCCTTCCACGATTTTCATTTTAACACTTATCTCTCTCGAGCTAAACGAAGCAATTTTCAATTGCTCAATAATACACCCGCACTTCACATCAACCGTTCCTAAATACGCGTTCATTCCGATAAATTCACAGCACAAAACACGAAGCAACAAACACTCACACTATCCCACGCGCTTTCCACAACTGCAAATGCAAGCATCCACACAAGAGCACTTTGAAAATCTCTGAAACAACAGAAAGTGATACCAACCTATTTCCTTAATTTTATCCGTCACAAAGGAAAGATATATCAGTTTGGAGATAAAAATTACGCGGAGGAATCAGAATCATTTCAGCAGAACGAGTATGTACATTAATATTTAAGTAATAAAGTATTCAATGGCGTGCCCGGGGCGAAGGTGGGTGGATGGTAGACATAACCCCCTTTTGGCCCAGTATATCTAAGAAAAAACGTCAAAGGAAGGAAAAGATGACAAAATGGGGACCGTAAAAAGACCCTGGGAACACCACTTGCGTCATAATAATAGAACTTAAAACATATTCGGGCCTCCCCGATGGCGCAGTGGTAGTGTCGTCGCCTTGTAATCAAGGGCTTCCGGGTTCGATACCCGGTGGAGGCACAAGCGTTTCAGATCCCATTTTAAACTGTAGGTCCAGTCCCGATTAGCCTTACTGTGCATAAAGTGGACTTAAAACAACAAATCAATCATTAAAACATATTCTTGTGCTCATAATATGCAGAATGTATACGATTTACTTCTATGCCATGTACAAATATCAGTAGATAGTTCTTTCTCAGATAGCTTTATTTTCACCACAAGTTTTATTCAAAAGCAGTCAATTTATTGATTGTAAAATTTGTGAAAGAGCTCACTTGAATTACTGCGTAAATAATTTGGCAGTTGCAAACACTGGTAGCGGTCAACACTTCTGGCGTAATTTGAGCTGGAACGACCAGGAAGCAGGGTGCAGGACCAAGGTCCGTCCAATCTTCCCTCCCTCCCTGAGAAAACTCTTCACGGGGGTGCAGAAATTCCTCTGCCCCAACTCCCAATGTCAACTTTTTTTACGCGTTTTACATTTCGCGAAATCTAAAATAATTTGTAATATAATATGATATATATGGAATTTAGAACAGTGATAATAACTTCTTTTAGTTATTTTATGACTAACAACTATTATTATATTTGCGATCTTGTTTACGTGTTCATGAAGTCAAATATTCGTTACTAGTTTTTGCTGGCAACGTACCCATAGATGAATCCTTCTGCTTTCGGTTGAACTCGGCTATTTTCCGGAATCACGCAAGCTCGGAAAGCACAGCTTTTTGTAGAAGCTTTGTGGACGGGTTCCACCAGAATTTCACGCTTCGCCATGTGACTCCTTCGGAGGCCTTATTTTCCCGCAGAACGGCTGCAAGCATTGAGGCTGGTGCTTGCTACAGAGCTGCTGGGGGAGTTTGCGGCCGCATTTTTTGGCGAAATCGAGTGCGATGGAAACTAAATACGGTTAGAACATTAAGTACATTAAATGATATTCGAATTATGCAAGCAGTGCTTGCATTGCTTGTACTATATCTTCGCCCATGGGCGTCCGGAAGGGGGGCAAGGGGGGGCCGTGGCCCCCCCCTGGAAAATGAAAGTCAACCAAAAAATATGTATTTCATACATATAATTTCATTTTAGCCACAATAATATGTGTTATTTATTGCATGAACTCCATAAATTCAAATTTAAGCATTGTTTTTAGGGAACAACACTATTTTTAGGGAAAATTTGCCTTCGTTTGCCCCCCCCTGGAAAAAAAATACCTTCCTTGCCCCTCCCTGGAAAAAATCCTGCGGACGTCCATGTCTTCGCCTCTGCACAAACCAGGCCTATTGTTAATATAAGAATTTGTTTGTGTGTATGTGTGTGGGTGGTGAGAGACGGTAAAACCTTAGTTTGAAATAGATAAAACATCTGCTTGAATTTTTGTAAAGTTCGCCTTGAAAACCGGGAATTATACTTGAATTTTATTATGGTCCTACAGTAGCCACCCTGACTAATCTAGCGAACGTCATGAAAAAACTCAACCATCTGCGTGCCATTATTGCATTGAGGAAGTTTGAATTACAAGAATACTCAACTCTATGAAAAAACGTCAACTTAATCTACGAATAAAGAGATGAAACAGGTCACGACAAAATATTATTTTCTGTCTCTGATGACTCATAAATTTATATTATCAAATTTTTCTTTGTTGCGCATCAACAATTTTATTTTTAATGTTTTCTTTATATTATATCACATTTTCTTTAAAATTATTATTGTCATATAATTTTATCGTGCCTCATGTTTGTCACTTCTGACATTTCAATAAGGGTTGAATTTTACTTGATCTATTGTATTATATTAAGACACCCATGCGAGGGGGAGCAAGTGCAGGTAACCTGTTCCCCTGCCTGATTTATCACCGCACGCCACTGATTTCAGGGTATTAATTCGCCGAAGCACGATTCTACTAACTGGTTCTATTCAACAGGACACAAAAGTTGCCACGCGAATGGAAAGTAACCGCTTATGCAGGAGCAGCGCGCATGTCTGCTCACTCATGTGTTCCATGCGAGACTGCGCCACTCTGCTTCTTCCATAACAATCACACATCATCAGCTTGTAAATCTGAATACAGAATCAAACTCGTACATAAAATCCAAGTGTGCGACAGTCATAAAGACTTAGGAATAGTAATAGACTCCTCTCTCATATTTGATGAGCACATTTCAGAAATTTGCAAAAGAGCAAAGAGAATGCTTGGTTATACATTTTTCTCATGGAAAGTTTTTAAAAAGGAAGATACCTTAATATTCCTGTATAAAACGATAGTTCGTCCTATTCTTGAATATGCAAATGAATTATTGTTTTTGACTGCAACCAGTCACCTCCAAAAAGTTGAATCAGTTCAAAAACTTTTTATCAGGTTATTATGCACAAAGTTTAAAAAAAATTACTATGACCAACATTACTCTGAATGGTTATCACAGTTGAATATGTTTTCCTTAGAAGAAAGAAGAAAAATGAAAAGGATAAATTTTGTAGAGAAGATATTAAATTTCCAAGTTGACAGTGAATACTTTTTGAATAATATAGCTTATAAAATTCCCAGATATTCCCATAGGTATATCTCAATTCTCACATGCCTAAACAAGGCAAGAGGTTTAGTAGCTGATCTTGTTGAAACCTACAATTTGAATTTATGTTGATGTATAAAATTGTAGGATCCACTGTTTTATTTTATAATTATGTATTCAATTTTTTAATTTTGTATAACATAGTGGTTGTTTAATCGTTATCATCACTTCAATAAATATGATCATTATTATTATTATTAGAACAATACACAGTTAATTGCAGATATTATATAACAATAAACAATTATTAGTATCAGAGATATAATAGATCTCGTTGAAAACTGTAATTTGAAGTGTAAATATGCTAACTTGTTATGTTATGTTATTCTACAGCTTATGTATTTTATTCGTGTAACTTTGTACTTTTGTATTTGACTTAGTGCTGTATTAGGTTTCATACTGTGTTCAACACTTAAAAATAAAAATAAACTATTATCTTAATTATTCTAATATCCAGATAACTAACTGACATATATGAATATATTCCAGCTAACAGCTACTTTTTTTGAGATTTTGAGGAAATGCCTCATTTGTGGCACCCCTGAAAAAAAAATACCTCGTTTGCGCCACCCCGGAACATATATTGTGGATATCCCTAGTATAAGATGCAGCAAAATGTAATTAATTACTGTGTAAAACACAGCTTGCAGTGCAAAAAGGAGCGATCCATTTTCCACTAGAATGACAGCAATAGTGCCAGCAATCAATGGCTCAGTATGTTAACAGAACTCTCGGATTTACACATCAGTTTTCTCAATATATTTCCCTTTAGGTTTTCTGTTACTTTTGCTAATCATGACAATGAAGATCAATGTTTTATTTAGTAATTATCTTATCTACAGTCAAGGGGTCCAGGGTTCGATACCCGGTGGAGGCACATAGTGGTTCGGATCCCACTTTAAAATGTAGGCCCAGTCCCGATTAGCCTTACTGTGCATAAAGTGGACTTAAAACGAAAAGTCAATCCAATCCAACATATACTATAGTTTTGAATTAGACTACCCCAAAAGTTGTGCTGCATGTATGGTATTAGTCCATTATATGTATACTATAATCTTATCTAGAGTCGCTTTCTGACGCTTTTGGCTAATTGTGAGAATGATGAAGAATAATGAAAGACGATGAGCAGCGTGGGGAATGGAGGAGCAGGAGGATCCCATCCTCCAGGAGTCTCTCCTAGTTTTTATTTGGAGTCCAATTTATGCACAGATAAGCAAATCGAGACTGGTTTCGAACCACTATGTGATTTATTCTCAAGGAAAGTATGTTGATATATAAATGTAAATAATTCTACCAAATTTTATTTGTGTATAGTTGTAATCATTAATTTTGTGTCATCCTAATTGAAATACTCATATATCAAATTTGAATTGATCTGCCGCATACATAGGTACGTTATTCTGAAACACTATATTGAAAATAAGCAACTGAAGTAACACTGCTATCAAAATTACAGAATGACGGGAATCATGATAATAAATAACAGAATCTATTTTCCAGCAAGTACAACTATCATACTAGGGTCTTCTTGGAATATCCATGTGGTTATTAATTTCTTTTATGCAAAAGTAACGGAAAAGTAGCGAAGTAGCGAGTAGCGAAAAGGAGTAGCGTAGCGGTGCTACTTCTTGGAAAATATAGCTGTAGCTGTAGCGAAGCTACATTTTGGAAGAGTAGCTGTAGCTGTAGCGAAGCTACTTTCAAAATGTAGCGTTCTGATCACTGGCAAAATGTAAATCTACCCTACTATCGGATTCCAAGCATCCAAATTTTAATGTGAACCCCCTCGATGAAATTTATGATAACGAAGAAAGCCATGTCTTTCAGCAGTGACGTTCTTTCGATTGCCACATCCCATGCATGTTGGCTAATTTCGGGGTTGTCTTTCTCCATGCATGTCATTTCAGGTTGATGTTCTAACTTTCAGTCCACTTAAGGGCATGATCACATTGGTGAGGTATGGCGAATATTGCAAGTGTAGTTATCCACGTCATTTTCAACTCGATCTACAGCACTCAATCCTGTAGCATTGGACATTTCTACTCTTACCTAAAATATGATTTCAACTGTATCACTGCAAGTCATTCATTTTATATTAACGTTGTGCAAAATAATTTGTGTTAATTCGAAATAGTTTGCGAGAAATTGGCCTTAGAAGTTGTGCCAAATTGATGCTGTACGTCACGAAACCTGAACCGTCTCTGATTGGATATTCCAGTTATGACGTTCTCGTTCGGCAATGAACTCGGTCGTCTGCTTAGCGCTCTAGAAATCCATGCACGAAGGCGTTCGTTGCTCCTCGTGTTCGTAACGCTGATTATTGCAAAGGATTTTCTGTGATTTTCAAAATGAAATTAACGTTTCGATTATGACATGCGAGGGATGTACGAAAGCCAATTTCGGCAATCTAACATGTGCAGATGCATTCACGGCAGCTCCATATTTTGCACAACTGATATTGGATGGAGCAGAGATAAGAGGAGCGGAAGCAGCGAGTTAAGTTTTGCAAGGGAAATTTGACATGGGGTTTAGTTTCATCGACAGCTTACTCAAGACTATTTAATATTATTCTGTCGAAAGTTTTTTCTCAGTAGCAATAACTCCTAATTTTGAGTGATTATTAGTAGCGCTGGTATTACTGCTGTGGCAATAAGTTTACCTGTTTTGCACGACATTATAAACCGACGTTTTTTTCTTTTTTCTTGTGAAGCTCAAAATAAATGTATGTAATGCAAATGTGCGTCGGGAAGGGCACGGGTTCGAACTGGTCCGTAGAACAGCTCCTAGAAGTATTTTCTAATATTTTCAAGTTAATAGTATGTTAGCCTCCGTGGCGCAATCGGTTAGCGCGTTCGGCTGTTAACCGAAAGGTTGGTGGTTCGATCCCACCCGGGGGCGTTGTTTTTAACCAAGAAGAGGTCGTCGAATAAATAGCAATTGACCAATTTGTGTTGAACTCCTTTAAGTTGATGGATACATGAAGCAGCAATTGAGGCGAAAACCAGTAAATACCGCAAGTATCTGCGATAAACAGACGGGATAATGCTCATATTGATCAACTAAACCGCGAGTGGAAGCTTCAATTGAGTATATCTTGTGATCATGATGACCAAAGTTTGGAATATATCTTCACGTTTGGTAATCGGCGAGAGGTTAAGGTTTATGAGAAATTATAATTGGGAAAAAATAATTGACCAATTTCGAATCATCACGTGGGCGTTGCTTGGGATTTTTGGTGTCTCGTATTGTGAACACTGGAATAAATTGAAAATGAATACGAGCGCAAAAGTTCTAGCAGAGCACGGTTTCGATCCATGGACCTCTGGGTTATGGGCCCAGCACGCTTCCACTGTGCCACTCTGCTTCTTCCATAACAATCACACATCATCAGCTTGTAAATCTGAATACAGAATCAAACTCGTACTTTTGTCGTTGTCGTGGAGTTCATGCGATATTTACACTATTTCTTCCATGATTAATTTCATCACGATTTGGGTTTTGAATTTAACCCTTCGTTGTAAGGTGAATTCTCAGAACGTAAATGGTAAGGTTGTGTCGCATCCGACCCATCTGAAATTTTGTCAATTTGATATTCAAAAAAAAGGAAGGTAAAGCATGATAACTTGTTTAGATTTAAAATTACTTTAGTCAGAAAACTTTTAATACTATTTTATTACAAAATTTTCTAAAAAAGAAAAGTATTTGCCTTCCCGCGTTCACTGATTCTCACTGATTTCCAAAACTAGCAACTTTTCTTTATCTCATTTACAGAATGGAGAGATTCAAAACAACTGTAAAGTGAAACGAGATTTTCTAAAAAATAAATAACAAATGCATATAAAAATCTTGAAAAACTAAATGCAAAATTAGTAAAACGTCATCAATATAAACAAAACACGAAATTGTAGTTTCAGCATTTGAACAGGTAAAGTGTAGTGTAGTCTAGATTTCTTTCTTTTCAAACTACAAACAGTTATCACTACGAATGATTACATTAGTGGTGGAAAAGTAGTCATTAACACAGTTTGTAAAACAAACTTAACACATTTTGGTTTGTTCATCACTAAAGTCATTAGCACAAGAAGGGCACAATACTACTTTATGCTCACCACACAAGCAACGATGGCACATCCTACAGAACTCGTTCCCTTTTCTGTCTCTTGGAATTGGGCTTCTGCTACTGTTGATTTTCTTGCTTCCTTGTCGCTTTCATGTTCTTTCCCCATCAACTGAACGATTGTGCTGCAAAGCTCCTTCGGAAGATGTTGGTTTTCTTTTCTTTTCTTCATCAGAGGTGTAGTCAAGGCAAATGCAAGTCGCTTTAGGAAGGTGGAGCGTGCATCATTAGGGTGAGAATTCTTGTTTACATTGCATTTGTAAAGCACAAAACTGTTTACTGCTGCAATATCTAGAATTCTATAAAAGTACCTCATTGGCCATCTTCTGCTTTTTCTCTTAGTGCTTTTGTCATGGCACAGTTTGTCTAAGACGTCAATATCCCCCTTAGTCATGTTGTAGAATTCCGTTACTTCGGATTTCTTCGATTCATCATTTATGGTTCCAGCGAAGTGCATTGAAGAAATTAGTAGCACACTTTTGTTCTTCTTTGGAGTGTAAGAAACCAACATTTTGTTATCTTGATACATGAACCGAGAAGACCCAACTGGAGCTGCAGATAACATTGAAGGAGGAATTTGTACTTTATTTTTACGCAAAGTGCCCATAAAGGTTAGTTGCCTTTTAAGAAGTGCTTCAGTCAGCTCATATGAGGAAAACCAGTTGTCAGTAGTCACATTTCTGTTGCTCCCATTCAGTGATTCTGTTAGTCGTAGAACATACTGTGCTGGCAGAAGAAAATCCCTGTTCTTCTTTGCTTGCTCTTTACCGATGTATGGAATGCCTCCAAGAAAATAAAAGGCTCTCGCATCACAGGGGGAGATAATTTTCAGGCCATATTTATCAGGCTTCGATGGAATATACATCCTGAAAGGACATCTGCCCCGGAAACTTAGCAAAGCCGCATCCACTGTGACGTACTCAGAAAGACTGTAATACTTTCCAGAATTATTTTCGAAAGTATTCCACACTTCTCTGAACGCAGCAAATTTGTCCGTAGATTTTCGTGTATTCCTGGAGGCCTTGTCATCAAATCTTAAATTTTGCAGAATCAAGGCAAATCTCTTTTGGGACATTGTGCAGCAGAATACTGAAGGGCCATATATGGGAGAAAACATGTCACTAAGTCTCAAACCAGAATTTTTTAGTAGAGCACTCATGTACAACAGTCCGATCAGAGCTCTCATTTCCATCGGATCAGTAGGAGATATAAACCACTGACTTGAATTGTACTTGAGTTTGGACATTTCTATTTCTTCATTAGCATGGCATACAATTGTTTCGATGATTCCATCACTAATAAATAAGGAAAATAATTTGAATTCATCAGTAATTCCACGTGCATTTCCTTTGGGTCCAGGCAAATGAGTGATGATATTCGAAGATGGTGTCTTCGAAAATTTTGAACGCAGCAGCTTGTTGGTTCAAACTGTTTCGCCATCTTTACCTAGTTCAAATTGTCTATCACCATTTTCTACCACTGCAACTTGAGAATCACGATCCTCCCAGTCTGAAACGTCCCCACCAACACAATCAACCACATCTTCACAATCGTCACTGTTTGCTAATGTTTCATCTTCTGACTCGGAGATGTCTTCACTTATTTCATCATCCCAGTCTAATTCGGAGTCCTCTTCTTGTCCTTGCAACTCAGCTCTAATCTCATCTGCAGCGCAGATAAACTTCCTGAATGCCATGGTGCACAACAATTGCGACAAACTGAAAAAAAAGAAGTGAAATTACAGGGAGAATGTCTACCGTGAATGGTAAGGAGGGGTCGGATCCAACCCAGACAGCAACAAGGGCTAATATAAATAAGAATAAAACCGGACAGTGACGTACCTAGGACGTGCAGTCCCTCAGACGCCTTCCTCATGAGTAAGGTGAAGGTTACCTGAAGCTCTGTCACCAGCAAATACGGGAGGGGGAAACAGTGACCAAGCAACTTCCACTTGGGTCGGATCCGACCTGCACCTTACCATTTGAAGGTTAAGAACAAGCATCAAATTAATACAGTGAACTCCTTTTAATTCGAATTCCAAAGGGACACGGATTAATGAGAGTCCACTGTACATAATAAAGAAGATAATTGCATTTATCATTGTAGTAGGTCATTTTGTATATATTTTTGAAGCAAATTAAAACTAAAATGTGATCAACAAGAATTTATTTATTTAGTGCTTTCATTAAAATTCGTTACAGTTGACTTCTCTGTACATTAAAAAGCAAACATTTCCAGTTACTTAAAACATAATATTTAATCTTCATAATCTATATTGGTTGGTTGTGGAAATCCATTGTCAGCAATGATTTGTTTGTACAGGCGAGATGATTCTTTAGCAGTTCGTGGCCTGGCAGGATCAGTGTAGTCCACGAAATACAGCCCAAACCTTTGCCTGGAAAATTGAAGCATTTTTTTAAACATTGACTCATTATAATTTTACAGGGTGGTTACTCACCAGAAATTCTGTGTGAATTTTTCTCCGTAGACGTGAAAAATGAAACTTTTATTAAACGAAATCCCACTGAATTTATAATATTTGTAAATGCCGTGTGGCACATTTTCACAGTTTAGCTTTTATTTTTATCTAGGAAGAAAAATAAAACAGAATTCTCTCAATCTGTTTACTTTGTTAGTGTCTTTTGCAGAACAATCTATCTGACAGATGTATGATTATTGCAAGTTAAGATATCTAGAAGTTGATTAGCTAAATTTTAGTTTGAAATTCTTGTACAATTAACTATTTTTCATAAATTAGTATATCCCATAACACTTATGACTACTTGTGCTTAGCTGTGGTCTTGGTGGGCCTAATTCTTTGGCCAACAATCGGTCTTAGTGATTAAAAATTTGACTTTGCAATATCTCACCTGATTCATTTTCATGCACATGGTAACACTTCAGTAAAGAATTCACTAAATCACACCAATTTATAAAAATACTTTTCAAAGCACAATCAAACCTAGACAACAGATTTACCACCTCCTTCCCAAGTTCCCTCCCTTCCTTGTGTTTGGTAAGGTACAGTAAATGAACCCAGCCATCATCTAGTGGGAAACCGAAAAACAATGCCCAAAGTTGGGCCCTGGGTCTCAGCGATATTGTGACCATTCACAATGAAAACACCCATAATCCCCTCGACCTCCATCACAGCTCAGAATGTAGGAATTATGTTAAATCAGTGAGGCAGGAAGTCCACAGCCAGAATGTGACCATTACTCTGTTGCCAAGTTTCGTCCAAAGCTGTCTTAGCTCCGATGAAGACTACTTCTAGCACAGCAAATACAAGCTTTGCAAATAAGTATACATTGTTGTAATTGTAGTTCTTTTTAGATAAATAATGAATGGAGGTGCACGTGACCTTGTGACCTTAGGGTAGAACCGTGCGTCAAGGAGGCGCCATCTTTAAAATGACAAAAATGGCATTTTGAAGCTCACTTGATCAGTGTTGCAGCCATGAGATTGTCTTGATACCTCATGTAAATTAGAGCTATATACATATATATATTATGTATATATATATATATATACATAATTTTTGTTGGACTTTTAAGGTTTTCATTCGACTCATGTAACATTTTTGTTTATTTTTTCAAACATTTGTTCCTAGAATGAAACTGACATTGTATTAATTACGTCTGTGGAGGTATGTATTTTGAATTTTGACTTGGTGGTGAAAGAAAAACTTACGTGTATCCTCTCAACCATTCGAAATTGTCGATGGCACTCCATGCTGTGTAGCCTTGTACATTGCAGTCATCCAACTTGACAGCCTTCAACATCTCATTGATATATAACTGTAAAGACAAGTTGCAATATTCATAGCATGTTTATTGATGGAAAATCAGCACATGATCATCATGTCATTGCTTTTTCATCAAAGTAATCACATTGGCAATTTTGATTACGAAGTGTCTATGTTCTATTTAATATTCCTTGAAAAATTCCTATCTCAACTATTCGCATAGTTGCAATTTATTTACTTCAATTTAGATAAGAACTAAAGAACTTACTCTATAATAGTCAACTCTTCCAGTATCATTGAGTTCTCCCGTGTCAGAAAAGCCACTCTCGGTCACGAAAACAGGTGGGTTGTTGTACTCTGTCTTGATCCAGTTCAGGATCTTACGGAATCCCCAAGGAACAACCTGAAACAGAATATGTATTTATAGAATTCTTTCTTCAAAATAATGCTGCTAGAGTTGTATTTGGTTGTCACGAAAACAATATATCTACTAGTTTGATTGATTGATTTGCTTAATTTTACTTCACTTTTGTGCCACTTTTGGCTAATTTGTGAAGCATAGGGGCATAGTTCTGGAGGGGGCAGGGGGGCCTGCCCCCCCAAACTTAAAGAAGTATAAAAAAATAACACATGATTAAGTTCAATTACTACATTTTTGTTATGAAGCCATACCGCAAATCTTGACATTTGGCATGATGAAATGTGCGGTAATTGCACCGCAATAACAGGTCTTAGGCGATTTGATTGATGTGTACAGTTTGAAGAAAGAAAAACGTAAAATGACTTTTTGTTGAGTCAACAGTTACTGCTGAGGCATCAAAGGAACTTTTAATTTGATTTTTCTAAAATTTCTGAAGCTTACTATTGTACCGTAACTTTTTTAAAGTAATACGAGTATTGTATCAATAAAAAAATAATGAAATGCAAAATGCAATAATCGTATACTGTTTTTCTTCTTTTAAAACTGACAACCAATATACTAATTAATATTTGTTTACTTAAGCGAGGAAATTTAACATTTTCAAATCTAAAAGGCCTAAAACTCAGTGTTTTTAAGTCGTTTTTCTTTGTTTTGTTTTTTTCTTTTCCGGGGGAAAGTCTCCGAACCCCTTATAAACTAGGGATATTTAATAACCCTTAGGTACATCATATGCTTCTCCCAGAGTCTGCCCCCCCCCCCCAAAGCAAAAGCTCAAACTCCACCCATGTTGCGAAGATGGGAATAAGTGATGATATGATGAAATTGATGAATGGGCACTTGCAAACATCCATGCCCAGGCTGCGATCCGAACCCGGGACTCCCACTCTGCCATAGAGGGCGGCAATTTTTCTACTAGTACTATAACTATGTAGATTAATTAGATCTAATAGAATAAAACACCAATGCAGGCATGCAAGCCAAACAAAAACAGAATACCAACAAATTAAAATTTTCTGGCAATTTCTATGTTTTATAAAAATCTGAACCTAAAATTGGATCTAGATTTTCCTGCACCAAAGAAAATTTACCTTTCTGTAGCAACACTGCCGATGACAAGCATACTGTAGAAAGCAGGGAGAAAGAAGTAGTTTTCTCCTGCTAACACTAATTGCAGTGGAACTGACCCTGCAGGCTGCATTTTCTTTAAATAGCCAATCACTTCGGCTTCTTCACCTTCCCCGTGTACAGTCATCAGAAGGGTGCGATGGAGAATGATCAGTGCTATACATATACCAGTCTTTAAGTTATTTAAATAATTTAGAAATTTTGATAGTTTGCATAACAATAATGAACAATTACCCATATATTAAAGCTAAACATATAAAAATATATGAGATAAGTTGGTTTATCAATGGTAACATGGAGATAATATGCCATTGGTGTGATGGAGTTTAATAAGACAAAGTTGGTGCGGGGGTAGTACTGATTAAAAAATAAGATAAGAACAATATATTCTTTAGCTCCACAGGCAGTAATGATGCAGACACATACTTTGTACGCCAAGAATAGTTTATATGTAAGGGCAAATTACTGCAAACTTTCAACTAATTATACTTTAGCCATGACAAAATATCATTTGAGGCAAAAACACAAATTTTATCATCAGTCAAAATGTTGGAAGAGTTCCACAATGTTTTCTATATTTAAGCTCTTGGTGATGACAATAGATACTGGCAAAAATACTGTGCAATGCTTCCTGTAATATAATATTTAGGTGAAAATTGTATGTTATTTTAGGGTTTTCTTCTGTGAACAAAACTTACATTATTTGAACATAAGAGAACCCAATTTCAATTAAAGACAGAGATATTATGCTCATGTGCTGAAATATATTTAGATATTTAATTGAAGTTTCGATAAAGCTAATTTATATTATTTTATTTAATTGAAGTTTTGAAAAGCTGTGAATAGTTTTGAAACTGCAATTTTGACCATTTTAAGATATCAATTCCTGTGTGTACTCCAGGAAAAAATTAATAAATGCATAAATAAATTACAGCCAAACAATAATCGCATGTCATTTACCGAAGTTATTTTAACCTACGTGACACTAATGAAACACCTTACAAGAAGCTTCTGAATATAGTTTTTCTAAGGCCAAATCTTTGAAACAAAACAGTCATTCCTCTACTGAGCCAAATGCTTAACTCATTTACTGCAGCTGTTCCAGACATAACTCATTAGATAGCAGTACTTAGTGTTTGGTCATCGTTTAATGCACTGTGGCCATTATGAGCAGATTTTTCTAAGTGCTACCATGCATCTGGACACTTACTACTCTGAATAATTCAGATTCACGTTTTGTAATGCTTAATTAGAGAGTGTGGAAGATGTAAGATGCTCACCCTAAGCCAGGAAGATGCAGATTCTGGCCAAGAATCATCAAAACTCTGGATGTTCGTCTGATCCCTTTCCCAAGATGGATTTGGTCCTGATATTCCTGCTTCAGCATAGTTTGTTGAGTAATGGTTGAGACCAAGGAAGTCATAGGTTCCTATCACAAAAACATCGAATATGTTTGTTTTTATTACATTACACAAACTATGCATAAATTATATTTCACCCAAACATATCAGTGGTTATCATTAGATAATCAAGGCTTAATTGGTATGGACAATAACTTGGTAGCATTTTTTGATGATTGACTTGATTCGCTTTGTGCTGCAACCAGGGCCAGATTAACCTATGGGCAACTGGAGCAATTGCCCCAGGGCCCTCACCAAAAGGAAGCTGTGAAGGGCCTCTACCAAAAAAATATTTTAACCAGCTGGCTATGCTTGTGAAAAATTGCATAAGAAGTTGTATTTTAAAAATAAAAAAAAAACTTCAATATTGTCGTATGTCTACACTCTTCTGGATCCAATTGTTGAACAGTTCTCAGTCGATCTGTTTGTAGATATCTGAAGCTCAGTATACTTTATACCATGGATTGATTTGGATGTGGTGTGGAAATAAGGCACACTTATTCAAACAATCAATTCTCAGATATGATTAAGATAATAAATAATCCTACGAAGTACATAACTTTCTTTCGTTAATAACATTGTTTTAGAACCGTGAGTTTTTCTAGGGAAAAAAAATTGTGGAGATATTAGCGCTCTCTCTTGGTGCATAAGTGAACTACGGGACACCTAACTTTAAGCAGCACTTTTGTGAACCATGCGAACATAAGCTAACGGACGGCGGAATGAGTTGATTGTTTGTTTCCTCTGCAGCTGTTCATTTCTTCGATTTTGTACAATGGCTTTATGTGTTCTTCACAGCATCACCTCACCATTATCAAACATTGGATAAGTTAAGACAAGCAGAAGGGAAATACTATGTTCCCAAGAGTTTAAGTGAGACTCTGTGGGCATATAGAGAGCAGATGCCACAAAAGCCATAGTCCAAGTTTACGAAAAATTTAAGGAAGCTCTTGTCGAAATAGGCAATGACAAAGAAGAGAAGGGTATTGTAAGAAGTGAAGCAAATGAGCTCTCACGGCAGATGTCATCCCTGGAAATAGCATTGTTAGCCATCTTCTGGAATGACATTAGTATTTGATGCTACTAGCAAAACACTCCAGGATCCAAGGTGAGTTCTTCAGTCTGTCATTGACATTTTGAGATCTTTAAAGAAGTTCGTAGAATCAAAAAGGAACTCGTTTCTGAATATAAGGAGATAGCCAGAAGAAGAAGTGACACAGAAGAGTACAATAAGGAACACTCACGTTAGAGGGTGAGAAACGTGCAACTGAATCCTTTTGACTATCAAAATGAACCTCCACCTCTCGCCTAGTGAACATTTCACACTGGAAAGTTTTCTTCCAGTGATTGATCAAATCACCTCATCACTTGCAGACAGGATTTCTCCCTATGAAACGGTCGCAAAGAGGTTCAGTATTCTAAATGAACTTGTAGTGGCAACTCCATCACAAATTACATTTGCAGCTCGCGACCATCTACGAGATGGATCTGGAACCCTCGCTAGAGAATGAGCTGATACAGTTTACACACCTAGTAAGCAGTAGCAATGTCAAACATCAGGAAGACATCCCAATGGAACTGTCTATGTATACTATTGTATGTAAGAACCCGTTCCGCAGTATATTTTTCAATGTCGAAATTTTATTTAGAATTTATTTAGTCTTAATGGGAACAAACTGCAGCGAAGAAAGATCTTTTTCAAAAATGAAATTAATGAAAAACAGACTTCATGCTGCCATGGGACAGGATCGCTTATCCAATCTTTGTTTATTAAACATTGAACAACTTCTTCGTGAATTGGACTTCAATGATATAGTAGATGAATTTTCAGCGAAAAAGGCAAGAAAAGTGTGTATACTATAAGACTTTGGGAATTTTCTTGAAGAAAGTGTAGTTACTACAATTTCCACAATGAACCTGTCAGTAATTGTCCAGTAGATGGACCGTGCATATGTAGTGACATATTTACTCTTAATTGTAAATAATATCATTTATAAAAAATTATGTACATAAGTACAGTCTACTGCTCAGTTCTCTGTTTCCGTCTGAACCCCCTTAGTATTTACCATATATTGTAGTTACGGTGTTCACTGTTCATAATATACTGTAGACTTTTAAACGCAGAATTTTACTGCTGCTATAGTGCTACAATTTCCGTCCTGTAACTTTATTTTGCTGCGCTATTCTCCGTGCAAATCTATTTGCGATATGTTCGATTGTGAATGACTACTGATTCTAAAATCAGGTCTACCATTTCAACTGCTGAAAATTGGTGGTTAACATATTGAGCTAATAAAGCTCCTAGTAACAAATAATAAAAAAAAAATGGGGATCCCCATTAAACATTTTGCCTAGGGGCCTCCACAAACCTTGATATGGCCCTGACTGCAACACTACATGTTGTATGTTATGATTTCTTGGAAAAAATAGAGCTCAAAGTGGGAGGGGGGGATGGCATCCACTGATTAAGAAAATTTGCGTACACCATCCCCCACAGCTATGATACTTTGTCTAGGCATACCACCACCTGCTTAATTGTTTCCATGTTGAACCAAGCAAGCACCCATCCCCAAAACTCGACTAAGCATCTCCCCACCTAGGAATGTCCACTTGGGAGTGCTGGAGAAAATAGCCTAAAGTTAATTTACCTTTAACATTAATTTGATAGAGCATTTTTTGTATTTTAGTTATAATTATTAATAACTTCAACACTTCAGAGGTAACTTTTCAGATTACAATTCTATAATTTTGGAGAAAAAGCTGAAAAATTGCTGAGTTCTTAATCAGAGTGGCTACTCACTGGGAATTCCAGGAATTATTGGCTCTGGGAATTCTGTGTGAATTTTTCTCCGTAGACATTGTTACGTACCCGCACATGTAAACCATATATACCAATGATTGAAATAAGGAATCATAGATGGCAGCAGGTGGAATAAATATTAGGATCACAGATTATAGTAACAATGCGCACGCAAATTGAATGAAAGTGTTTGGGAGAACTGAAATGAATTTTGCTTACATAAATTTATGAACTGAGATAAACAATGGAGATGGATAAAGGTGAGATAAAGAAATGATTGACATGTGCAGCATATATTGCTGACCCGGATCGAGGTCGAGCACGGGACAGATGGAGCCCCTCGATTAACCCCTTTCCTCTGCTGATATTAAGCTATCATGCAGAAAAATATTGATTTGAATTATTGTTGTATCTTTGGCAAAGCCCAAAAAAGAAGAGAAATATAGCAGGGAAGATAGGGGAATCAATCCAATGTTAAATAAATGAAGGAATTTGGATGTAGGTGCTTTGTAAATAAGAGGCATATTTACTAGAAGAATAAATATATGAAAGGCATATGATTTCATCGATAGAAGAAGAAGAAGTATATTAAAAGAAGAAATTTATAGAAGAATACATATATTGATTAGTAGAAGAAGAAGTCTACTAACGAATAGAAAAAGTATATTGATTAGTAGAAGAAGAAGTCTATTAACAAATAGAAGAAGAAGTATATTAAATAAGAGAAGATTAAGTTTATAAGAAGAATAAGTAAAAGAAGAAATCTACTAACGAATAGAAGAATAAGTATATTGATTAGTAGAAGAAGAAGTTTATTAACAAATAGAAGAAAAAATATATTAAATAAGAGAAGAAGAAGTTTATAGAAGAAGTCTACTAACGAATAGAAGAATAAGTATATTGATTAGCAGAAGAAGAAGATTATCGACTAGTAAAAGAAGTAGTATAGTAATCAATGCGAGAATAAGTATATTGAAGAAGTATAAGAAGAATTCTATTAATTAATGGAAGAAGAAGCCTATTGACAAACAGAAGAAGAAGTGTTATAAAAGAAGAATATGTTTATAGAAGAATAAGTATATTGATTAGGAGAAGAAGAAGTCTATTAATGAATAGAAGAATAAGTATATTGATTAGTAGAAGAAGAAGAATACCGACTAGTGGAAGAAGAAGTCTATTAACTAATTGATAGAAGAAGAAGTCTATTAACTAATTGATAGAAGAAGAAGCCTATTAAGCAATTGATAGAAGAAGAAGTCTATTAACTAATTGATAGAAGATGAAGTTATTAACCAATTGAGAGAAGAAGAAGCATATTAACCAATAGACAAATCAGCCGATTAATTGATAAAAAAGAAGTCTATTAACCAATCAACGATAGAAGAAGAAGTCCATTAACAAATCAATGATGGAAGAAGAAGCTTGTTAGCCAAATAGAAAAAGAAACCCATCACGTATCCATAAAGAAGAAGAAGAAGCCTTCCAGTAGATGAAATATGTTTAATAGGGATATATGTGACCAAGAAACAAAGAGACAGCTTTAAATATAATCCTGTATATAAATTTAATGTAATATGAAAATTAAGAATATACGGTGCATTGTACTGTCCATAGTAGGTTAAACAAATGTTTCCTTTGTTTTCTCTTTCTCCTTCTAAAATAAGTTATCAATCAGTTTTAGTTGCCCTGAGAATCTCATGTTTTACCCTGGCCTAAGCCGGACTGGTGTCACCCTCTCCGGGACGTGGCAACATGAAAAATGGCAACTTTTATTAATCCAAAGTCCTCCTCCTTGGCCGTGCGGTCTAAGGTGCTGTGCTTTGCAGTTTGACTGTGGGACGGCATGGGTTTGAGTCCATCTGGGTTCAGTCTCTGGGTTTTTGGCCTGTGCATAGGACCAGTGGCAACCCACCATCATGAGGAAATTGGGGAGCTACTAGTGAGTAGCGTACCTGGTCTCAGCACTCTCCTATAATGGCTGAGGGTTGGACGTGCTGACCACACATCACCCCATTACCGGTTGAAGAACTCCACACCACTAGGTAGGATTGTGGAAGAGAGATAGATAGATATTATTATTATTATTAATCTAAATCCCACTGAATTTATACATATTTATGAATGTCCTTAGGCAAGTTTTCACAGTTTAGCTTTTATATTAATCGAGAAAGGAAAAGAAAGCTGTGTTGAAAATAAAAACAAAATTCTTTCAATCCGTTTACTTTGTTAGTGTCCTTTGCAGAACAATCTATCTGACAGACAGAAGATTATTGCAAAATAATATATCTTGAAGTTGATTAGTTAAATTTGAGTTCGAATTTCTTGTACAATTAACAATTTTTCGTAGATTAGAATATACACACTATATATACACACATGTATATAGTAACATTTGTGACTTGAGTTTGTAGATGTATTTCGAGTCTGAGTATGTGAAATGGCAAATGTAATCTCCACACCTTAAATCAAATGTATTAAATATACATACTATTTAATTTAATTAAATTAGAATTTTTGGATACATTGGAATCTCACAGACCGTTTATATTGTTAACATAGTTGTGTGTATGGATGGTGAGAGGCGGTAATGCATAAGGTTGAAATAGAGAAAACATCTGCTTGTAGCCTTGAAAGTTTTTAAAGTTAACCTTGAAAACCATGAATTATGCTTGAATTTTGTCATAGTCCTAGAGTGGTCACAGTGTTAACGAGTGGCAACATTAATTAAGATTTCTAATTGCTCTCAATTTCTGCTTTTTCTGGATGAAAAAGTTCCAGTGCTCTTCACAGGTTTGCTATGGTGGTGCCAGCATTCATACCAGCAACACAAATGAAACTAATTTCTATGAAAATTATGCTTCATCATCATCATCAGAGATTGCTGGAGCATGCTCATATACAATTGTTCATCAGATATTATTTTTCAAATTTGATTTTTGTCATCACATAGAAGTAACAAATATTTATTTGTATTTTACACAATAACTATCTTTTGCAATAATCTAAGTTCCTGTTTACCTTTAATGGATTCGATTTGTTCAGGAGTGAATGTTGGAAGCCTTGATCGATTCCTTCCCTCTTCTGCACTATATTGGTCTATGAGCTCTCTCATTACTGAGGGATAATCACCTTCTTCTGAATAGATTGGATGTGCATACCAGCCAAACTGCAAAATATACAAATATTGGTACAGAGACAAATAATTATGAATGTACGATATGTGTGATTACAATTAAGTTGAAATAAATTGAATCCTTTTATTTACAATAAATCTTTAAAAATAAGTTAATGCAAACCATCAAGGATATGTTACCAATGCAATGTGAAAACAATATTTTGCAGCCTATTCTGCATCTATGTACAGTGGCTTATGCAAGAGGGGGTTACTGGGTTTAAGCCCCCTTTGAGCTTTTGAAATACCATTTTTTCTAAAGAAATGGAATTTATCACAGTCAAAGATCTGTGGCAATAATAATAACAATAAATATTTGAATAATTATTGCCATGCAGTTTGGAGAAAAGTACTGCATTCCAAACACGAGCATCTTTAAGAGTGAAGAATGTCTTGAAAACAAAGACAAATTCTTTAAAATAAAATATGAGGGGCAATGTGATTTTCAAGAGAAAGTTGTTTTTGTATCAGCTGCAATAATGACCAGTAAGAAAGTAAGGAACATACTTGGTTCGTAGTACTAGCAGCTAATGGAGATTACGGCTAAGCCGACAAAAATACATTCTGCCTTCCCATTGTTTACCGCGACACGTTTGATTTTCTGAATTCGAGCGACAATAAGCGTTAATCTTTTTGCAAGTAACTGATCAATTGTCCTCACGATGCTGGGTCAAAACAGAAATTTTGGGAGGTCTTGCCAAGACTGGGACTGCTTGCATCAAAGCTAGAGTTCTAACCACTACTATACACGTGATCCCTCTTCACAGTAATAGGTAACCTTAAATTTAAGTTGCTTTTTTTTTAAATCTTGGGGAACTTTCTTCTAATTTCATCTACCCATCATTCATCATCATGATCAGCCAAAAGAATAGAAAAGTGCAACTTTTTTTCATTGTGTTGTCCATTTGGTTACTTGTTTTACGAGGTTTTAGTGCCTACAGTACAAATCCGCACCCATACGCATTACTTTCTTTCTAAACAAGAGCGTTGCGTGCTTTGCACCAAAGTCCATCGATATTGGAAATACAGGAACAATATTAGAAATTATTGGATTTTCAATATTAATTTGAATTATTTTTTTGATAATAGTGGCTAGAGATAATATTATCTCTAATTATTTTTATCCAGTTTCAATCGCTCCGAAGCAGTTTGCAAACACATGTCAACAAACCTTTCTTTCATTCTTTGCATTAATGGGGTATCAGACACTCGGAACACAGTTTCATCTTGCCGTCAGAGAACCCCTGCTGCAGTTGTAGACACGGAGGCTTGAAAAGAACCCAGCGGACTTTCAAGACCTTATTTTCATCTTTTCTCAATTTAGCAACATCGTAAATTCCAAGAGCGCGGAGTGGCACACCCTCACATTTGTTGTTCCTCGGTTTCAAGAGTAGACAAATGATCATTTTATGGTGCCTGTCCTCTGTCGAGCAATAATATATGACAGGAAATCAAGAAAAGCTGGATTCACAAATGCATCGCTGTTCCTTGTCAGCGACCTTTGACTGGTGGCTTCACAAGAATGAACACACAGTTGTCCGTTACGAGAAATTCAACTTTGTTTTGGCGGAATATTTCTTTTCACAGCAATTATGTTTGTCTTCCTTATCTGCGGCCCTGGAACTTTTGTTGGTAAGAACAGACAATCCAGATGTGAATTACCGTGCACGTGCATAGTATATTTTGAGAACGGTATTGGCACGTTTCTCATTTGAACATAAACCTTTACAGTGTCGTATCATTTGGGATCCGACGATATGTCTAAGCAATCGCAAAGTTCAATTTTGCAATCTTTTTGCAAAACATTGCCTAGTGACTCTCGCGAGAATTGTGAAAATTCCACGCCATCGGAAAGTGCTGGTGACGTTATTGTGAACATTCTTCCCAGTAATGATTTCACATCATCATGTGAACTATCAAGTGATGCTGAACCTACTTCTATATCTCTAAATAATGTTGAAGTGCTTCATGAATCGCCTGGAAATGATAAACGTGTTGCTTTTGTTCAGGAATGATCTACATCTCCACGTTCTAATGAACCACATGCTTATGACGTTGGACTTTTACTTAGGAAGATACTTGTCAAATGAAAAAAGTTGGATGTTTTGAACAATATATGGGAACCAGATCCAGGAGTTGTGTTTCCACCAAAATGAAAGCGAAATTTGCAATTTCAGTTTAAGTGGCTTTATCGCTGGAAGTGGCTTGCATATTCCGAATTTAAGGGAGGAAGTTTTTGTAAATTTTGCGCCCTCTATGCTCCAAGTGATGGTGCTGGATCAGGTAAGCAGCCCTTAGGTAAACTGTGTAGTGTGAAGTTTGAAAATTGGAAGGATGCCGTCAAGCAGTTTTCAGAAGATGAAAAGTGTCTCTATCACAAAGAAAGTTTGGAGGTTGCAAGTACTTTGGTTGATATCTCGTGTGCCAAGAAACAGTCTATCGATGTTCTAATACGTAGATACTGCAGCTATGCATAAATAACTAGAAAACAGGAAGAAAATTTGTACCTGTAATTGAAACTGTTCTGTTCTGCGGCAAACAGTGTCTCGCACTGCGAGGCCACAGGGATTAGGGGCGAATACAAGTTGATCAAGAACCAGAAGAGAATGACGGCAACTTCAGGGCACTTCTTCACTTTCGAAGTAAGACTGATTCCGCATTAAAAAGTACATTGACTAGTAGTGCCAGAAATGCTCAATATATAAGTCCTAGGATACAGAACGAAGCATGCAACGACCTGATTGTTCGAGATCTTGTTAACGAACTTAATTCCTCTTCTCTATCCTTGCCGATGAGACGTCAGATATAGCAGGCGTAGAACAATTATCACTGTGTGTTCGTTATGTTGACACAAAACAATTCGTTGTGAGAGAAAACTTTTTACAATTCATATCATTGTATGATGTGACCGGAAAGGGAATAGCAAAGGCTATGTTGGACAAGTTGCGTTCATTAAATATAGACTTAAATAAAATTTGTGGACAAGGATATGACGGAGCTGCGTCAATGTCAGGACAACTGAATGGAGTCCAGGCACATGTAAAGGAAATAATTCCATCTGCCTTGTATGTTCACTGCTATACTCACAGTCTCAACTTAGCTGTATCCAGTGCTTGTGAAGTTGCTGCTATTAGAAACTGCACGGGCACAATATTGAGACTGTACGAATTTCTTAAGACACCTAAAAGACAACATGTTTTAAAATCGGCGATAAATGAATTGGAAACTACAACTTCACGGCGTGAAAAATAAATTAAACTTTGTGCAACACGTTGGTTGGAAAGGTATGACTCAGTGGTCGCGGTGGTGGAATTGTATGACTCTATTATTGCAACAGTTCAAACCATATCAGAATGGTAGGACAAAGACTCGTCGACACAGGCAAATTCACTCTTATGTGCTCTGAGTGATTGTCAATTTGGGATATCTCTGTTTTGTATTCAAAAGCTGTTTTCTTTAAGTCTACCTTTGTGTAAATTCCTGCAGAATTCGACCATTGATCTATTGGAAGCCGGAAACCTCGCTGAAGATATTAACAATGAAATGAAATCCTTGCGCGAAAATGTGAATGAAGAATTTCTAAAAAACTTCGCTTGTGCTTCCAAAGTCTTAGATAGGTTGGGGTCCTCCATTCAAATCCCCGTCATGGGAGCACAACAGAAAAACTTGGACTTTCCATCTGCGATGCCAGAAATTTACTTTCTCGTCTCTACTTTTATCCCATTTCTGGATACCTTTATGTCCCAATTGGATTCTCGTTTCTTGAAACATCAAGACATTTTAAAGAGTTTTCAGTGTCTTTTACCTAGCAACCCAGTCCCTCTGCCATCTCAAGTTGCTGCTTTCACTTTGCTCAAGGAGTTCTATGCCAGCGACGTAAGAAGTGATTGCCAAGAAGACCTGAACACTGAATTAAAATTATGGTACAGAAAAATTGGACATTATGAGAAGGTAGACCAACCAAAAACTGCTATAGATAGATTAGTCATTTGCAATCCAAACATAATGCCAAATATATTTGCATTGCTAGAAATATTAGCTGTGCTGCCCATGTCCACATGCACAAACGAACGATCTGTCTCAACATTGCGCCGCTTAAAAACATATTTGCGCAATTCTGCAGGAAATACACAATTAAATGGATTGGCACTCCTGAACATACAACCTTAGTGACAATGAAGTTCGACCAGTCACAAATATAGGAGTGCGTTGTGAAAGAAGGAGAACACATGCATATGCTGAACATATTTTATTCAGCAGGCTACATGGAACAAAGGAAAACATAAATTTCCGCTGCAACGCAGCAATGTATGGTGTCCACACAAAATAAAACATTTTCGTCCATCTACACGTGACATTGAAGTTCGACCACTGTTAGAGGGGATCCTGTTTACCATGGTGTGACGCCGCCCCGTCGGCGAATAACTGTGGCAATGCGTCGGGGCATGCTGCGGACGAGTCGTTCAAGGTATTCCACATCGATGCGGTGCCATTCCTCCTGCAGGCAGGCGATAAGAGCAGCCACTGTCGTGGGTCCCCTCTGTTGCACACGTCGCTTAAGAACACGCCACACATTCTCAATGGGCGAGAGGTCGGGACTCGATGGTGGCCATGGCAGAGTTCGCACGTGATGGCGAGTCAACCATTCTCTTGTCAGCCGCGCTGTATGAGGCCTGGCATTGTCGTGTTGAAAGATGAGACGCCGCCTGTGGAACAGGTGCCTTCGCACTGTGGGTAGATGCCGCTCCAGTATGCGTGTATAGGCGTGTGCATTCACAATGCCCTCACAGACGTGTAGTGGGCCAACCCCAGATGCCGTCATACATCCCCGTACCATCACTGACGCAGGTTTCTGTACCCGACGTGCATAACATTTTGCTTCATTCTGTTCCTCCTTCCGACAAATGACTGTTTTCCGTATTTTCCGGTACACAACATTGAAAATGGATTCGTCCGTCCACAAAACCCTGTTCCACTGCCGAAATGTCCATCCCCGGTACATTCGTGCCCACCGTAGTCGATTGCCTTTGTTCAACATGGAAAGGAAGGGTTTACGTTTCGCCTTGTACACTCGGTAACCGCATCGCTGTAGGTAACGGCGAATGGTTCTGGTTGACACTTCAATGTGAAAGCGTTCTCGAGTCCACAGTCGTAATTCGGCCACAGAAACATGATTGTTGGTCTGGATATAGCGCCTAAATATTCGTAGGTCACGCACGCTCAGCAGGCGTTTTCGACCGGGGGCACTTACCTGGCTCTGTAGTAACCGTATTTTGGTGGTGTTTGATGATGCAGTGGACGGTTGACTTGGGTAAGTTCAGTTGGCGCCCTATTTCCCGTTCACTGAGTCCATCCCGTTGCAACTCCACCACTCTTCTCCTCACGGTGTTGTCGATAGGTTTGCCCCTGGCCATGGTGATGATGCACTGCGGTTCCTCGGTGCACAGCACGCGCTTATATACGGTGAACTCCCTTATCGTGTCCGTGACGTCATGCTTCCGTGGAATGCGCCACTATCTGGAATTTTCGGTATGGGTCTGGTGCCTGGTCGAAGTTCAATGTCACGCGTATAGTTCCCCGTTTTCGTTCTTTACGTGACCTTGGGTGCAACATGCTGGGATCACGATTCTTACATGCTCACACGCCTCCTCTTACACACATGCGTCACTTCTGCAGGTCACCCATTCCACCGCCTATGCCTCTGTGCATTTAATCACGTATTCCTTTCTGGTCGAACTTCATTGTCACCAAGGTTGTACATAAGAAGCACACTCCAACTGCAGAAGATGTGTTGAATGAACTAATGAAAAAAAGTCATCATTTGGACATTGTGCTGTGCTTTCCAATGTGTAGTGAGAAATATGTACATATTATTTGATTTATTTATTGGTTAAAACTTACTTTTCAACGCAAAAATAGACTCAGTGAAATTGACCTACATGTATATACATCGTGCCTCTTCATCATCCTGCTGGGTGAGTTCCATACTTTGATGATTTAAATTTGTTTTAATATATTTGCTTGTATCCGGGAACTTTTCTAACGTTGGAAGCGGCCCCAGCACCCACCCAGCGTCGAAAACATGGGTACCTGGGTGAAACCCTGGGGGGTAAAGGCAGTCAGGGGCGTGATGCTGATCACATCACCCCCACTCATGACCGGATCAAGAAAGTGTGGGGCATTACCCCCACACCCCGTATACGCCTTCATGGCATGGTGCTAAGCACAGGGGAGCACTTTACCTTACTTTTTTTTTTACTTTTTTTTATATTTGCTTGTTCTCATGGATTTTCTTCACACTTTAAATGTTTTACGTATCACATACAAATAACCGTTGACTACACAATTATTTTATAATAAAGTTGACATGTTCCTGGAATCTGTTAAAAATCAAATGACTAGAAAATAATTTTGTTCTCTTGCTTTCATAAGTATATTTATGTAGATCTCTACTACTTCATAGTAATAGTAGAAGTAGTAGTAGTAGTAGTGATGTTAGTAGTACCAGCAGCAGCATTAGTAGTAATCGTAGTATTAAGAAAATTATAATAAAACACTGGTAATATGAATTTGACTTAACAGTTAACAGTTTTAGAAATAACCCCCCCCCCTTCCTCCTTGATGAAATCGTGCGTACGCTACTGTCTATGTAGGTTCAAAGATGCCCTACTTCACTGAAGATGAAGCTAAATCACAAAATATTAAATTTCAATTTGTCTCATGAGAGTACTTATTTTCATTTCCAAACCTAGTTTCATAAACTATTGACTTAAAAAAACAAAAAATGCAAATCATACACTAAAATAAATGTCTACAAGATATACACTGAAATAAATATGTAAATGCATTTAAAATCCAGGGTATTACTGTTAAAAATATTTGTGCAACATAGATTGTTGTGAAGTTATAGGTCAGCAGTTAAATAAGCCAGTACCTGAAATTGAATAGCATTGTCAGCTGCCTGAAGGTCCTCTGTGGAATTTGTTTTTGGTTCAAACCATCCAGTATTCATTGTTATTCCAACTTGACCTGAAATGAGTACAATATTGAATTTATACGAGAAAAATGTATTCTCTTTGAAGTGAGCATATTCTACATCGTGATAACCCTAAAGGTAGATTTTAAATAATATTGTGATTTAATTAGAGGTAGCTATTAGGTGCCGTGTATGTTATCTGCTGTTATTACATGTACGAAGTTGTTTAAATAAAATAATATTAAATATGTCAACTAAAAATATTGTTTGAATTTTGGTTTTAAGTACACTTTATGCACAGGAAGGCTAATCAGGACTGGACCTACAGTTTAAAGTGGGATCCAAATCCCTTGTGTTTCCACCAGGACCCCTCGATTACAAGGCAGCGATGTTACGACTACACCATCGGGGAGGCCCTATAAATATTGTTGTAAAGTCAATATTGTAGATGGATTTTTTTTTCTGCAGCCAACTGTAGCGAAAAGGGAGGTCATATTTGTTACCCTGAGTAGGTGACGTGAGGATAGGATATTATGCACAATGCAAGTGAAGAGTAGGGAAGACTTTGTGGCAAGGAGTGCTACACGGTTGTTATTCACATGCCTAATATTGGAGTCTTGTTACCATGGTCTGGCAGTACAGACCATTCTTGTCATATCAGATTAGCAGAAATTAGCTAAGTTGCATCTGAAATGGGACTAATGTTTCTCTGAAGAAATTACATTTATGAAGGTATTGTCACCTGTCCTTGTGATACTATCACACTGTGGTCTCAAACATGGAAGAGCAAACTACAATGCGATGTTTGTGTTCACACTGAATGCGAGCAAATGAATGCCCTCTTTTTTTTTCTCTTGCAAGCTTTTATCCTGGAGTGGTTATCATAGCACACAATAAAGTGAGGTGTCCTACGTTCGAATCCTGGTTGTGGTTGTAGTCATTTCAATGGTTCTGCCTTGTTTTACGTCATAGACTCCCCATACATCATGAACAGAATGATTAAGATAGAAGGGTAGAAAGGAGAAATTACATATGTATACTTGCACACATAGTTATCTGAAAGGCCTGGGATGGATTTAACGACACCTGCAGGTGGTTAAATTCCTTTGTGTGATTCATGATTTGAAAATAAATCTTGATCCAAAACAGTGGAATCAGTAGTTGAGCAACCATCCCTTTCAGTTGAGCAATCTGGTATGCAATTGGAGAACAAGTGTGCAAACTATGATGAAAGTGTTGAATTCTGTATGTATGTAACATGAATGAATACATTCATACATTCATGGTTCCAAAGTTTTCAGTGCTCGCAGGTTCGAACCTGGCCTGGGCATGGGTGTCCTTTATGAGTGTCCCTTCATCAAATAAATCATATGGCCACTCATCATCTTTGCGATTAACCAAAAGTGGCAGAAATATAAAGTAACTTAAACCAAAAATCAATCATGTTACATCTCCCTATTTTGAATTCTGATATATTCTTTAGTTCTTTTAATTTTTATACGTGTTAATGTTAATAGATTTTTTTTATAACATTTGGAATTATTATAATTTTACCTTGCTGTGAAGCTCGGAACTCTTCATCATAAATATGGTAGGCCTTAGCATGAGAAAGGAGGGTTGTGTGTGCACACAAATATCCACCAATGCCATGTGTATTAATTCCTGGTGCAAGTTGTCCTTGGTCATGGCCCACGACACACATAGACCATGGTTCATTGAATGTTATCCAGTGTTTCACCTACAGGGAGAATATTATGAGAAGTAAATAAATATATATTAGTGTTAGCATAATTATAAATTTTGTCTCGTGTTTCAAGCAATGTGAATGATCAGAGTGGTATAAGTTACTCCAAAAAAGGTTCTCTCTGCCCTATGTTTCTTCCTATCACTAGTAATATGTGCCGAGTCTCACACAAGTTCGAATAACAATCCAAAAATGGGTAAAAATCCTCCCTCAGTATGCTTTATACATTTAGCTAGGGATGGTCTTCACATGAGGTGAGATTTGGCAGTCTTGGTTTGGTCTCTAGTTGTTCTCAGTCTCATCTCAATTTATAAACATCATCTTCATTATGATCTCGGTCTCCACAAGCAAGTCTTGGTTTCATTTCGAGTATCAAAATCTTCTCACCATGCAAACACTTTTCTTAATAAAGCTTTTTCTGTTTTATGCCTTCAAAATACATTATTTTATACTCAATATATGCAACCACATAGCACATATTCAAAATTGTCAATAAAGAATTGACTTTACAGTTACGAGCAAAAATATATGATGTATCTATAAATAATCAAGTTATGTCTGAAGAAGTGGGATAATAAAGTAAACTTGATTCATAAAACCATAATTAATCACTTGTCTAATACCAAAGTTAATTATTTCAAATTATTGAATAACCAACCAGTATCTGGTAAATGAAATTTTTCACTCACTCTATCCCCAAACTCTCTGAAAGCAACTCTTGCATATTCTGCATAGTAGTCCACTAAAACTGGATTTGGCAATCCTCCAATATCCTGTAGCTGTTGTGGTAGATCCCAGTGGAAAAGAGTAACCTAAACACAGTAAATATAATGTAATGTCAAACAAAATAATAACTATTATGAGAAGAACTCCAGCATAAGCCCATCATAATATGTCAAAAGAAAACAAAATCTCCGATTTCAACGCATAGTTGCTAATTTTGTTCCATTAGGTCTCTACATGCTCTGTGCAAAACTTTGTGGAAATAGAAAAATATTTAGGGGTCGCTCAAAGCCCTTAAAAATGTTCCATGCTGTCTATATCATGTGTTAATATGATATGATGTTGTTATAAAACTTAAAACAAATAGGTTATTTTGTATTATTTCTTAGTGTTCAAATAAATTTATTTAGTCTACTAAGATGAAACAAGTGTCTGAAGCAAACCAACACTGGATAGAAAGTCCTGCAACAGCAGTATTGACGTCATTTTATCAGTTTGAGCAAAGCTTCCGGGAGAGCAAAGGAAGCTGACTGATTATGAATGAGAAAGGTAGAGGTTCCTGTGTACTGAGATAGAAGTAAACATTTTTAATGAACTTCATCTATCATCCAGTTCATTCTTTCAAATTTGTGTTATTTACTTGTACAAGTAAAAGGGGGTGAGTGAAGTGTTGTCTTGAACTTTTTCCAACCTTACATTGTATCAAGCATTCAGACAGAATGTTCATGATGCCCACGGCAGCTGTTATTGCCACAGCTAATAGACAGAATATTGACAGCAGAACACTATTAGGTTCCACAGTGAAGAACAAGCGAGCTGTCCATCAAGAAATTGACAAAACGAGTTTGTGAGGAATTTTGTAACACCAAAAAAACTTCTCTTAGTCTTGCACTGGGATAGTAAGTTGACGAAAGTTCGAACAAATCATACGAATCTGAAAGTAACTGTGGATAGACTTCCAGTACCTACCTGTTTCAGCTTATCAAGTTTACAAAATACTAGGTGTTGTAAATCTACCACATCTGGAACAGGAGAGGTACAAACAAGGAGAAACCATGCAGCTGCTTGCTGCTCTTTTGAGAAGTGCTGCAAGACATTGTGGACATGATTTTAGATATACCAGCTTTTAAGACATGAATGATGAGAAGTGTCTGAATTCTGTTATTTTTTTTTCAATTTTGTTTAGGAGTTTTGGCCAAAACGTAGTCAATATAATTGTAAGGTGCTGGAAGATGAATGACTTAACGTGCCACATGCACAAAAGCTGAGATGAGGTAGATACAGATATTATCTACAAGATGCCTCGATCAATGACTTACTTATATTCAGGTTGACTGATGAGTATAGAACAGTTTCTTAATCTGCAAGGAACAAGTTTGAGGCCCACTTGCAGTATGTTGGGAGCTCAACTAGTTAGAGAGAAGTACTTCCAAGAAAAAGCAAGAAATTACAACCCGTCTTAAGGCTTGTGATGAAAACTGGAGTTCAATATGCATCAAACTGACAGCCTTCCCAAGCTTAGAGTGGCTTTCCCGATGGTGCAGTGGTAGCGTCATCACTTAGTAATCAAGGAGTCCCGGATTCCATACCTGGTGGAGTGCTTCGGATCCTACTTTAAACTGTAGGTCCAGTCCCAATTAGCCGTACTGTGCACAAACTGGACTTAAAACAGCAACTCAATCAATCAATCCGAAGCTTAGATATAAAACGTTAATTCAATTTGATAAATTCAGCCTCCCTTTGCACCGTAGGTTTGCTTCCAACTGATTTTGATTTCAGGTTCCAAAATGATTCAAATGAACCCAAGAGCTGGAGTGACTCGTGCAAATTCTAAAATGTCAAAGCAATCCTTCAGACACTGAAGGTTGTCAACGATACTGTTGAACGTTCAGTGGCTATTATATCCAACTTTAATGATTCAATAACAAGGAAAGAAAGTGAAATGCAGGTCCTAATTCAGGTCGTCGGTGACCATGTAAATCATGTTTCAGACACTTGAAAGGCTATTTTAAAAATTTGCCAACTTCCTTAGTAAGATTATCTCCTGATTTTAAAGAAGTTGATTTTGAAATGAACACCTACTGAGTATTTAAATTATCTTAATTTATTTTTGTAATAAATTACAATTGTGAAATAAATAATTGTATCATTGTGATAAAATTTCATCTCATAGTACAAATAGTACAATTTCGTCAATAATTATTGAATGCTGTAAATGTCCCATGTATCCCATGGATCCTTATGGCAAAACTTCATGTTGCTTGAGTGACCTCTAAATTTTATTCAATTGGACAGATATTTTGCAGTAAAATATGTTCATGGCAAAGGAACAAAATTAAACTTGAAAAAAAAAAATTGGACCACCATACTCACTATTACTCATTCATTTATTTCATGAAGTTAAGAGTAGTGAAGAAATAGTTGCAAGAATTGCAGTGAAAGCATTATGGCATTCTGTGAAGGAAGAAACACACGTATGTTCGTAATATTACCAGATTTTTTTTTTTTTTTTTTACAAATTTTCACATTTATTCGCACATTGTAACTACACATGTCAGGGAGGTTATATCAATATATTTTTCAATTTTAGACCTGAAGATGGCAATGGATTGCATTTTCAGTAAGACTGAAAATGTACAAGCCAACACCTGTTCTCTTTACAGCAGTTATTTTGTCACCTTCCTTTTAAAGCTTATCGCGATTGGGCCTTTATAATAAAGTGAAATCTGAAGCACATACTTCCACTGGAAGTTGAACCCAAGTCCCCTTAAGGTCATGTGGAACAGTTTCCACAGGGCTCTTCCCAAGCTCTTCCCCCTGTTGGAGTGTTGCCAACTTATCTCTCTTAGACCCAGATCTGGCTCTTTCATGCACTTGTTTGGCTGTGAACTGGGGTGCCTGCCCCCATACCCCACTATGATGTCATCACTGGTTCTGCCCCACATAGGCCAACTTTTGCCATGATTGTACATTTTACACATCACGTGATATTATTATATTGGCTGCGTTGCCCCACCCCCTCTTATATCTCCAGCTAGTTTTCTTATAGCGCAGTGTTGATGTGAAATTGACATAATATTGTTATCAGGGAATCCTTAATTTTTTGATTTCATACGACCATTGGTGGATTATTCAGATGGGTGATGCCACCGGATCTAGATGGTGAAGACTAAGAATAAATTGTCATCAATTTAGAGTTAACGGTAATAGCAGTGCCCCCCACCCCTTTGACAGCTAACATTACCCTAGGAAGCACTTTATCCAGCCTTCGTAAATCTAGCTCCTTGAAAGTCAGTTTTAACTCCATTTAAGGTGAAATTTAGCTCTTTTATGCACATCAGGTTTGGCAACACTGCCAGGATAGCCATAGGAGGCAAGGAGAAATCCATTGGGCTTAAGGGAGTATTATTTGATTTCTTCTCTTGGGAATATCAAACTTAGAATGGAATAGAAAAACATATCAATGGGAAGAGGGCAGTTTGAAGATGCATTTCACCAGCTGAAAAGTCGAAACTTCCATTTGATTAGCTGTAACTTAATGTTGAAGTTGATTCCCCATAAAGAATACATGGGATTCCGAAAATTCTTATTCATCATATTTTTCAAACATCGTGTCCAGCTTATTAAGCAACATAAAAAAATGCTTCCACTTGCAACATAGAGAGAAATTCATACTCTTGGATACACCCAGGTTTCTTATTTAGTAGCAGTGCCCATTCGGACAATATTGAAATAAATGCACAATTGGTGCATAACTGTAACTCCTCCCCTAAATTACAAGCCAACAGATTTCCAAAATGTTTGTGAATGGGCAGATCTGAGGCAAGAAGTTTTAGAATTTACTTTGTCTGGTGAAACTGTCACAAACAATGGAAATATTTGATCTCAAATAGTTCTCCTTTGTTTTCATCTATGTACATTTATATTCTCTTACTGTGTTATTCTTTGAGGGCTTATTATGGCAGCTATTAACATTAAGGACTTGTAATCAACAAGTCCTACATTTGACTCCATTAAAAATACCAAAATAATGCTTAGAAACACTGAAACTTTAAAAGTTTTTCAGATGTCGTGAGAAATTTCTGAATTTCATTGTATCACAGATTGTGTGATCTGGTACAGTCAGCATAAAATTGTAATTGTTAGGGAAGTTTTTGAAAAACACTGTAATTCCAGTGACTTAATACTTAATCTTATCCTGAAAACCAACCCTGATTCATGTATTACCTCTTGATTTTTGCCATTACTTGACTTGTTTGCCAAAGAAGAATGTAAGTTATAGGAACTTAAGATAAATAAATGTTTTAATTATTCCACAACAACAGCAATTCTGTCTTGGCTGAACAATAATAATAACAACAAAAATCTTCATCCCTGCTTGCAATACTTCTCACTAACAAAAATTCAAAAATGGAACTCACAAATGGAATAATATCATTCTCCAACAAGAGGTTGATAAGATTGTTGTAGTAATCAATGCCAGCTTGGTTGATGACATCAGTGTCACCTGTTGGCAGAATTCTCGCCCAAGAAAGTGAGAATCTGTAGAAATGGACCTGGAAATAGCACAGTTTATTTTCAGAATGGTTTACAAAAGAATTCTGAAAATTCATATATTTTATATTCATACAAAATATCTATCATCATGCCAACATCAAATTATGACAAAGTAATAAACACTAATTTTTATCCCCAATTTTGGCAGACTCAGTTGTCAACCACCCACTGTATAGTTGTTTTCAGAACGCGCTCGTATGTTTTACAACACGTTAGCTTATCCGCCTGGATTTTTGCTGGAAACCTTTTTTGGAAACTTTTAATTTTTTAATTATTGTGTATAGTTTGTGAAGTTTTTAGTAAGGGTTATGTTTTGATTGAATTAAAGTTCAAATTATTTATAAGACCCGAAAATGAATCCACAAAACCAACCACGCACAGTCTGCGGAATTTGTCCATCGACAAAGAGGAGGATGACGCCAATGTACTGCTGCCCCTGCAACAAACTGATCTGTGGGGAGCATCGGAGAAAATGCTATGTGCACTGCACTGATGAACTTTAAAACAGTTTTTTGCAACCAAAATATTCGTCAAAGTATTCTAACAAGTCATGTTCATTAAAATTCAATTTTTTAAAAACCTATTGGTTTTCATAGTTTTTTAAACCACCTCATAAATTTTTTGATATGTTAGCTTTAACAAAACTTTTCCTACACGTTAGCTTTCTAGGCTTAAACATCAAGTTTGTTCTGTAATTGTCAAGTACTTTTGTCAAGATCAACTTTCTGTCTATCCAGTTCCATTGTAACTATAAAGGTGATTATAGTGTGCTCTGCTTCAATGTCTGTAGTTAGGGTAATATAAGTTTCCTTACGTTGAACACCAAAAGGCTGAAAAACATGGTTCATGAATAACCTGAAACTGATATGTGTCCTAAAGGTCTCAAAATTAAGTGATCAATGGCCAGTGGCAGCGATTAGGAGGGTCGGGGGGGGGGGGATGCTTCTTCATTTTTTACCGCTTTTGCTACCGCACTATGCTAAAAATTATGTATCAAGGGAAACTAAACTGTCTTTGTCCTCCAGTTCTGGTGCCTTGGTTCTGCAGTTTTGGAATCCAATCGCCGCCTCTGTCAATGGTTATCAGCATCTTACAATTACATAAAGAGGGAATGGGCCACCTCTGTACAAAAAGTTTCAAGTGCCCATTGGGATAGACCATATACCCAGGTCAGATTAATTGTCAACTCCCTGACTGTCTGAACCAATGAAGTAATCTTGTATGTCATTACATAAATAAAAATATTTTCAAAGATAATGTATTTTATGAAATAATAAATGTTCAAAATAAATGCAATAAATGTATCTGTACATGACTGGCTCTTTTATCATTTGACACAACTTACAGTCTGGAGTTAGTTTAAATTATTAAGATTATTATTAAATTCTTCCACTTATATTTTTATATTTTGTTGTAAAAATACATGAATCCTGAGAGTGATACTAACTCCCATTTCCTTCAGAAGGGCAACATCCTCTTCATAGAGGTGATAGGAGTCTGCAGCAATATCTCCATTTAAGCCATCGTCTGTCTTGTTCGGATACATGTGCAGCATTCGATCCCAGATATTCTCCCCTTTGCCTGAAATCGAGTTCATTGCAATAATTCAGTTCATCAAATTCCTAAAAGATACCTTGAATTATATTCTAGTGTTAGCAGTATTCAGATAGTATCTCCCAGCTTTTCCATTGTTCCTATGTTGTACCATAGAGTCACATCCCCCCAGCTAGCCCCAAGGTTCAAGCAAACACCCTTCCATCTAACAATTTTCAACTTGGGCACTGAGTAGTAGCATAAGATTCTACAAAAATATTTAAAAACATATTTTACTGTTCATATACTTAGCTCCAATTATGATTGGTTGATTGATTTTGTTTAATTTACTTCACTTTTCCACCACTTTTGGCTAATCGCAAAGATGAGGATGAGTGATGATATGATGACATTGATGAAGGGACACTCACAAAGAACACCCATGCCCAAACTGGGATTCGAACCCCAGGACCTCTTACATCGTAAAATGCTGTGCTAACTACTCCACCACGAAGACTGACTGCTACAATTATGATTGAAGACAATATAAGTATGATGTTCTCCAGAGATCAATGAATTCTACTTAAAAGTAAAGTTGAAGTTGTAATCTTACACCACCTTCCCCAGCCAGGGTGGTCTGAATTTTCAAAGTACACATATTTCGACACACACAGAAGATGTACTGTTTTAGAAACTTAGTGAAAAGCACAAGCTTGACCAGGACTCAAACATGTGCTTCTGACCAGAGGCCAGAGGCTCAGGTCAGATTTCCATTTATCACTAAGTTTCTTTGAGTGTATGTGCCATTCAAAATTTCCTTGATAATTCTGTAAACTGCATTTTTTCGTCTTAGAGAACAACGTTCATAGGATTGATTGTTAGAGTACCACTTATCCACTTATGATACAAACCATTCACTATGAGGAGGAAGATCTTTATGACCATGTTAAATGCCGTAAACTTAACATTTTTGAGTTGAAAATTTAATAGCAGCTAAATATGAGGAACAATTTGCTTGGTATTCCATTTAAGTGAAATTGGTCAACAGGATGAAAAACCAAATTTTTCCAATGTTTCGAACACTAAAAATTCTTCTAATATTTTCGCATTTATGTCTAGGCTGTGCTTCTATTAAACACCAACATGGAACAGAATATCTGCCCTCAGATGCATCACGTCACAGAAAGAAAAACTCATAAGAAAACAAAACCTGGCCAGCCTAACCTACTCATATGTTTATTTTCCACATGGAAAATTATGTCTGATCTTAAGCCCACTTCTATATACTTAGATTATGGAAGATCATGTTGATGTTCTTAGTGTTTTGTTTCTGTGGTGTGATGAATTAAAGTAAAACTGATAATCAACAGTTGCTGCAAAGCAATATCACCCATCTTTTTTTTCTTTTACCTCTAGAAGCTCTGCAAATGATACAGTGTAAATTAATAGTGAAAGATTCAAATGCAAATAACTTACCATCTTCATCCCAAGCTCCCTCTATTTGATAAGAAGCTGTGGCGGCTCCAAACATGAAACCTTCTGGGAACGTGTCGTAGTAGAACTCGTCATCCTGGCACACAATGAGCTGTGCTAGGAAGAACAGCCCAAACACATTCACCAACATATTGCAACGTTCCAACACAGGCTGACAATATGAAGCAGAGGTGTTTATATAGTTGTATAATCCAGCAACATCTTGTTCATGAAATAGCTCTAATCAGCAGAACAAGGGAGACAGATGTTTCGTTTGAATTTGACTCAGCAAATCTTTCATTACATCCCTGATATCGTGTAAATATCTTTTATATATCCAGGGGAACATTATTTGTTTCTGGTTTCTGTGTATCTAAAGTGTTTTCCTTTCCACATCTTCCTAGTTCATTATAAAGATCAGAATAGAATGTATCAGTAGGTAGTAACCACAAATACAGTGTAGTGCACTTTAAAAGGCTTCGTGTTACGATAATTACATAACATGTTTCCTGGAAATGTTGAAAAAAATCTTCCATTTGTAGCTACAGAATTACAGGGTGTCTCAAAACTAATAGCACAAACTGAAAGAACACGATAATAGAAGCAAAAATCTCAGTAAAAATGGGTCTGCAAATGAGCAGTTTTTGAGATAATCGCGAATGTGTGATTACAAGCTGCCACTTACTTCATTGTTTGTAAACGTCGTCCTAGTTGGGAAAATGCTAATAATGTGTGCAAATTTGTGGTTCAAAGCCATCACTGATTGCATTTTGTAAACACCGAGTGCTTTACTTCTTGCACGGTCCAAGGTTTGCTCTTTGTTTACGAAACAGAAGATTTCCTAGAGGTGGCGTTGTAATCAAACAGAATAATCGTACTGTGGGAGTCACTTTTATTGCTGTATTATTAGCATTTTGCCAACTAGGACAATGTTTACAAACAATGAAGTCAGTGGCAGCTTGTAATCACACATTCATGATTATCTCCAAATGTCTTGTTTGCAGACCCATGTTTACTGAGACTTTTTTGCTTCTATTATTGTGTACTTTCACCTGTGTCAGTATTACTTATGAGACACCCTGTATAGTAATACTTTTGCTCGTACATTTGTGTTAACAGCAGTAGTCTATACCTGTGAGAGGGACCAATGTTCTTGACCCCAGAATAATTTTTTTTTGTTTATAGCTTTATTTTTGTTTAATTTTTCAATTGCTTCTTGAAACTTGGGAAGTAGCAAGAAATTAAAATACCTCTATGTTTTATCTGTCAGCTAGAGATGCTTTTACAGATTGGGTTTATTTAATACTGAATGAATTTCGGCTCAAAACTTCTAAATTTGCTTCAGTTACCCTGATCACAATATTTGTAACGATTCGATTTGACCCAAAAAGCTCTTCCTAAACTATGCACTATATTATAAAATTTTGAAATAAGAAATATAGCTTAAGTTTCACAAGCAGCTGCAGTGATTCTCTAGAACTGCTGACATTTTTATTTCTATATCTATGAAAATATAACCTACCAAAAAACAAAAAAAACAAAACAAGATGGAACAGGCTGTTCTCTCTTTTCTGAATTTGTCACCTTCTGGTATTTATAGTAATATTAAAATAAAGAAATTACTAACTTTTCACGAAATCAGTCCAAAAACACTGCTCAAATGGCAATCCTTGATGTAGGGTTCCCCTTCTAGGCAACCTTATATTTACCCAAACATGTCTGGTACAAACTTCTGAACTTAGTGAGAATACCCATTGTAAATTGTAACACACAAGCAGAATGCCTAATTGAGAATTGAAAATGGTTCTGGTCGTTTGTCTCAAACCTTCAATACCATCTGGACCTCGCTGGTTCAGATATTTTGTTTATTGCAGACACTGTTTTGTTGTGTGAGAAAATGAGCATGATAAATGAAGAAGAACTTTTTGTAGAAGCCGTGAGAGAGTACTCAATCCACTTTAATGCTTCAGATCCTATCGTTGTAGCTAGCAAAAGTTTCGCAAAACTCCTCCCCCAGCTGTCTCATTGTCACTATGTTAAACCATAGGATCATCATTCAGCTAAGGCTCAACCACCCACCTACTCCCCCTTCCCCCAGGTAAAATTTCCCACTTCAAGTGCTGCCCCCACATGATTCACCGAACCTAGACTAACATAAGTAGAATTCGAAATTCCCACAACACAAATAAATTCAACTCAATTGTTATGAGAGTTATAGTTAATATTTGAAATTTAGCTCCCCAACTAAAAATGTTTAAAAAATATACTATATAGAGGACTTCAAATTACTGTGAATTTAGTTCCATTTCTTCTTTGAAGAAGACTGTGTAGTTATAGTGAAACATGTTCGATTTTGCTAAAATACAATATGATTCTAGCATTTTAAGATATATATGTGTGTGTGTGTGCAATCTGTATATATTATATTTAATCTGTGGTGCAAGAACCCTTTGAGGGATAAGGCCTGCCAGGAAGCTTGTTATTGATGAAGTACAATCAGCAGTTTGAGTCCCATCCCTGAACTCAAGTCCACTAACTGCTATTGCATTCAAATTATTCCCCAATCATCCTCACGGTTCTGGTTAAATGCTTAAATTTTGGAACTTGTCCTGAGGATTGAACTCGGGACTGCTCACACAAAAGGAGAGGAGGGGGATTGGTATGTGGATATTTTGAGAGGCATGTAAACTGACACAGCAGGATCAGGGCAAGATTTTTCCAACTGGAAGCTTTTTCTCATCTGTTGACTCTGACAGTTTATATTGTATCTTAGAATGCATCCTGCACTGTGTTCATGTGGTCTAAGGCGTCATGCTTTGTGATCCTGCTATGGGTCGTGCGCAGGTTCCAGTCTCCTGAAGAGAACATAACAACTTTTCTCTTGAGATTTCGGCCTGTGTATGGAACCAGTGGCCACCCACCATTGTGAGGAAATTGGAGACCTACGAATGAGTAGCGTAACCCGATCATGGAAACCTACAACAAGTAAGGGTTTGTCGTGCTGACCACACGTCACCCCGTAACTGGTTGGTTGATCTCTCACCTCAGCAAGTGGGCGTGAGGCTGGCAGTCATTAGGCAGATCCTGGCCCTCGCAGGCTGTTGCACCATGGGTTATCTTAGAATGCAAGTTCAGTTGGCCAATTGGATCAACTTATGGGCTATACTTAGTTTTATGAATCCACCGTTATTGTTTTCAAAATGGTGGGAAAGCTACTCAAAACAAAATTTGGATATGTTTTTCAGATTTACTGTAATCAAAAAAGCTAGATTTTTTACTCTAAATTAGAATTTTTAGACCAACCAGATCAAAAGACAAGTCCATAGGACAGAACATAGATTCTCCAAATGTATTCTGAAAACAATGATTATTGTATGACTTCAGCCACGCCTTATGTTTGTTGGATGAAGAATGGAGATAAAATTAATTCATAAGGTGCCTTATTAAATACAATAACAGTGTTTTTCACATTGATTAACTCTTTGACTTCCTTTTGAGCAGGTTAAAGTTTGAATATAAACAACAATAGATTCTTCTATTCACTATTTTAATCAAATTTTTTACAGGTCATTTCGCTATACAATTGAATCATACATTTAATTACTCAGAGCATTAGACTTTATGTTTAAATCTATTTTGAGGTTGGCTCTGGGAATCCATTGTCTGCAATGATTTGTGCGTACAAGCGAGATGATTCCTTGGCAGTACGTGGCCTTGCAGGGTCATTGTAGTCCACGGAATACAGCCCATACTTTTCTCTGAAAAAGTGAAACATTTTTTTAAAGCATTGAGTCAGTGTATTTTTGAATAGTGCATCAATACACAAAAATGTAATTTATATCAAAAAATGTGTAAAATACATAATTGAGAAAAGTGATCCCTGTAAGTGCAGAGAAGGTCTGGAGGTAAAGTCTCACCACACATATTTTCACCTCCTTTTTACTCCCTCTTGAGTGTAGGGCTGCTGCTGTTAAGTGGGGGTGATGTATTGCACTGCACAAACCTTGTGCTTTGATTGGTCTCGTGCTTCCAAAATATATACATAATGTTACTGAATAGTTTTTCATTCATTTCTTGTGCAAGCGAAGTCACATTTGATTCAGAATGAAGAGTGATAGAGTTCCATTTATAATACTACTAACTAACTTTGGTAACTAATAGTTCGATGGTATCCCACAGATAGCTGCTCTAGCTTCAAAAGTAGAGTGAAAATGTAGAAACCAGATCAGGCAAGAATATATGGTTCCCTGAAGACCCTCTCTACAAAACTTATTGTAACGCTCATGACTAAAAGTAACGTTCTACTTCTGATGAAAGATCATTCTTGTCTGCCCCTTAAAATTTCTGCTGACAATCTTGGTGGAAAGGAGTATTATTTAGGACAATATTCTCAGTGGGAAAAATTCCACAACCCTTCTGGGGTTTCTGACCAATATTCTGTTTGATCCCCGAATATGTTTCATTATGAATGTCTAAAATGATTCTAATTGTGATTTCAGTGAACACCACCCAGAAAGAGTTTCAAGTTGACAAAACATGAAAGAGAAATAGGTAGAATTAACATCATCATTTATCAAGCTATCTGTAATGGAAAATGTTCGGGGTTCAAACAGCATCGTGGATGAAGTTATGGTGAAATTAAGCACACCATCCTGCTACTTGTGAAAGTCTATCTCACTTTTCCATTTAAGAAATTGAAGTTGACTCCAAGATGATGAATTTAAATATATCTGCCATATTGGTAACATATCTTCGGATAATGTTTCCCTATCCAAATTTACATTTAAACAGGAGTTTCCATACATATGGACCATCCTGTATATTAATAAGAAGTGCAAAGAGGTATGTATGTTACAATGTTAATTTTGCAATTAAAGAGATAAACTTACGTGTAACCTCTCAACCATTCAAAATTGTCGATGGCACTCCATGCTGTGTAGCCTTGAACATTGCAGCCATCCAACTTGACTGCCTTCAGCATTTCGTTGATATAACTCTGTAAAGGCAAGTTACTGTAGTTATGTATTTGCTACTTGTACTTAATTTCTGAACATATTTAGAAATGTTAATTCTATGACAAATAGAACAAGAGATAAAGATCATCATGACCTTGAAGAGTACAGGAGAAAAACCTGTTAAGTCTAATTTTATCGATTTCTGTTGTCGATTGCATTAAATAGCTCCATCAGTGTAGTTTTCCATAATGTAACTCTACAGAAGAAAAACTCAGTAAGTCCTGAGAAATGTGAAAGTTTAAACATGGCATGCAGGGGGAAAATGTGACATCAGGATTCTTACCCAGAATCTTCATTTATCTTGAAAGTTATCACATGTAATCAAGGGTTGTCAGGTTTGATTCCCAGTGGAGACATATTGAACAGTAGTTCACATTACACTTTAAACTGTAGTACTCGCCTTAAAACAAACTTTTGAAAGTAATCTCATGACAACTTTTGATCACTCTTTCATCTAATTTAGATTTTAAATCTTTCTCAAGAGCTGTACTGTCCATATCAGTTATTATTTGATATTCTATAATAAATTGTTATCTCGACTGTTCTCATAGTTTGATTTATTTGTTTCATTATCTTAGCACTGTCTATGGTTGTATTGGAAACTGTTATTGATTTCAATTTAGATAAGAAGAATGAAAGAACTTACTCTGTAGTAGTCAACTCTTCCAGTATCATTGAGTTCTCCTCTGTCAGAAAAGCCACTCTCGGTCACGAAAACAGGTGGGTTGTTGTACTCTGTCTTGATCCAGTTCAGGATCTTACGGAATCCCCAAGGAACAACCTGAAAGAGAAAAGTCTTTTAGCTATTCTTTCAATGAACATGGAATTTATGCCTTGAAATCAATCTACAATTGTAGTTACCTAGTTTAACTACATATGTATTCATGGGAAGGGGGAGAGGTCAAATGTGATTGATTCTTGTGTCCAAATTATTTATGTGAAATGAGAATTTCCAATAGGGTCAGTTGTAAGTTATAGGGGTCTGAACTACCTGCCACCCTGCTAGTCTACTATGTCAACAATCACATCATATGAATCATGTGAATTAAAATTTTCTGTTTGGATTCACTTGTTAGGAATAGTGTGACAGCTTTCTCTTCTCTTTAGCTGTCTGTCTCCTGTCTGCACTGACTCTCTCTCTCTCTCTCTCTCTCTCTCTCTCACACACACACACACGCACGCACACAGTGTGTGTGTCCCATTTGTTTACATTTGGATTGTTATGTGTAACATTATCAATCAATGTAATAAAAAACATTACAAATAAAAAAGCACATTTACCTAATTCAATTCACTTCATGGAATTGTTTCATGTCCCAGGTTTGATACCCAGTAGAGGCACATTGCACAGTCATTCAGATCACACTTTAAACTGTAGGTCCAGTCCCATTTAGTCTTTTTGTGCATAAAGCGGACTTGAAGCAGCAAATCAATTCAATTGTTTCATCATATTCTCCTGTTGTTACCACTGAGACAAACTTGAATTTTCATATTCAAATATACGTATTTCTTCATTCAAATCAGTCACAAAATTTCCAACAATGCCTAAATGACTTGTGCCTGCCTGCATGCATGGTGAAATGGTTAGAGTAATGTGCTACAAAGCCAGAGGTTACAAGTTTAATCCCTGGCCAGGTATGGATGAATCGTTGCATGATTTGGGTTTGTCCCATCATCACTTCATTAGCTCTCATTCATCCTCATCATCACAATTAACACAAGGCAGAAAAACTACATAAAATAATCAAAATAGATATTTGTGAAGAGAGACATTCATGGCCATCGGTCAAACTTGGATGAGTGTGTATGTGACTGGTAAGGTTGTAGATCCACCAATAGCTGACAAGCTTCTACAAGAATAGAATTGCCCTTCTTATCTCCCAGTGGGATAAATGTCTTAACAGTTATGGAGATTAATTGTGAGGTAATTCATTTTCAATTAAACTTTTTGGTGACTGGCCCATTTTCATTTGACTGCCCCTTATAAATAAATTTCAGTAAATCATAACAGTTTAGGCAGACAATATCTTGCCTATTAATAAAAGAAAGAGTTTCTATTAGTTGCTAAAATCATTCTAAAACTACATGGCATTAAGAAAACATTTACTTTAAAAATTAACAAGAAACTTCACTTTAGTCAAACTAAAAATAAATGTCTGATGAAGGGAGCGTGTGTTCTCCTGAAACGTCACAATGAAAAACTGTGTTTTTATGCTTGTAATAACCGTAGTCTACAAGATAAATAATTCACTGAATAGCTTTCATTATTTATTATGACCAAATCAAAATGAATAGTAATTCCCCTACAGCTGCATCTGTTACTGAATAATCAGTTTGTATAGTGTGCGCAGAGTGCCACATTCATCTGAAGACTTACTGCTTTGAATAACTATACTAATATATATTACATAAATTCACAATGGATGATATTCAACGTGATGTCATCATGCAGTGCACTTTGGTAGGAAACAGCATGAAGTCGGGCAAACAGATTCACACATGTTAAGGAAAGTGTATGATAAACTTTCTTAAAGTGAGAAATTTGTGATATTTTATACGTACACGTTCCTCTATCATCATGATAGTCATACTATGTATCACTTTGACAAAGATCATATGCACAATGCTTACCTGGCATATTTTCAACACAGGATCTGAACTGAAATATGGTGGTGGAGTGTGATTTTGCACAATGAATTGTGGGAGAAGTTGTTCGCTGAATATCATTCATTTAGTTAATGAGTACAGTGGAACCTCGATTTTACGTTTCTCAGGGGACTAAGCTGAGAAAACTTAAAATGCGGGAAAATGTAACATTGAGGAACGTATAATCAGGGTTTCACTGTAATTAACGAGTGTGGAAGATTAAAGGTACTGCTCACCCTAAGCCAGGAAGCTGCGGATTCTGGCCATGAATCATCAAAACTCTGGACGTTCGTCTGATCCCTTTCCCAAGATGGATTTGGTCCTCCTATTCCTGCTTGAGCATAGTTTGTTGTGTAGTGGTTGAGACCGATGAAGTCATGTGTTCCTGACATAGAATGTGTAGATTATTATTATTATTGTTATTATTATTAATAACAATTGAAAATAGTTAACACTTGTCATACAAAATGAAATGGTTGTTATTCTCAGCCTGGCTATATTTTTATGTTAGAATGAAAGGTGGCCATGGATGCTGCAATGATGCCCTTATGTTTAAAAATATGACACACCTATTAGTGTTGGAAATAATGAAGGGTAGTAGGTGTTGAGATTATTGGGTGGCTATGTTAATTTTCATAATCATGACTGATAGATACGTCCAAATTGCTGCCACAGTTACAGAAGTGTTAACAGATAAGTTGCTTCGAATTTAGTGTGACCAACAGAGCCATGCCTAGAAATTTCTCTGCCTACAGCAAGAATAGAATTTGTGCCATGTGCACTGAACTTGCTAATCAACCTCCTCATTCTCCTTATTATCCTAACTTACACTTCTCTTTAATATTCACTCACAAGCAACTTCCCTATTCTATAAGGTATCAATAGGATCAAGCTGATTCACTCCTCAATAATGAAATTATTTGATTCTTAATTCTGGCATAGTTCACCATGAAAAAAGGCTCAATATGCATACCTAGGTATGTGTCATTATTTGTTTCTCTTTTCAGTAGAGTAATTTACAATTCGTTACTATTCAGTACAGTTATTATGCTATACATACAATTGTTAATATGGACAGCCAATGGCAAAGAATAATTGGAGGCAAATCGCCCATCACTATTTTATCATTCTTTTTTCTTCTACACCCTGAGTTGTTTTAAGGAATGGAATTACGTTGTCCTCTGCTTATTGAAATTTTTATTTCAATTCATGATCATCACACTGATTGAATGAAAATGATTATGGACATAAACGGATCTAGAATATTTTCTAGGAGGGACACAGATTATGCTGTACGCATATTATAGCAACACATCGTAACACTGCAAATACATATAATGTGAAAATGTTTCTCCACGCTGACGCAACCTCATATATAAATGTGTGAGTATGTGTGTGTGTGTGTGCATGCCACGACAATTACAAGGGCTTCTTTAAGATCAATTTGTAGTCAGATAAACTAATCAGAACTGAGAACCTTCAAAGTACAAGCTGGACTTCCACCAGGATATGAACCCAGGACCCTTTGAGTATATGGTGATAACATTAGCAGATTTTTGTAGTTCTTAGTTATTTCTATTAACAATGATTACAAAAAGGGGATAAGCTTGAGAATTCATGAGGTGAAACTGCCTTAAACATGAGAAATATTTATCTCTCACTTTGTGTCCATTATTTAATGTTATTGCCTTATAACCAAAAAATCCTAGATTTGATTTCTGGTGTCAACTTATTTAAGTGACTACTGGATTCTTTCACTGTCTGAAAATGGATAGATCGAAGATTGTTTGTTGTAATAGAATGCTATCAATATTTTTTTTTAAAATACTTAGTTTTCCATTTTTGGAGGGGCATGTACCCCTGTGCCCCTCCTGCTATATCTGCCAGTGTTTATGGACAATTTTGCTATTGGGTATGCAATATGATTAATATTTATAATAGAACTACTTTGTATAAATGATGCAGATATGCTTCAAATATAATAGAACATGATAACAAAGTATTATTATCTCATAAATGTAAATAAATACTGAGAATATTTGTATTCCCTTAATGCAGCTGTAGTATATATCTTCATGAACACTTCATCAAAATTCCAAACACTTATTTTCCAATTCTGGCCATCGCTCAGTACTGTATTTGTCAATGATTTGATTTGAATTGAATTTAAAATTTTGGGTGTGTCAGCACTTAGGCTATTTTGCACCTGTCACATTATACGGGGGCCTGCCCCTTACCATTACAAATAACAACTCTAACGTTGCATAACTAAAAATCTTAAAATATTCTGACCTGTTAAAAGCTGAGGCTGTAAGCGGGAACTCAGCACTCACAAGGACAAAAAACAGGACACCACACACAAAATTATACTGGCCATAGTGCCAGTCGCAGAGCCTCCTTCATCTGCAAAATGCAGTCCAGGGTGTACTGTGTGGAAGTGATTTTGACTTTTGAGTGCCTACGTGGAAGGTACCCCTTATACCCCTATATTTGTCAATGAACTTTCTCACTGTTGGTGAAGTAATGGTATGCAATATTTGTTTTTATGTTATAATTGCAAATATAATTACAAGGCAATAAGAAGAAGTTTGGATTTATTTCTTTGCAAACTGAATATAATATTAATTTAATAAGACACTGGTATTTTGATGTTTACTTTTTTCCTCCTCTTGCTTTCCCAACAATTTGTCAGCTATGATGGGAGACGACGACAGTGTCTTAGCCAACGTTTTTAGTTTTTTGAGAAGAACAGGACTCTTCCATTGTTTTTTAGGTAGTTTTTAAATTATCTCTACAACTTGCATTTTTAACCTTTCTCCCCGATGGCGCAGTGGTAGCATCGTAGCCTTGTAATCAAGGGGTCCCGGGTTCGATTCCCAGTGGAGGCACATAGTGGTTCGGATCCCACTTTAAACTGTAGGTCCAGTCCCGATTAGCCTTCCTGTGCAAAAAGTGGACTTAAAACACCAACTCAATCAATCAAACCTTTCTCAAGAGACTTTTTACACCCCTTTTTAACCCAAAAGGTAAGAGTTTTAGATAAGCGGATTTTTCCCTGTATACATTGAAGAGTTCAAAATGGCCATGCTTGTGAACAGACTCAAAACTTCTAAATCAATCAATCATATTTGTGCTATAATCTAAGTTACTGTTTACCTCTAACGGATTCTATTTGCTCAGGAGTGAATACTGGAAGCCTTGATCTGTTCCTTCCTTCTTCTGCACTATATTGGTCTATGAGTTCTCTCATTATTGGGGGATAATCTCCCTCCTCTGTATATATTGAATGGGCAAACCAACCAAACTGAAATAAACAATAAACGTATCATGCCGGGGGCCAATATGTATGTGTGTTGTTTCAATGATGTTGAAATACTGAATTTCTTTAATTATAACCCCTTTCAAAATGAGACAATATGAAAAGAAATATGGCCTGCTACACTAAATTGAACCATGAAATAGCAAATATTCATATTGGCTGTAAATAGTTGCCTCTTTCACTTGGGATATTTACTGTACTCTCTGGTTCATATATATATATATATATATATATATATAATGAATGACCAAATCCAGTTTCATATGGTATTGAAATATTTTCACAATAGAATCCAATTTACACTAAGTCTAGACTAATTTATTGTAAAAATTGTCTTCAAAATTCAAGACTAAATTCATTTACTCAACTAAAGTTTAATTTACTGTCCTAATATACTAATCAGACACATCACTTTTTGTTAGCCTTATGAATATTGCTTATAATTTGCTGCATATGGATACATTAACAAAAAATGAAAAGTTTGTATGGAAATATTTTGAGTGTAGACTGAATGAACCTTTGTTTTGATCAGATGTTAAATATGCTGATGTGGATCTTGCATCACTAGCATACATTTTCCAAATATATGTAATGCTTCATTTCAACTTTACAGTATCTTCAACACACTTGAACAAGGTTCTGAATTTGGTTCTGGCCCTCTTTCCAGACTAACAGTATCTGAGAATACACATACAAAAGGGAAAACAATACAATTCTCTCAAAATAATCAGGAGCAGCACAATTTTTGGTGACATTTCAACTTTGTCTTCTACAAGATTCTGTACTTGGTTCACTTTTTTGTTCACTATTGGCAAGTTAGTGAAATTGAACTGTAGAAATATACTTGATATGTTTCTACTGCTGTCTTCATTCCATTCATTACAATTTAGTGTCACTTTACTAGTTTTAATGTCTCTCAGAGTCTCTTAACAAATCATACATAGCAAAATGAACAATTACCCTGAACTGAATAGCATTTTCAGCAGCCTGAAGGTCCTCTGTGGAATTCGTTTTTGGTTCATACCAGGCAGTATCCAATGTGATGCCCACCTGACCTGAAATTTGTGAGAGATCAATTGAATATTGCTATAGTTTCTTCTTCTGGAAGTGATGTACTCTAGCATCCAAACATATATACAGAAAGATATTTCAGGAGGTGTCTTACTTCATGAGTAAAAGACATTTGTTTCACATAAAATGATGATAAGAAGAAGAATACATTGTAAAAATATATATGGAACCATAAGACAAGATGAAACAAAATGGAAATATAATTATTCTACATTACGATGCATATTTAAGTAGTGGAAGTAAAAACCACTAAAATGTTGTACACAAACAGTTTTTCTAAGAAGTGAAAAATAATTAATCTCATAAATAGAAAAATGTAAGGTTTGCAGGATAATTCTAACTGAAAAATTGCATTCCTGAGGAAGTAATAATTTTTCTTTCTATGTGTAATGAGTCCAGATATTATTCAATCTGATATATTAGGTTTATCGTAATAAATATAAAATTTTGTAAAGTATCCTAATTCTGTCCAGACGTAAGAGTAGAAGAAATATTCAGTAACTCGAAGAAATTATGTTATAAATATTTTCAATAATTAAAAACTAGTGTCAAGCAAGTGAAAATAAAGATTTTTTCTCAAAGTAGTATTTACAAATAATTAATATACAAAAAACGAAGTAGATTATAAGTAAAGATTAAAATAGAAAATGTCAAAAGTTCACGTTATACCTGGAGAATAATATTCTGTAGCTTGATGTGAAGTAACACAGAGGCAAGGATGTATTTAAAGGGGAGGGTTGCCCCCTTGAAAGACTTACCAAGTACTAAAATTAAATAATGATATTGTTGTTTAGCATTTGTTGTATAATCGATGGTTATTAATTTCCTCTGAACTTATTGGAAGGCAAGGGTTATATTGGTATCATTGGGCTTTGAAGGACAGTACCAAAGATTCATGCTTGCACGCTACTACTTAATTATGATAATATCCATAATATATAAATCAGGAACTTTACTTTTCACCAGCTGATCTAACATCCTTTTTTGTTATTCAATAAATATTGAATTCTTCATCTATTTTACACATCTAGGGCACTTGTTTTTATGCAAATTATGCCGATCTTAACTACAGGTAAGCTAGATACTGAATACATGTTGTTACATATGTATTCTTGTACTGTCTTTTTACCTATTTGTGTAATAATAATAATATAATATTAATTAATTTATATATTTTAATTATTTTAATTTAAACACCATTATTATTATTATTATTATTATTATTATTATTATTATTATTATTATTATTATTATTACTATTCCTGAGATACTTTGTTCAGACCCCCTCCCGAAAAATATATTTCTAAATATGTGCCTGCACAGAGGTACACTTCGCAACATCTTATTTGACCGCCCCGAAAGAATTCTAAGTCCCGAAATCGTAAACTTAGCAACATTGCACTTCAGCTCCAGGTGAGAGTAGCCAACTTTGAGTAGGTCCTTCCACTAGATGAAAAACGCTGCGGTGATAGGTTTTCAATTTAACACTTTCCATGAACTTAGAAACTATAAACCTCTATTATAATAGGCAATCAAACAGAAATAATAAATTGGAAAAAGAACCTTGAAGGATATTTACGATTCTGCTTGCTCGACTTGAAATTTGGGGGGTTTGAAACACTGAATAGAGTTTTTCTCCACCTGGAGGAAATTGAAATCACGTTTGTGCAGAAAGAAGCAAATTTGTGAGGAGTTTATGTGACATTTTATTTACAATACCTTGCATAATATCGAATAGTTCTCAAAAACATATATTTTGCACGACTTGTCGAGAAAATGTGCTTGAAACACAGGAAGGTGGGAGTCTTCATAAACGTCAACATGTTTTTAAGGGTATAGCGTCATGAAGTTAACGTAGAGCAGTTGGTTAGGCGCTGCTATCCATATTTTTCATCAAGCGTGAAAGGTAGCGGGTTCAAATCCCACCCTCTCCTCTTTCTTTTTTTTCTTTTTTTGTTTGCTGAACAGATACCGTTGATATTAGAATATTTAAAAAATGAATCCGATGCACACTTGAGGGACGTCCCTTCTGCACATATTTCCCCTTAGAAGTTGGAGATTTCCAGGATTTAAAGTTAAAACTTTTCTTTCTTAGTTATTGTTCATATGTTGTGTTAACACACACATCATGATTAATTCACAAATCACATATATGTATTCAGGATGCAAAATGTAATGTTATTTAAGTTATGTATTGTTTGTTCTTCACTGACACCTAAAATATTGATTATTTGATTTCGATATACTGAAGAAAGATATACAAAGATATACTATTTCCTTTCACCTCGTGAAATACAGAGACCAATGTTAACTTCTTAGCACGGTGGATAAACTTTATACCCAACGATATACTCCTGAAAAAAATCCTGCCTAGGTGGAGAATCGAACCTACGACCTCCCTCATAACAACCAAGCATGCTACCTCTTCTCCAGGTAGCTCATGTTAAAATTTGCTACCAGTTTGAAGAAACCAATTCACACATAATGTCATATCTATAATTTCCTCATGGCAATTTTCATGAGGGAACGAATTCAGATAAAATCGAGAAACGCTGAAAGGGAAAAATGTTGAACATATCTATTGTCGTTTTGTCAAATTTTGTAAATTGTGAAAAATTTCCGTGTTTTGAGAAGTATTTTGTTGTTTGTTTAAAGTAGGAACAGGAGAGCGAAAAGGACCAGACCCCGTTTGAAAAGAAACTTCAGCTTTTTTCCAAAGACTGTATGAAAAGAGAGAGGAACGTATGAAATATAAAATATGTGTGTAATTAAAACAATGGAAATCTTGAAAGATAATACTAACGAACTTCAAACTATGAAAAATATATTTTCATGGTGGAAAACTCCAAGTCATTTTCGAAATATGAACTTGATGTTTTTCTATATTATGAAGTGGAGATATGGGACGATAGGATCCCTCAGCAAGAAAATTTTAAGTAAGCTAACTCCAACATTTTCAATGGTCATAATTACTAATTAGGTCCGGAAGTTGATGAAATATCAACTTTTTTTCTGACCCTTAAAAACAATGCTAAACCTGATATCATGTCCGTTTCCCTTCAGTTAGAGCCGGAAAACACTTTCTATTTTACATTTTTGTTTGCATTTTTCGGCCTTTTTTGGCTTTTAATTTATTTGTCAGTATTTTTAACAGTTTTTGTTGCATTTTTACTTATTTTCTGAGGTTTATTTTTCTCCTCCCCTGTTGTGTGCATTTTAAATGCATTTACTACTAAAACATACATATTTAGATTTCTTGACATGGCCCTTTTAGCAAATTCACCATGAATCGAAAATACGGTCAATGGAAAAGCATAATATTATTCGTAACTGAAATGTTTGGCAATGGATTAAAATACTTTGTGTGAAGATCTACTTTGAGGTTCTTTTTCTGGACACAATTATCGATTTAATCTGTAGTTTTAAAGTAAAATTAGTCACAATATTAAATGCAATTATACTCTGGTGTACGCAAAGCAGAACTGTATTTTCGGATGCTGGCCGACTACAGTATCATAGAAGGAGATAAATTAGTTGATTTGGTGTTTTAAGTCATCTTTATGCATAGTAAGGCTAATCGGGACTGGACCTACAGTTTAAAGTGGGATCCGAACCGAGTGCATAAAATAACGTGAACCGTGTGGTTAGGGGGATCGTTTGTTTATGGAATGGAAGGTCATAGGTTCAAACCTACTTCTTTGCAAAATCTTTATCGGGAAGTAAACGGCTTTGGACGAGAATGCTTATCTACGTTTCTTGGATATTTCCGTTCATATTTATGCGATTTATGTCCAGCATTTCCGGATGCAGAAAGTTGACATGTAAGTTCTTAATATGTGTTAACTTATAACAGCTGAATGAAAGGAAAAGTATTTCCTAAAATTCTGCCAATCACTGAAAGATTAAAATCATTAGTAGAAACATTACTTGAAGCATGGTGGCGACGATTATGGAGTGTGGAGGGGCACATGACCCAGCACTATGCTAAACATTATCTACCAAGGGAAAGAAACTGTCCTTGCCCTCCCCCTCCCCACCTTGCTCCATCAGTTTTGATACCCAATCGCCGCCACTGAGCATGCATCGCATAAATATTTACAGTAATATCATATAATATTATATTACGTTATAAGAACACTTCGTACTCGGTAAATAAAAAGGAAAAAATAATAAGGAAAGGGTGGGATTTGAACCTACGATGTTTCGATCTTGACGAAAACAGTAAAAAAAAAAAAAGGGAAATTCCTGTCATCTAACCAACTACTCTAGTAGATTGCTAACTGAAACCTCAGTAAAACACGTTAATCTCAGTTGAAGCAACATTGTGCCGGAGTTTCGAACCATTTTTTGCCAAGAACCAAGGAAAAAACACACTTTGCAGAATCATTTGGCGTTGTGCAAGGTATCTTTACTAAACATTTCGCATAAAATCATCATAAATTTGCCTTCTTGCATTCAAATGTAACCGCAATTCTTTCCAGGTGGATGAAAACCTGTTCAGTGTTTCACAATGCACATACATTTTCCTGCCTCCCCGATGGCGCAGTGGTAGCGTCGTCGCCTTGTAATCAAGGGGTCACGGGTTCGATACCCGGTGGAGGCACAAGTGGTTCGGATCCCACTTTAAACTGTAGGTCCAGTCCCGATTAGCCTTACTGTGCATAAAGTGGACTTAAAACCCCAAATCAATCAATCAATCAAACATACATTTTCCTATTTTCAAATTCAGAACGAAGAATCTTGAAATATTTTCAACATTCGTATTTCTACTTAACATTTTTTTGTCTACTGATATATTTTATTACTGCTTTAGGGTATCTTTACTTTATGGAATGTGAAAGAATGAACAAGAGCGTTTTCATTCAGGAAGAAGAAATGTTGCAAAGTTGGCTACCCTTAGTTGGCTCTGAAGCGCTATGCTGCCAAATTTACGAATTCCGGACTTCGAAATTTTTCAGGGGGGTCAAATATGATGTTTCGAAGTGTACTATGAGGTTTTTAATTCCAAACTATAGTCTTACCTTGCTGCGAAGCTCTGAATTCCTCATCATAAATATGATAGGCCTTAGCATGTGAAAGGATACTTGTGTGAGCACATAGATATTCACCAATGCCATGTGCATTAATTCCTGGTGCATTTCCTCCTTGATCATAGCCCAAAATACACTGTGTCCATGGTTCATTGAATGTTAGCCAGTGTTTCACCTACACAGGAAGAAAAATTAAGTATATGAGTTAATGTTATTCATAGTTATATTCTTTGTCTAATGGCATCCAAATTTTTGAAATTATACAGATCCTTGTTGAAAACAGAAGAAAAAAATTGCTGAGGGCAAACATTGACAGACACTTAAACTCAGCTGAATAGAAAGCAGCTGATCGCCTTCTACTGATATTAGGAAAAATGATATTTCATGGGAGTTGTTGCAAAATTCGAAATAAGAACTTCACAATACATGCACTTGAATTTTAATGGTGTCAGATATTTAAACAAATATTGCCACCATTGAATGCAGGATAGAGACAGAAAACATGCAAGGGGATGATTAAAGAGGATAAAAGTTGTAACATAAGATTTTTTGGGAGAGGAGCAAAATGCTGTTTTAAATTGAAATTTTATGTGCGAAATATGCATAAAATTTTAGGTTGACATTCATTTTCCAGTGCAGAAATAGTACCCTTGTCACTCCTGTAGACATCCATGCTCCTTTCTTGATTTTTTTTCTTAAAACCTTTTGGATGCAAATGTGCTGAAATATATCAACACCAATCTCAATTACATTTCCACTTGTTCTCTAGTACATGAGTTTTCCTATTCTGGCATTTTCTTCAGTAACACCTGCAAGGACTGAAATCCTCAAAGGCTATCTCAAATAGTGTGAGAGAGTGTGTGAGTCTCTCACTCTCTCACTCTCTCTCTCTCTCACACACACACTCACAGTAAAACTTTTATAATCATCATCAAATATTTGAATAACATCAATATTAATGCAAACACATGTTTTTCAGCTTCATCTCTATTTTTCACAGGGCAGTGTGGTCACTGCTTTTAGTTTTAGTTCCCTTCTCGTAATTCTGCATTAGTCTAAAGAGACAAGAGGATACCCAAAGGTATAATATTTCTCATGTGAACAAAATATTTTGTGGTAACCACCTGTAGTCACAAAACCAACTCCATGCTCCTGTAGCATGCCCGTCAATTTCATAAGAGTAGTTATGACTTCTCTGTTTGACCAGTCTGTCTACATATTATCATCTTTCATGTATAATATTATTTTCTTTAGGAAATACTGTCCAAATGGGAAATTTTAACTCCCATCAATTCCTCAAATAAAACCAAAACAATAACTTAATCCTAAGAATATAATATCAAACCATAATTCAGAGGATACATATTACAAAGAAAATTACATTCTTGCATTGTAATTGTTTGTATCACTTCAGTGGAAATATTCTAATATTATGATTGGTTGTTTGGTTGATTTAGTGTTTTAAGTCCACTTTATGCACGACCCCTTGATTACAAGGTGATGACGCTACCATTGCGCCATCAGGGAGGCCCCTCTAATATTACGAAGTGAAATTTCCTAAGTCAAGGCCCTCTCCTCTCTTTCCTTGTGCCAGCCCAACACACATGCACACTCTTTCATTGCAATATTCTATCCATCCAAGTATTTCAAATCTGATTCCTGATTTTTGTTCTTGAGTTTAATTCCTTGTATTGACTGGAATGTGAATGAATATAATTTACCAGATTTTGTTGTGAAATATGAAACTTTAACCTCAGTCAGGTTTGGTTAAAATTGAATGAAAGTCGTGATTATTTCCTGCAGAAATTAGGGATTAAGATCCAACTTTTGCACAGTATATTCTTTAAATTTCCAATGTTTTGTCAGTACACTACTGTGCATTTAAAAAAAAAACAAAAAAAAACAATTGTTTGCCTAATTCCAAAATTTAGTACACACACCACTGATAATGCTACCTAAAGCTACCTAAATAAATAATTGCAAATTATTAAATATAAATTGTCACTCACTCTGTCTCCAAATTCTCTGAAGGCAAGTCTAGCATATTCTCCATAGTAGTCAACTATGACTGGACTTGTCAGTCCTCCAATGTCCTGTAGCTGCTGTGGCAGATCCCAATGATAAAGAGTTACCTAAAACATTATGCATAAATGTCAGACAAAACTATTATATTCTTACATAAAACAAGAAGGTAAAATATAAGCAATAACTTTTACCAAGCTTGAAAAGAAAACATTATATAATTACCGTATTTTTCATACACATTTTTGAGGAAAAAGCTTTATCACTGAATTTATAATTAATTTACAGTATTTCAATATAAAGTAATATGTATGTCTACTTTCAACAAATAACTTAACTAGGAAAGAATACATTTTAATTTTCTTCGTCACATACCAAAAGGAAGCAAGAAAGATATTGTCTAATTTTCTAATTCAGAACAGAGAAAGTTTCCAGAAATGAAGGTAATCAAAAACTGACTATCGACTTATAAGACACACCCTACTTTTCAGACCTATTTTTAAAGAAAAAAAGTGTCTTAATCACCGGCAAATAGGTTAATTATGAAACTTTTTTGTATATATTTTTCTTCAGTAAATGAAATATATGCAATATCTCTAGCTGGAAATTTATACTCAAAATGGGCTTTCATGTGATCATGTCAGTTATTTATAAGAAGGATATCACTTTACAATGGTAGTGGCTTCTTGTTTTCAGCAGCAAACAATCCCGTTTTACCTTTCTATATTATAAATTGTTATACAAAAAAGGACAGGAAGATTGACCAGAATCAGCAATAATCTTTCCCTCTCGCCCATTTCACCCTTTGCCATACATCTGATCATTGAAATCTGAAAATATAAGTCCATATCTTACATTCCTCACTTGCTGATAATCATCATATCACTGTATCAAATACAATTGAGAGAAAATTGAATCCAAGTTAACAAATTTAACAATAAATAGAACTTACAAATGGAATAATATCATTCTCTATCAACAGATTGATAAGATTGTTGTAGTATGCAATGCCAGCTTCGTTGATGACATCAGTGTCACCTGTTGGCAAAAGTCTTGTCCAAGACAGTGAGAATCTGTAGAAATGTACCTGGAAATAAAACGATTTATCGTAGAAGGATTTACAGAAAAATCATGTACTTGCATATATCATGCGAAAACAACAAACAAATATTTAGGTATTGAATAATAACATCCACACTTTGTTGACTTTATTTCCTGATATTTTGTTTTGTTTTTTCAGGAGGTAAACTCGTAGTGGGGTCGGAAAACCGGAAAATATTTCACTTCTGGCAGATAACGTGCCCTTTTGGGGGGCAGATACTACATTAATACCCAAACCTAAAATGCACCAGACACCAAGTTTTTAAGCCCTCCTTTGTCTGCAATGCAGTCATGACCAAGATTCTATTCCTGTTCATTGCAGTTATTTATCATTCATGACATATTATTTCCACCTAATTTGCAGTTTATAACTGTATTATCATAATAAGAAATCAAAAAGACCCACTTTATCAAATATTATTAGATATGGTGGCCAATATGGTCTGGGTCGTTTTAGGTTCAGGAATTAATGTAGTATCCGCCCCCCCCCCCCCAAAGGTCACATTCTCCGCCGGAAGTGAAATATTCTTCCACTTTTTCATGCTTTCCAACCGCACTATCGATGTTAATTGGTTTTCACTTCCTGGCCTTAACATACAGTGAACTGGATATGCTATTTCTTGTTACTAATCAAGTCATAAGTATGTATAATTGATTTATACAATAAGCCAGTGCTTAAAGTGGGAACATGCCATCCCCTAGCTAGGAAACTTTAAAAAAAATCACCCCCCCCCAACTTTCTCGTTGTCATCATGTTAATTCATGCAAGCATACAAAATTTGGCCAAATATATCTCTACTTGTATATGCCTGAAACAGTAGTAAATAATGAAACTTATATAATAGAAATGAAGTATTCAAAAACAGAACATAATTCTATTGAAAATAGCGAAGTTTGGATAGATCACTGAAGAAGAGATTTCATTCCAATTTGCCTTGGTACAGTAATGAAACAATTTTAAAAGTTCCTCCACATCACACTTGCATACATGTTTCCTATCATAGTAGCATGATATACACCAGGGCATACTTAATCGACATGAACAAAAAATGAATCCAAGAAATAGAAGAAAAGGGGAGAAACCGAGTTGACTGAGAAAAGTAGTGTGTGTGTGTGTGTGTGTGTGTGTGTGTGTGTGCTGCTACAGAATGCTGGTAGCTGCAATCACTTCCCCTCTTACAGTTCATTGGTTGAGTCACCACTTGTGCAGAGACTTATTTTCATTCACCCGCTCCAGAGATTACAGGGACAGAGTATGGAATGGAATAAAAAAAAGAAATGCACCAAACAGTCACAATTTTTCATACAACACAGGGATCAGGGGACATGAAAGCTACATGGAAAAATCATCTGAATCCACATTCTGCCGATAAAAGACATGTGCACTATTAGTCCAACAGCCATGTGACAACTCTTGAGACAGCCATTATTATAACAAAATGGAGCTTCAGCACAGAAAGTTATGTGAGAAGTGGCACTGTGGGTAGAAAGAAAAAGTTGCAGGAAATTCTTGTACCTGTGGTTCCAGGAATAGAACACATGTCACATGGAGGTGCTAAGGACCACCTAAAAGGTATTGAAGTTTGTGGACTCTAATGTGCCCTGACAAGAATTGATTTAACTTTGCTTTAGTTTCCGGTCCAATCCACATATGCACTACCTCCCATGGATTAAAGAAAGAAAACATCAAATCAAAATGGACACTGGAAGACAAAATATATCAGAGATATCTTAAACCTGATCATGGTTACAAAATCTGTGATTTGATGTTATCATACTGGTCAGTGTCAGTGATTTATATTCTTGTTGAGTAAGTTCTACAAGAGACTAAATCAAGGTGAATGTTGTGCACAGAGGAGCATCATCCCACACAATAATCCAACAGGTGCTGTTTACATATTTGGATATTATCGTCTCTGGTAAATGAGATGGAGCTATTGAAATTTCATCTTCCTCTAATCTACAAGACCTTTATAAAACCATATGCTTAGATTATTACTCTAATATAGTTTTATATTTTAGTAGTAAAAATATTTTGAGAGTGGCACTAACCCCCATTTCCTTCAGAAGGGCAACATCCTCTTCATAGAGGTGATACGAATCTGCAGCAATATCTCCATTCAAGCCATCGTCTGTCTTGTTTGGATACATGTGCAGCATATGATCCCAGATATTTTCTCCTTTACCTGAAATGAAGTTCAATTGAATCAACTCATAACACAAAATGTATGAAGGATACTTTGAATTATATTATGGTAGCATAAAATCATGCATGCTTGTATCAATATTTCAGAACATGTTTAACTGTTGGTAAATGTAACTCCAGTTATTGCTGAAGACAGCGTAAGAAGAATATGATATTCTCTAAAACCCAACAACAAATTGAGCTGAAAATCATAGTTGAAATTGTAATATTGCCACCAAAATGGGGGAGGCACATATATATGCATAGGAGGAAGGCACAAAAGATTTATTCTTCTTGTGTCCACTGACCAGAGTTCTATGTATGGTGAAAACGTGATAAAACAACATTAAGTACACAACGGGTAGGCTGTAGCAAATCTAAACAGATATTCGCTTCTATCTCTTCAGCAGAGAACCAGTGCAGTCGAAATGGAAGCTTAAAAACATTCTAAGTAAAGCGAAATTGCAGTTTTAGATTTTTGAAAACACTTTATCTTTTCATAGAACATGAAGAAAGCAACAAATAGCCTACATGAAATGTTCTATGAGAGCTTCTGTAAAACTATGGAAGCAGCACTTGCCTCGCCTCTCCTTAGTGGTTGTTACTGCATTATAGCATTCATGAAAAGAGCTCGGATTTTGATAACAATATATTTTTTTTTATCCTGATCTGTTTTCTCCATGCAAAAATTAATTTAATACGTTTCTGGGTCTATTTGGTAGGGCGTCTGACAGCCACACGGGAGACCGGCCAGGTTCGATTTCCAGGTGTGTGATCTAAGGTAGGAATTTTTCTGGCCTTGTCCCTCTTGGGCTCACCCAGCCTCAAATCAATGTAATCTGGGAACAACCCTGGGGAAAGGGGGGGGGGGCGATATCGGTGGCTGGAGCATGGTGCTGATCACATCACCTCCAAAATGGCCGACATCGAGAATGTGTGTAGCCCTACCTGCACATCCACTAAATGTGCCTTCATGGCACGATGCTATATATATATATATATATGTATGGGGAACTTTACCTTACATTTGCCTTTCTAGGTTTTGTGAATGTGTTGACCTTGGATTTATAGGTTATTGGATGCATATTTTAGCTTCAACTCATATTTTGAACAAAACATTGTGCATATTTTTGGGCAAATTTTGGAAATGTTTTAAACATTTCACCAGATATTGCTAATAAAATCGTGCTTTTCCTGGCAATACAAAAGGATCTTATTTACCTCTATTACATAGAAATGGATTATAATCTGAGAAAACGGTCACTGTGAAACAAAGTGTGAAGAAACAGCTTGCTTTTCTTTCCTTCTTGTACCCAAATTAATTCAATTCATATTTTATATCTTTACATTGCAACAATTTGTTACAAAGAGTACCTTGCGGCCCAAAGATAATTAAATGTATTTTTATGTGTTATATTTCCAGGGTCACAATTTGATACTGTTTGGACATGACTGCATGCATATTCAGAGGCGGCGATCAGTGATTTATCCACACACCCCTAACACTCCCAACACCCTCCCAAATTTTGACGAACACTCCGCAAGGGGGGGGGGGTGTAAATATGGATTTTTATATGAACAATAGAATGACAATACTTCAACATAAAGGAACCATTTGTAGCTCTACAAGAAGCGAAGTCCAATGCACCTTTCAGTCAACTACAACCCAAGTGTCAAAGAAGGAGGGTGGAATGGTCAGCATGGTCATTTCCAGGAAACACCAGCTCCCTTGACAAGGCTTCGGTCAGCTCTAGGGAAGGGACACTGCCATCTGGAAAATGTCAAACTGACTTCTCGCCCCCCTTCAAGGGAGCACATACCGCACACAGTGTTGACAGTTCAGCATTTGAGAACCTAAATAAATATTTCTTAAATACATTACAGATTTGTAAATTCAACCCCTGAGTCAATGACATTTACATTTCGTTGCATTTTCCTTTCAATTCTTTCATGTGAAAAATGTACGATAAAAGTACGTGAAGAAATTCAATGATACAGGTTTGACTCCTTGTAGTGAATTGTGTTTCTATGGTTAGCAAGAGATGTGGGAGAGATGGATAATTTTGGAGTGATAGAGAAGAGAACAGTCAAATGCCATTGGCCTTAGGTCAGTCTCAATGTAGCATCTCAGTTCGTGTGTTGTCGTTCTGCTTAGTGTAACAATGTCTGAAACTTTACTGCAAAATTGGCTGAAGAAGATAGAGAAAATGAAACCAGACAAAGAAACCGAAAGTGGTGAGTAGAAGAGCAGTGACACTATATGTAGGTACAATTTCTTCCAACGGATATTCATAAGTACCAATATCAAATTTACTGACTGAGGATTCGATATAAAACGGCAAGTATTTCATGAAGAACCTAAGTGATTCATTCACATCTCTAGTTGATGTATGTGACAATTTTTGTGGCTCTAACAGTTCTTACCTTTGTCAAAGAAATTATGTATTAGGAAGAGAGTTTTAAAAGGGAGGGGGTCTGCATGGGTTGTTTGCCTGGGTGCTAAGGACAAATGGGGTGCTGAACCAGACATAAATAGAAAAGCGTTAATGTTTGAGGCCCTGCGAAATTGCTGGTACCCTATTAAATGAAAGTTATTATGAGTTTGCAAAGATATAGTAAAATCTAGTCTGTTCCCTGACATAATGGCATATTTAATTTTTTTCAACTTTTCAGAGGAAGCAAAGGAAGTATAAGGAATAGAACAAAAAAATAAATTTTATTTACATTAAATCCCAAATTTATATCTGACCATAGGCACACCAGTGGTGGCAGGACAGTGCTTGCCACTGCCTGCTGGAAAACTTGGAGAGAAAAAATTCCCTTCTTTCATTATGCTCTTTGTGTTAGAAAGTGAAATAAATGCTATTCAATTTTTAAATAATTGAAAATAAAGCATTACCTCAAATTAGAAGTGAAAATTCCTTGCCTTCCCTTTGCAGCTAACATGCCATGCATTTATTTACACATGTTATTTCGTTTTCTATTAAGGCAAAGAGGCACAATTCCCTAGAGTCTCTCGTTTAGTATTTGAAAGATACACTCTCAACAGTACCCAAGCATATTTTCCAAAGTTTTGTAAGGGTATAAGACTTCAATATGAAATTCGTTGACCGATTTCATTCAAAAGCAATACCAGGTATCTATCAAAGGTGCATCCAAACTTCCCACTATATTTCAAAGTCTTCATGGCCATGCTCTAAATATATAGAGAGTTTCATTACTTTAATTAATTTTGTGAATCATTGTTTAAACAGAGATTTGAAAACACCAGCAGAATTTGGAAGACACTCACAACATAGGACTATTAAAATTATATTATTATATATGCATATATTCTAACTGAAGCTAGAACAGGTGGGGGCAGGGGGCATGTGCTGAGGTAAAGAGGACACCGAACGAGCAAAGCAAGATTGTAAAGAGTACACATCGTGGGATACTGTGAAATGATAGTATTGTCGCAATGTTTAATTAATAATATGCATTATCAGTTTGCGAATAAATAGTTCTAAAAATTTTCTTGTTTGCCTCACTCGCAGTGTAGTCATTTATTTAACAGTCATATTATATCTGCAGATACATGCACTTATTACTACTACTCCAGACAGGCAAGAGCGCATGCACCCATGCAATACATTCTCACTGATATATCATCGATGAATCCCCCCCCCCCACCAAAGATAATCTCGGAGTTACACCTAGGACCAGAACCATACAAATACAGTAAAAAAAATATTATAATTTATTTATAACTATCTTAAGAATTGCATGAAATAATCCCTGATAATAATATGTTTAAATTTTGTGTTTTTTGATGTCATCACTCACTTGTGTTTGGCTAAGGATTGATTAAATCAAGTACTGAACATCATTGGAAAGCAATACTTGAATACTTCCATCTTTTCCAGCATTTGACATCTTTTTTCTTCTGAAATGTTACGTGTATCCGTGTCTGCAAATTTCTGAACCTTATGAAGTTTCACGATTTGCATTCAATGTTATACTAGACATGGGCGTAACTTGAGTTTAACTTGGGGGGGGGGGGGGGCGAGTCGAACTTTGGGTTTGACTTTTTTTGTGGGGGAAGTCGAACTTTGATCTTAAATTTGGGAGGCGGGGTAGAATCAAAAATCTTTCTATCCCATAAAAATAGCATCTAGGACTATTTAGCGTGCTGTTACATTTGTGAAATCACTAAATTACTCATTACTTTGCTCCTGAGTTCCAGGAAGTATACCATTAACGTCTAAATTTTAATAAACCTGAACATTTGGGGGGGGGGGGTAAGTCCCCCTTTACCTGCCGAGTTACGTCTATGATGTAACTGAAATCAATAAAACTATCTATTATGGACTTATTTACCCTCATATTGAATATGGTATTGTAGCATGGGGTAGAGCTTCTCATATTAAAATCTCCTGAATACTAAGACTTCAAAAAAGGGCATTGAGAATTATGTTTAAATTAGGTTATAGAACTTCCTGTAAAGAAACTTTTAAAGAGCAACGAATAATGACTGTTTTCTCTCTATACATAAACAAAGTCATCTTATTTGTTTCAAATACTGGTCTAGTGACCAAAAATTACCAAATGCATTAACACAACACTAGAAGCAAAAATGACTATCACCTAAAACAAAACAGACTGCAGTTATCAAAAAACACACCATTGAATTCTGGAATATGGTACTATAATAATCTCCCAATATTAAAATACTCACACCCCAAATTAAACAGACATTAGCTATAAAAGACTATTTGCTAAACAAAGCAGTGTATAGTCTAACTCAATTTTTGGAAAATCCAGGTCTAGAAATTAACTAATGATAGGCTACCTCTAATTTCCATCATATGTAATTACACCATATTTACTCATATATATATATATATATATATATACACTGTATTTTGTTTTAGTTGTAACATATATGCCCTCATGTATGAAATTCTGTTCAGTAATATCTCCTTTTGTGTATGATAATTTTTATGTAACTTTTTAAGGATATAATAACAACCCACAGCACGACAGCCCTTGAGAGCCTTGGCTTACCTACCGACTGCTGGTCTCCCTCCCATACTGTTCCTCCATCACCTGGTATAGCGTGGAGATCTTAGACCAGTATTGGAATAGTCAGGGGGTCAGCCCGACGTATCCCCAGCCGTTATAGTAGGTCTTCTCGACCGGGTTACCGCTCACTCATTCGGAGCTCCCCAATTTCCTCACGATGGTGGGTTGCCACTGGCCCTATACATAGGCCAAATAAATTCCGACCAGAGCCGGATTCGAACCTACGCCGTCCCGCAGCGAACGATCTCAAGACGAGTGAATGCCTTAACCCGCTCGGCTACGGAGGAGGACAACTTTTTAAGGATATACTCTCAATAATACACATGTAATCCACAAGTATATATATATATATTTGTATTAGTTGTAACATATATGCCCTCATGTATGAAATTCTGTCCAGTAATATCTCCTTTTGTGTATGATAATTTTTATGTAACTTTTTAAGGATATACCATATTCTTAACAATCATGTATCTTAAACTATTTGTAGAAGAACTCTCAATAATACACATGTAATCCTTGACGTTTTCCATACCTATGTATTGCAGGTTTACGGAAATAAATTATTATTATTATTATTATTATTATACTAGATGAGTTCTAAAAGGTAAAAGTGTTCCCCTGTGCTTAGCACCACGCCATGAAGGCGTATAGGGGGTGTGGGGGTAACGCCCCACACTTTCTTGATCTGGTCATGAGTGGGGGTGATGTGATCAGCATCACGCCCCTGACTGCCTTTACCCCCAGGGTTTCCCCCCGGTACCCATGTTATTCGACGCTGGGTGGGCGCCGGGGCCGCTTCCAACGTTAGAAAAGTTCCCGGATTTGAACCGGCCTTGAGCATGGTAGTCAGACGCGTTACCGACTTTTTTTTTTTTTTTTTTTTTTATTCCTCAGATACATTTACAAGAAAAATCACTACAAAAATTGCATTGCTTTACAAATACAATACAAATTATACATTGCTAGTATCACAAAGAACATATTTATATAACAAATGCAATCACTCGCTCATATGCACATTTGTAAATACACTTCTATAAATTTTAATAGTAGACGTTACTACTGAATTGTGATGACTTTTGACACCAACTTTTCTCAAAATTACATTCTTATACAACACAGTAATTTACCATTTTTCTTTCATACAGTAATTTTACAGGTTTTGGATAACAATAGTTCTTTTAACATTCCATCAGCACCTTTAAAAAATGTGCAAATAATATTGTTCTTTTATCTTGAGACACTTTATGATATACCTGTTTAACATATATTAAAAATTGATCATGAAAATCTATACCTTTATATATGCAGACAAACAATATATAATGTCCAACTAACCATTGTACACTACGCAATTTAGTACATGGAAAATACGAAAACGTAGGTAACATTATGTTATGCACAGTAAACGCATTGGGATGGCTGCGACAAATTTTTCCTAATAACACACATAGATATTTCCATGTTTCACGTGTCCGTATGCATTCACTTAGCCAGTGTGAAATCGAACCATTTTTTTTACACCTACCACATAGTGGGTCTTGTAACAGTTTTAATTTATGTAATTTCTCTTCCGTCACCACTATATCCTGCACCACACAATACCACGCAGATTTTACCAAGGGCGATAAATGTGGTGCGTGAACATTGTTCCATATTTTGTGCCAGGGATGGGTTGGTTGATTAATCATTATCTTGCAGCTAGGCAATGTTGCCAAACAACGTGACTGGTATAATTGAGATACTTTTGGTATTTCAAGAGGTTTCGCTGAAAGTAGTAGATAGCAAATTTCTAGCACTGATTCTTGTAAATATTTATACTGCGGTGGCACCGTTGCTATAGCGATCGGAGACTGCAATGGTATAGTGTCCAAAATCTGCTTAAGTATCACGCCCGTTAAACTGTCTGGGAAGTTTACTAACATTGACATATCTGCTTGTACTCGGAGAGCCAGGCTTTTTAAATCCACGTGAATCAAGCCAAGCCCCCCGCACCGTACCGGTAGACATACATTCTCGTGACTCACCCGCAACATTTGGTGTGCCCAAACAAACCAGTTTATCGCACTCCTTATCTGTACAAAATCCAATTTCCTCATCGGAAGCACTCGTGCCACAAACCAGAGCTTTGAACTCGCATAAATATTTACAAAAGCTACCCTGGCAACCAAGCTAAGGGCACGAAGTTTGTTTTGTTTAAGCACACTTTTCAGTCCAGCAATACATGTTGAATAATTTTGAGCAATCATTTCTTGTAAAGAGTGGTTAAATATTATTCCAAGTATTTTCAATGCATTTACGTTTTGAATTTTATCATTTTGATACAAGTGGTTTGTAGCATCTAAGGGCATCCAATGAGTTTTATTATAGTTAAGCTTTAGGCCAGCCACCGAGCTGTACTTTTCTATCACATTTTCAAGTATTTCCATATCTGTCGGCAAATTCACAAACACCGTGACATCATCAGCATAACCTAATAATTTTATCGTTGTTGAGTGAATATTTAACCCCTGCAATTGCATTTCAAGTACCTTTAAAAATGGCATTAACACTACACAAAAACTTATCATAGACATGGGATCACCTTGTCTGACACCCCTTTGTATAGGAAATGTCTTAGTTAAAAAACCATTGATTTTTACACACGATTTGGCATCAGTATATAAACTCTTAATCGCATTTACAAATTTTGGACTACAACCCATCCTTAAAAATACAGCATATACAAATTCGTGCTGTACAGTATCAAAAGCATTTTGAAAATCCAATGCCACTATACCATGGTGACCTTGTATGTTCGTATGTCTATAACTAGTTATGACATCACGAATTGTCTGTAAAACAGTAAAGATCGATCTATTATTACCATAACAGTATTGATGGACACCGATCATTCTTTCCATATAGGGAAAAAGACGACGAAGTAAACATCGTGCAAAAATTTTATAATCCGTGCACAACAAAGATATAGGTCTATAGTGTTTTACTATCGTAGGGTTAGGAACTTTGGGGACCAGGACGATTACACCTGTGTTGCTCGTCCTTCCCAAGCAGTGTTGATTAAATACTGCATTTATCCAGTCTGTCACAATATTACCTACAAGTGACCAAAATCTTTTATAAAATTCTATGGGAATACCATCTATTCCTGGCGATGAGTTATTCTTCATTCCCAGAATCGCTTCGTACACCTCAGCAGCTGTAAAGGTCTTTTCAATCCGCAAGTTGTCATTAACAGAAAAAAATTCCGGAACTTGTTGTAAAAATATTTGTTCCTGAGCTGGATCATAACTTGTTCCTTGAAATCTAGAGTGATAAGCGCGGTAAAAGATTTCCTTTATGTCAGTCACATTACTATGTTCAGAATTATCTTCGTCTATTATCTTATGAATCGTTTGGCATTTTCCACGATTACGTTCATGTAGAACATGACTAATATTGGCCATTTCAAGAGGGTCAAAAGGTAAAAGTTTACTACGTATTTTGCACCCACTTCTTTTTTGCGCGTGTAATTGCAACAATATTGCCTGTACTTGTTTAATGTTCTGTTGCACTTTTCCCCCTCTTACCCCTTCATCAGTTAGCTCTCTCAACACTTTATAATAAAAATTGTATTTATTATTCCAATCCTGGTTCCTTTCCCTACTATATTGTCTACAAAATCGTGTGATAGCTGGCTTTAGATATTCATCCCACCACTTAATTATATTTATTTGTTTCGCCCTTAATCGTTCCCAATACTTCCATTTCCCTTGGAATTTGTCAGCAAAAAGTGGATCATCAAATAAAGATACATTCATTTTCCAATATCCATACCCATATTGTATATTTGGCAGTTGCATATTTACCGCCATTATAATTGCACTATGATCTGAGAAGCAAGTTGGCACCATATTAACATTAGTGATATTAGGGATAATTGATGGTGAAACATAAAATCTATCTAACCGTGAAGCACCCCCATCCTTTACATATGTGAAGCCTGCACTTGTTGGGTGCAAAGTGTCCCATGCAGCTTTCCATTGAAACCCAGTTACCAACTGTTGCAGCGCATTGGATGTATTAAATCCAGGGCGCTGGTCTTTTGGCAAAAAAACACAATTAAAATCGCCTCCACAAATAATATGTTGCTTATTACCTTGAAGTTCCGTCGCTACTTCAGTTGCGAAAAATTCATTGCGTTGCTGCCTTTGATTACTACCAGAAGGCGCATACAGATTACATATCCACAGGTTTTCCACTTGTACAGTTGTAATTCTACCACTCGGATGCTATTCTACATTTGATACAGGTATATTGTCTCGAACTAATACAGCTGTTCCTTGCGCTGAATATGTGGAATTATTATAGACAATATAACTAGCGGGTAACTCATAATTAGTTATTGCTACTTCTTGAATGAGAGCAATATCTATAGCGGACTGAATTAGAAAGTCCCCCAATGCACTTTGTTTTGTTTTGTTTTGTAGTTTGTTTATGTTTATACTAGCAAGTCTAATGATGGTAAGCATCACTATGGATATGTAAACAATTGCTTTTACAATACTGTTAAATATATACATTGTTTTACTGTTGTTAGGTCTACCTTACACACAAAGATTCTTAAAATATAACAAAAAAAAATAGCTATACTTTATACTCTGGCGATGTATGGAATATTTCGCACCAATCACCTGATCAAACATCATATACTGAAATTTATTCATATTAATCATGGCTAAATAAAATATTGTCTCTTTCGCCATATCATTTATGGTATTCCAATCTAGGTTATTCGTGACAAGTAATATAAATACACACCAAAAAGTACCCGTTACTAACATTTCTGTTAGATATATCTTTTAACTTAACCCGTAAACAAAACCATCTCTTACACTCAATACCAACAAAAGGGGGTGAGAGAAGGGAACATGAACACTTCTAGTTAATAACACATCTTTTATGTCAAATGTTGGATAACAAAAGTACTTACAGACTTTCTGTAGAGCCATTCTTCTTATGTTTATCATCACGAGCAAGGGTTGTTTCCAGATTGTTGGGTACACTTTGGGACAGGTTATCCCTCACTTGCGAAGGGGAACGTTGTTCACTTGGTTTCTTTGCTGGAGGGCCATTGATCGATTCGACGCGACGATTCCTCCTCCGTCTCTGCCTCCCCACTAGAGGTGATGATGTGATCTGCACTGATGAACGTGCTGGAGACTGGTCCCTGGTAGTCATCTGCAAGGTATTTTCATCTGTTGTAGGTGCATCTTCAAGTGTTTCCCTTGGTTCTCTTTCCTTAAAAGTGTTGGTGATCGGCAAACTGGGATCCTCGTCTTTGGTTGACACTGAACTCTCCATAAATTCTTCAGTACTTTCCTCATTTGACGCGATTTGTTCTTTTCTGGTCAACATTTGTGGAACACCCTGTATTGTCTCATCACTGACACATGCAGGTGGTTCGTTTTGTTTCTTGGTCGTTACACCCGAGAGTATTGTAGGCTCACTGGTGATCACTTCTTCTGTGCTCTTCAGGTTATACGGGATGGGTCGGACTTTTCCTGCATACGAATTGTCACCCACTCTTGCTGAAGATCGCTGTCGATTGGGGCATTGATTGAAGAAGTGTTCCTGGGAATCACACGCTGCACAAGTCTTAGCTTGACCATTATGTGTGACCCAATACCTCCCTCCACTTATAGACACGTAAGAAGGTATTGAACGGGTCAAGGTCATCTTTACAATTTTTCTGCCTGTACGTACTGGATATATATGATCATCATTATACTTCTCATCTACTAATGTATGTATGGTTCCATATTGGTTCAACACTACTCGTATCGGGTCATCGTCTAATTCACTTGGGATCACATGAAGTCGAACTATTACTGTTGCACTGTCAGCCCATGTCATTAAAACCTCATGGGCACCTTCCGAATCATTATACAAATAACATCCATTCGATTGATTCAACAACCGTTCACACACAAGCTTCGAAACTAGCTTCAGATACAAACATTTTCTAAAGTGATCTAACTCGATACTCACGACCTGATCCGGTGTTAGTTTCAATGTGTCGTTTATCCATTGGTGTAATCCCGTCGACGTGGGTTTGTCTCTGATGTTGCTGAAATTAATTTTCAGAGTGTTGACCCTTTTAATCGCCATTTGACGTCTATGTATTAAACTTCCACAAGACACTTACGTAAAGCACTGGCTACGCGTACGCGTGATCGGGAGTTGTACGAGCGAGCGTTCGCACAACTTCCTTGTATCGCAGCTCTCGCCAGACTGACTGACCCACCGCGGCCACAGTTGGTTACATATCTAAGTAATGTTGATGGAGCAACTTTTTGAATAGTTGTTATTATTAGACAGTTAATTCATGTTATTCCTTCTATAACTTCTGGTAGGTGAGTTCTTGCTCTCACAATTAAATACCTACAACAGAGATGCTAAAAGGAGTGTTGTGGGGTTCATAACCCTCATTAAACTTCATTTTTCAAAAGTCATTGTAATATTTTGCCCCATTTTCCTGCCAATATTAACATTCAAAATACTTTTTCAGCAGCCTGACCTCCGTTAAAAACTTTTTGGCTGTGTCTATGCACGTAAACACCCAGACAGACACACAAGGAATTTTAAGAAAGCGTTCTTTGATCTTGAGTTCAAATTCCGATTATAACATGAATGTTAACTTTCCTCATTACTTTCACGAGTTCGTTAGGCATTTGCATCGTCAAAATTAAAGTTCGAAGACCAGGAAAGTGATATGAAATGGCAAAATGCATTTTCATCGTCGAAGTTAAAGGTCGAAAACCAGGAAAGTAATGCGAAAATTTAGCGCATCGATAAAACTGATAAGTTTTGTGAAATTTGACCCTTGTACAGTTCTTCACTGGAATATTATTGAATTATTTCTCTACAGACAAAGTTCAAGACACACTTCACACAACTACGCATACACAAATTTCAGTTTGTTATGCTTATAATAATGTATTAAATAGATCTCGGACTTGTGATCAAGAGATTAGTATATTTAAATATAATATTACGTTTCTTTCTAATATCAATTTCATAAATAATAAGCCTTACGAGTGTAATTACTCCGCCAAGTTCCTCGGTCGAAATGAAAGGAAATCGAGGAAAATTAATCCTCTGTTCCTACAGGCGATAGACTAAGTGTTCCTCAACCGACGGGCCGCGGCCCTGTACCGGGCCTTGCCGTAAATTATACTGGCCTGCGAGAAGTTCTTCTGAAGTGTGTGACTTGCAGTCCAAGCTGCAAGGAAAGATGGCTTTTCATTCGGTGGTAAGAAATCAAAGCCGCTGAGAGAGGACTGTTACTCGTGGAGCCTCCAAATTTGAGTTACAAAAAGTGGGACCGTTCTAGAGTTAGGGCCGGAAGGGTGAAGCGACTTGCAGCCCGATCTGGCAACCACCTGGAAAGATAACATTTCCTTCGGATTTTCACTGCGATAACAGAAAATGCTTTCGTAACAGTGGTTGTGAGCGAGCAGCGTTTCGTCTCGCCTCCAAATTTGGAGGTTGACGGTCGAACACCATGGTCAATTTAGTTTGCGCGGCAATTTTCATTAACAAATACGTATATTGAAGTGGAAATATTCTGATTAATTGAACTGTTTAAACTTTAAAGTGGAACATGCCAATGAAAATCAGTACTTACCAAATTGATTTAATGACATTGGACAAAAGGCATCGTTGTCAAATTAAACCAACTTTTATTAACAAGCCTAGACATAAAGATTATGCCATAATTTAATTATTAATATTAAATTTCAATGGTAGATATTAATTAATGTATAAAGTTAAAAGAAAAATAGAAACCTATTTACGAGTAAAATTGTTCGGATCAGGGGATCGACTTTTAAGAAACGAATTTACCGGCCCGCTTGCTCGCAAAGGTCGAGAACCATTGGATTAGGTTACTTGAAACCACGTCATTTCAATATTTGCACCGGCAGGCGGGTTGGAGGCGAGGGAATGGGATGGAAATCTTCGTTTTCTTTCGGCGGCTCTTGTCTACCTGAAACCGGTCAGGCGGTGGAAAATTGATTGATTGATTTGGTGTTTTAAGTCCACTTTATGTACATTAAGGCTAATTGGGACTGGACCTACAGTTTAAAGTGGGATCCGAACCACTATGTGCCTCCACCGGCACCCGGACCTCTTGATTACAATGTAACGACGCTACCACTGCGCCATCGGGGAGGCCCATGCGGTCGAAAAGGCTGCTAGAGTTAAAGTAGCTCCTTCCAGCTCGCCTGCTGATCATACTGAGGAGTGAGGAGCACATGACAAGTAGTGTCGCTGACTTCGACAAGACAATAAATATTGCGATTTTTAAAGATCTATCAATGCTAGACTCGCTACTCCTCAGTGCACTTCACTGGGAACGATCCAATCAACATCAACGTTTCACACAATAGGAGCTTGACAGGCTAGTTATACGTAGCTTACAAGTAACAGTTACTTTCTTTATTAAATCTGTCAGTAGTTTTAAAAGTAAATAGCTGGAACAGGGTTTATTTTTTAAACAGAAGTAACGTTATTAACAGTTAGTTTTACAATTACTTTACGACACATCCTGAAAATTGTAATGCGTGGGTAGAGTTAAATTTGGCAACCCTGTTTCCAACTATGTGTCTTCTCTGGATGCTAAGCTGAAAGGATATTTGTGAAACCTCCTACGACAATGAAAGTAGGTTCGTTTTGCATGCTAGATGTAGAACGTCCACGTTTTATTGTAATTGCTCAATTGTACTCTAATAGAATGTGAAGACTTGTGTTTTGTTCCACTTTACATTTTTATTATTGTAATAATACTCGTAATACTATATGAAGATGTACACCATTTTGAACAACTCTTGATAACACAGGTTAGTACTCGTTATGCAATATAAATATAATTGTCTGCATGGTAAAGATATGCGCGTAAAAATAAGCGGGACGTTACAGATAAAAATTCCGGCATCTGCGCCATGCCTCGCCGTCTGCTGCCACACGCTATCTCGGCCCCGAACGCACTGTATATTATGTACGCACAAGAGACTTAAATAAAACAAATGAAGCCCTAAGTCTTCAGTGATCATAAATTGTGCGTAATTTGTTTGCAAGATGATTCCAGCACAAAGTAACTGCTACAGTAACTTGCATGCGTTGACAATTACTTTTCAAGTTCCAGTAACTGTAATAAGTTACTTTTAAACTGAGCAATTTGTAACTGAGTTACGTTGTGAACCAAGTAACTGTATATGTAACCATAGGCGTGCGGATGGGGGAGGGGGGCAATTGCCCCCCTCCAATCATGGACATCCGCAGATTTTTTCCATGGAGAGACAAGCAAGGTGTTTTCCTATGGGGTATATTACTCCGATAATAGTGTTGTCCCCTAAAAAAACCACCACTTGAATTTGAAATTATCATATCAATGTAAATTATTATGACTGCAACCAAATTATACGTGTGAAATATATGCTTTTAGGTTGACATTCGATTTCTAAAGGGGGAGGTGGGGCAATTCTTACCCCACCTTCCAGACGTCCATGTCCCTACATTATTATACTTTCACCTAGAAATTTAGTATAGAGAAATCTTGCCGTTATTAAACGATATTATACTCTTAAAGAAAATCAAGTATTTCAATCCGATTAAAGTTCAAAGCAACTGCGGGGAGGGGGTGCAATGACGCAATCGGCATTGCTCCTCCCCAACCATGGACGGAAATCAATTCTAGGAGGGCAAACATTGAGGTAAAGAAAGCAAGACTAGAAGAATCTCTAAGTTTAGCAGGACAAGAGGATACTCATGATGGAATTATTTTCACGTCTTTCTTGCATTAATTCTTCCAGACGACAAAGAGCACATGCAGGGGGGCACCAAGGGGCAATTCCCATCCCCAATATCAAATTTTATACAAATCAAAATATATTACGTAAAATTTTCTTGCTCGCTTCGCTCGCAATGTCTGATTTTCTTATAGTCTTCTCAAGTTTAGAGCCGTAGCTAGGGCTCGGCGGGAGTTGGCCCTGGACGCCAAACGATCTAAATGAGAAAAATTGCAAAAGAGAATGCCATGGCACCCCCGTGAGTTTTTTTGTGCCATATTTAATCCATATTGTTTTCAGTTTGCAAAAATTTGGATCTAAAACTATTTTCTTGCTCGCTTCGCTCGGAATTTTATTATTTTCTGTAATGCATTGTAAATTATCAGAGAGCGTTATGGTGCCTTTACTTTGCTGCATTATATACATATACACCCATCAATTCAATTAAACTAAACAGTGAGATAATATTAGTTTTTTCTTTCCCGACTGAACTTTCATCAAGGCTTTTGACCCCCCCCCTAATCAGAGGGTCTGCGCACGCCTATGTACGTAACGCAGTTACTTTTAAAAAGTAACTTTCGGAATACTGGCAAAAGGCAATTGTTAAATTACAACAAATGCAAGTAACTCACCATCTTCATTCCATGCCCCCTCTACCTGATAAGAAGCAGTGGCGGCTCCGAACAGGAAACCTTCTGGAAACGTGTCGTAGTAGAACTCGTCATCCTGACACACGACAAGCTGTGCTAGGAAGAACAGCCCAAGAACATTCACCAACAACATTTTAGCAACGTTGTTGTCCCTACACTGGAATGAAGAGAAGACGCAGACCGGGGATACGCTTTGACGAGTTTTTATAGTCGCCATTATCAGCAACATCTTGTGTGTGAAAAAAGCTCTAATCACCGGAAGAAAGAAGGCAGTTGCTTTGTTCGACAAATCTCTTGTCGCTTCTCTGTTTTTTGTGCAATTAACCTTCACATTGTACGAGGCGAATGTCTATCGTTTCTAGTTTCTGTGTATCACAATCACTTTCCTTTTCTTGCCGTTGTTGTTCAATATGAAGGACAATTTAACCTAATCTTATCATTTGGCACAAGTTCCGTAAGCGCAGAAAATAGCAGCTTGTGTTAATGAACACCACTCTTCTCCAAATGAGGCTACATTTGTGACAATTACATAACGCTTTGTGTTGGAACGTTTTTGCAAAATCTTTGAACATTAGCAGACAGGAGTAGCAGGAACGTATTTAGAAATTTATTTCGGGAAGGGGGTCCGATCCAAGTGTCTCAGAAATAATAATAATAAATAATACAAACGTTTACATTAAAATAATTATATGGAATAATAATAATAATAATTAATAAATATTAAATTAATATTGTATTGCTATTATTACATTAATAGGTAAAAACGGTGTAAGAATAGAGATATAAAAGCATGTATTTACTATCTAGCATGTAGTTAAGATCGTTAAAATTTGTATTAAGGCAACCACCCTGGTAAGGAAATCGGTAGCAAATAGATAAAGAATTGAGCATTTATTACATAACAAGAAAGAATGTTAGATTCAGTTAACGAAATTAAAGTTTCAGATTAATACCTTTGGTTGTCATTCAAAGTTCGGAAATAAATTACCCTCGATTATACAGCTAAACAAGAATATTTTCATTGTTTAATGTTAGTACTTGGTAAGTCTTTCGGAGGGGGTCTCCGGAACCTTGGGCTTCGTCCCTAAATACGTCCTTAACAGTGTGGTAGGATAGTTTAGTGTCGAGCGTCTCCAATAAAATTATTATGTTGTTAAGCAACAAAAAAGTTATTGTACTACGTTAGCTTTTGTTTAGACACAAACACACATCAAATTAATGTTAAATAAAGGTATTATAAAAATTAAATATTTACTGCCTTCAAACAAATTGAAATAAATAACCCTCGATTATACAACAAATGTTAAACAACGCATATTTTCGTTATTTAATTTTTGTATTTGGTAAGATTTTCGGGGGGTTCCGGACCCCATGGACCCCCTAAATACGTCTTTGATGAGTAGCGACGGAGTAGATGAATGAAGTCAGAATTATTTTGTTCTTTAGTAGTATTTTTAACAAGAACTTCTAACAGGTCGTTGATTTCTAGGTTCTTATCCTGTTTGTCCACACATCTAGATCATCAAATCATAATTTGTCCTCGCCTAATGAGGTAGAAAAGCTATTTCGAATAACGAAAATACAATATAGCGATGTGTTTAGCGATTGGATTTCTATGAGGGAGTTTTCGAGCAACACGTGTCGTTTGAAAACCGACCATCAGAAATAAATGCAATCTTCCGAACGGAAGAGACACGACGAGCTGCATGTGTCGCTCGGATTGGACAGTATTCTTAATACTGCGCATGCGCAGCGAACATTTTGTTTTATTGTAAGACTGAAGGGACCTGTGTCGCTTGTACCTTGCCCCTTCGGTGTGAAATCTCCGTGTCACTTGTTACCTATTGCGTGGCGCTTGCCACCTGTCGTGTGTCGCATGACGCTTCGATCTGAAATCTCCCTGAGAGAGGCCAATATTAGATGTCAAGCTACTTCCAACCTTTCTCTCTCTCTCTCTCTCTTGCTACACTTCGTTATTTTTCTAAAATTCTTTCTTGACAGTTTTTGCATTTAATAAGTTATTGTGACAGCCTTACGTAAGGAATGAGGAATGGAAGAACAAGAGTTCCCCGTCATTATTTCATTGGGATTTGTAGCTGTCGCCAGGTTTATTATAAGTTTTAGACATCAACTCGGCATGTGATCTCTTAATTTTAGACTTTAAATCGCGCTTGGTCGAGGTTGCGCCCCGCACTCACTTTCACTTTTAATTAAGCTTATATGCCACTTTGACAGTATTTAAAATATTAGCCTATGGTGCTCTCTATAGCTGATTTCTAGAGTGTCACGAGCGACATGATCACATTCTAAGGAGATAGTGTATACGCAGGCACGTATCCAGAAATTCTTTTCGGGGGAGGCTAAACATAATTTATTTACAGGCGTATAGATAGAACCTCGCAAGGTTTAAGGTCGATGCTGGCGATTCAGTTCCAAAACGGTGGGGGGGGGGGAGGGGGCAAGAAAAGTTAACTTTCTCTTGGTAGACAAAGGTTAGCATTAAAAAGCCATAGTGTGGGGCCAAAAATGGAGAGCAACTATCTCCTAAATGTGCCACTGTTTAAGCTGTTGTTTTTTCTTCTTCTTCTTTCTTTTAGGACGTGATATCGGAACATTTTTTATCACTCAACTCCTCTGTTGCAATGTACGAACGTTGTGTTTGTGCCGAAACGATCTCAGTATGTGTATGTGTGTCCGTTTCACGAAGCTGTTCTGCAACGGACAATCTATTCGAATGTGTTCTCCCGGGTTTGGATATGATCCTTTATGGTGTTGTCGCCTGCCTTCGAAACGAATCCTAATTTTTCCATCCTTATGACTTGGATCGTCAAGATTTAGGAAGAATTGAGACCAAAGGCACACACACACGTCGTTTGCAATGAGTGACCCAAAATCCACTAAAATTTCCACATATGCAACATCTTCTTGCTTTCTCTTCTCGACATTCATAAAATTTTCGGCCTTCATGGCTGCCCCTTTGTGGTAGTTAGTGTTTGAGTGTTTTTCCAAAACAGTTGACTTAAAAGTCCTTTTTTAACCCACAAAACTCTCGGACTGCATACACGAAACTTGGTCCGGTCACTAATAAATCATGACTCAAAACTTAGATTTTCAGTCGATGTGTGCAGCTTATTTCTTTTTTTTAAAAAAATGATGCTCCAATGCCCATTACTGCTGAAATATATACTTTAGAGACCTTCGATCTGTTCGGCTCATGACCCAAAACTAGCCCTACACAGTCGGCAGTGTCTTCAGCTTTGGACCCGAACTTGTACTAGTGGTAGACTTCAGCACTTTCCAGGAAAATGTATCACTAGTCCTCTCTCCCACCCCCTTCCTCCCCGAATCTCTACATCTTATAAAACTGTCAATGAACATCGTCACACTTACTCCCGAAGTCTTATTGAATTATTCTGTTGTACAGACCAACTGTGGAATTGAATCCGCGTATTTATATTCATATTATATTCTGGAATGTTCCGCACATAAAACGTTTTGTTAATACTTTCCTCGATAATCATATCTCTCCTTAAATTATAATCACAATATTTTATTTCACACACACAAGCCAAAAAAACTCATTTTATCTAGTGTAAATCGAAACATTTCGGAGGGGGCTCGAGCCCCCTGAGCCCCCCTCTGGATACGTGCCTGTGTATACGGCAGCATGAGAGAAATCATTGTTGTGGAAGGAGCGTTGTCAGAGTGAGCTCAGATTATGTTACGTTATATATACGATTACGTTATATATATTTTTTGAAAATTTAGATTTGTGCTTTATTTAATCAATAAGTCTACGTTGTTTCTAGTAAGTTTTCGTACCTACATGTTTTTGTCGTGTTAATAGAAATAAATCTAAGTGACTTTATATTATATCAGGCGATCTCTTTTTAGACTACAAACGATTGGAGTTGATCGCCACTAATTTTGTGCTAAGTGACGACTTGTTACTTTCTCGGAAAACTTTCTCTTTTCCTCTAAATCTGTTCATGAGTCCATCACAAAACTTTCTATTCAACGCTGACATTTTTTCAAGGACATACCTTTATTTGTAGTAGAGGAAATAATCTCTGTCGGATACGTCTAAAGGTTGACAAATAACAAAACTGTATTGTTTCTGTGTGTATGTCAAATTTACAGATAACACTTGCTCCAAAGTTTAATGTGATAATGACGAAGAAAGGAACCCTGCAATGGTGTGTTTTTTCGTCCTATGATCATCTTGCACTAAGGCATTTCTTTGTTTTTGGAAAACTATTGCAAATACTTAAAATATTGTTAAGAATTTATTGTCAACTCTCGATTCTACGACCTTTACGGTTCCAGGGGAAACGATCGTTTCTTCAAAAGGCCGATTTTCAATCATCCCTTCCCCATTAGCAAAAAAATGTGTTAAAATTGTGCTTAGGCCGATTTTTTAACGTCTCTCGTGGCAAAATTGCACGTGGTATTCATTAAATACAAATTTATTTCAATAAATAGGTCTGTTGTACTTAAAATGATACACCATGGGTGCAGATAGGCTACGTCCAAAGATGACGTCAACATTTTCGAACAACCATAGCGGGATACACGAAACGGTGCATCGATCGGGCCTAATATTACACTTGCGCGCTGGAAGAAATATATGTCATCCTTCCTATTGCAATGATATTCCGCACGTGCAGTTACGATCACAGATTACCGTCAAAATTTACAAGAAATGGTACCTTGTATCATAGGCGCCGACTCCATGGGGCTTGGGGGGGGGGGGCTCGAGCCCCCCCAATGTTAACGATGTGGGGGCAGAGCCCCCCAAATAATTTTGCTTAAGAGGATCTAATATATTATTTTGCTTCTCTTGTAAAGTTTACTCTGAATTGTGCCACATGAACTTAACTTTAAATACACATTTGAAATGTTCTAGACCATCAACTTTGGGGGGCTGAGACCACTAAACCATCAACTTTGGGGGGGGCTATGACCAGAGACAGCAAAACACGTGACTTATTACTATATACTAAGTATGTAATTATGAGTATTGTTAAAATTTTTACTAAAAAGAGTTTCAAAAGACGATGTGTATGACTAGGGTAGTGGATGAGACATCAAGCTACAAATGGCTCTCACATGACATTCAGAACGAGATCATTGATATATTAGGGGGATCTGTTTTGCGCTCCGTGGTAGCAGATATTAAATTAAAAGTCGGGAATATTTTGCTATTGTGGTTGACGAAACTTGTGACATATCCATCCATGGACAATTAATATTCTGCATTCGAACTGTGAATAAAAATTTTGATATTTTTGAGGAATTGATGGGCTTTTATGAGATTCCGAACACTGAGGCCAAAACTTAAAAAAGGGAGAGAGTGAGTCATTCATTAATTTATTTCAGTGATCAGAGCCCCCCCCCCAATAATTTTGACAAGTCGGCGCGCCCCTGCCTTGTATCGACCTAACATAGAACTGCAGCAAGTAACATATGGCCACTACTTTGCAAAGGGTGTCCCTAAAGTCCCGTTACCATTACAATCGAACCATGGGCGTCGCCAGAAATTTTTGTAGGGGGGGGGTCGAATCGAAGATGTCGAGGACACCCCTCAAAATATTGTGACAGACCAGTGGCATATGCAGAAGTTTGTCAAGGGGGGTTATTTTTTGCAACATTACCTTGCTGCCTGTGTAATTTACGAATATAACAATGCAAATTTAAAATATGGTTATTTCACATGGTAAGCTATTATGAATCTTGCCAAACCATTTTTGTATATACTACATATTAGTGATGGGTCGTTCGTGAACGAGTCGTTCCTTTTGAACGACTCCCTCTTGGGAACTGTGAACTGTTCGCTCCTTCGGAGTGAACGAGCAGTTCCTCTGTGGTCGTTCCTCGGAGTCGTGAGCTTTGAGTGTACGTTGTCAACCGCTCCTGCAGTTCCAGCTCCGTCGATAACTCATGACTGCGAGAGAGAGCGACCGTGTTTTGTTTTGTTTCTGCTGTGTACGTGCTCTGGTTTTCTTGTGGTAGGTGGAGTAGTAGGCGGAGTTCCCTCTCTCCTAATTCTTTTCACTCAAGCTAACTCCAGCAAGTCCTCCCCCACCCCCCCCTCACTTCAGCTGCACGAAACCAACATCGAGAGGAGTTGATCGTTCCTTTGAACGGCTGCTTGAGTGAGCGAGCTCCGGTGAACTGCCTCCCGAAAAGGAACTGCCATGACAAGTGGTAGTTCCTCAGGAGTCGTGAGCTTTGCTTGTATGCTGCCAACGCTCCCAGTCGATGACTCACTCCTACGAACCTGCGCGAGAGAGGGAGAGGGGGAGAGAAGAGCGCGAGAGCGAGCGATATCCCGCCTTTTGTTGCTGGTTGTTGATAGTGGCGGTTTTCCGCTTAGTTATGCGTGCAACTCTGTTTACAACAGCAATGCTGCAGAAGCTCAACAATGAGGGAGGGATGATGATTTAAGAGGTTCTTCAGTTACCAATTTGGTTTTCCTGATTTTTTAAAAAAATACTTTTAGTTGAAACTTTTGAATTTCTCAAAATTTCGGGAGGGAACTGCAGCCCCATGAGTCCCCCTCGACCCAATCACCCATTCAATATTACATAAATTCTGAATTCAACCTAAATTTCAGGATCTTACTAAACATTCTGTAGATACTCTTGTGAGGATATCAGTAAAACACATAATGTTCGTTCACTTCCAATCAATATATAATTCACTATTTGATATCGCTATGTAGACAACAATGAAATTAATATAAACTATAAAGGATGGATAATATTGAGTAATCGGAACTCGACGTAGCTCATCGTCCCCCCCCCTCCTCGAGAAAATCCACTCCCAAAAAGGCCAAGCACGGCGAAGCCGGTTGCCTAGGGGTAGCAAGCGAAAGCGTGGGTCTCCGCCTCCCTGCCTCTGCCTGAAATGCGAGCGAGCGAAGGGTGCATGTTGACAGGAAAAGATGTCCTGTACGACTGGACAAAAAAAATCAGACTCTCAGACGTTTGGCAACACCGCTTTTGCCCCCCCCCCCTTTTCACACTAGCACAAGTGGAGACGAAAAGTCTGGGGTTCCTCAAGTCCAAACTCTAGCCGGAGTGACTTTAGTAGCTGTTTATGTTTTCTTCCATTCTTGCGCGAAGGCGGATTCCTCCCCTCCCCCGCCCAACGAAACCAACTTGGAGCTGTGTTGGTATGGTAGCTCCTGTGAACGACTCTTTCAACGAGCAAGCTCCAATGAACTACCTTTCTAAAAGGAACTGCCTCGTCCGAGAGCATGCTCCGTGGCCTCGTCGTTCCTTTGAACGACTCCTGGTGAACGACTCCTTTCGGTGAGCGAGCTCCGGTGAACTGCCTCCCGAAAAGGAACTGCCATGACCCATCACTACTACATATGTGTAACAGGAAAAACTCATGTTTGCAACGTCACAGTTTCTCTTTACATATTATAGAAACTTTTCCTGCTACACCAAAATAGACAATTGTTAGTCTGGAGATTTTCATCAATTAACAAATCTCAAACTACACCTGGTAATAAGTTTCTTTTTGCAGCACTTAGCTCCTGATTATATAGTCTGGGATAAAAATATTTATCATGGGAGTTTCACTTGTATTCAACATATTTCATTTTCTGATCTTCCTTACAACTTCAATATTCACACATCTTTCGAAGGATAATAAAACACATTTTTTTCACTAATTACAATTGAAGTTATCCTTATTTGTGTTACTAAAAGTTATGTTTGTTTTGCATTTGAGTTGCACTGCCATCTAGTGTACGCCGTAGGAAATATAAGGTTTGGTGGTCAGTGCACATACAAATTCAGATTAAACAAAACACTCCGATCTGACGCTTGAGGCGCTCATGGTGATGGTGGTGACCATCCAAACTAAAGCGTATTCAGTGGAATGTTTTTTTGTAATGTTGATGCAACGTTATCACAACGTTGTTCCCCTACATACAACATTCATCATAAATACAACATACATACAACATTGTGGCAACGTTAGTGTGTTGACTGTAGTAGTAGTAGTAGTAGCAGCAGCAGTAGTAGCATAGCAGTTTTAGTTTAGTTTATTTTAGCATCCAATAAATTTATCATATGAACAGGGGCGTAATCAAAAATAAAATTTGGGGTTCAGCTAGGGGTGCCCATTCCCCAATGCATGTCATAAGCCCATAAAGTTCTAAATTAAAACAGTGTTATAACAGTGATATATTAATAATACTATCTTATTAAATGTTATTAATAATAATAATTACTAGACACGCACACACTGACAAATAGTGTTTTTTACTGCCTGGTACACAATGCAATATATTGTTTCTAGTATTTCACCACTGCATGTATTATTCTGACAAAAAAAAAACAACTTCTCTTACTGTACCAAAAACAGTTTCTTAAGGTGGAGTTCGACATGGCTGAAGATAAGGCTACATTTACCATATGACTGGCAGAGTGCGCACACATTCCTTTTGGGTATTGTTGATTTATTCATGATTGCACACCATTAAATCTGCCACTCGCATCATAACCTTGACTCATGATTTTTTCATGTCAAGACCAAGTTTGTGACATTGTTCAAGAAGAACTGTCAGATTTTCAGCTGACATTACACTACCAGTGCCGGATCTACAAAGATTGTGCCCCCCGCAAAATATTACCAAAGATCCCTCTACCTACCTACTTTTACACACACACACGCACATATTATATATATATATATATATATATATATATATATATATATATATATATATATATATATATATATATATATATAAATATAAACGTATATACATATATAAAGTATGCATGTGTTTGTGATTATTGATCTCATGTTGACAAAGTCACATATAAGGGTCTAGAGAGTGATTCCAAAGTCCCTTAAAAAGTAAAGGAGTTAGGTTGGGTACAATTGGTCATGATTGAAACAGGTTATACTGAGGGGGAACCACAATGTTTTGTTCCAAGCGGACGTCCACCATATTGGTGGTGCCATATAGAATTCAACTATTTTTTTTTTAAATGGGAAGGGGGTGATGTCAGAGAACGTGATGTGATATATATATATGTATATATATGACACTGTTTCCTTACACCTGGAAAATGATACATTTGTTACAATCATGCAGTCGTAACTTTTTCCTGATTAAAGAAAGATAGGTTGACAAAATCTTCACCACTGCATTTCTTGTGAAATTCTAGTCTAATTTGATTATAGTCTGACTGCCACACGGGAAACACAGGGTGGGTGATCTTAAGGTGGAATTTTTCAGCTTTGTCCCTGCATAATGCGGCTCTAGGACCCACCCAGCCTCAAATCAAATGGTACCGGCAGGGGGGGAAGGGGCTAAAGGCGGCCGCAGCATGGTACTGATCACATCACCTCAAAGATTGCCGAACATCGAAAATATGAGGGGTCCACATACCCTAAATGTGCCTTCATGGCACGGTGCTATATGCACAGAAAACTTTACCTTTATCTGTAGATTTGCTTCTGTACTCTGAGTAACTATGTTTATATTTTACATAGGCATATACAAACCCTGTATTATGCCAATGGCTGAGGGCCCCCTAAAGGCTTACTTGTCTCCGCTCCCCCCCCTCCCCCAGACCATGGGGTTTTGCGGCTTGTAGATCCAGCACTCATCACTATCCAGTGTGATACACAGGGATGCTATAAAATCAGAGATAAAGCAGCAAATATTCATCATCTAGCTTATGTATAGTTAAGACCACTAAAATTTGTGAAAAACAACTGTCATGGCAGGGAAATTAATGTAAAAAAAGTAAAAAAAATGAATAATGATGATGGTACGTCCATTTGATGAAAAGTAAAGTTCCTGATAAATATTTTATGTACATTATTATTGTAAATAGCGGTGTGGTGTACGTAAATGTTTAGAGGGGCCTCCCCACTGGTGTAGTGGTAACGCCGTCGCCTCTTAAACAAAATCAATAGATCCCGGATTCGATACTCAGTGGAGGCTCATAGTGGGTTGGGTCCCACTTTAAAATGTAGGTCCAATCCTGATTAGCCTAGATGTTCATAAAGTGGACTTCAAACAAACACTAACCTTCCTTAGTACTGTCACTCAAAGTCGTATGTTCCCAATCTAATCTCGGAAGAAATAAATAACCCTCATTGGCCGATACCACCAGTCACACAAAAGACTGACACAGACGCAAGAGGGCAAGAATAAATTGCTGATTCCCCTTCCCACTGCAACGTAGATAAAACAAAGCTACTTTCACAGTGACCTTCATTCCTCTTTTCCAAGAACTCTGTGACTACCTGATCTGGCATTAGCATGGTAGGTGATTTAAAAACATCCACCTATCCTACCAACACAAGCTTCAAGCAAGAATTGGCAATTAATTGTTTACTTCGTACAGCGTTAACTAAGCAGTTCCATGCCCTCATGGTCACATTTTGGTTCAGCTTTCACTTACCCATGCCTTTGATCTTGTCATCTGCTTCCCAGGAGGGTGGGGTTTTATCCAGTGTTTCTAGGAGATTCTATGAACTTCCTGCGCTGGTCTTCCAATCAGTCCCAAGGAAGGGTGAACGAACTTTTAAAAAGAACAAATGTTGAGACGAGCTGTTGCCTTTGCCCACTTTTCTAGCCACTGAAAATCTTTGATATCGGATGGTATCGATAAAAGAAAATCAACCGATACTCATAAATGCTGATACTGCCGGTATTGGCTGATACCAATACATCGGTATCGGCTCAGCCCTAATATTTTCTCTATACCCAACTCTAGCTTTCTGCCTGCCTCTCAATGCTTTCACTATGGTAGGGTATGTCTGGTGGAGGTTCAACTGAGAAACTGCACCACTGCGGTGGATTCATGGTTTCTCTAGCAATAGAATTTGCTGTGTTTTGGCCACAAATACAATATTACTTATTGTGTAGCGAATAATTGTGGAAAGGTAAAGACATTGTTTATAATTCATTCTCGAAGTGGATACAATACATTAGAATTCACTGCTCCTATGCAGTATATATGCCAAACCACACCTGTTCTTATCAAATATGCATAATTTAACACCCCCAGACAAACTTTTCACCTCTACAACACATTGTCATATGCCAGGGTTTAAAAACTGTTTTTAGATTTTTGAGAAGCGAGAGTCTTTTACACTGTCTCTAAGGAAGTATTTTAGTGTCTGGTCTTACCCTTTTTAACAAGTTGTGATTTAAATTTCAAGTAATGATTTTAGAAAAGGGAATATTTCCCCATGGATACACCCATAATTGTAATTCATTCGTTCATTCCACAAAACCACATAATAATGAGCTTCTGTGCAGGGGATAAACTTGTCCAAGAATATTTTTATCCCCCTCCCTACAAATAATCATCTTTGGTACAGGGGGCAAACTTATCCTAAGATATCTTTGCCTGCTTTCGCTACAAAACCACAAAATAATGTGCTTTTGTACAGAGGATAAACTTATTTAGGGTATTTTAACCTCCTTTCACCATTAAACCATGTAATAATGAGATTTTGTACAGGGGGTAACCTTGTTCAAGTATATTTTTAGCCCATCATGAAACCATGTAGGAGTATCAACAAGATTTTGGACAGTGTGTAAATATTTTGACCCTCATTCAGGACAGGAGATCATTAAGATTAATATTTTGTCCTAATATATCTTCACTTGGTGGTAAATCACTCCTACGTTATTTTTTATTGAATGCTAAGGTTGTCCAGTTTTTCGAAAGAATAAACAATTTTGAAAATTTATTTGCTGTCACCAGCCTAACATCCAGCTGAACTTTAAATTTTGTCTTTTATTATATTTCCACTATTCAACGTTGATTCTAAATAGCTAAACATCAGCCATTTGTTTGTAAGCAATCCAGTCCAGTGGTAAACTTGCGATTTCGTTTGGTTGTGTCAATTAACATCTGGCTCCAGTCCACGCAGTCCATGAAGTTGCAGTTGAAGATCATGAGAGTCATGGTATCAGCCGAAGAGGAGAGAATATAATGAGCATCGCACTGCAGCCACCTTTACACTCTATAGCTGGTTCCACCCAGTGAATAGAGGCTGGGTGATACTTAGAGCTAATTTATGCACCAATATTAGATTTAAATTGTTTAGTACACATGTATGTTCTGAGTAAGAGGTAAGCAAACATATATTACTATTATTTTAAACTTCCATTTACACTCGTTCAATGAATACATTTAAAGAAAGTAATACATGAAATGCATAGTAAATAAAAGAATAGTCTTTCTAATTGCATTAACTCATTTTTCTTTTTCTTTTTGTTTTAACAAGCTGTATATCAAATATAAAGAACAACAAAAACATCTTAATCAATGCTTTTAATGAAATACATTACAGTTTACAATATTTAACCTTCATATCTATTTTGATGTGGGCTCTGGGAATCCATTGTCAGCGATGATTTGTTTGTACAAGCGAGATGATTCCTTAGCAGTTCTTGGCCTTGCAGGGTCATTGTAGTCCACAAAATATAGCCCGAACTTTTCCCTGGAAAATTGAAAATAAAATTTCAGGTTATGATTCAATATTAAGTTTTATACACACACACAAACATGCACACTGAGAGTTGGGTAAGTTACTTCAAAAAGTAATGCTGTTGATTTGCTGATATGTTATTTTTGGACAATAAGGAGTCCCCTTTTCCTACTTATGATGCCGATACATAGAGTGTGATGCATAAGAATTACCAAGCAAATTGTCCATTACCATGGTTATCAGCTTTGTTTCATGTGATGAGAACCTCTGCACAAGCATACATAAAGATCCAGTCCTTAAAAACATGTAAGATGCAAGGGAAATATTCATGAAAATAGTTATGGACAATTTACCAATCCATACTTGTGCAGACCACTATACATGCACCCACATGCTCAAAATTTTCAAAACCAAATTGTGCATACTACGGAATTAGTTATTACTGGGCACCTTGTATTTCACATTGCCATTATCAAATCATATGTACTAATATTTGTTTTCAGTAACAAAGTTTAAATTTTATGTCTCTTACAGAAATAGCTGTATTGCATTATATTGCTTTTAATGACAAAAATATTTTTAATAAACTTACTTACTTTAAATCTGGCAATAGTATTAATTTTAAAAAACCACCTAAAACTTTCATCGATTTTTTTACTTGCTCAACCTCTCAATTCAATAGAGAAGTGGGAAAAATAACCAAACAATGCAAGACAAAGAAAAAAGAAAAAAGAAAAAATATTAAACTTACGTGTATCCTCTCAACCATTCAAAATTGTCAATGGCACTCCATGCTGTATATCCTAGGACATTGCATCCATCCAACTTGACTGCCTTCAACATCTCATTAATATAACTCTGTAAAGGCAAGTTACAATATTCACAACACATTTAATGAATAGAACAAAGATAATGAGTTGTATGAGCATCAGCACATGATCATGATGACTTATCATTTTATCTGGTGATTCTGATTTTAATTTAGGTAAAAAGGACTAAAGAACTTACTCTGTAGTAGTCAACTCTTCTGGTGTCATTGAGCTCTCCTCTATCAGAAACACCATTCTCAGTCACATAAACAGGTGGGTTGTTGTACTCAGTCTTCACCCAGTTCAGGATCTTACGGAATCCCCAAGGAACAATCTGAGAGAAAAATGCTTTAGCAAATTCTCTCTAAAGAAAATGCAGTCACTGCTCGATTCAGGTGAAAACAAGGAAATACACACACACAGTAATAGAATGAGGGAAAGAGCCAGAAGGGTGGATAAACTAAAATATATAAAGTAGGAGATATTAAACGTTTAGGAAACACAGTAAAGAAAGGCTGATATTTTGTGGCCATCATTATCCACAAGATATCAACCTTACTCTCATTTTGAGAGGAGATAAATACATAATATTATTAACAATAACTGTAACAAAATATTACAATATTGAAAATCACACAAGTCTCATTCCTATCTTTACACAAATACTTATCTCTCACATCATCCATGTTACTAATTCTTACTGCATCTTGCAACATCTTTATTACTATCTCATTATAAATTTATAGAGCCAATATTCAATTTAAATTAACATTTTCTTATCTTCCTTTTTGTGTAAGTATTTAATGTGAATATGATGAAATGAAAAGTCTTATTATAATGATAAATTTATCCATCTTCAAAACTCCTTCCATATAAAAATTATTAACATATTACTCTATATTTAGCCAATAATTACATATACTTTATATATTGTTGAGAATCTCTCAGATATGGAATACTTTTATGTGTTTTCAGCAATTGTACTCTTGATCAAAATTATTCTTGCTTCATGACCAAGTTTATATTTTGGAAATATTTGTTACAAATGTGACTTATTTATAGGGGGATAAAATTATCCCTGTCAGGGTTGAAAATTTTACATCTATTGCAGGGACACCAGGCTCTATTTGGAGGGAAATTCCTATACCCCCTCCTATACCCCTCCCCCTCATTAACTCCATCATATGTAACAAAATCAATTTGTCTACAAGTAAAACAACATGAAAGTTTTTTACATTCGTTCCTAAGACCTAAAAATTGCCACAGCCACACTGCACAACCAAATAAATGAGTATTGATTCCATGCTTCCTTAGAGCTTCCTTCTGCTGTCAGTTTCTCCTGCTCTATGAGCTTCTTGCAGATGCAAGTTATACTGTGAAAGCAAAACATTGCTCCCAGAGAGTTCCTATCTTCAACGGTTCATGAGATTTTAGTATCTTCAGACTGTTAAAACAAGAACAACACAGGTTCTGCTTTATCACATTGCATTATAAAGGTTGTGTAACATTCCCCTGTGCTACCTTCCATAAGGATGAGAAATAAAAAAAGTCACATCTTTGTTCAAAATGCTTAATGTTTATAAACTGTAATTTTCACTTCCTTGTATTTTATTAAGAGTTTGATGAATGCATTTAGTTTCATCAAAAATTAGAATTTGAGTGAAAATTTGCAATAAACTTGGTTTGCAAAGTTCATATTTCATTTCAAATATTGATTACCATATTTCGTATTTGTTTTTGTACATAAAAATTCTGGCTCTATTAATGGATCTGATAAGAATGGAAATGCTGCTCACCCTAAGCCAGGAGGATGCAGATTCTGGCCAAGAATCATCAGAACTCTGGATGCTCGTCTGATCTCTTTCCCAAGATGGATTTGGTCCTGCTCTTCCTGCTTCGGCATAGTGTGTTGTGTAATGGTTGAGACCAAGGAAATCATGAGTTCCTGGTACATAATAGAATGGGTTGATTATTATGTTATACAAACTGCTGGCCAAAAGTTTCCAGATACTGTCAAATTTGTATGTTTTATGCTCATGTCAAATTTTAGAACGTTTCTTATGTGGCCAGGACAAATAAGACAGATGATGAACTTCCTCAAATATAGGCTTTGAAAATTTGGCACCAGGCAACTCTAATGATAAACATGAATCACTGACGTAATTGCTACACATTGGTCATGAAGCCAGCTGAAAGAAAGCACTCAGTCCCACTCACACATGAAGACTATGCTTGTGTGTTTCTTTGATTCACTGTGAATTTATTGAACAAGGACATGTAGTGAATCTCCAGTGTTATTTGGAAGTGCTGAAAAGGTTGCCTGAATCTATTTGAAAGAAGCCAACTTGAACTCTGGCCTGGGAAGTGAAGTACCAACAATGACAATGTGCAATGCCCTTGAGCATATACATTGAGAGGTTGACAAAAATAAAAATGATTATAAAAGAACCCATAATCCTTAGATATTGCATGCCTACCGAGAGCTGGTAAGAGGAATAAATTATTAAGATACACCTCAGTGTAAGAGAGGTAGTAATTTTATACTGGTACTTTATCAATGTTGGCTCAGAACCTTAATATTGGTCCATTCCTGTTTACCTTTAATGGATTCTATTTGCTCAGGTGTGAATGTTGGAAGCCTTGATCGATTCCTTCCCTCTTCTGCACTATATTGGTCTATGAGCTCTCTCATTATTGAGGGATAATCCCCGCCTTCTGAATAGATTGGATGCGCATACCAGCCAAACTGAAAAAAAAAAAAATACAAATATCAGTTTGGGGCAAAATTTTATATATTGTGTGTGTAGTTATAGTTGTGTTGAAATACTGATTGTCTTTATTCAATTAAATGAAGTGCATGCATAAAATAGAGAGTACATTTGCAAACCAATGTGATATTTTGCAAACTTTCTCACGTCGTCAATATAGATTAAAATATGGCTTCCTACACTGTTATTACCATACCATGAAATATAAAATTAGTATATTGTCTGGTGAGAGTAATGTCATATATCGGCTCTCTCCACCTCTTGTTTGAATGGGCATTGCATCCACTAAACAGTCGTGTCCATAACGGTCAGGTCATCTGGTACTCTGACACCTCTGAAGTTCTCAATGATCGCTTGAAACATCTGAAGGTTCCAATCAGTGGCGTGCTGTGCTAAATCAGGCAGGGGAACAGGTGACCTGCACTTGCCCCCTCCCCTCCCATACCTGTCGGAATATAATACAGTAAGCCAAGTAAAATTCAACCCTTGTTGAAATGAACCAAATAAACATAAGAAACAAAAGTTAAAAATTTTCAGAAGTGACATACATGAAGCACGATAAAAATTATGAAAATACCAATGTTAAAGCAAATATGATATAACTAAACAAAACATCTAACTAACTAACTCTCTAGCCTTCTTAAACCCGAAGGTTCATGGCTGCAGCAACACAGGCCTTCCATCTTTCCCTATCTTGAGCAAGATGTATTAAAAACAAAATTGTTGATGCGCAACAAAGGAAAAATGAATAAAAGCAATTTATGATTGATAAGAAAAAAAATGTTTTGTTGAAACCGATTTCATCTCTCCATTTGTAGATTAAGTTGACATCTTTTTTTCTAGAGTTGAGCATTGTATTTCAATATGGCAATCAGATGGCAGAGTTTTTTCATGACATCCGCTAGATTTGTATAAATTATGACAAAATCCGAACTGTTCCAAACTCCCTCTCGGGAACAAACAAGGACAACAAAAATTCGCCACTGGAAGAGTATCCAGTTAATCATTTTACAGAGTTGTAGTAACTTGTTTGAAAATGCCTTGTGTACGATTTGGTTTTAGTTTCTAATTAGGTTAGGATAGGTGTATGTCTGCTGTCTTTTCTGTAAAGTTCAATGTACTAAAAGCTTTCATCTTCATCCGGTCAATCATACAACATTCGCAACATTCGCTTTCTTGTCCTGCGCTGCGCTTGTCTTGCTGGTGGAATAGGTGGATGCGAGCTGTTTCCTTGGAAGCTATTTCGCAGTGTTTAGCCAAGGCATTTAGCAGACGCTTAGACTCTAGAAGATTTTTCCAGTTCGTTATGACTGGCAGACGAAATTTTGCAATGAGATTAGGAAACTATAGACTTCCTACACTCCAATCTATCACTACGATGCAATTAAGTTTTAGCACATAGCAAAAACTCGAAGGAAAACGAATTCGCTGTGTCTCGTAGGGAACAGCTTGAGAGTTCAGCTTCCGCGGTGGGAAGTGGCTCCATGAGGATCGTTTACCTTCGGGACGACGAGGGTAGGTGAAGTAAACAAACTTCCAGTCAGGGTGAAAGTTTTTCTTCAGCGTGTTGATTTCGGAAGAAAGAAGTGTTCTTATTATGTTATTATAGATAATTTAAATAGCTGAAAAGGGCGATAAGTAGAAGGGAACAGCCTGTTCCCTCTGTTCCATGGAGGGACCGCCACTGGTTCCAATTCATTATCAACAATAGCAGACGCTCACAAAGGGCTACCTGAAAGAAACAGTAGTCATGACCATCTTTGAAAATAATTTTGCCTGCTGTGGATTTTTTACACATTGTTTTCAGACTTATATTCAAGGATGTATGAGGTGACAATCTCCTCAACTTTCAGCAGAGGACTGGTCTCTGTACTATGGACATGATGATGAATTCTGAACTTCCAAATTTTTATCCTGTTGTTTCATCTGGGGTAGGGAGTGCTCATGGAACAACATAAGAAGAGTCATGGATCCAAATATGTAGCAGTTGAAATTGTGATGTTCCTAGATGGTTAAGGTAACTGTGAAAAATAATGTTGTTGTCAAAAGTAAGGGAATATCCTACATCTGCCAATATTATATGCTCTTTGCCACTGCAGTATCATATTATGGATGAAGAAGGAGTGAGGACACTGTTAAAATTTAGTAAATAACCTGTGTAGTTTGCAATGCTTGTTAAAGAGCAAAATAAGCCATTACCTGAAACTGAACAGCATTTTCTGCTGCCTGCAGATCCTCTGTGGAATTTGTTTTTGGTTCATACCAGCCAGTATTCAGTGTGATGCCAACCTGACCTGAAATGAGTATGTTCTTGTGAGCATAATATGCAAGAAAAACTACAGTTTGTAGTGAAAAACCTTCCATTGAGTAGAAAACAATGAATTAATTAGGTACTTATCAGTTTTTATTGTTCTTTAGAATAGTCCAAGGAAAGAGCTAATCGAGAATGCAAATAACCCATCAAGCTGGTATTCTGCAAAAAAATCCATTTCATCATACTTCATATTTATAGCTCAAATTGTTTCACAGATATTGCAATGTAAAGGTACTTTACTTTTTGTTGACTTTGATTTTTGACTCCTGTAAATAGATGGAGAGAAAAGTTGTGTTAATTTACGAATGCATTAAACTAAAATTTACTGAGTCTTAAAGATTCACTAAATTTTATCACCCTGTCCTTAACAGACTTGAAAATTATTGTTGTCTCTCAAAGACAGGGACTTTGTCTGGTGAAGATAATTTACTATGCATTTTGCTACTATTTGGTATGCTTTTCAAATCATTAAATTTTGTCTTCATAACTGTAGTATGTTCTGGTATGGAAATATAGTTGGATGGACAGACAGACAGGATGTGGTACATAAGCACACTCTTCTCAACTTTGATGATTAGTAACCTAAAACTGAAGTAAAGTAAGTTGTAGTGAATCGCTTCTTCTCAAACTGGAATTTGAAAAATAAAACTAAATAAGCAATCATTAAAAAATGTAATGCAAAGTCCAAAAATTCACTTCCTGCATGAAAAACATATTTCATTGTAGTTCTATCTGAAGTAACATGAAGTAAAGTCTTCAATTGCTAATTACATTACTTACCTTGCTGTGAAGCTCGAAATTCTTCATCATAAATATGGTAGGCTTTAGCATGTGAAAGGAGTGTTGTGTGTGCACATAGATATCCACCAATGCCATGTGCATTAATTCCTGGTGCATTTCCTCCTTCATCATATCCCAAAATACATTGTGTGTGTGGTTCATTGAATGTTAGCCAGTATTTCACCTACAGGGAGAAAATTTTAAGAAGTAAATAAGTGTAAGTTATAGTTAGATCCCCAATTTCTAGAAACCAAAAACAACCCAAATAAGCCAGGAAAGGGCACTATAATTCACAATAATAGGCACCAGAAATTTTAAACAAAGGTATATAACAGTAATTCAGTAGTAATATTGTGTATAACAAATGCCTTCAAATTCAAATAAATGCACTCATCAAAAAGTGAATATTGTCATAAGATTAACTGTTGTAATTTCATGATGCATGCAGGGGATTGTATTATTATTTATATTTTTTGCATTATCAGAAGCAATATTACATGTTTATACAATGTTTATGCATTTTCAAAACAGAAACTTCACGTGCCAGTTCCGACGACACAATGAGAAATGCAAGAAAGAAATGTTTCCCGAGAGCGACAATAGATGGCAGCACACCATATAAATAAGAGCAGAGTTCATTGTAGAAAATAGGAGTGGAGAAGAGCGATTATATATATTATAGTAAATGAAAAATACATAAAGGAAGAGTATAAAAATTATAGAAGGAGTGAATAAAATGTTGTATATAGCCAATTAAGATAAATAAGAATATGCTCGTATATAAAACAATTATGAAAGTTAATAAGTGAGCAAATGAATTCAGAAATGTATCTCTTTTTGATCCTAGTGATCAAAATTTAATTTAATAACTCTGACGAGGAGAACATCGTCAGCTTTTGTATTTGTCCATCCCTTGGTGGCGCTGTGTCAAATTAGACGCCCCGAAGCACTTACGGTTGCGCTTCTTATTAGATGCACTGGGCCATAGGCAGCGCTTGCTGTTAGCGATCCTGGGCTATTCCCCTTTTGGTCGTTACATAGGAGGTGGCGCTACTGTCAGTTTAGTCGACCCTACTGTTTCTATAAGTATAGCTTGTATTGTTTGCCAAAGAAACGGGGAAAGCGAGCACATATAAGTAATAAATAAGATTACGCTTTCAAAGAGAAGAAAAAGAAGAATAAGCCTTCTTCAAAAAATAGAAAGAAGAAAAGAAGAAGAAGTCTTTTCCAAACATAGAAAGAAGAAAAGAAGAAGAAGTCTTTTAAAAAAATAGAAACAAGAAAAAAAGAAGAAGTATTTTCCAAACATAGAAAGAAGAAAAGAAGAAGAAGTCTTTTCCAAAAGTAGAAGGAAGAAAAGAAGAAGCAGTCTTTTCCAAAAGTAGAAGGAAGAAAAGAAGAAGAAGCCTTTTCCATAATCAAAGATATAAAAGAAGATGAAGCCTTTTCCCATAATAGAAGGAAGAAAAGAAGAAGAAGAAGCCCTTTTCCTAGAAATTACGAGAAGAAAGAAGAAGATTTCCTTTCAATTATTCATATATGTATAAGAAGAATATAACTGACATAAATTTGGAATCAGCATATATATACATACATACATACAAGCTTTGCTATATATATTTTCTCTGTATTGTGTATAGTTTCCAGAATATAGATCCTCATTTAACTATATCCTCTTGGCTATAAAACACTTTCTTATTTGGAATTCTCGATTAAAGAACCTATCCCCCTGAGATTAAGATATCTGTAGCCGTGGTATAAATAACATTTAAGTACGTACCCCAAGGGCGTAGCAAATAATAATAACAATAATAATAATAGTAAAGGTCCCGGGTTCGATCCCTGGCCGGTTCAAATCCGAGAACTTTTCTAACGTTGGAAGCGGCCCCGGCATCCACCCAGCGTCGAATAACATGGGTACCCGGGGGAAACCCTGGGGGGTAAAGGCGGTCAGGGGCGTGGTGCTGATCACATCACCCCCACTCACGACCGGATCAAGAAAGTGTGGGGCGTTACCCCCACACCCCCTATATGCCTTCATGGCATGGTGCTAAGCACAGGGGAACACTTTACCTAATAATAATAATAGTTTGAAAGGTCTACCCATTTGGTTATGTGGGAGTCCTTCATGATTAAGATAATTAATAATAATAGCATTATCACATGAAACTAATATATATTTTGTATGCAGACTCACATCACCATACATGATTGACTAGATCTACATAAGAGTAATTTTAAATTATTCAATAACCAATTGACAATTGTTATTTTGATGACTGCATTTGAGATTGAGTGCAATGACATTTGTTAAACGTAATTTTTCACTCACTCTATCCCCAAATTCTCTGAAAGCAACTCTTGCATATTCTGCAAAGTAGTCCACTAAAACTGGACTTGTCAATCCTCCAATGTCCTGTAGCTGTTGAGGTAGATCCCAAACGAAAAGTGTCACCTACAAACAATAAACATAAAGTATAAATCTCAAACAAGATAATAACTATTACATTTTCTGATCTTAGGAGGAAAATTCAGTTCAAACAAAGCAACAGTAAATAAAACTTGAGTAAACCTCAATGAAAGAACTATGACAATGTTGTAAGAAATAATTCATGATTGAAGGAAATTTGAATCAAAATAAACAAATAATCATAAATGGAACCTACAAATGGAACAATATCGTTCTCCAACAACAGGTTGATAAGATTGTTGTAGTAATCAATGCCAGCCTGGTTGATGACATCAGTGTCACCTGTTGGCAGAATTCTCGTCCAAGACAGTGAGAATCTGTAGAAATGGACCTGAAAATAGAACAGTTGTTTGAGCGGGATTTACAAAAATCATGAAAATACACATATAGTCTACTGAGTCAAAATATGTGTCATTCTAAAAAAGAAACAAACATAAAAAAAAGTTCTACTCACAAGGGAGGTCATCTAAGTGTCCCTCTCCGATTTCCATGAAACTTGGCAGGTGTATTGAGGGGCCCAAGGGATGAAATATGTGTTTTTATGTTTCAGCTAAGAAACTGTTTTGGGGGGCAACCCCCCCCCCCCAATCAAATGTCAAGATGATGAGAAATTGAACTGGGGACCTGACCCCTAAACCACGTAAATCTGGCATAGGAAGAACACGCATATATAATTGGAACACACACTGCACAATACTGTAGAATTGTAGGTACCAAACGCAGTGCAATTTTAGAGAGATGCTGAATTCATAGACACCGTTGTTCCTGAATAAGCATGGACATAACAATAGACGGACCAGAGCATGGTAATGGAGTGTCAAAATAGCTGCACACTGGAGCCATAACCCTATCAAGCATGATCTTGATATCATATAGGTGATATCCATAGCCAAGGACACAAGAGGATAGTTCCATAGATGAATACACAGCATGTATAAAACATTTATTACCACCAGAAAGTAACATGTAACACAAAACAACATTATGGTAACCGATCTGCCAACACAAAGTAAAGACAAGCACCCATGCATCACATTAAAAACCGCCCCCATTGTTGCTTCCACGGTGTCAATGTACATACTCGTCACAGTAATGGTACTCCTCAAAAAAATGATGTAAACATAATATTTGGTTACATCTGATTACTGCCACTGCACCACAAACATAACATATTGGCACCACCCAAAACAGAATGTCACTGGATTCTCAAATGGAGGTGACCTTTCGGGAAGATACCCACTCTTATACCATGCGTATTGGAAGACCTGTCGAAACCTGGGTGAGGACATTTGAGGGAGGGTTTTGCCCCCTTATCCCCGTTTTTTTAGCTGAAACAAAAAAAACATGTATTTTTTCCTTTGGGCCCCTCTATACACCTGCCAAGTCTCATGGAAATCGGAGTGGTCAAATCCCCACTTCAATTTGTTCTCATCTTGGCATTTGAGGGGGAGGGGGAGGTTTGCCCCCTAAATTTTTTTTAGCTGAAACAAAAAAACACATATTTTCTCCTTTGGGCCCCTCTATACACCTGCTACGTTTCATGGAAATTGGAGGGGGACACTTAGATGACCTCCCTTGTCAGTATTAATGCCTTGTGCCCAGCCCATACTTTCTTGTTTTTGTTCCTTGATATTTTGTGATTTCGTTTGGAGATTTCTTTGGTTGTTGTGGGAAAATTATTATCACAATGGAATCATGACAGTAAATTAATTATACATTGATTTAGACTTTTTAGCCTTACCATATGATGAATTGGAATTTTCTATCTGGTTCCTAATTCAAGTGATAATAATTTATTTATGCTTTAAGAAGAAGCTTCTTCATGTCTGATAGTAGTGCTAAACTAATGCAATACAACACATTGAAAAAGAGAGACAGAGACAGAGCATTTCTGTTGAAAGTAAAAAAAAATCAATTTGATTCATTTAAAAAATAGAAGAGCTCTACCATTATGTTCTCACCAAGTAGCCATGAAAAGGCTGTAATGGATTGCTCAGTTACAGCACCACCATCAAACTGTTAGGAAGGTATTTTGGAGACACAGAATTGATTTTGTGAAGTTTTAAAGAATGGGCGGGTTTACGATCAAGTATTGGAGGAAGGTTAATCTTGCAGCTTCTCCAATAGCCTCCTTCATCTACACCTCCTGGACTTTTGGATGGGAGAGAGAACTTGGATTGCTTGCAGTACTAGACCAGTGGTCAGTTCTCTCAGACCATGTTCTGCAGTAACCATTAAGCAGAAAACTGAACTCTGGACCTGTACAAGCTACTTATATAGGATCGTACATGCTCACAAGCATTAGTCAGTGGAAGAAATAAAAAATAACTGAGTTATTCTGCCTGGTAAGCATTTATTAGCTGCAAGGTGTATTGAATTCTGCATGTGGTCTCTTTACTAGTACGTACCTATTCAAACTGCATGCTTTCAAATGTGGCAATATAAATATTAGGCTTGATGCAAATATAATGGTCGAATTGTTTCACTGTGTGCTTTTTGCAAGCATTTTTTCTCTAATACATCTTATCATGTGTGTTTTGCAAGTAACTATTTCTAATACATATTTATTGATATATCATTTTAAAGCTTATTTATTGTTTAATCTATCTGCCTTGAAATGATTTTCTTTCACTTGATTTATCTCGATTATAGGCTATTTACAATGACACTGTCAAAGCAAGAAATGCACATCGTCTTGTTTCATGAGTTCAAACTTGGTCGCAGTGCCATATAAGGAACTCAAAATGTTGGTAAATGGGGTGAGGGAAGAGTTTTTTGGTGTACAGTGTGCATGTATTTCAAAAAATTCTGTACTGGCGATATGAGTCTCGAAGATGAGGAGGGTCATGGGCATTCATCAAAAATTGACAATGACCAACTGAAAGAGATAATCAAAGCTCAATCACTGAAAACAACACGAGAGGTTGCTGTTGTAGCAATCATTACTTTTCTAGCCAACAAAGTTATCATCAGTATTAACCTCTGCTATGTGAATACTTCACTATAAATATCAGATGTTTTAGAAAAAATGAATCATGAATTAACAGTTAAAAAAAAAGAAACCAGTCTCAGATCAGTCAATGTCCATCCACCTCAACCCTACTTTTGATAAGTGACTATTAATTTGTCTAAATATTAAACAGATTAATTAATGTACGTAGTATTTACATTGAACGAATTCAGTATTGCTATCAAATTCTTTATTCCATGCTACTGCTTTTAATGCAACATATGATTGGTGCTAATGAAAAGATTTGGAAATAAATTAGAAAAGGTTGTAAAATTAAATAGAAGCCTCTTTGCTGGACCTGAAATGAGAAAACTGCTTAAAAACAATGCCTTTGATTCAAGGCTCACGACTATAAAATTAGCTACTTGACGTTCATTTGAAGGAGTGAGTGGATTTCTGGGCAACAGAAAAGAGAAAAACTATGAATTTCTAGTATCAGAACCAGGCCCATAGCCAGGAATTCTTGGTAGGGGGGGCAAAGTTAATCCTAGAGGGGGCAAATTTTTAATATATTATTGTATTGTGTCGCGTTCGCAGATATAGGGGGGTACACAGCAGCACGTGCCCCCCCACAAAGCAATAAGTAACCGGAAAGGGATGATATCATGAAATTGCAACGAGCAACAAAAAATTCGGGAATAAAATTTAACATAAAAAGGCTAATCGGGACTGTATCTACTTGAAATGTAAATGTGCCGCTACTGAAAATTGAATCTGAGGCACCTACATTGCAGGTCGATAATGTTAATAGGCGATTAATACATACCAACAGTTTTGGGCCTTCCTCAGAACTCATTAAGGGAGCCCTTTATAAATCGTTCTCCATATTTATTCCCTGCAGTTTCCAGTAAGCCAAATATTTACGCATAAAGGAATCTAATAAGAATTCAATAACACTAATGTGTTGTGTTATTTATGCAAGATAAATCAAATAAATTAAATAATAATGATTACATATTATCTACACTTTGATGAATTCTGTAAAAATTTGTACTACCTTTTTTGGACATTAAAACATGGGTCTCTCAGTCTACCACAGATCCTATATTTGTTTCAAATGGGAGTCTCTTACATCACTACAATGTTGGCTTACTGGTTACGCTAAACATTTTGCAAAATATTGTGTGAACTGTATTGTTTTATTTTTGAAACACATTTCTTTCGCACCCAAAAAACAAGTAAGAACCCCTTGATTGATCAATGACTTCTTGGATTACGGTGGCATCATTATGCAACTAAGTTGCATAGAAAGAAGTTTTATATTCACTTTACATTTTGAGAAATATGTTCATTAATGACTGTGGTACGAAACCAACTATAAAAATGGGCCTCATTCACCTTACTCCATCCTCGCAGCGTGAGGTCTCTGGGGCACTTATCACGACCACTGAGCAGAAACATTCAAACCCAAAATATCAGGGTTTCTTTTATGCTGATACAGATTCCTGCTAGTCAGAGAATGGCTTAAGTTAGGAGGATCCACTCCACAGCAGAAGAGTTGATAGAATGTTTTGTGGAATAATTAGGTTATAAATAAAAGATAAAGGTATAGTTCACCATGCATATGGCACCGTGCCAGGAAGACACATTTAGGGGATGTGGGGATAGATCTCCACACATTCTCGATCTCGGCCAAATTGAAGGTGATGTGATCAGTACCACGTTGTGACACGTTGAAGCATGTTGAGGAAAATGGAACATCTCGCTACATCAACAGCATCTTAACAGTTGATGCCCACTAAAGCCCCCCCCCCCAAAAAAAAAAAGACTGGCTCTTCGAAGATAGAAACACGCCCGTGTCTGTGCGAAAATCATGATCCGATAAGAAGAGAATGGTGACTGCCTTCTTTACTGTAAGGGGAATTGTGGCACGGGGGGTGCTGGAAACACAGAAGACAGTCACCGCAAAGTGGTACACCGAGGAGTGCCTGCCCAGAGTAATTCAAGCTCTCTCATGGCCAGACACTTAGTTTCTCCAACACGCTCCTACCCACCACTCCAAAGTTTGCACAGAGTTTTTGCCACGTACTGTGCTGAAGGTCCTGGAGCATCCTCCCTATGGTGCAGACCTCGCTCCATGTGATTTTGCACTGTTCCCTCGCGTCAATAACAGATTAAAGGAGTAGGTCTCCAACAGAGAGGACTTTCTAAGGGCGTGGAATGACGAGAGTGCCCAGCTCCCTGAGGAAACCAGTTGGTTCGATGACTGGTTTCGAAGGATAAAGAAGTGTATAGTGTGTAGTAGAAAGTATTTTGAAAGATTGCAAAAATTAAAGGTGTATTGCAAAACTTTCTTAATGCCTTTTCTATACACTCCAAAAGATGCCTAGTGTAACTCGTATCACACCACAATTTTTATTGCTTTCTAACAGAAATAATAAATATGAAACACTCTCACATTTTCGTAATGTTTGATAATTGACCCAGTAATGTTTGACTAACCGACCTGGTAGTGGGGTGGTTACACAATGCATTACGATGACAGGAGTTCCTGTACGAACTCCAGCCTGGGCATGGGTGTTGCTTGTGAGGGACTTCTTCAGTTTCATATCATCACTCATTCTCATTGTCAAAATTAACTAGAAGTGGCAGAAAAACAAATAAAAAAAATCAAATATTCACCCTCTTTCTCTTCCACATCCATCACAATTACCAACAGGTAGACATGGGAAACAAAAAATTGAGCAGTTCAAATTCCATAGAAATACATTCAAGAAAACATATCCAAACACATTACGCACATTTAATAATGCCCTCCCCAAGACAAGACCACTTAGAATGTCTAGATACTGAAAATCGTGAAATCATTTTCCGAAATCTGGATCTGGAAAGGATTTTTTTTTCAATTCTGGTACGACATTATGGAATCCAACACACCTTCCTTAATAAATCACCAAATCCATAAATGTATTTTTTAAGTTCCTAGAGCAATATAGAATATAATTGTAAAGAATAGTGAGAATTCCTGATAGGAATGTGTTCTACATTTTTCACAGGGGGAACAAGGCATAGTTTTAGGGGGGGCAGTTGCCCCCCCCCCTGTCCCCCTCTAGCTATGGGCCTGATCAGAACTAGTGAACTGTTACAAAGAAATGGGTTGCCAATGTACTTAAAAATTCGTCTTCTCATATTCCAACAGACCTTACATACTAAGCAGGGTGAGAAGTTATATGACGATAATCTTAAAATGGAGCACCATAATCAAGGGGATGCTTGCTAAAATTGTTGAATCCTGAGAGTGACACTAACCCCCATTTCCTTCAGAAGGGCAACATCCTCTTCATAGAGGTGATAGGAATCTGCAGCAATATCTCCATTTAAGCCATCGTCTGTCTTGTTCGGATACATGTGCAGCATATGATCCCAGATGTTTTCTCCTTTACCTGAAATGAAGTCTCATTGCATCAACTTATTTTACCAAACGAATATGATAGGAATTATATTCCAGTAACATAAAACCATTCATACATCAATATATAAAAATATACTTAATGTTTAACTATTTATCAAGATTGAAGAGTTGATAAATTAAATGCCATTATAACTAAATGTAGAAGAAGGGGGATGTAAATATTCTGCAGAGACAACAATGACCTGAATCCAGTTTCCCTGGCAAAGAAGTTACCACATTGCACTATGATGCCAAGGGTTCAAGGTTCAAATCCCAGCCAGGGTGTTTCATCATGTCAACATTCATTCTCATCTTCGCGATTAGTCAAAGTGGAAGAGAAGCAAAGTAAAATAAACCAACTCAATCAATCAACAATGACCTGAACTCATAATTAAAGATGAAATCGTAAAATTACCCCTAAATAAAGGGGGGAGCACATAGGTACCAATTTCTCTGGATTTCTCGGAGGATGAAGTCCAATACTCATTTAACCATTCAGAAACAATATCTATAGTATAATAAACTGGTTGGTTCTTAATATTATTATATTTATATTATTGCTATATTATGCCTATTATTATTATTGGTACCTTACTCCTACTCCTATTATTATTATTATCATCATTATTGCATTTTGTATTTATATTTTTGATTATTTAACATCACTTTTCTAACTCTTTCTGTTGACGTCAGAACAGGATTCAAAAGTGTTGCCAACCTAATCTATACTATTTTTCTGTGAAGGTTGTAGACATGTCATGCTACGTGGGTGCTCCGGGGTTCAAGCACCCACATATAAATAATCTTGTGGGTGCGGCGCACCCACAAGATTTTTAGTTTGATAAAAACAAAATAAAATAAATATTTCTCACTTGCCATTATCAAAAAATAATAAGCAATTAAAACATTGAGATTGTACAGACTTTGATAAAGACAAGCTAACATTGCACAGGGACATGTTTCTATAGATGTGTGCAGAATGAACAAGGAAAAAGTGGCCAACTTGTCATACATTACAAATATTTTAAATAGAGAAAACAGTTGTCTCATGCGTGAAATGCTCACAGAATTTGTGAAGTTTGTACGGGTGATTTTAACTATACCTGTTACTTCTTGTACCTCTGAGTGGTCATTTTCAGCACTTAGACGATTGAAAACGTTTTTGCTGTCAACAATGACCCAAAAAAGATTGAATGATTTGGCAATTTTGCATGTTCATAAAGAAATGACTAAAAATATTGACATTACCAAAATTGCAAACAAATTCATAAGTACAAATGACGTAAGAAGGAATGTGTTTTATATTGAAAGTTAACATGTCATGATTATTATTATTATTATTTGGTACATAAAGTTAGTCATTTTGTAGTTTCTGTTCACAACAAAATCCTTGCATAGTTCTTTCTGCAATACAATTAAAATTATTGCATTTATGAAGATTTTTTCATTTTAATTTGTATGAATGTGGTATTTTCTTTTAGTAACGTGTTGATAATATCATTGCCTCTTGCAATCATTGTGCATGTAAGTTGTTTAAAGTATACAATACTTGATAATTACAGATCTAACCATTGATATGCACCCACAGAAATTTTGGAAAGTCGGTGCCCTTGAGACATGTTACATTAGTATAAGAAACCACAACTGCTTTCCTTATCTACAATTACACCTACTGTCAGATTCACATACATCAATAAATTATGCAAATGATAGAACTATGGAGTATTTTCCAAAATTTGATTTTGAAAACCAAGTAAGAATCATAAAATTTAAATGCATTCACGAAAGGTTTTCCAAAAAATGTAGGATGGAACTCTTTACCCTAGCTTAGGTTTTATTTCAGCACACATATTTAATAAACGACAATCGTCACTTCTTAGAAGTGACTTCAAAGAAGAGCTCAGTAAAACTAATATCCAGATACATAGCCTCATCGAAGAGAAAAACTAAAAATTAAGGGAGTTGCTATAGATAAGTGGCTGGGTATACCAAGCACGGAAACAGTTAAATTGGTATTGAAAGCCTAAATATAACAATGTGGCACATGCAGTTTTTGAAGTGGGGTTGGGGGATGTTATCTATCACTCAATAAAATTTTCGTAAAACATCCCTCCAGCTGGGATAATTTGCATTGGCATCCTCCACCTATTGCATTGTGTTCATGTTGATTCAATACAAGCATACCCTCACCTATACCCAAACTTGACAAAGTATCCCCACATCCATTGGTGGATTTAGCAGGAGGGGCATGGAGGCACGTGCCCTCCCACAAGGGATGATTAATTAAGATGATATTATATTACAACATATAATTTTTTTTCGAGCATTCCTTTTTCAGATAACAAAAGAATAAAACAAAGTTTAGCACAAATATGTTAATCGGGACTAAATTTACTAGACACATAAATAAGTCAACACTGGAAATCGAACCTAAGACTTGTTGGTTACAAGGCAATAACATTGACTGGTTCTAGGTTCTAGGTTCTAGGTTAATTGTTTCCCATGTTTGTGACAGTTTCGTCTGAGGAAATGAATTATCAAGCTCATCCCTTTCTGTAATCATTGTATATACAAATAACGAAGAACTACTTCTATTTCACAAATATCTAGTAATGCTATCACCTTATAAATAAAGGGTCCTGGGTTCATTTCTTAGTGAAGAAACATTGTACACGGGGCAGATTCCATTTTGAAGGTGCAGTCCCGATTAGCTTATCTTGTCACGAATTCGACCTAAAACAAACCCATTAGATGCATACAGAAAGTTCTTAATAATATTGAAAAAATTGCACATTATATTTCCAGTGTTATTTGTTATCATATGTGTGCAGAATATTCTGTGCCCCTCCCAGAATAGAATTCTAGATCCTAGATTCCACATCTAGGAATTGCCACTTCAAGTACTGGATGTGTGTGGCAAAAATACTATCAGATGAAGACCATCAATGTAGAAAAAAAATAGCAAGTTGCTATCTGTCAACATTTGTTGCATTATTATTAAACCATCACGTTTTGGTAAAACTACATTATGTATCAATCAGTTTGTACTCTCTCTTTGCTGAGAAAAAAGAGGTTTACTTATTCTTGAAAAATATAGAGCAAATGAAATACAATGAAGGTGCCACCAACTTTGTGACAAATGTAAATGACCCTGGAAATTTCTATATATTTTTTCCATTTATGACAATTTATAAACAAAGCACTTTATTTCACCCCATTTTGCGACATTGTTTAATAATGGTCTTGAGATATCGAATTTGGTAGGATTTGGTTGGTTGATTTGATGTTTTAAGTCCACTTTATGCACAGTAAGGCTAATCGGGACTGGACCCACAGTTTACAGTACGATTCGAACCACTATGTGCCTCCACTGGGTATCGAACCCGGGACCCCTTTATTACAAGGCGACAACGCTACCAGAATTTGGTACGAAACTTTCATAATTGGCAACACTGAAACTCTGTTAATTTGTAACTTTCACACGTTCCGAAGCTTCTCATATTACTGCGCTTGCTGCTGCTGCTGCTACTGATACTAATGTTAGAGGTAACTATCATGGTTGTAACAAGTACTAGATCTATATTATTCATATAATAAACTTATTTTATTGGATGTTAAAATATACTAAAATAAAACTGCTACTGCTACTACTACTACTACTACTACTACTACTACTAGTAGTAGTAGTAAATACCGATAATGCAACAATTTTAAAAATGAACCTCACCCTTGACATACTTCTGCATACTTCCACTTGTCTTTATCACAATATTTTTGAGGATAGGGGGTGTCCTCGACATCTTCGATTCGACCCCCCTAGGAAAATTTCTGGCGACGCCCATGGACTAGATACGTAGACTCTGTTATAGTATTTGAGCGAAAGTAAACGTGTTTTATGATAGCGTAAAAAAACAACTACTTTTTACCTTTTACCATTATTTTCAAATCTCCAGATTACTAATTTATTAAGAAACAAAAACTCACTAATTTTAGCGATTTGCTAGGCTAAAGTTTGGCAATGAATACTTCCAAATGATTGGAGAGGGCTGGGTTGTCAAATGGAACAATTCGCCATGCCAACTGCCTAAAATTAGATATTTTGATGATCTGTAATTTTCATAACTGTTAGGCACTGGTATTGGATTTGAACAAAATCAGTCAAGGTGTTTCAATATTGCGGACTTTTTGCCCCTCTGAACTGTGCGTGTCTTTTCAGATCAATGACTCCCCTCAGATGTTTCAGATTTGAGAGAAGCATTGTATGAGACGAACCTATGACAGAAGGCGTGGGGACAGGCGCGGCTCGTGCATTATTTTCCTGGGGGTTTGGTTTGGTTTGAGTTGGTGTTTTAAGTCCACTTTATGCACAGTAAGGCTAATCGGGACTGGACCTACAGTTTAAAGTGGGATCCGAACCACTTGTGCCTCCACCAGGTATCGAACCCGGGACCCCTTGATTACAAGGCAATGACGCTACCACTGCACCATGGAGGAGGCCCTCCTGGGGGTTCACCGAAGTCATATGACACATATTCAGTTTCCGCAAATTGACTTTCTTCGGGAAACAAAGGGATTTGGGGGCGGGGCTTAAAAGATTGGTACATATTTTTTTCATAGAATGAGGGTTCATAGTAGAGGTGTGCGTATAAATTTAGGACTAAAACTAAGTACAATAAATTGTGCATCTATGAAAGAAATTTCGGGCTTTATGGACGTCATGGACGTCCTCAGGATTTGTTCCAGGAATGGGAAGCAAGATCATTTTTTTCCAGGGGGAACAAACGAGGCACATTTTTCCTTGTAATAGTGCTGTTCTCTCAAAAACACTCCTTCAGTCCCTTCAACGTCTTTATAATAATCATCATAAATTACTGTGACTGAAATGAAATTATATGTGTGTAATAAATAGTTTTAGGTTGACATTAATTTTCCAGGCGGGTGTCGCCCCTTTTCCCCTTCCGGAAGTTCATAAATTACAAAATTATAAAACGACTAATCACAATGGTCCTACAATTATTAAAGGGAAATGGCAACCAATGGCATGTACGTACTAGCAACCTGAGACCCTTTCATTGGAACGCTACAGCTTTTTTTCTTTCTTCAAATTTGGAGTTGGTCGACCAGCACACGCTTTATCTCTAATTTTCTTTCAACAGACGAGAAGGTATGTTTCCGTTAATTGTATGCATTTTAGCGGTCATTTCTTACCTGCGCAGACAGCAACACCTACACTGCATCAAATGACGTAACATAGTCCATCCTTTGGAGCATCAATACTTTGCAACAACTATCCAAGCACTTCGAAAACTTACAACCTTGAAACATTGACACCGACATGGTTTGTCACGTCTTCCTTTCTTGTCTAAGATCGCGCCATTCTTTTAGTTTCACATATCCGAAGTGTTTCCATCTTTAAGGAAAAAGTCTGAATGCATGCACGAGTTCATTCTTTTAGTTTCACATATCCGAAGTGTTTCCATCTTTAAGGAAAAAGTCTGAATGCATGCACGAGTTATTTTAGTCCTATTTCTTTTATTTTAATTCATCGTGTCTAATTCCAGCTTTCATTCATTTCTACTCATCCTTCTCTGCCATAATTTTGCATTTATGCCAAGAAGTTCGGCACAAAAATTATTCAACAGAGAAGATAGAATATGTAATGAATGCGCTTCAAACTTGAACCTCACAGGGCAACACTGGAAGGGAGGAACCAGCTGGGCCTCACTCGCAGCGAGGACGGTGCCTTCTGGCTTCTGCTGCTGCTTCTGAGCAGTGATGCCAAAAGCAGGGAAATTTCCCTCGGCACAGGGAAATTTGAGGGTGAAAAGGGAAAAGGGAAATTTAATGAAAAATAGCTAAAAAAAGGGAAATTTAAACTCACATTTTCGTTCTTTTAAAAAGTTCGAAAATATTTTTTTTCAGCGTGTACTTTTTCCAAATGAATAGTTAGCAACAGTGACACTTTTCTTTCAGTAAGCTTTCTTTCTCCCTGTGTGTGTGACTTTGTGTGTCCTGTGTCGTTGCAAGGAGAATGGAAGAGGTGACTGATAGGAAGCTACCTGCAACTCCCAAAAAGGTTAGATAACGTCGTGAGGATTTATCTGCGGATGAAAAGATATCTGGGAAACATGTGAAAAAATTTCGTATTGAATGGCAGGAAGACCCGCAGTTCAAAGGCTGGCTACAACCAGTTAAAGGTAACGAGTGTAAGTGTAGGTGCATAGCATGCGATGTTGTTTTAAATTGAGGAAAAAGTGATCTGGAAAAGCATGCGAAAGGACAAAAACACAATGTCAACGCGGAAATGCTGAGAAGTACACGCTACATTTGCAACATAAAGCTAACATTGTTTCCTGAACTTGTGATTGTCTCAGAAATATTTGCACTGTGAGAAAAGCGAGCAATTTTTTTTCCTTTGAAAACTAGCAACATATTGGGTAATAATAATTGTTTCCTAAATCCTTGAATATCATAGAAATGTTTGTATCCCAAGTGAGGCGAGTGGGAAAATTTTCTCTTTGTTTTTGCCCAGGAAAATTTGAAAAACGTAGAGTACCCGACCCCACTTCGGTGCGCCCCTGTTACTTTCTCTTGTTCGAGAATATCTGCCCATTACTTCACACTTTTATGGTTTTCATAAATATTTAATAATAATAAAGTTTGTTCCTCAGGCAAAACAGGCGTCAAAAGAAAAATATTAACAGCAGACCCCTAGCTAAGCTTTGACAATGGGTGGGTTTCAAAGTCCGACAATCATTGCGCTGCAGACGAATTTTTTTTTTGGTTTGCGGATTTTTTCAATACATTAGTGTTTTATTTTAAAATTCAAATGTTTATTTTAGGATAATTATATTATGAAACTATGATCAGTTTCTAGTATTTTATTCAATGGGGTGTTTGAACCCACTGAACCCCCTTATATACGGTCCTGATTAACAGTTATAGTAATACAAAGATACAGCTTCAGATGAGTTTTGAAAATCGAGGGAAATTTAGGTCGAAAAAGGGAAATTTTACACTGGTAAATGGGAAATCCTGCATTCGGAGATTGGCAACACTGCTTCTGAGAAAGCACGAACTGCGCATGACCGTTGGTTGGAGATCGAGGTTCCTCAGTATTCTCTGCCATGTATTTTGCCCATATAGCTTACCCCGAGCTTCTGCCTGCCGCCCGAACCTTCACAATGGCAGGAGCTCTCCTGAGGGGGTTCAGCTGAGGGTCTGCACGAGGGCGGCCGATTCGCGGTTTCTCTTTCTGAGCAAAAGAATTTGCCGTGTTACGGACACAAATACATAACTTCTTGTGCAGAAATTTTAGCGAAAAATTGTCAAAAGGTAAAGACATTGTTTATTGTCCATTCTCGAGTTAAATGCCGTATATTACTGGGGGTTCACTGATCCTGTGCGCTATAAGGCCAACCGCGCCTGCGTGGGGGTGATCATAGATTGTAGCTTCAAATATACTTATATGTGGTACTACCTATTTTGATACTACTTCATTTACAGCCAATGTATGCAGTCCAAAGTTGACAATACTAAAATACCGAGAAGGCAGAGTAGAGATGATATATCGAGACAAGAGGCGGCCGCTCATAAGGAGGATACGGACGCCGCACTGCCGTGTGTAATCACAAGTGAACAAACATTTATATATACCGTGCGTCCATTTCGATCTGCAGCCGAGAGATCGGGAGAAGCGTGGCGGGCGGCACTGACGGAGATGCCGACATTTGCGGCCTTAAATGCCCGCTTATTTTTATGGACATATGCAGACATTTATATAAATATTGCAAAACGAGCACTAGCCTGTGTTATAAGAGTATGGTTTTAATTTTAGTAGCTTAGTGACTGTATGTGCCGATGATTTTGACACGCCCACCTCTTGTGAAACACGGCGTAGAGGTTTGTTTGGAGAACGTTCTAACGCTGCACCAATATCATCGAGTTTTGCTTCGGTTAGAATCCGTCGTTTTTGCTTAGGTGTTTTAAAATTTAACGATACAGTTTCTCGTAATTTAAGGACAAGATGTCTAACCGTATCTCTGTGTGGAGTTGAAACGCATGGGAATTTCTGTACAAATTACCTACACACGTCTCGACACGAGTTTGTTTTCACGTAGGTACGTGTCATACATAAAAAAAATCTTTGTTCTAACGTGAATCTTGCGGCTGGCATTCCAATTGCCTCACTGACACGTCACACATACACACTACAATAACACAAACAAGTAACTGCAAGTAACCAAGAATAACACTCTTGCGCACAGTACGAAATTAACACGCTCTTGGTTTACATTGCTCGCCACTATATTTACAACTCTGTCTTCATCTAGTCGTGAAGGAACAAAAACTCGAGCTCGGAGATTTCGGATTGCAAGGAAGCTCACGAACACTATTGACTTTTAACGGTTTCTTCTACAGCGTAATCTTGATACAGTGTTGCACATTCAAAACCTCCAAACGATCCCCATCGGCACAAAACTCTTTCAAGGATATAAACTTAAGCAGGACGTTACTGGTCAAAACTATGATTAAAATGTTTTATTATCTGTGGCTCTTAACATCGTTTCTAAAGCGTATTTTTTTGTGTATATAAGAGCAGAACTTGGATGAATTACAGAAGAACTTTTGCGTGTTATAACACAGGTTAGTGATCGTTTTGCAATATTTATATAAATGTCTGCATATGTCTATAAAAATAAGCGGGCATTACAGGCCGCAAATGTCGGCATCTCCGTCAGCGCCGCCCGCCACGCTTCTCCCGATCTCTCGGCTGCAGATCGAAATGAACGCACGGTATATTATCTTTTACATTGTCTGAATTGCAAATATTCCGTTGCTTATTTATCGTTGGTTAGTCGGTTCTGTATTCATACTTCCGCGACAATTGTGAAGTTTGCACCGTGCGGGGGAATACAGTATTTCGAGAGAAATCTGGCGGGGCGCCGTCCTCCCACCTTACGAGACGTAGAGCATTCTCAGGCGCGACCGCCAGGGGTAAGAGAGGCGAGGGAACTGTGTGAATAACACGCGCGGGATCTGTGCATGGGAGGAAGGAGGGTTTGTCGTCCGGAAACCCACCCCCTAGGCGAAACTGGCCCTCTCTCCAGAGAACGGTAAACAACGAAGAGTTGCCAGAAGCAATGAAGTTAACTTTAGAAAGAAAATTACCATCCGTTGAAAAAAATAATTCTGTATTCCATAATCTTATTCACTTATGACATAAGAGTAGAGCAATAAATAACGCAATTTCCAATGAGGAAAGAAAATATCGGTAACTGAAAAAGCTACAGACAGGTGCTTGATTTTTGTTCTTTACCATCGTTTTCTGCTACTTTTCCTTAATCACGACGATGAGGATAAGTGATAATTAAATTGATGGAAGGACACTCACAAAGAACACCCATGTTCAGGCCGGGATTCGAACCCAGGATCCATGGCTTTGTAATGCTGTATGCTAGCCACGGAAATCGGCTACAGCTTTGTGTTACTCACAAAATTAGATTTAATTGCATGCTTTGATTAGCACGTTTTGAAAAATCCCTGATAGTGTGACAAAGTTTCACAATTTCTTTTCAAGCCGTCTGTTAAATAAATTAGAAACTAGTCATCTAAACTCACCAAGAGCCGCTACAGGAACCTGTGTACTACGAATTTATGAAAATTTGGCAAAATTGTCTGGCAATAAAATGACTGCATGGGAAGACTATAGCATTGGCATTTGTTGCAAAGAGAATACTCGATTCTCTTTGCTTGTTGATTCTTCGTTTTCCATGGAAAAGTGAAGCTTTTTCGGTAGTATGCTGTAGTTGTGCGTTTGTTGCGATGAGCTATGTGGAGAACTTGTTAGTGCGACGTTTTTCTACCAGAAGTCTGGATGAAAAAAATAAACATAAAAAACCTAGGCCGGCCTAGATCGAATTTGAATCTAGAACAAGCATGTCTGAAGAAGATTTCTGGCAAGTTTGAAGTTTTTACTGTAGAGCTTGAGCTTCTGGTAACGCAGATATCACCTTTCCAGTGAGATATTTACTTTGCTGCCCTATTTCACATATCAATTAGTCATGTTGGACAGGAAACGTTTTTTATGTAACATTTTTACTAGTAACTTTCACGTTCAATGCACGTAAACATTCGTCATTGTGCTTATCAAGCTGTGTAAAAACTAATATCCCTTCTTCTGAATTTTCCCCTCTGTTAAGTTAAAAAATGCTACAACTAAATATGTTAGAATTCTATTTCTTCTTCCATCTTTCGTAATCTTCGCATTACTCTTAAATAATTATTAATTAATCATAATATGTGCAAACGTGCAAAACATGATATTCGGTAAAGACGAATATATCAATTTCTTATCATGTTGGCTGTATTTTGTACGAAATTAATCAATTAAACTCACATTACAAGTAGAGCAAATTTGTGACCTGTCGCCCCTCCACTTTGGTTCACCACGAGCCGCCACTGATCGAGACCAAACTTGGAAGTCTCTCGTCTCGTCTCATGACGCCTGTCTACCTTGTTCTCAGTCTCTCTCTCTCTCTCTCTCTCTCTCTCTCTCTCTCTCTCTCTTTGTAGCCAGTTTTAAATGCGTGCCACATACTGGAATTCGCCTCGATGTATATAAACACTCGTTTCGTTTTCTTTCGTCTCGAATTTTAAAGAGATCCGACTCTTTCTTGGTCGCGTTTCTACAAACTTTGAAAGATATGGTCTCGTCTCGTTGCGCTTGAAAAGCGCAGTTCGTCTCAAATTATTTCCACTTCGCGAACCTTTTTTCCCCAAATAGGGCTCAAGCTCACTCTATCCACCTCTCCTTCCTCACCCGGGTTGGAGCGGGGCCTCCGAGATGCGTATACATTGTGTATACTCCGTATACGGGCCTCAACCTGATGACGATAAAGGACCGATGACGTCAAAAGATTAGTCGTGTGTTTTGGCGAAATAAAGTACGTACTTGAATGAGTGAGTTGTTCTAAAAACAGTTCCTGTAAATGTATTTATTTCACAGTAAGAATCATGATTATTATCGCAAATTAAACATAGTTATGTCCTGATCAGTTACAAGTAAATATATGCGATTATATGGAATACAACATTTAATTACACGTTAGTAAAAAAAGTGTGTTCAACCACCGTGAAATACATTTAAGAATTTGTGTATGGTAATATTAAAGTAACAGTTTCATATATCGGATACACATTAAGATCAGATATTTTGTATTTCGCATGGTTCGTACTTACCAATTGTGTATTGCGGAACATAGTTCAAGGTGCCATTATGCTTTTTACACGAAAACAAACGCAATTTTTCATATTCTGAGTCCTTTTTTTATTCCATTCTTCGCTTCAGGAGCACACAATATGGCGGGCACATCTTGACTCACGTTGTGGATATGCAGTGTTTCAAACCTTCTGCACCGAAAAATACCTACTATCGTGTTCGTCACCGGTGGAAATTATACATTATGCACGGGTAGCTGACGTATAGCCCGGGTAGCTGACGGAGAGCCCCACCAACCATACACGGATAGCCCCACAAACCATTCACGGATAACCCCACGAACCATTCACGGATAGCCCCACGAACCATTCTGTACGGTAGCTGACCGATAGCCCCACGAACCATTTCCAATAAGGTTAGGTTAGGTTTAGTTACGTTAGGCAAGCATAGTAAAAAAAAGGGGGTTGAAACACTGACAGGGGCTTACGTCATCAAACGTACGCAGCATCCGGTTTTCGTAGGACAAGCAAATGAAAGCAATGACAATTTTTCGTCGGTGAGTTATTTCTCTTGAAAAATACATGATTTCCCGGTCAAATATATTCCACGATGAAAGAAAATACCTCGGCGAACATTGTAAACCTTGGAGAAACTCATATCCGTAAGTAGTTTCTTGTGTAAAATTGAAGAAATGTGTCTGCGATGTATGAAACTCTTGCCAATATGAATTACACAGATGCCGAACTTGTAACTACTAATTATATTCTTTTAATTAACACGAAAAAATGTTGATAGTTATTCATATGCACGTTTTATTGCTCATAAGATGTCTGAAGTTCAAAAGTCTCGTCTTAAACATCTACTTTACTATCTAGCCACGGTAGAGGAGTATTCACTTACTATGTTCCGGTTTACAAAAATTACGGTCTTGATGTTATAGTACATCACGTGAAAGAATTATAATGTACCTACGTACAGTCAGAGAAAGTAGTTTTTGGGCCACGAGACCTACGATATCGTAACATCTTAAAGCATGTTGTCTATGCAACCCAAATAACAAAATTGTCACTTAGGTTTGCCTGGCGGACCTGGATTCTCGGGAACGATTGAGTATTCGCGATTAAAATTACCACCTGAGCGCTAGTGTCGCTTCCAATATGGCCGCTCTAAGTAGGATAAATCTTTGTTTACATTCAGCAGTAGTACAAAATAGCAGCGTGTTGTCATGACTGGTATGGCAGAAAAGTTTAAATTACGCATTATTTTTAAATATTGCGAATGCGATGTGAATTCCAGGTACTCTAACAAAACGTGAAGCTGTACTGAGAAGGAAGCATTTAATTATGATAGGCAAAAGTAACACGGAAAATGCAGACGAAACTATGTATACGCACTGGTTGTCCAAAGCAGTGCTGTATCATCTGCACGTCATGTTGTAACTGGGGTTCTCGAAAATTATTTGAAAATAAAGAAATTCAAATTGACTTGTACTTGAAAAGCTGGGACAGGAGAAAATTTCCAACATATCGTTGCAGTTCTTTCTCGAAAGAGAAAGGCTGGTTTAATAATAATATTCACGATTTCATGACCAGGCTATACTCACTGAAAAAGGACATAGTACTGAATGAAACAGTAACATTAGGATGTCCACTTTTTTTTCTTTTTACATTTGACATTAATTCATTCTCAAACTATTTTCATCTTCTCTCTTAATCGAGTTGCACCTGCTCCAAATTTCACACATCGTAATACCGGTAATATATGGAAGCATTGGGTAAGACGCTTCAGATTTTTCGAAAAAAAAAAAAACTTTATTTATAAAGTGCAATTTCAAACTTTACTTTCATGGTAATATATATTTATCTCTCGAAAAATAAAGTAAGCAGACTCGTGCATTCTTCGCAATTTCCTTGCCGGATATCAGTGTTATATCCCCTATACCAATCTTCTGTCAATTAGGTTTTCGCTGATTTATAAACAAATTTCATTTTGTTGATTCCACGGGGTGGAAACACGTGAAAACTTTTAATTTGTTCTGACCCATAAAACGATTTACAGCAAAGAAGAAAAAACCTGAACAGTAGACCTTACTCTCTCGCATATTCCCCATGCTTTAAACGACTTCAACACAACGTATCCTACTTAGAGTACTTCCTGAAAATCCCACCAGATGGCATATCGGTTAATTTTAATCGCGAATTGACAACAGCGTGAGTCATACCCTCAGGCCCAGCCACAACAAACAACAACTGGGTGCTGTGAGACCTCCAGAAAAAGTTTCAGGAATTGGTTTCTTAAACACAGCCACTCGTAAGGAAATGTTCTCTGTACTGATATTAGAGTCATTGTCAAGAAAGTTCACTGAAATTGTGGTTTTCATCGAATCATCATCGCGCAACACATGCTGTCAACCCAGAAGTCCTTGAAAAAGATCGGAGTTAAAAAAAACACTACTTGACAAATCATAAGACGAAACGATATTCATTAGCCCAACTTAGAATGTTGTGTAAGGCATGGATCATCATGTCCTATCATCAATTTCATAACTTCATTAATCATCCTCATCGCCTTAGTTGATCCAAGTGCTATAAAAGCAATATAAAATACGCAAAATTAAGAAACTAATAAATGACATTTTCAGCGATTTCACGCAGCGACTCAGTTGCACGTAGACAAAGTTTCATTAATCGGGAACCAAGAGCCCCCTCGCTCTGCTTTATTGTCATTTTCCCTCCACTTTGTCTGCCGCGATTAACCTGATGTTGATTAATGCAACATTAATTAAAACAACAAATGAACGAAACAGTCCACAAAGTGCACCAAAGCGGCGCATATTATGAATAGGTAAACTATGTGATATTATGGTAATTTAGAATTTAGTAATAAAATGGGAATTTTTGGGGGTTCAGTTAAGTGGCTGCACATCCATTATGTAATCGCGATATCATCAAATTGGACGAAGCATGTCTACACCTACGTAAAGTGTCAGTCCCCATGATGGAATATGTAACGCAAAGCCAGGGCTTTAAGATCAAATTTGTTTTGTTATTGTTTTTATTAGTAATTACCCAGTGGCGTATGCTGGGTTCAAAACCTGGGCTATCTCTTCTTATCATAATGCTCAAATGAGAGGCTCTTTTTCGTTCAATTTCTTGGATTTTAAGGTGATGTGACATTTCGATTAAAATACATACATTACAATTTACTAATAATTATAAAAATATCACTGTTTCATTAATATAGAAACAATAAGGAAAACATTTCAAATATTTCATGGTTATTTATAAAATATAGAGGCCCATATTGTGAAATATTTAGGTAGGCCTACGTGCGAGAATAAAATATACGCGTATAATAAACTTCTTACCTTGAATATTTAATTTGAACAGGAACTCCATTCTTCTCTTGGCAACCTCTGTGGTAAAATGGTTATTAGCACAGCGCACTACGACGCCAGGGGACCCGGGATCGCAAATCCAGGCATGGACATGGATATTCTTTGTGAATGTCCCTTCATGAATTTCATCGTATCTTCACTCATCCTCATCGTCGCGATTAGCTAAAGTGGCAGAAAAGCAACGCAAAATAACAAATCAAATCCATTCTTCTCTTTTTTGCGGTGCCACAGGTCTGCATATCTTCACGATTTGAAGTTTACCCTAATGCAAAAGCCGAGTAAATTGTTTCGAAAATAGTTCGTTAATTATGTCACTCATTTTCGTTCACTATACAACGCAGCACAGATCATTCAAAACATATATACGTAATTCAATCACTCAATACACTTAAGAAAATCCACGCAGTAAGAAACCTAATTTTCTTAAACTTCCTTCAGAGCGATTTCCACCGTTGTAAAACGAAGAGTTCCCTGTCTAAGAAGCCACTACAAATACGTCACCGACCGCCTTCAGGCGCTGGTCGGGGAAGAATTTAACCGCTGAAGCCTGGTGGTAGTTTTAAAGGAAAGGACCCCATCCCCATGTATAGAGCGAGCACAAGGAAAACAAACCTTGGACGAAAAATCCCCGCACAGCCTTGTCTTCCGCTCAGCTCGGGCCATAAGGAAGCATGATCCACTCTACCCCTCCTCTCCTCGCGGGAGTACGGTGCACAGGAGTCGCGGGTTTTATAATATCATTTTTTTCCCGCGGTCGTTGTTTGAGAGTGAAACATCAGTCACATTTGCTAGTCGATTATTTCCCGTATTTAATCTGGGCTTCGGCGATAGCCTAGTAGCCTAGAATATACGCGCCTGTAATTACCTCAGTTTTTTCCTCTGAAGTTAAATTATTCATGACGACGATTTATGATTACATTAAAGGCATGAATGAACATACACAATGAACCCTTTTTGGTCGGAACTCGAACTCGGAACCTTGTTCGCCAAGAAATGCAAGTGCAAGCGAGTTGCTCATTACTAACAATGCATACAATTTTAGTTTAATTGTAAAGTACCTTTAGTCGGAGAGTTCTGTGGATATTCCAACAAAGCAGAGTCGTTCTTTACGATAAGAATCCCGCAGAAAGTGATAGTAGTTCGTAGAGGGGTCCGAGCAAAAGGGGCTCCATTAAACCAGGCTGCCGTTAGGGAACGCAAGACCCTAGACAACATTCATTTCTCGTACAAATCTATGCTGAAACCAGCATGATTTTTAGTATTGTGTAACTATTGCCTATTGTTAAGTACACGTGCACTTGCGGTATCACTGTGAACCACCAATAACATTTAACATTTGGCAGCTTGTAGGGGTAGATGACATTAATGTTGTTGTTTTTTCTAGTTGAAACCTTGTTTTGGAGCTACGAGCTATCGGAAAAATATTTTTCCTGTGTGTATGCAACCATACACCACAGATTTGTCCTTGCCATTGACATAATTTTCTGTCAGATACCGAATAATATACGTACGTTAGTACTCTACGGAAACAGGAACATACTAGTAGTGAGGCAGGATGAAACCTCCAAGAATAACCTTTTCACTCAATTAATGCATTGTTACCATTTGCTTGGCAGAGGCACTCATGGACGTCCGGAAGGAGGGGCAAGGAGAGGCCACGGTCCCCCCTGGCAATTGAAAGTCAATCAAAAATTATATAATTTCATTTCAGCCACAATAATATACACTGCTGTTTGTGAAAATTGCAACACCCAGAAATAATGACCCAAATTAATCCAAACTCGGAGAATGTGTAGAACAGTGTACCAGCAATAAGTGATTAGGATTGCAGAGAGATGGCGTGCATGTAGGCCGAGCAGCGCCCTCTCTTGTGTGACCGGAAAGGTCAGTGTTACGCCAAGCTCACTCGGTGAAGAGGCGTCAAGGGAAGTGGAAACTTGAAAGCAAGTGCTGGTATGTCTCGTCGACGTCAAAGGGCGCAATATCAGCATGTGAGTGAGTTCGTATGGTGCAGAAAGATCAGTCTCCTGGAAGCGGGTTTGTCATACCGTGACATTTCGGCTCGTACAGGGCATGCTGCTACGACAGTGATCCGTGTGTGGAGCCAGTGGATAGAAGAGGGTCGTACACAGCGACGGGCAGGTACTGGACCACGCAATGTGACCACAGCACGGGATGACCGCCATCTTGTCCGCATGACTTTAACGGACTGTACAGCTTCATCCACAGTCTTGGCTCGACGCTGGAGCACTGCAACGGCTGTGGACCTGTCTGCGTCGACGATTCGACGCCGTCTGCTGCAGGCTGGACTGGTGGCACGCATGCCATTGCGTCGGCTTCCATTGTCCAGAAACCACAAACGCCTCAGACTGAAATGGGCACGTGAACGCCGTCGCTGGCATGCTGAATGGCAAAATGTAGTGTTTTTAGACGATTCTTGCTTCAACTTGTCCTACAGTGATGGCCGCATACGTGTTAGATGCTTCCGTGGTGAACGCAATCTGGCAGCCTGCATTGTTGAGCGGCATAGCGGACAAACGCCAAGTGTGATGGTTTGAGGTGCCATTGGATACAACATGTGATCTCGCCTCCTACGTATTGAAGGCAATCTGAACAGCAACCGCTACATCAGGTAGGTTTTAGAGCCCGAGGCACTGCCCCTCCTTCAGGCAACTCCACATGCCTTATTTCAGCAGGTCAATGCCCGGTCACATGTGGCGAGGAATGTGCAAGCCGTCTTCGAAGAACGACAGTTACCACTGCTTCACTGGCCTGCTCTTTCGCCTGACATGTCGCCCATCGAACATGTCCGGGATATGGTTGGTCGGCAACTTCTTCGTCATGGTCCTCCAGCAACCACTGTTGATGGTTTGTGGACTCGCATACAAACTGCGTGGAGGGAGATTCCCCAGGAACATATCCAGGCCCTCCTTGATTCCATGCCACGACGTGTAGAGGCTCTGTTTGCAGCACATGGGGGCTTCACACCATACTGAATTCTCAAGGTCAGAGACCATGTACAGGTCTGTAACCCTAATCATTTGTGTATTGGCATGTACCTAATCTGTGGTATAAAGTTCATTTCAATTATACGTTTCCTTCTTGGTGTTGCAATTTTCACAAACAGCAGTGTATGTTAATTATTGCATGAACATGATAACTTCAAATGGAAGCAATGTTGTTTGAGGGTACAACACTATTATGGGTGAAAATTTGCCTTGTTTGTCCCCTCCATGGATGCAGTGTTGCTACATGAAGGTAAATTTATCTTGGTGAAGGGAAATCCAGGTCCAATTTTAGGTAAAAAGGGATTTGTTTTTGGAAAAATATAGAATTGCCTGACTTCTGTTTGTTTTACTCGCATGGTTGCATTGGTGTTTTATTTCTATTGTATCTAATTAATCTACATGGGGTACATAATAAATATATGTATACAACAGTTGCATGGCGTGAGATTTTTAAAAGTATTACCGGTTTTCAGTAGAACATTTAAGGAAGGAGCCATAAGACTTGGGAGCCTCCACACCTCATGCCCCCTTCTCCAATGTCTTCCAAGTAGTTCGTATAATATTATTCTGGTACGACTGGTAATTAAGTACCTAAAATTATATAGTTTTGAGAAGAAACATATAAAAAGTAAATATTTATTGCAGTGTATAGTATATTTTTTATAAAATTTTCTATTTTTCTACAGATTTTTAATAATATAAATTTATAATTACTTTTAATTAAATATATTAACCTAAATTTTATATATATAAAACCTAATTATAAAAATAAAATGAATAACAAATTCATAAATTAAACCAAAAACAAGAAATTTTACATCATGTTGTATATGATACAACAAATATAAATAATGAAGCATTAGATATTCCAAATTTTCTAGCTAATTTTAAATCCAAAAAATGAAATCTGTAAAAAACTTACAGAATGTTCTCTCAAATATATATATAAGGAAGAAGCCGTAAGACTTGGGCGCCTCCCCACCTCATGCCCCCCCCCCCCCCCATGTCTTCCAAGTAGTTCGTATAATATTATTCTGGTACGACTGCAATTCAATACTAGATTTTGGTAAAGTTATTAATCAGGAAAAAAATGTTGGGAGTAGACCTAGTGCCCCGGTTCTAAGCCCTCATTTGGGGCTCGAATCATCATGTGGGGCTCGTCGTAGCCTTTTATGATGTATATTTTGAGGACAGAGTTGGCAACACTGTGGGCCCTTACTGTAGCCTTTTATGAGGGGGGTCCATTGCCCTCTGTTTACATCTGGCAACATTGCCGTAGATTTTCTGACAGTGTTGTCAACCTACTGGGTTTTTCACTGTAAATTTTCATTAAAGGGCCTGAGGGGCCCATGTACCCTTTATGTTTGGCAACACTGTTGGGGGCCTAGTGTTGGCGACCTGTGGGCCCTTACTGTAGCCTTTTATGAGGGGGGTTTATTGTTTTTTTTTATATTTGGCAACTCTATTGGATGTTTTTTTTTTTGAGGCTTGGGTTTTGCCAACCTATTCGAAGAAAATTCCACTATATGATCTTTCACTGGCTAAGCTAACCTACAAATAGGAATTGGCAGCACTGACGAGGCTCGAATTATCATTTGAGGCTCGAATCATCATTTGAGGCTCGAAATCATCATTTGATGCTCGTCGGTGTTGCCAACCCACTCTACAAAAATTCCACTATATGATATTTTGAAGCTTTTCACGGTGTATGTTAACCTCACAAGCAGTGTTGCCAACTCGGGGGCGAGGCGTAGCCTTTTATGGTGTATGTTAACCCCACCAGCAGTGTTTCCAACTTGTTGTAGCCTTTCACGGTGTATAATTTTTAGCTTTTTGTGTGTGTGTGAGTGTACGTGTGCCCGAACAAAACGTAGCCTTTCACGATGTGTCTTTGATAATGTATGTTAACTTCACTGGCAGTGTTGCCAACTCGCTCTACAAAACACTAAACTCGCTGAAATTGGCTTGCTCGAAAACGAATCGCTAAATATAAAATAAAATAACAATGCCTATGAACCTGTTTGGCTTCAGGAAGCAGGCTATGGAGGCATTCGCCCAAAGTGCACCGTCGCCACCTGCGAGCTTGGACCTGTTGCCCTCCCTATTATCTAAACTCAACGGTTTGTTGATTATACACTTGAATAGCATCCTGACCCAGTACGACGAGGATGTGGGCAAGACTTTCTACATATTCAACAACAACTTGAATTATTACCAATTCCCCATCTCCGGCAAACTGCAGTTTGACATGAATCCCGAGAATAAAGGAGAGGCCAAAATTTCCTCCGGCAAGAACATCTATCGCATCAAACACGATAGGATGAACAGTACCACCACGTACGATGTATCTGCTGGCGATCGCCTGTACATAGAGCTCTTGGACGACTACGACAAACTCATCCCTCTTTTCATAGAAATGAAAATTAGCTATCCTATAATAAATAACAATAATGCCTAACGATATTTTTGGCCATACGAAACGCGACGACCATGGCGACGAGCTTCTCATGCTCGACGTCAGGGTCAAGAAGCTGCGAAGCGATCTGCAGGCCCTCCAGTCCACGCTCAACTCCAGCCTCCAGTCCGAGATAGCCAGCTTGCAGTCTCAGTGCTTGGACCCTGTACTCAAGATTGATGCAGAGCTAAAATCGCTGCTGCAAAAATACACCGACCTCGCGTCGATAGACAATCTCGACAAGCTGGCACTGAGTGTGGGCAATCTGCAGAACAAACTTCTGAAGCTGCAACAAACGCAAACCTCAGACGTTGAACAGCTGAAACAACGCTTGCAGGATCAAACAAGCAACATCCAGACCGAACTGCAAACTATCATCCAAAGCATTAAAACACAAGGCGACTACGATCGCGTGAACGCTAGTATTGCTAAATTGCGCGAACAGTTTCAATCTTTCGAAATCCCTACGTTGGAAAGCATCAAGGCTGAGCTTCAAACGGATGCTTTGCATGCGGCCATCAACGAAGTAAAAACTAAACTCCAAACACTGGAGGATTTTATCGACAATTTACCGTCGTCTAGCGAACTGAACGCCATTGCCCGTAGCGTGGCCAACATCAAACTCCAACTTGAAACCTACGAGGATTTCGGGAAGCTGCAAGGCACCATAACCCATATTGAGGATGCTCTTGCTGTCATTAGAAATGATCTGGCGAACGTTCACGATGAGCTGGAAACCAAACTGCCGGGCATCAGGGATACACTGGCCAACGTCCAACAGCAAATCGCCAAACTGGAAAATCTGAATGCAGAATCCGAGTTGTCTCATTTCCATCACTTGATCGACGACATACAGACTAAGTTGGAAACCCTGCAGCAATCTACCCCCACCCAGGATGACATAACACAACTGCAAGAAGGCATACGTGCTGCTGCCGATGCCTCCGAGTTGGACGCGGTGAAAAAAGCTTTGGAATCGCTCCAAAACACGGTGGCCATCCTGCCTACCTCTCAGGAACTGAAAAGCGTGAAGAGAACTCTCAACCGAATACTCAAATCCGACGACATCAAAAACATCCAATCCGAAATTGAATCGATACGGGGGTCTGTCGCGACTTTACCTACCAACCAGAACATCACCGAGCTGCATGAATTGTTTGCGGAAATTAGAACCCAGGTCCACGACCTTGTAATACAGAGCTCCAAGTTGACGCTTGTAGAAAGCCTGCAGCAGATTATTGCCAGCGTGAAAGAGCAAATTGGGAGTATCGAGGCAAGTCAGGAATCGACTATAGCTAATTTCAGCACCCAACTACATGACTTAAATGAAAAATTCAAGAGCCTTATTGTCGATGTAAAGATCAAACCAAACTACGACACTGTTGTTCATGCTATCGAGGAACACCTGGAATCGGTGAATGGCAGATTGGAGGATGTGGAGACTGAGGTTCGAACCAACGTAAACACTCTAAATGCCAGCATCGACAATCTCAAGTCTACGATTGTCATCGAACTGTACAGCATACCAAACAGAGAGTTCTCCTCCCCTTTCAATCCAGGTTACAAACTCTACATGTTGACTCCTGCAAAAGCCTATCATCAATTTTTCCTCGCTGGCACACTTCAGTTCGTCAAGGTTTCCTACTGGTCTTTGCCTCACGCAACCCACTACCCAATCATGACCGTGACGAACATTGGCGATGAGCCTAAAATAAGAGGAGTTGAGCTGGTCGATTTCACACACCCCGAAAGTCGCGAGACTGCCTATGCCGAAGATGCCACTCAAATTATCGACATAGAAATAGGTGACAAGCTGTACATAGAAAACCCAGCATTGTCTGCAGCCAGAAATCCCATCCAGGCTATATTCTTATTTTCGCGCCATGTCTAGGCAGGGTATCGTGAACGAGCTTCATAAACCTGCACGACGAAACTACAAACGACTGGCGGTGGTGACCAAAGGCTTGGATGATCTTTGGCAGGCTGACCTTGTGGAAATGAGTAGCGGCAACCTAAAAAATTTACATAAAATCAACAAAGGATACAAGTATCTTCTTACTGTTATAGATACATTTTCAAAATTTGCGTGGGCTTTGCCCCTCAAGGCTAAAACAGGTGTGTGCGTAATGGAAGCATTCAAAACTATTTTCAATGAAAGTGGCAGGCGACCTCGATTTCTTCAAACGGATAACGGAAAAGAATTTTACAACTCGATATTTCAACAGTTTGTTCAGAAGCAAAATATTCAACATTACTCGACTTTCAGTCACATCAAAGCCAGCGTAGTAGAACGTTTTAACCGTACTCTCAAAACACGCATGTGGAAACGATTTACGCTTCAAGGTAACCACAAGTGGGTCAATGTGCTTCCGGAACTCGTAAACAACTATAATCACAGTTTGCATAGCACGATACGCATGAAGCCTGCCGATGTCAGCAAGTCTGATGAAGCACGACTGATCTCTACTGTTTATTGCCCCAAGTACCGGCCCACTAACAAAAAACCGAAATTCAAAATTGGAGACCAAGTAAGAATTAGTAAATTTAAGCGCATGTTTGAAAAAGGCTTTACCAAAAACTGGAGTACAGAACTTTTCACCGTTGCTCGATTGTTACCCGGTAACCGTCACACGTATATAATAAAAGATAATCGCGACGAAATTTTGAAAGGGCGATTCTACGAGGAGGAACTCTCCAAAACAAAATACCCCAATACGTATCTTATCGAAAAAGTATTACGTAGAAAAGGTGACAAACTGTTGGTGAAATGGTTGGGACTCGAGGAAAAAAGTTGGATCGACGCAAACGAAGTGATTGTGTAACAGGTGCTTGGGATGTGGTGAGACGACTGCCAGATTTTCCCTCGGAGCGTCAGGCTAGGAAAAACGGCGAATTGTTGCCGGACAACATTCGCTGCCTTATTGTCGGACCTTCAGGGTGTGGGAAAACAACTTTACTTATTGATAATTTTCTTCTTGCTCCCGACTGGTTAGATTGGAAGAACAGGCACTTGTATGTTTTTTCCAAAAGTTTGGAGCAAGCAAAATATCAACAGCTGACAAAACTGTACGAAGGGCTGAGCATAGCTACTTTTGCCTCCGAAGTAATGCCACTAGACTGCTGCCATGAAAATTCGGTGGTGGTCTTCGACGATGTCATCCTGGAGAACCATAACGAAATTCGCAATTTTTTTACACAGGGGCGGCACAGAGGCATGGACTGCTTCTACCTTGCTCAGACTTTTTCTAAAATTCCCAAGCAGCTTCTCCGAGACAACGCTAATTTTATTTGCTTGTTTCGTCAAGACCACACCAATTTAAAACATGCTTACGATGATTATGTAGGCGGGACATGAACTACAATCAGTTTTCCAAATTTTGCTCTTCATGCTGGAATCAAGATGATTTCGGATTCGCCACGATAGACATGACGAGGAAACCCAATGACGGAAAATACAGAAACAAAATAAACAACTTTCTAAACGTTGCGACGTTACAAGAAACGTCTTGACGTATTATAAATAACAAATAATGAAACGCAAACTCGCAGACGACAACTTGAAGCTGCGCGACTACCTGGCCAAACGCTTCAGGGGTTGGAAATCAGAGAATCGCGGAATTTACGAAGAGAAAAAGCGACAGGACCAACCTATTATTGATGCTATAAGTGGACTAGGTAAAGACATCAAAGATGTTACCGAGCAAAATAAAGATTTAATCAACGAGCTCGTGCCACTTGCTGCTCGAAATTATGCTGTGCCTACACCGATATCCAGTATTCACACTACCCCGTTCGAACTTGGAGCTGCACCTCTGAGACGTCAGGTTCTAGGCAGTACCTCTTCGGACAAGGTAGTTGAATTAGGTCCGTTGGCGAGAGATTACCTGAGCACCGGGAAATTTGAAAAGGACGAGGTGCTTGGATTGTACCCCTCTGTGGAACCTAACGAGGGTGTGGTTTGGAAAATTGGAAAGTCAAAAGTTACGTTCGAAGGTGACGACGTGAAAATTAATTTGGGCGAGAAGAACAGCTGGACTAGGTATCCTGGCACTGTGGGCCTGTGGGAACTTATCACCAAAAAGCAACCTAAAGATTACACAGACGAGGATTACCAAAGTTACACAGAAATTTTAATCATGACGGATGCCCTGTACCAAAACAACGATGCAACACAGAATCGCGTAAAATCAAGCAGTGGAGAAAAATACAGGAACCTCATCAAGCCAATATGGAACCAGCTCAAGACTGGCAGCGGTGTCAAACTCTACAATACCCTACCTAAAGAGTTTGTTTGGGTAGACGACGTTAGGAAGCTTGTAGATCGATTGCTGGTTATCGCAGGCGAAGAAAATGCAGGCAATCGCAACTTCCACAACGAGAAGGTGGGCATCATGGACATGATTAGCACCAAGCTTAGCAACTTTATTGTCAACGACAACAAAGGTATAGGTTACCTTATCAAAATCATCAACACCCTGCCTCCCAAATTCTGGAATGTGGCCGAGGGTCGAGGTCTCGTGAACGACATCATCAACAAGCTACCCTTCGAGATGCACCTACCAGGTTACCAATACTGCGGACCGGGTACTAAACTGGAACGGCGACTGGAGAGAGGAGACAAGGGGGTAAATCTGCTGGATGCTGCATGCAAGGATCACGACATTGCTTACAACACATATACGAATTTAGATGCGCGTCACGATGCTGATAGAAAATTGGAGCATGCCGCGTTCGGGAGACTCGTCAGCAGAGACGCCTCGCTGGGTGAACGGGTTGCAGCATTGGGCACGACCATTGCCATGAATACAAAACGAAAATTGGGGTGGGGGCTGTAATTAAATAACATACAGTAAAAAAATGTCTACGCATATAACAGACTTACCAACAGAAGTATTATACAAAATATTTACATTTACTTTCGACGATAGTCACGAGGATGTTAAAAAGCTTATTGATTTAGTTAAAATAACACCACAATTTCGCTTGCCCTGTGAAATGCTACTTCTGGATCATCTGAGAAAAATAAGCGGTGTAAAATCTTCTTCTTCTCCCTATGCTCTTTTTCGGGCTGCTGATGAAAATTGGCTGATAAGATGGACGAACTTCACGAGTGGAGACAGGGGAGGAGACGATATACAGACGACTGGTATGCTTCAAATGCTGAAACCAGCAGGATCATCGATCACTTGATCGCATTAGGCAATGCCGAAATTTTTTTCTATAAATAACACACTGTAAAAAATCTACGAGACCAAAAAAAATATTTCTTCGATATGAGTGAAAAAATTAGTGACGTCCAGGCATTAAAACAAATGCTAAATTTGTCAGTCGAATATATAAAAATTCAGGAATTGGAAGTGGACAAACCTTATGCAATAACTTCTGGTTCAATTGTTGCAACCCAGTTTGGTCCTAAAGTACGTCTGTTGCTCAACGGACAATACAGTCTATTTTTACCAGATCGATACGCTAGCATGTTACCCGACGAGAAGCTATCCATTTTAATCGAGAACACAACTCGAATCGTGTACAAGGGGACAAAAGAACTTCTTGGTAAGAAAACAAAGCACATAATCGAATTTGTTTAATAGCTGCAAAGTATATATAAATAACATACCGTAAAAAAATTACACGGGAGGGAAAACAAAAAATCTCTGAACATATATAAAATAACATACCGTAAAAAAAAATTACATCATGAAGGCCAAGGGCGTCGTGTACCAGATACCATATTCGAATCTGAAAACGCTGGGTGCCCTCGATGGGTTACTCACCAAGAAACAACGCGAGAAGAAACGTTCATGCTTGTCTAAAGGACACGGAATGAAATTGCTGCTCAGCACTCCACAATTGAAAAAGTTGCAGCATTCGCGGAAGCAGCAGAAGATTGGAGGTTTCATATTCAGCATTCCGGCCATCTTGGCAGCTTTGGGTGCAGTGGGCAGCTTGGCAGGAGGCAGTGCTGCCATTGCCAAAACCGTCATCGATGCAAAAAAGAACAAGGCCGAGCTGGAAGAACAGAAACGTCACAACCTGGCTATGGAAAAGAAGGGGAAAGGTGTGACCAAAAAGCGAAAAAACAACCTCGATGCTTTGAAGAAATATAAAAAAAAGAAGAAGCCCTGTCCAACTTCGATATTGAATCTCTGATCGAACTGTTGGGAATAAGGAACTTTAGGGGTGTTTTCATGTCCGATTCTCTACCCTCTGCTGTGAAGAAAAAGGAGTATGGCGTGGTCAACCTGGACAGTTACAAAAATCCTGGTACACATTGGATATGCTACCTCAAAATTGACGATGACAAAGCATTTGTTTTCGATTCGTTCGGTGGCACACCGCCTGCCAGGTTGGTGAAGTATCTCAGTGTTGCCAACCTCTACTACAATGACGAACGCATCCAGGGTTTCACCGATGTTAACTGCGGCCACCTATGCCTTTCCGTTCTCGCATACATGTCTAAAATAAATAACCCCTCAGTGGAGCATTTTCAGAAAGCATTGTGGTACCTAAAACAACATGGGAGTGTTCCATCTCACCAGCGAGACTTCGGTCTTGAAACTCGCGTTGCATGACGACATCATCTATCCTAAATCTATTGCTCTTCGTGCATTCTACAGCATGTACCTGATACCCAATGTCACGGAGCACAATAACAAAATTACTGTTGGAAATGAAAAAAATAGTTATCATGCCAGGACAGTACAATCTGTCTACCTTGCAAGCCCAATTGCCAAGAAATGTACTGCTATCTCAAAATTCTGTAACTCACAGAGTTGAAATTGTGTCTGCTACGGAAACAGTAGACCTAGGCACTGTTGGAGAGCTTCTGGGATTCGAGAACAACACAAAGCTCGAACCTGGCATCAAGCACATCGGTGCCAACATTCCTAAATTTCTAGCCATCGAGACTCTGAACATACATTGCAATGTGGCAGAAGGCATGATCACCAAATCCTCGGATGGTATCCCAGGCAGCCACAAGCAAACAGGTATCATCGCTACGTTCAAACCAAACTCTGAATTCATGGAACCGATTATCTACACACCCTCACCACCGATATACTTCCCTATATCTCGTAATCGCATAGACAACATAAAATTGGCAGTGACAAACGAAAAAAATGAGGTGGTGAATTTTGCCGGAGCTACTACCACCGCCGTCGTGGAGATTAACGTATAATAAATAACAATCATGGAGCAAATCGAAAGTTACGAGTTGCAATCTTTCCCACCCAATCGCCGCACGTTCGCCAATTTGAACGAGCCGAACAGGGAGATCGAATACGATGTGGACGTTGGGGATGGGTTCATTCACCCTCACAGAGCTGATTTGTATATCAAGTTTGATGTGGTGAAGAGAGACAACGGCGAAGCATTTAACGCCAATGCAAATTTAAGACTTGTGGACAATTTTGTGCCGCATCTGTTCTCGCAAGTGGAAGTTAGAAAGCATGGCACCGTCATCGATAGGGTTGACTACCCTGGGATTACTTCTACAGCTGTGGGAACACTGAAACTCTCCAAGACCGATGCAGCATACTACCAGGCAGGGGGATTCGAAGCAGATACAAAAATCAAAACTCGAAGCCACACAGTACTGTTTCCCATGCGCTTGCTTCCAGGCTTCTTCTCCGACTACACGGAGATTATGTGGAAGGGTGGTTTACGCGTCACTTTTCGCAGAAGCGCCAACGACAACGATGTGCTGATGCGTTACAGCACCTTGGGTGCAGACGGTGCAGCACTTGCCAACACACTACCCGACGCAGCCAAGTGCGTCATCCAGTCCATGGAGCTGCGCATGCCTGTGGTAGAATACGAATCTAATTACGGTCTCAAGTACAAAGCCGACATCTTGAAGAACCCCCAAGTACCCATCCAATTTTACGGCTACCAGTGCGTGCAGAAACCTGCTTCCGGCAGCCATTTTGAATTTGATGTTACTACGCAGTTCAACAGCATCCGGTACGATATGCCAGAGTTTACCGTTGTGCTCTTCCAGACAGGGAAAGATAATAACCAAGAGAAAGATTCTAGCCAGTTCGATAATTGCAAAATTAAGAATGTTTACCTCAAAAATGGCAGGAATGAAGTTTTCCCACGCGAGAACTACAATCTAAACATTACGAACAACGATTACCTGAAACTTTACGAGGCGTACACAGCTTACAAGAGAGTGACCTCCAGCAATGTGGACGTGTACTACAACCCCAACGAGTTCATAGCTCGCAGACCCATGTTCGTCATCAACACATCTAAGAGGAAGCAGGTGGTTGTCAACGATCGTACCAACATAAAGATCGTATGCGAGTTCCGCGACGCCTTGCCTGCAGATACTCTGTGCAGCGTCATTCTTATTGCAGAGAAAACATTTGTGTATGACGTCAAGAATGAAAGAGTAACTGAACAGTTTTAGATACAAAAAAAAAAATTAAAAAAATAGCACACAATAAGAAATGTGGAATTTTATATACACAAGTACAAACTACAATAAGCAGTTTCCCAGAAGTTTAATTTTGCTGTGCCATGCATGTAATCGAGGAAGTTGAAGTAAATTAAAATTGATTTTTTTTTTCATTTTGCATTGCCTATTATTTTTTGTTGCACTCTGGGCAGGCCTTACTAGTTTGGAGGCGATAGTGGCCCCACGGAAGTGTGTGGACCCCACATTCAAGAATACACCTCTTGTCGTCGTGTGCATCCAGAGCAACTTTCCTGACAATATTAGTTGTAAGCACATGATCGACGCTTTGGATACGATGCTCTTTTTGTAGAATGGGCGATTTTGTTCTGAGGCACTCGAGGTAATCCTCAAACTTGAGGTGCTCCCGAACCACTTGCCTGCTTACACCCTTTGCCTTTTTTGTTACAGAACCCTCAGCCCGGATCGCATAGGCTTTGGCACGAAGTCCAGCAAACTCCACAATCACATCCCCGTCTTTCTCGTCCTTGAGTTTGCCGGGTATTTTTTTGTTCCGGGGCAGAATTCCATACCGGTTTAGCTGGGGATAGCCCGATGTGTCGAAGAGCTTGACAAGAGCTGGAACTTTGGCTATATCACCATACGCATCGGCCGTGCGAACATGGTACACCAAGCTGTCTGTGTCTGTGTAGAGGAGCGAGATATTGTGGTTGTAGTGTGCACGTAGTATGTCGTAATATGTCTCGAACATGCACAACTTGCTCAGATCCAAAACTGCAGCTCCCACATAGATGGGCTTGTTGAGTAGCACCTCGCCCCGGTTCATGTGAACCAGAGACATCTGTTTGTTGTAAATTGTTCGAGACCTGAACAGCGGGCTTGCAACAAGTCGACGACACTGTGTTTTCTTCGTCACCAACCTCACATCAACGCGATTTCGCACATTCTCCATGGTCTTCCCAAATACCGCATTGTTCATTAATTTGAAAAAATCGCGATTAAGTTCCGAAGTGGCATCAGTGCGATGTTTGGTGTTCAGTTCGATGTACGGCTTCAACCATGGAGACTGCCTGAACAAGAGCACGCGGTAAACTGCTTTGACCGAGACCCCTTGCTGCATTAACCACTGGAGGTTCCGGTAGTGTAGCACATAACGCTTTTTGGGCTCCAAGTCCATGACGAGCTTCGGTTGATCCGAGCCAGGTGGACACTTGAATTCCGGAGCAGGCGAAAGGTCACAGAATGTATCCTGCAGCTTCTCGGGGAAGTCAAGGTCCACCTCGGCAAAAAACCCAAACTCGTCGCACTCTTTTTCGATGTCGTGGTATAAAGGATCAACCCACTCAAACTGTCCTGTTGGGAGTGGCTGCATCATGGAGTGCCCGTAAAGATTATTCACGTCAGTGTACATGATGTAGCTTGATGGTTGGGAGGGGTCGTAACCAGTGGCCATGTGGTGATTGTTGGCGTGTGCGAAGCGTTGCGACACTTGGACCATGCCGCCCCGGATAGCTCTCTCGATGAAAAGCATGATATCAACATCGAAGATAAGTGAAAGTTTAACTTTAGTCAGCAGGAGCATGGCCGACCATGCCAGTCCAGGAAGGCTGTAAAAATATACAGGGTCCAGGTTGTAAATGTTTATCGCAGTCGCCCGAAACGCCTGGAACACATCGGCAAGAAGCGTCACATCAAGCTTCAGGTATGCATCGTGGTAATCACCGAAAGTTCGGCAACCCAACTCGACCCACATAGACTGAGCATGCTTGTACTCCTCGTCTGTAATACCTGAACCTCTCAGCTGGCTGTAGAACTTATCCTGGGGAGGCAGCAACTCTTCTTCGAACTTGGAAGGGTCTGTGACGTATTCGTAGGGGTAGACCCCTTTACGTCTGATGAGTGTGACATCTAAGTTCGGGAAACTTGATGTGGTAATGGCTAGTTGGTCGTCTCTGAGCTTCCCAGCAAGAGCATCGAGGCTTGCCTGGAGGAACCTCAGAGAGTCGAGGAACCGAAGCTCGATGCTCCTGCTTTTTGAGTCGGGGATCGGCACCCACTTGCTGACGCTAATATAACGCTCCTCGTTTTGTGCCAGGGCATTGATTCTTGCATTGTCGTACCCTAGATGTGTGACCAAGTGATGGAAATCATATCCCGAGCCATTGTGAAAAAAGACCGGTATGAAGCGCGGGTCCCTGGCTCTCAAGTTACACCTGTTGCACCACGGGCCAATGTAGCTTCCGGTCCCATAATGGTCATGGTGGTGGACCTTTTTGTTATCATCATTGAAGACTGAGTTGCAAACAGGACAATTTAGAGCCATTTCGTGCTGATGCTTGTCTTCCGGAGACAGAGGCAGCATGGGCTTGGGGGCCAACAGCACCTTCCCTATCTTGATGCCTTCCTGTTGCATTCTCACCAGGAAGTGTTTGACCGGGTCGGGACCGCGATACACATAGGGCTCGGAGGCAATATGTTGGTCTCGCCACACCACAACATAGGAGTAACTCGAGGCCTCGTGGATTTGGAAAGGAATAGTAGAGGATGTTTCGGGGTTGGGATGGCAGTTAGACAGAGGTTGAAGAAAGGCCTCGAAGTCTGCTACAATATAGGCAGGATGCTTCACCATAGCACTGTGCATGCGAAAACACTCTACTGCACCAGGTTCGGGCAGGATAGTTCGTGCAGGCTTGTTGGTACCACAGTAGAACATGTGGCGAGCTAGCTTCTCAGCAGCAATGTTGGGACCTCTGATGCGCCGGTAATCCTGCTGTTCTCGATTATGAAATGTAGACAAGCACCTGCGACACACCTCGACGTGGTGACTATCACTGCTCCGTTGGGTCGAAACAAGCCGAGAGAGCGAGCGAATGAGGGTGTAGTGGTGTTGTGTCTCGTCCTTGATGAGCAGGAGGTTGATTTCTCGTACCTCGTTGTTGTTGCTCACGTTGCTCACCCGGATGGGGTGGACCTCATTTTTGTTCTCGGTGAGACCGTAAACATTGATGGCTAATTGTAGGCCCAACAAGTCACGAGCACGAACCTCAAACTTGCGAATATGCGAGACTTCTACAGGGTAGGCAATCTCGGCCATTGCATCCTCCAGTTCCGACTCATACTGCTTGTAGTGTGCAACACGGTACGAGTGGTTTTTCCAGTGAACAGGGTGCAATGCTGCCAGCACCGACCAGAGAAAGCATTTGGTGTCTTTGTTCTGAATATTGAGAACAGCTTTTCTTGCTTCAACCTCGGGTGGCAGGGCAATATAGCTAGACCCTGCCAGTGGCAGGAATTTGTTAAGTTTCAGACGAAGTTTGTGGGGGTCGCCACACAGCGAACCGCCCGAGCCTTCAGCCTGATGCTCCTCGTGCTTTGCCACAAGCTCCTCGACAAACTTGTCGTAGATGCTGTCGAGGTCAGTGACATCTGCCTGATGCAGTGTTTTTGCTTTTGTGGCATGGAAGAATTTATATATTTCATCAGACGGTTTCTTATACTTGCAGCATAGCACAGCATAGAATTTAGTGGAGTGTGTAGCCAATGCATCGTTGAGGATGGATATTATCTTAGCTCGCTCGCTCTCCAGCAAACTACGCACATCGCAGAAGCTGTCTGATGTTATGTTAAAGTCTTCTAATAAATGCTCAAACGCAAATCGGTCTGCTTTCTTCGCCAGCTTGACGTGTTTGGCAGGTGGCGATGCATCGAGGGAGGTTACTTCTACCTTTCGCTTGGAAGGTTGCGGTAGAGATGTTCCAGTGCTCTTGCAAGTAAGCTGGTGTCGCTTGAAGTTGGCAATAGAAATATTTTTTCCATACTTAGAGCACAGTTTGGTCGCACATATTTGTTTTCCCGGCACACAAGTACGACAGTGCCTTTGAAAATGTTTACTTGACACAGCAGTTTGGCACGTAGGGCAATTTTTTACAGAACGCATAATGCAGAGATTTTTTGGGGGTATGTTATTTAATATCCAATGCTGTGCAATGCAAAATATAATTGTTCACTTTTTTTTTAACTATTCTCTATGACCTTACTTGGGTTTTTTTTTTCGCCAAATTATATGCTTCTAGTCTCCTATACAATACAATATACGTACAATATTGTCAACAGTATCATATTTGAGCAGGTCGCTTGTCACCTAAACACTACAGCTCACAGGTTGGTAAAATTTCACATGAAACCAGATAATACGCTTAAGTCTTATTTATATGTAATTTTCACGGGCGTACAATATTGTCAACAGTATCATATTTGAGCAGGTCGCTTGTCACCTAAACACTACAGCTCACAGGTTGGCAAAATCTGACATGAAAGCAGATAATACGCTTAAGTCTTATTTATATATAATTTTCACGGGCGTACAATATTGTCAACAGTATCATATTTGAGCAGGTCGCTTGTCACCTAAACACTACAGCTCACAGGTTGGCAAAATCTGACATGAAAGCAGATAATATGCTTAAGTCTTATTTATATATAATTTTCACGGGCGTACAATATTGTCAACAGTATCATATTTGAGCAGGTCGCTTGTCACCTAAACACTACAGCTCACAGGTTGGTAAAATTTCACATGAAAGCAGATAATACGCTTAAGTCTTATTTATATATAATTTTCACGGGCGTACAATATTGTCAACAGTATCATATTTGAGCAGGTCGCTTGTCACCTAAACACTACAGCTCACAGGTTGGTAAAATTTCACATGAAAGCAGATAATACGCTTAAGTCTTATTTATATGTAATTTTCACGGGCGTACAATATTGTCAACAGTATCATATTTGAGCAGGTCGCTTGTCACCTAAACACTACAGCTCACAGGTTGGTAAAATTTCACATGAAAGCAGATAATACGCTTAAGTCTTATTTATATATAATTTTCACGGGCGTACAATATTGTCAACAGTATCATATTTGAGCAGGTCGCTTGTCACCTAAACACTACAGCTCACAGGTTGGTAAAATTTCACATGAAAGCAGATAATACGCTTAAGTCTTATTTATATGTAATTTTCACGGGCGTACAATATTGTCAACAGTATCATATTTGAGCAGGTCGCTTGTCACCTAAACACTACAGCTCACAGGTTGGCAAAATCTCACATGAAAGCAGATAATACGCTTAAGTCTTATTTATATATAATTTTCACGGACGTACAATATTGTCAACAGTATCATATTTGAGCAGGTCGCTTGTCACCTAAACACTACAGCTCACAGGTTGGCAAAATCTGACATGAAAGCAGATAATACGCTTAAGTCTTATTTATATGTAATTTTCACGGGCGTACAATATTGTTAAGAGCGTCAGTTTCTGTAGAGCTCTCTTTTTTCCATCTTCCCTCTATACAGTGAAGCTGTAGAAGACACAATTAGCTAACCTAGCATACAACATACCTTCCTAATTAACCCATCCGCTTACCTACTCGTCGAATTGACGGGTTCCCGATTTTCATCACGTAGTTTCTTTTTCATTCAATAGATGGCAGAGGTTGTATGAGCTTTCAAATCTATGACGTGTATGTTTGGGCTGCTAAGTTTTTCATACCATTTCAAGTGTGTTTTGTTCAGTAATTTCTCATGTAAACTAACCTTCATTTGTTACGTCTTGCAAACATGTTGCATAAGAATGTTGTAGAAGATTCTGCGATTGAAAAGTTGCTTTTCGATAGCGATGAAGAGGAAAATGTGGATTTTGGAAGTGGAGGTGAACACGGGGGTTCATTTTGTGTTAGTGAAACTGAAGAATGTAGTGAAAGTGAGGAAGAGGTGGCTGTGGCAGGAAAAATATAAAAAGTTGAGGAATGGAAATAGAATGCAAAGGTGTGTGTGATCAAATTTATTAGGTGAGTTTCTAATTATCTTTCAAGTAAACTGCATATGTGCAAACTTATTACTGTACTTCCACTTCAATATATAAAATTGCTTGAATAGTTTTCACAATATTTGACATCTTGTCTTGCTGTGCAACCTTCACGGGAGATAGCCAAATTTAAATGGTATTTCATGGCAAAAAAATTGTCATTTAAATGGTATGCGGATGGGTTAATATGGATATTGTCACACATTCCTCTTATTTTATACTGTTGTAAATGGAAAGAATTATGTACGGTAAATGTTTTGTACATTATAGGGAAAAAATGCAAAATATCCCCCAATTTTAATTCGATCCACCTCTGAATCGATTTTTTACATATTCTCACGCCGGCACATATGTTGTTCTATTTTGCTTCTTTTACTTGCCTTGCTTAATTAACTCTCGCTAATTAGCATTTTTCTTGGAAGAAGTCAACTAGAACAACATATGGCGGTATGAGAAATATGCAAATTAAAGAATATTTTAGTAATATAAGGGCCCTAGCAATTAGCTTCGTCGACTAAGAGTACTCTTTTAAACGTCTTTAGCTAGATCGTATTACTAAGCGAAGACATTCAAAATGTTTGGGTGTTGAAAAAGTTTGACCTACTTTTTATTTCTATTGTTTGCTAATAGATGGCGCTGATAGTACCTCCTCTCTCTCTCTCCCCTCTTCTCCTCTCCCCCTCTTTCTCCTCCTCCTCTGCTGTATGACAAATAGCACAAACATAAAATCAAGATTTTGGAGAGCAAAACATAAAATTTGCATGCATCTGATGTCGAACTAGGAACTTTATCTTTCGGGGGGTCAACATTATTTTTTTACTCAGTCGTCATATAACATGAACACACGCAAACATTCACATGTGCTTTTATTATTTTGTGTTCGGTAAGTACAAGTATATTCTTACATAAATTATTGTTTAATTTAATAAATTGTAAACTCAGAGCCTGTTATACTAACATTCCTTCTGTGTTTCATTATACTATTGAAAGCGAATGTTGCGTGCATACGAAAATAACACAGAAAAAAAAAGCGGATGGAAGCAATTTAAAATCAGTGGAGCAAGGTTAGTATTACGAGAACGTAAAAACATGTGCTTTCATTCAACTTCGAAAAATAAGAATAGATGTGTGCATACGGAACACATTTATTTTTTTCACAGTTGTAAAATCATATAAATTGTACATAAAGTAAGTTGCGAGAAGGCTCTCTCTTTTATGTCTGTGTATATGTATGTTGTACAATTAGGTACAAGTATTGTATAATTAGGTACAAATTGTTGTACAATTATTTCCCCCAGTTGCCCAGTTGGAGTTGGGGGCACAACACTGGTACTATTTGTCCGTTTCTTCTTTTTAAAAAAAAATACCCACAGTGCTTACTCATGTATTTTGTTTAATATTTTATTTCAAATTCACTGTCAGAAACTAGTGTTGCCAGTTCCTGGATGTAGGTTTACCTACTCTGTTGGTTGTCACTGTCAAGCTCCCAGTATTCGTACAGCATAAAAAGCCATAACCCCCCCCCTCAAAATATATACATTGTATACGCCAAGATGCCCAATAGCCTAGCAACACATCATGAAAAAACATGCCAAGAGGACCCAGTGGGTTTATAAGTCAGTGCTGCCAACTCCTATTTGTAGGTTAGCTTAGCCTGTGAAAGATCATATAGTGGAATTTTTGTGAAGTGGGTTGGCAATACCGACGAGCATCAAATGATGATTTCGAGCCTCAAATGATGATTCGAGCCTCAAATGATAATTCGAGCCTCAAATGATAATTCGAGCCTCGTCAGTGCTGCCAATTCCTATTTGTAGGTTAGCTTAGCCAGTGAAAGATCATATAGTGGAATTTTCTTCGAATAAGTTGGCAAAACCCAAGCCTAAAAAAAAAACATCCAATAGAGTTGCCAAATATAAAAAAAAAACAATAAACCCCCCTCATAAAAGGCTACAGTAAGGGCCCACAGGTCGCCAACACTAGGCCCCCAACAGTGTTGCCAAACATAAAGGGTACATGGGCCCCTCAGGCCCTTTAATGAAAATTTACAGTGAAAAACCCAGTAGGTTGACAACACTGTCAGAAAATCTACGGCAATTTTGCCAGACGTAAACAGAGGGCAATGGACCCCCCTCATAAAAGGCTACAGTAAGGGCCCACAGTGTTGCCAACTCTGTCCTCAAAATATACATCATAAAAGGCTACGACGAGCCCCACATGATGATTCGAGCCCCAAATGAGGGCTTAGAACCGGGGCACTAGGTCTACTGTTGGGATAAGCACTGAAGTGAAATCGCAAACATTGGTTGTTGACACAATAAACGGAATGAATTTACAATACCGGAATATTTGCAGATTCATGATTACGAGGCCAAAATTAGTGAGTATGCCGAATTTGAAAGCAATTGAAGATACTTCCGGTATTGTAAATTCGCTCCCAATAAACAGTAGCCTAATAAAGAAATACGTAATTTGATAGTTACAGAAACATCGAAGTAATTAACGCCGCTTGTTAATTAATTGACAATGCCCGAAAACAACAAAAGGACGAAAGACACCACTCACAAAACTCGCACTGCACAGTTCCTCCCACCAACAGTTGTTTACTTTTGTAACATGTGAAGCACCCTCCTTGCCCCCTCCCCTCTCAGCATCGGCGCCTATCCGATAGACAATATTTCCTTCGGAACCTTACACTGCAAGAAGTCCAGTTCTACGACTGTTGCCATCTTAGTTCTTTTGAATCCAGATTTGCCCAAATCGCGGAACTTTTCGTTTCAAATAAGACGTATGTAGAGTAGATTTAGTCTTCATCTGTTTCCTAACTACTCCCACTCCCATGTTTCGCTAAATCCACAGCAATCTCATTTCTGACACCACTACTATTTCGTATATTTTACGTTCCTTGCTACCTTTAGAGCTTTCGCTTTATAGGATAATCGTAATCGTGACTATGAGGGTGCATGGTGAATTATTGAAAAAAAATTATTATTATTTTGTGTATGTAATAATTAATTTTTATAATTATGTAAGTAAAAGAATAACAACAAACATTGAAATAACCATTTCTTGCTGAGGATTCGAACCTGCGACACCTGACACTTCAGAGCATGCTAAGATAACAATCGGGAAATTATGCTTCTAAGTAATGTTTTCACCCAAAAACTGTGCTGCTACCTCAAAAACATTGCTCCAATCCGAAATTATCGCATTCTTGCGACAACGTACGTCAATCTCAATCGGCCCTTTCAACAATTATCACAAATTCCTGTAACCGAAATAATATTATATGTGTGAAATATAGAATTTTAGGTTGGCATTTTTAGGACAGCGGACCCCTTGACCATCCTCATCCCTCTACTCTCCTTCTCGCCCATGATGTCGAAGAAGGACAAAGAGGACTTTCGTAATTGCTTATATTTAGTGTAAATACAAAATATCACTTCGTAGTTTGCTTTTCCCCAGTGTGAGTGGACACCTTCAGAGTAAGATAGACCCGATTAGGCGACTTAGCTCTTTTCTGTAAATTGAATATGGCAACACTGATCGTATCCGGTAAGGATCACAGGCAACTGTTGCGGCTAAACAGGCATGGCAATAACCCGCCTCCTCCTCCCGCCGTCAGTCTTTGCCGCAACGCGAACTCTTCCTTGCGTGGGCTCAGGGCCCTCTCCTCATGTTGCCTGAGGAGGGTACCGGATCAGTCCTCCTCTTCGCTTTTGCCGGTGTCAGAAAAAATGTCAGTCTACAATATTTACTTTACGACAATACTACCAGTTTATGTATGTAATAATATTTTAAGACAGGTTCTTCAATTCTTTATATTTTGTTGTTACCTGCGGTAACAGGCATGGGCGTCCGGAAGGGGGGGCAAGGGGGCCACGGCCCTCCCTGGAAAATGAATGTGTACCTAAAACTTATATAATTTACACATAATTTCATTTCAATCACAGTAATTTAAGTTAATTATTATAAATTCGTTGAAGAAACATGATAATTTCAGACTGAAACAGTGTTTTTTGAGGGGCATCACTATTTTGGAGGGAAATATGTGTCCTTTGCCCCCCCTGGAAAAAATGCCTTGCTTGCCCCTCCCTTGGAAAAAATCCTGCGGACGTCCATGGTAACAGCCGTTACATGCACGCCACGCCTCTGGTATACAATAATAAGAGCTGTTGCTGTTAGCCAGGTCAAATTTTTAGAATATGCCACTGAAGGTAACTTACCATCTTCATCCCAAGCTCCCTCTACCTGATAAGAAGATGTGGCGGCTCCAAACATGAAACCTTCTGGAAACGTGTCGTAGTAGAACTCGTCATCCTGACACACAATGAGCTGTGCCAGGAAGAACAGCCCAACCACATTCACCAACAACATTTTACAAACGTCCTAAGACGAACTAACAACACGATGCAGAGGCGTTTTTATAGTTTTTTCATACCCCAGCAACATCTTCTTCATGAAATAGCGCTAATCATCAGAAGAAAGAAAACAGATGTTATATTCGAGCCTCACTCAGTGAACCTATCGTTACAGCTGTTACAGTGTAATTATTATATTTTATATTCAGGCCCGTAGCCAGGAATTCTTAGTAGGGGGGGAGGCAAAGTCAATCCCAGAGGGAGTCAATTTTTAATATATTGTGTCGCATTGGCAGATATAGCAGGGTGCACTTGCCCCCCTCCCCCAAAAGCTATAAGTAACAGGAAAGGGGCGATATCTTGAAACTCCAACGAACAAAAAAGTTCGAGCAACATCAAATAACAGTATTTCGATAATGACCTTTCCGGGCTGCCAAAGAATACAAAGATGAAGTCTAGTCGGGATATTTACAGGTCGATAATATTAATAGACGATTAATATGTACCAACAGCTGTCACGGTATCTAGTGACATGTGAAAACAGTTAGATATAAATTATTTTTGTTTATTGATTCATGGTATGTTCAAATATAAAAGTGTGAGGTTTGATTTTATTTTGTGGATAAATTTGTACCCGAGCCAGACGACGGGAGTTGGGAGACGGGTTTTTCCTGAGTGACAGCCGCACCAACACGGAGGAAAGGAAGGATTATGTGTGTCGGGACCGTGCTAGAAGTCACAGCGGGTGGGCGAACCCATTTTTCACGGATGATCAGGAAAATCAGCTGGGGCCCAAGCCTGCAAGGATCGAGGACGCGCTGGTGACCGCGTTTCAAGACAATGGACAGAGGTAATTTCCATCTCCTCGGAAACCGAAGCCAAGCCACCTTAGCTTGCTTCTTAACGGACGAATTCGAAAGTGATATAAAAACAAGAGTACTACGATTCCAGACACAGTTTTTACCCGGATTTCATAGAGAGAGCATCTGCGCGCTACACTCTCGCGTGATTATTGTTTTGTGTCCGTGGACTTCGTTTTCGTACGTACCGTGAGCGAATTGCAGATAGAGAGTTACCAGTGTGCGCATTATTTTGGTGAAGTATTACGCGGTGACTTGTTTTTGCCAAGCGTGGACTACATAATAATGGGCGGCTAAAGGAGATAGAGAAGGGAGTTCGTCGACTTCCCTGGCCCCGCAACGATGCATCACTATCTTCCGATGAAGCCAGCCAGCCAACGCCAAAAACGACACCAAAGCCAAACACTGCCCAAAGCCCGAAGGACGTTTCCAGATCGACGTTCCAACCGAAGCCCGTTACCAGAGAGAGAGAGAGAGAGAGAGAGAGAGAGAGAGAGAGAGAGAAGGACGACTGCAGATCGACGTCCAATCGAAGCCCGTTACCAGAGAGAGATGATTCCAGATCGACGTTCAATTGATGCCCGACACTACGACACTAGAGAGATTCCGGACCGGCGCGTGACCACGTACACCCGACGCTAGTGACAAGAGGAACGCCCGAAGTGCTAAGGAGGTGCAAGTACACCATATCGTCGCAATTATCCTTCGTCGCGATCAACCGCGAAGAACAATTTCGCCACAAAGGAACCGTGTGCAAGTCCCGCGTCCAGGAGAGATGAATGACCACGCAATGAAGCAGAGTCCGGTAGAGTATTCTTCAGATGGTCTATGTCCATGTAAACGTGCCTTGTTAGTATCAACACCGTACTATTAACGCCTAAGTCTCACTTATTTGCAAAGTGACTCAGGAACCCCGAACCTAACTTCAGTGTCTGATAAATTTTTGATATTGTTATATAAAAGAAGGGTAATTACATGTTCAGATGTTCTAATTTAATTGTCTGCATTCATAGTTAGAAGCTCCATTTCATTACTTTAATATTTAGTGTAAATTGTCAAAGTGTGCTCCATTTTTTTTGTAACAAACCGCCCCGTCGCGCCATTTAATTTGTCAATACTTGACTGATGAGTCCTTTTTAATTGTGGAAAGCGTAATTTTATATTGCAAGGTCGTGCGCGTGAAGTAGTATTATTTGTTGCATAGTGGTTATTAATGTAATTTTTGCTCGCGCCGACGATTGATTTGTGTATTCCGGCAGCTGGAGCCGATTAAGTTTTTCATCACTATGTAATGGAATAGTTGTTCTCATTGGACGAGAGAGGCTTATGTGTATTTCCCCCATCCGAGAAACTTGTTAAATGTCGTGCTTACGACTGGATGCATACGTTCCTTCGAACGAAAGATTTAACCACGCAGACCCCATTGTCTTAATTAACCGCTTTCCGAGGACTGGCACATAAATTAATTTAAAAGAGCACAGGAGCTGGCAGACAAATATCCTAAATTCTCATAAAGGTTTAAAACTAAAAAGGAATGATATGTTAATGAGATCCATGATTTGTATCTATACTTCAAATGTAAAAATACCTCAGATGTGTGAAAGAGAGATAGAGTGAATGAGTGAGCGTTTGAGGAGGCTATGTAAACAGTTGTTGATTGCAATATTTTTTGTTGTTACAATATATATTCACTTTTTACCATTCGTCAGTGTTGTTATTTGATGTATTTCAGGTATCTGATATTATGGTATTAGTGAGTTATGATTGTTCGAATCTACATATCAAAGGTAAACAAAACAGTGTAACATTTCAAGGTATTTATCTCCGCCTCGCACTAGTACGACAATAAACGACCGTCTCAGTATCGAACCTGAAAACCTGGACCGTAAGAGTCACGACCGGTCTCCCGTACACATAACGACGTTTGGCCCCGTGCCGGGGTATGACTGACATGTCATTTCGGGGACCGTGAGTGCACTCGTTACACAGCTTTGAGTTTCTCTGCAGAGCTGATTAAGGGAGCTTTTTACAAATCGTGCTTCATAATGTTTCCCTCTAGTTTCCAGCATGCAAGATTTTTACGCACAAAGGAATCTAATGAGAATCCAACTACAAAAATAATAAATGTGAAACACTATCACATTTTCATCATGTTTGATACTAATTTGAACAACTAAGCTATCCTACATCTTTCACCAGCCAACCTCTAGGGTGGGATGGTTACATAACACACTACGAGGCCAAGGGTCCCAGTTTCGAGCCTTGGCATGAGTATTCTTTGTGAGCATAGGCGTAACCAGTGGCGTACGCTACAGCCCCTCATAAATTTTGAGAAATCGACATTTTCAAGAAAAAGCACCATAAACTCTGGAAAAACCAGAGTGGTAAATTCAAGCCGTATAAAATTATCCCCAGGTGACATTTTTGAGAGTGGCCCACTAGAAAGCAGTCAGGGATGCCAAATTTGGAAAAACATTGGGTTCTTATACGTTTAAAAAATCTCAAATTCTCCCTTCCATGTATTATGTGATACATAATACATACATACATACTGTACATACATAATGCGTATATTAATACACACCATACTCGCTATTTTAAAAATATTATTTATTGATTTTAATACGAAAATATATAACAATAACAAATATAATAATAATAACACGACAAATTCTTAGGTGAAATATGTTCCCACGGACCCCTATAAGTTTGCATCACTGAAAGCATCCACCTATACAATTCCAGCCCCTCCAGAAAGAAAATCCTATGTACGCTAGTGGGCGCAACCAAGAATTTTTGTCTGGAGGGGGGCCAGTACCAGGACAAACATGCAAATAATAATAATTTTAATACAGTGGTGGTAGTGGTAGTAATAATAGTAGCATCAAAGACGTTATTAAAAATCGCGCAAGAAGGGGTTACAAGTCGGTGCTAAAGCATTTGTGATGGAACAAATGATTTGAAAATATTTTTCCAACACATTCAATACTGGAAAACAAGCACACAACTGTATTTTTGAAAGACACAAAATGCGTGATGAACATAATTCTATTTGTACATATGACATGTATTACTTTCATGTACAACATATATTTTATTTATGCAACATGGTACGACGTAAAATAAGAAAATACATAAGTATGCAACATGTTAACGCTAATTGTGTATGCATTCAAAGTTTCTTTAATATATATATTATTTATGAGAATACATTACATACATTACATAATCAATTCATCCGCCTCATAGGCCGCGGTGGCTCAGTCTGACTACCATGCCCAAGGTCCCGGGTTCGATCCCCGGCCGGTTCAAATCCGGGAACTTTTCTAACGGTGGAAGCGGCCCCGGCGCCCACCCAGCGTCGAATAACATGGGTACCTGGGGGAAACCCTGGGGGGTAAAGGCGGTCAGGGGCGTGATGCTGATCACATCACCCCCACTCACGACCGGATCAAGAAAGTGTGGGGTTTTACCCCCACACCCCCTATACGCCTTCATGGCGTGGTGCTATGCACAGGGGAACACTTTACCTTTTTTTACCGCCTCATAACAAATCGACAGTAAAAATAATACAAATTTTGTCTCCTTTTCCTCAAAAGAATTATTCGTGCATTTGAAACAAAACTTTATAGCAGCAACAGTCTGAAGTAGCTACATATTTGGTCTTACTTCTCTCTCAGGTAATTTAGAATGCATTATACCTAGAAAACAATCATATTGGGATCGATGAGAGCAAGAAAATTTTTAGATCCAAATTTTTCAAACTGAAAACATATTGACTTATTAGGGTGCAAATAATTTCACAGGGCACCATGGCACTTTCATTAACACATTTTTTATTTCATTTAGACCGTTTTGTCCCCATAGCTATGGCTCTGAAGTGGACTATAACAATAGTAGACATTGCGAGCAAAGCGAACAGGAAAATTTGATACCAACGGGGGCAATTGACCCTCTGTATCCCCTCCTGCAAGTTCCCTTGCCCGTCTGGAAGAAAAAACTAATTCCATCTTGAGTATCCATTTGTCCTACTATTCTTAGATTCTGCTAGTCGTTTTTTACTTAAATGTTTGCCCCCCCCCCTAAAATGGACTTCCGTTCAAGGTTTGGGGTGGGGGGACAATGCCCCCTGCCTCCTGTGGTTGCGACACTGTTTGTGAGTGCCTCTTCATCAATTTCACGTCATCAGTCATTGTCGCGATTAGCTAGAAGTGGCAGAAAAGCAAAGCTAAGTAACAGAAATTAAATATCCATTCCCTATCTCTACTGCATGAATCACTATTACCAAATGGTAGACTTTGGAAACAAAAAATTAAGTAGTACAAACTTCATAGCGACACATCCAAGAAAAACATCCAAACACATTAGGCACCTTTAATATACGACTTCTCAAAATGTCATAACTGTTCTAGATACTGAAAATTATGAAATAATTTCCCAAAGTCTGAATCAGGAAGGGACCCCCCCCCCCCAATTCTAGTACGACATTATTAGGAATCCCACACACCTCATTAAATCACAAAATCAATAAGTGTCTTTGTTAAGTAGCTACAGTAAGACATGATACAATTGTAAAGATTAGTGAGAATACCAGGTAGGATTGTGTTCTGTATATTTCACAGGGGGGAAGTTGCCCCACCTGCCCCCCTCTAGCTACGGACCTGTTTATATTGCCAGGGAAATGTTAATTTACGGTTTGTGTGTACTTCAAAGGGTTTTGCTTTTCTCTTTTCCTCGTTGTTCGATATAGAGAACAAATAAGGGTAATATTGTGGTTTGAAAATGTTCGTAGGATTAGAAGTAGCAACTGTACACCAATCAGCTCAAAATGTGGTATAGTGCGGACAGTTGCGGATCCAGAAGTTACAGTTGGGAGGGGCGAACTTCAGTCGGGTAGCCCACCTCCCATTTCTAACCTACACTGGCGCTGCTTTATACCTATAAACAATTATCGTACTGTAAAAAGGAACCATGCTGACTTTCATGTTTTAAAGATTAGAGTATTGTTTCACAACAATAGGTACCCAGCCAGGGCTGGAATAAATGGCTATTATTGTGTAAAAGAAAAAACCGGGCGAGTAAAAACTATAGTGGAACCACGAACAAAACAACCTGCGCAGACCCGCGACTCCTGTGCACCGTACTCCCGCGAGAAGGGGAGGGGGAGAGTTGACCATGCTTCCTTATGGCCCGAGGTGGAGGGAAGAAGGGAAAGCTGCGCGGGGACTTTCCGTCCCAAGGTTTTTTTCCTTCTGGTCGATCTATAGATTAGGTCTACACTGATTTATTAAACATGCGCATTATTCTAGACCGTAAATATTTATTTATTGAAATTGTTTGGATGGGCAATCAGGGAGATAGAGCAATTCTCTCAAAGGGTATCGGGTTCGATCCCATTTTGAGGCACATCGCACCGTTGTTCAGATCCAAATTTAAACTGTAGGTCCAGTTTCGATTGACCTATCTGATGATAAAGTTGATTTTAAAAAAAAATTGAAAATATTCTCAACATTAAACGTGGCAATAAAATAACATTTGAGTCTTCAAAAACATTAGGCATAATAATAATGATTCAATAATAATATTCGTGTTTCAAACAGGCATATTTGAAAAAAATAGAAGTACAACCTTGGTGACAATGAAGTTCGACCAGAAAGGAATACGTGATTAAATGCACAGAGGCATAGGCGGTGGAATGGGTGACCCGCAGAAGTGACGCATGTGTGTAAGAGGAGGCGTGTGAGCAGGCAAGAATCGTGATCCCAGCATGTTGCACCCAAGGTCACGTAAAGAACGAAAACGGGGAACAATACGCGTGACATTGAACTTCGACCAGGCACCAGACCCATACGGAAATTCCAGATAGTGGAGCATTCGACGGAAGCATGACGTCATGGACACGATAAGGGAGTCCGCCGTATATAAGCGCATGCTGTGCATCGAGGAACCACAGTGCATCATCACCATGGCCAGGGGCAAACCTATTGACAACACCGTGAGGAGAAGAGTGGTGGAGTTGCAACGGGATGGACTCAGTGAACGGGAAATAGGGCGCCAACTGAACTTACCCAAGTCAACCGTCCACTGCATTATCAAACACCACCAAAATACGGGTACTACAGAGCCAGGTAAGGCCCCCGGTCGAAAACGCCTGCTGAGCGTGCGTGACCTACGGATATTCAGGCGCTATATCCAGACAAACAATCATGTTTCTGTGGCCGAATTACGACTGTGGACTCGAGAACGCTTTCACATTGAAGTGTCAACCAGAACCATTCGCCGTTACCTACAGCGATGCAGTTACCGAGTGTACAAGGCGAAACGTAAACCCTTCCTTTCCATGTTGAACAAAGGCAATTGACTACGGTGGGCACGAATGTACCGGGGATGGACATTTCGGCAGTGGAACAGGGTTTTGTGGATGGACGAATCCATTTTCAATGTTGTGTACGGGAAAATACGGAAAACAGTCATTTGTCGGAAGGAGGAACAGAATGAAGCAAAATGTTATGCACGTCGGGTACAGAAACCTGCGTCAGTGATGGTATGGGGATGCATGACGGCATCTGGGGTTGGCCCACTACACGTCTGTGAGGGCATTGTGAATGCACACGCCTATACACGCATACTGGAGCGGCATCTTCCCACAGTGCGAAGGCACCTGTTCCACAGGCGGCGTCTCATCTTTCAACACGACAATGCCAGGCCTCATACAGCGTGGCTGACAAGAGAATGGTTGACTCGCCATCACGTGCGAAGTCTGCCATGGCCACCATCGAGTCCCTACCTCTCGCCCATTGAGAATGTGTGGCGTGTTCTTAAGCGACGTGTGCAACAGAGGGGACCCACGACAGTGGCTGTTCTTATCGCCTGCCTGCAGGAGGAATGGCACCGCATCGATGTGGAATACCTTGAACGACTCGTCCGCAGCATGCCCCGACGTATTGCCACAGTTATTCGCCGACGGGGCTGCGTCACACCATGGTAAACAGGATCCCCTCTAACAGTGGTCGAACTTCAATGTCACGTGTAGATGGACGAAAATGTTTTACTTTGTGTGGACACCATACATTGCTGCATTGCAGTGGAAATTTATGTTTTCCTTTGTTCCATGTAGCCTGCTGAATAAAATATGTTCAGCATATGCATGTGTTCTCCTTCTTTCACAACGCACTCCTATATTTGTGACTGGTCGAACTTCATTGTCACTAAGGTTGTAGTACAACTCCGAAAGGTTTGACACTTACTTGCGAATATCTAAAGATGTTCAATATGTCCTCCACCAGCGGCACATCATCACACCGGTACTTAAATTCATTCCAAACTCGGGCAAGCATGTCCATCATCACGGATGCTACAGCAGTAGTGATCCAATTTCTCAGCTGGTTTCCTTAATGTACCCCCACAAGAAAAAGCCCGATTAGCCTATCTGTTCATAAAGTGGACTTCAAAAACTAACCTTCCTTAATACTGTCACTCAAAGTCGTATGTTCCCTATCTAATCTCGGAAGAAATAAATAACCCTCATTGGCCGATACCACCAGTCACACAAAACACTGACACAGAAGCAAGAGGACAAGAATAAATTTCTGATTCCTCTTCCCCACTTGAACGTAGATAAAACAAAGCTACTTTCACAGTGAACTTCATCCCTCTTTTCCAAGAACTCCCTGACTACCTGATCTGGCATTAGCCCGGTGGGTGATTTAGAAACATCCATCTATCATACCACCATGAGCTTCAAGCAAGAATTGGCAATGAATGGTTTATTTCCTACAGCATTAACTAAGCACTTCCATGTCCTCATGGTCACGTTTTGGTTCAACTTTCACTTACCCATGCCTTTGATCTTGTCATCTGCTTCCCAGGAGGGTGGGATTTTATCCAGTGTTTCTAGGAGATTCCATGGAACTTCCTGTGCTGGTCTCCCAATCAGTCCCAAGGAAGGGTGAACGAACTTTTAAAAAGAACAAATGTTGAGACGAGCTATTACCTTTTCCCGCTTTTCTAGCCACTAAAAATCTTTGATATCAGATGGTATCGGTAAAATAAAATCAACTAATACTCATCAATGCTGATACCGCCGGTATTGGACGATACCGATACATCGGTATCGGATCAGCCCTAGTATTTTCTCTATACCCACCGAGCTTTCTGCCTGCCTCTCAATGCTTTCACTATGGTAGGGGGTGTCTGGTGGAGGTTCAACTGACAAACTGCACCACGGCGGTTCATTCATGGTTTCTCTAGCAAAAGAATTTGCCGTGTTTTGGCAACAAGTACAATATTGCTTATTGTGTAGCGAAAAATTGTGGAAAGGTAAAGACATTGTTTATAATTCATTCTCGAAGTGGATACAATACATTAGAATTCACTGCTCCTGTGCAGTATATATGCCAAACCACACCGGTTCTTATCAAATATGCATAATTTAATGCCCCCAGACAAACTTTTCACCTCCACAACATATTGTCATTTGCCAGGGTTTAAAAACTTTTTTTAGGGTTTTTGAGAAACGAGAGTCTTTTACACTGTCTCTAAGGAAGTATTTTAGTGTCTGGTCTTGCCCTTTTTAACAAGTTGTGATTCAAATTTCAAGTAATGATTTTAGAAAAGGGAATCTTTCCCCATGGATACACCCATAATTGTAATACATTCCTTCATTCCACAAAACCACATAATAATGAGCTTCTGTGCAGGGAATAAACTTGTCCAAGAATATTTTTATCCCCTCCCACCAAATAATCATCTTTGGTACAGAGGGTAAACTTGTCCTAAGATATCGTTGCCTGCTTTCGCCACAAAACCACAAAATAATAAGCTTTTGTACAGACGATAAACTTATTTAGGATATTTTAACCCCCTTTCACCATTAAACCATGTAACCTTGTTCAAGTATATTTTTAGCCCATCATGAAACCATGTAGGAGTATCAACAAGATTTTGGACAGTGTGTAAATTTGTCTGGGATATTTTGACCCTCATTCAGGACAGGAGATTGCAAAGATTAATATTTTGTCCTAATATATTTTCACTTGGTGGTAAGTCTCTCCTACGTTATTTTTTACAGAAGGCTAAGGTTGTCCAGTTTTTAGAAAGAATAAAATATTTTGAAAATTTATTTGCTGTCTCCAGCCTAACATCCAGCTGAACTTTAAATTTTGTCTTTTATTATATTTCCACTATTCAATGTTGATTCTAAATACCTAAACATCAGCCATTTGTTTGTAAGCAATCCAGCCCAGTGGTAAATTCACGATTTTGTTTGGCTGTGTCAATTAACATCTGGCTCCATTTCGCACAGTTCATGAAGTTGCAGTTGAAGGTCATTAGAGTCATGGTATCAGCCAAAGAGGAAAGAATATAATGAGCATCACACTGCAGCCACCTTTACATTCTATAGCTGGCTCCACCCAGTGATTAGAGGCTGGGTGATACTTAGAGCTAATTTATGCACCAATATTAGATTTAAATTGTTTAGTACACATGTTTGTTCTAAGGAAGAGGTAAGCAAACATATATTACTGTTATTTTATACTTCCATTTACAATCGTTCAATAAATAAATTTTAAAAAAATAATTCATGAAATGCATAGTAAATGAAACAATAGTCTTTCTTATTGCATTAACTCATTTTTCTTTTTCTTTTTGTTTTAACAAGCGGTATCTCAAATAAGAAGAACAACAAAAACATCTTAATCAATGCTTTTAATGAAATACATTACAGTTTACAATATTTAACCTTCATATCTATTTTGATGTGGGCTCTGGGAATCCATTGTCAGCGATGATTTGTTTGTACAAGCGAGATGATTCCTTAGCAGTTCTTGGCCTTGCAGGGTCATTGTAGTCCACAAAATATAGCCCAAACTTTTCCCTGGAAAATTGAAAATAAAATTTCAAGTTATGATTCAATTTTAAGTTTTATACACACACACAAACAAGCACACTGAGAGTTGGGTAAGTTACTTCAAAAAGTAATGCTGTTGATTTGCTGATAAGTTATTTTTGGACAATAAGGAGTCCCCTTTTCCCACCAGTGATGCCGATACATACAGTGTGATGCATAAGTATTACCAAGCAAATTGTCCATTACCATGGTTATCAGCTTTGTTTCATGCAATGATGATAGCTTCAAGAGTTGAAACAAAATGTTTATTAAGGTACTGAGAACCTCTGCACAAGCATACATAAAAATCCAGTCCTTAAAAACATGTAAGATGCAAGGGAAAAATTCATGAAAATAGTTATGGACAATTTACCAATCCATACTTGTGCATCCCACTATACATACACCCACATGCTCAAAATTTTCAAAACCAAATTGTGCATACTACGGAATTAGTTATTACTGGGCACCTTGTATTTCACATTGCCATTATCAAATCATATGTACTAATATTTGTTTTCAGTAACAAAGTTTAAATTTTATGTCTCTTACAGAAATAGCTGTATTGTATTATATTGCTTTTAATGACAAAAATATTTTTAATAAACTTACTTACTTTAAATCTGGCAATAGTATTAATTTAAAAAACCATGGATTTTTACTTGCTCAACCTCTCAATTCAATAGAGAAGTGGGAAAAGTAACCAAACAATGCAAGACACAGAAAAAGTAAAAAAGAAAAAAAAGATTAAACTTACGTGTATCCTCTCAACCATTCAAAATTGTCAATGGCACTCCATGCTGTATATCCTAGGACATTGCAGCCATCCAACTTGACTGCCTTCAACATCTCATTAATATAACTCTGTAAAGGCAAGTTACAATATTCACAACATGTTTAATGAATAGAACAAAGATAATGAGTTGTATGAGCATCAGCACATGATCATGATGACTTATCATTTTATCTGGTGATCCTGATTTTAATTTAGGTAAAAAGGACTAAAGAACTTACTCTGTAGTAGTCAACTCTTCTGGTGTCATTGAGCTCTCCTCTATCAGAAACTCCATTCTCAGTCACATAAACAGGTGGGTTGTTGTACTCGGTCTTGACCCAGTTCAGGATCTTACGGAATCCCCAAGGAACAATCTGAAAGAAAAATGCTTTAGCAAATTCTCTTTAAAGAAAATGCAGTTACTGCTCGATTCAGGTGAAAACAAGGAAATACACACACACAGTAATACAATGAGGAAAAGAGCCAGAAGGGCGGATAAACTAAAATATATAAAGTAGGAGATATTAAACGTTTAGGAAACACAGTAAAGAAAGGCTGATATTTTGTGGCCTTCATTATCGCAAGATATCAACCTTACTCTCATTTTGAGAGGAGATAAATACATAATATTATTAACAATAACTGTAACAAAATCTTACAATATTGAAAATCACACAAGTCTCATTCCTATCTTTACACAAATACTTATCTTTCACATCATCCACGTTACTAATTCTTACTGCATGTTGCAACATGTTTATTAGTATCTCCTCATTACAAATTTATAGAGCCAATATTCAAAATAAATTAACATTTTCTTATCTTCCTTTTGTATAAGTATTTAATGTGAATATGATGAAATGAGAAGTCTTAAAATGATATAGATTTTTCCATCTTTAAAACTCCTTCCATATAAAAATTATTAACATATTACTCCATATTTAGCCAATAATTACATATACTTTATATATTGTTGAGAATCTCTTGATTGTTAATTGGGTACATATCATGAGATTTGGAATACATTTATGCGTTTTCAGCAATTGTACTCTTGATCAAAATGATTCTTGCTTCATGACCAAGTTTACATTTTGGAAATATTTGTTACAAATGTGATTTATTTATAGGGGGATATAATTATACCTGTCAGGGTTGAAAATTTACCTCTATTGCAGATACACCTGGCTCTATTTGGAGGGAAATTCCTATCCCCCCTGCCCCCTCATTAACTCCACCATATGTAACAAAATCAATTTGTCTACAAGTAAAACAACATGAATTATATTTACATTGGCTCTTAAGACCTAAAAATTGCTACAGCCACACTGCACATTGTGCACAATGCAAATAAATGAGTATTGATTCCATGCTTCCTTAGAGCTTCCTTCTGCTGTCAGTTTCTCCTGCTCTATGAGATTTTTTTGCAGAAACAAGTTATACTGTGAAAGCTCCCAGAGAGTTCCTATCTTCAATGGTTCATGAGATTTTTAGTATCTTCAGACTGTTAAAACAAGAACAACACAGGTTCTGCTTGATCACATTGCATTATAAAGGTTGTGTAACATTCCCCTGTTCTAGCTTCCATAAGGATGAGAAATAAAATGTCATATCTTTGTTCAAAATGCTTAATATTTGTAAACTATAATTTTCACTTCCTTGTATTTATTCAGAGTTGGATGAATGCATATATTTTCATCAAAAATTAGAATTTGAGTGAAAATTTGCAATAAACATGCTTTGCAAAGTTCATATTTCATTACAAATATCGATTACCATATTTCGTATTTGTTATTGTACATAAAAATTCTGGCTCTAATAATGGATCTGATAAAAATGGAAATGCTGCTCACCCTAAGCCAGGAAGATGCAGATTCTGGCCAAGAATCATCAAAACTCTGGATGTTCGTCTGATCTCTTTCCCAAGATGGATTTGGTCCTGCTATTCCTGCTTCGGCATAGTTTGTTGTGTAATGGTTGAGACCAAGGAAATCATGGGTTCCTGGTACATAAACATAGAATGGGTTGATTATTATGTTATAACAACTGCTGGCGAAAAGTTTCCAGATACTGTCAAATTTGTCTGTTTTATGCTCATGCCATTTTTTACAATGTTTCTTGATGATGAACTTCCTCAAATATAGGCTTTGAAAATTTGGCACCTGGCAACTCTACTGATAAACATGAATCACTGACCTAATTGCTACACATTGGTCATGAAGCCAGCTGAAAAAAGCACTCAGTCTTACTCACACATCAAGACTATGCTTGCGTGTTTCTTTGATTCACTGTGAATTTATTGCACAAGGACAAATAGTGAATCTACAGTGTTATTTGGAAGTGCTGAAAAGGTTACCTGAATCTATTTGAAGGAAGCCCACTTGAACTCTGGCCTGAGAAGTGAAGTACCAACAATGACAATGTGCAATGCCCCTGAGCATATACATTGAGAGGTTGACAAAAATAAAAATGGCTATAAAAGAACCCATAATCCTTAGATATTGCATGCCTACAGAGAGCCGGTAAGAGGAATAAATTATTAAGATACACCTCAGTGTAAGAGAGGTAGTAATTTTATACTGGTACTTTATCAATGTTGGCTCAAAACTTTAATATTGGTCAATCCCTTATATTCCTGTTTACCTTTAATGGATTCTATTTGCTCAGGTGTGAATGTTGGAAGCCTTGATCGATTCCTTCCCTCTTCTGCACTATATTGGTCTATGAGCTCTCTCATTACTGAGGGATAATCCCCGTCTTCTGAATAGATTGGATGCGCATACCAGCCAAACTGAAAAAAAATAAATACAAATATCAGTTTGGGGGCAAAATTTTATATTGTGTGTGTATGGTCATAGTTGTATTGAAATACTGTATGTCTTTATGGTCTCCCCGATGGTGCAGTGGTAGCATCGTCGCCTTGTAATCAAGGGGTCCCAGGTTCGATACCCTGTGGAGGCACATAGTGGTTCGAATCCCACTTTAAACTGTAGGTCCAGTCCCAATTGCCTTACTGTGCATAAAGTGAACTTAAAACACTAACTCAATCCAATATAATCAATCCAATATATATGTATGTCTTTATTTAATTAAATGAAGTGCATGCATAAAATAGAGAGTACATTTACAAACTTTCTCACATCGTCAATATAGATTAAAATATGGCTTCCTACACTGTTATTACTAGGGAACGGAACTTTAGGTAAATAAATGTTTTTTCTGCGATAAGATAGAGACCCTCGTTTTTGCCAAAATTCTGATCATAGCCTTATATGTCAACACATCAAATTATATTTTACATAAAAACAAATATTTTCCAGTTTTCAGTATGTAAATACATATTTTGCGAATTTTCATTTTAAATACATAAAATCGCTTATTGAGTTCAGCTACCTCGAAATCCTCCAAGAAAAATGTTTATTCTTCGCACCTCTTTCATATCGAGAGAGTGCTAGGTTTGTTTTGTCTTTGAGCACGCTCGCTGGCAGACTTCTGATGCCTCGCCTATGATCCTATTGGGAGAAAATATTATTTTGCCAACCGTGTGGTAAATCTATCGCAGCTGACCAATGTTCGCAAATTATGCAGCATTTAGATAGCAACAAGCATGTTGTTGCTTCTTCGCATTCGAGCGGCAAACAGGCACTTATCGAGCAACATATTCAATCTCCTTCTGGAGAACCATCAAAATTGTCTGCTTTTTCAATGGACTTGTGCAGAGCTTTTGTGTCCGCAGATATTCCACTGTTCAAATTAAAGAACCCTGATTTACGAAACTTTCGGGGGTTCCCCCCTTATACAACCACGGCTATCAAGTCACCTAGAAGAATAGACATTTTTAAACAAAAATGTCCTGAGATTCCCCTTACCCTTACACCTGTAGTTACGCGATGGGGCACTTGGTTGGATGCAGCTGTACATTATGCCCAGAACTTTGATAAATTTGTATCTGTTGTAAATTATCTCGACAAAGAAGATGCATCATCTATAGAAATTCTGCAAGAACTGTTGAAGGATCCCTCCTTAAAAGTTGAATTCACATACATCTCAACAAACCTGTCCTTTCTCTTTAATTCCATACGAAAGTTTGAATCGTCTGTGAACATTTAGGCAGCTTCTGTGGGTGAAGTCTGTATAGTAGAAACGAAACTGAAAGAACTCACTGAATCTAACGCACAAGTGAGTGCTAATGTCTAAATGTACAGATTTTTTTTTTTGGGAAAAACCAAGGTTTTCAAACCCTGTGCCAAATTGCACGTGTTTTGGAAGGTGAAGTAGAGGAAGAGGAAGCTTTGGAAGCTTTAGTGACATTTCGTGCTTCAAATATGCAAGAATTGTTTCTAGTGACATAGAGCAATCTTTCTCACAATATAAGATGCTTTTTAGAGATAATCGTCACAAATTTACAATGGAGAATTTGGAAGAATAAAAACTATGGTGATCGACTACAACTCTTCCAAAAAATAGCTCGCTAAGAGGAGCATTTAGAAACTGACTTCAGGTGTTTAAAATGCATGTAATATTTTGTTTTTGTTACCAAAAGTTTTTTTTTTTTATTTTTGTCACATATTTTCCTGTTTTTATCACATATTTTCAACATTTATGACACAAAGAAAATAAATATTTCTGAGTTTTTTAGCACATAAGGTTCTGTTCGCTAGTTATTACCATGCCATGAAATATAAAATTAGGATATTGTCTGGTGAGAGTAATGTCATATATCGACTCTCTCCACCTCTTGTTTGAATGAACATTGCATCCACTGAACAGTCGTGTCCATAACGGTCAGGTCATCTGGTACTCTGACACCTCTGCAGTCTCAATTATCGCTTGACACATCTCAAGGTTCCATTTCATTATCATCAATAGAAGACGCCCACAAAAGGGCTACCTGAAACAAACAGTAGTCATGACCATGCTTGAAAATAATTTTACCTGCTGTGGATTTGTTACGCATTGTTTACAGGATGTATGAGGTGACCATCTCCTCGGATTTCAGCGATGGACTGGTCTCTCTACAATGTACGTGATGATGAATTCTGAACTTCCAAATTTTTATCCTGTTGTTTCATCTGGGGAAGGGAGTGCTCAAGGAACAACATAAGAAGAGTCATGGATCCAAATATGTAGCAGGTGAAATTGTGATGATCCTAGGTTAAGGTAATTGTGAAAAATAATGTTGTTGTCAAAAGTAAAGGAATATCTTACATCTGTCAATATTATATGCTCTTTGCCACTTTTGCTGTATCATATTATGGATGAAGAAGGAGTGAGGACACTGATTAAATTTAGTAAATAACCTGTGTAGTTTGCAATGCTTGTTAAAGAGCAAAATAAGCCATTACCTGAAACTGAACAGCATTTTCTGCTGCCTGCAGATCCTCTGTGGAATTTGTTTTTGGTTCATACCAGCCAGTATTCAGTGTGATGCCAACCTGACCTGAAATGAGTATGTTCTTGTGAACATAATATGCAAGAAAAACTGCAGTTTGTAGTGAAAAACCTTCCATTGGGTAGAAAACAATGAATTAATTAGGTACTTATCAGTTTTTATTGTTCTTTAGAATAGTTCAAGGAAAGAGCTAATCGAGAATGCAAATAACCCATCAAGCTGGTATTCTGAAAAAAATCCATTTTATCATACTTCATATTTATAGCTCAAATTGTTTCATAGATATTGCAATGTAAAGGTACTTTACTGTTTGTTGACTTTGATTTTTGACTCCTGTAGATAGATGGAGAGAAAAGTTGTGTTAATTTACGAATGCATTAAATTAAAATTTACTGAGTCTTAAAGATTCACTAAATTTTATCACCCTGTCCTTAACAAACTTGAAAATTATTGTTGTCTCTCAAAGACAGGGACTTTGTCTTGTCAAGATAATTTATTATGCATTTTGCTACTATTTGGTATGCTTTTCAAATCATTAAATTTTGTCTTTATAGCTGTAGTATGTTCTGGTATGGAAATATAGTTGGATGGACAGACAGACAGGATGTGGTACATAAGCACACTCTTCTCAACTTTGATGATTAGTAACCTAAAACTGAAGTAAAATAAGTTGTAGTGAATCGCTTCATCTCAAACTGGAATTTGAAAAAGAAAACTAAATAAGTAATCATTAAAAAATGTAATGCAAAGGTCCAAAAATTCACTTCATGCATGAAAAACATATTTCATTGTAGTTCTATATGAAGTAACATGAAGTAATGTCTTCAATTGCTAATTACATTACTTACCTTGCTGTGAAGCTCGAAATTCTTCATCGTAAATATGGTAGGCTTTAGCATGTGAAAGGAGTGTTGTGTGGGCACATAGATATTCACCAATGCCATGTGCATTAATTCCTGGTGCATTTCCTCCTTGATCATATCCCAAAATACACTGTGTCTGTGGTTCATTGAACGTTAGCCAGAATTTCACCTACAGGGAGAACATTTTAAGAAGTAAATAAGTGTAAGTTATAGTTAGAGCCCCAATTTCTAGAAACCAAAAACAACCCAAACAAGCCAGGAAAGGGCACTAAAATTCACGATAATAGGCACCAGAAATTTTAAAGAGAGATGTATATAACAGGAATTCAGTGGTAATATTGTGAATAACAAATGCCTTCAAATTCGGATAAATGCACTCATCAAAAAGTTAATATTTTCATAAGATTAACTGTTGTAATTTCAAGATGCATGCAGGGGATTGTATAATTATTTATAATTTTTGCATTATCAGAAGCAATATTACATGTTTATACAATGTTTATGCATTTTCAAAACAGAAACTTCAAATAATAATAACAACAACAATAATAATAGGTTGAAAGGTTTACCCATTTGGTTATGTGGGAATCCTTCATAATTAAGATAATTAATAATAATAGCATTATCACATGAAACTAATATACATTTTGTATGCAGACTCACATCTATTATTGATGCAAAACTATAATTAATGGCTTGCCTAATACCAATATTTACCATTCATGATTGACTAGATGTACATAAGAATAATTTTAAATTATTGAATAACCGATTGACATTTGCTATTTTGATGACTTCATTTGAAATTGATTGCATTGACATTTGTTAAACGTAATTTTTCACTCACTCTATCACCAAATTCTCTGAAAGCAACTCTTGCATATTCTGCAAAGTAGTCCACTAAAACTGGACTTGTCAATCCTCCAATGTCCTGTAGCTGTTGTGGTAGATCCCAATGGAAAAGTGTCACCTACAAACAATAAACATAAAGTATAAATTTCAAACAAGATAATAACTATTACATTTTCTGATCTTAAGAGGAAAATGCAGTTCGAACAAAGGAACAGTGAATAAAACTTAAGTAAACCTCAATGAAAGAACTATGACAATGTTGTAAGAAATAATCCATGATTGAAGGAAATTTGAATCAAAATAAACAAATAATCATAAATGGAACCTACAAATGGAACAATATTGTTCTCCAACAACAGGTTGATAAGATTGTTGTAGTAATCAATGCCAGCCTGGTTGATGACATCAGTGTCACCTGTTGGCAGAATTCTCGTCCAAGACAGTGAGAATCTGTAGAAATGGACCTGAAAATAGAACAGTTGTTTGAGCGGGATTTACAAAAGTCATGAAAATACACATATATTCTACTGACTCAAAATATGTGTCATTCACAAAAAGAAACAAACAAACATAAAAAAAAGTTCTACTCACTCAGTATTAATGCCTTGTGCCCAGCCCATACTTTCTTGTTTTTAGTCCTTGATATTTTGTGATTTCGTTTGGAGATTTCTTTGGTTGTTGTGGGAAAATTATTATCACAATGAAATTATGGCAATATATTAATTATACATTGATTTAGACTTTTTAGCCTTACTATGTGATGAATTGGAATTTTCTATCTGGTTATTAATTGAAGTGATAATAATTTATTTATGCTTTAAGAAGAAGCTTCTTCATGTCTGACAGTAGTGCTAAACTAATGCAATATGACACATTGAAAAAGAGAGAAAGAGACAGAGCATTTCTGTTGGAGTAAAAAAAATCAACTTGATTCATTTCACAACATAGAATGGCTCTACCATCATGGTCTCACCAAGTAGCCATGAAAAGGCTGTAATGGATTGCTCAGTTACGGCACCACCATCAAACTGTTAGGAAGGTCTTTTGGAGAGACAGAATTGATTTTATGAAGTTTTAAAGGGTGGGGGGGTTTATGATCAAGTATTGGAGGAAGGTTAATCTTGAAGCTTCTCCAATAGCCTCCTTCATCTACACCTCCTGGACTACTTGGATGGGAAAGAGAACTTGGATTCCTTGTAGTACTAGGCCAGGGGTCAGTTCTCTCAGACCATGTTCTGCAGTAACCATTCAGCAGAAAACTGAACTCTGGACCTGTACAAGCTACTTATATAGGATCGTACATACTCACAAGCATTAGTCAGTGGAAGAAATAAAAAATAACTGAGTTACTCTGCCTAGTAAGCATTTGTTAGCTGCAAGGTGTATTGAATTCTGCATGTGGTCTCTTTACTAGTACCTATTCAAACTGCATGCTTTCAAATGTGACAATATAAATATTAGGCTTGATGCAAATATAATGATCAAATTGTTTCACTGTGTGTTTTGCAAGCATTGTTTCTCTAATACATCTTATCATGTGTGTTTTGCAAGTAACTATTTCTAATACATATCCATTGATATATCATTTTAAAGCTTATTTATTGTTTAATCTATCTGCCTTGGAATGATTTTCTATCGCTTGATTTATCTCGATTATAGGCTATTTACAATGACACTGTCAAAGAAAGAAATGCACATTGTCTTGCTTCATGAGTTCAAATTTGGTCACAGTGCCACATAAGCAACTCAAAATGTTGCTAAATGGGGTGAGGGAAGCGTCTTTTGGTGTACATTGTGCAAGTGTTTCAAAAAATTCTGTACTTGCGATATGAGTCTCGAAGATGAGGAGGGTCATGAGCATCCATCAAAAATTGACAACGACCAACTGAAAGAGATAATCAAAACTGAATCACTGAAAACAACATGAGAGGTTGCTGTTGTAGCAATCATTACTTTTCTTGCCAACAAAGTTATCATCAGTATTAACCTCTGCTATGCGAATACTTCACTATAAATGTCAGATGTTTTAGAAAAAATGAATCATGAATTAACAGTTAAAAAAAAAAGAAACCAGTCTCTGATCAGTCACTGTCCATCCACCTCAACCCTACTTTTGATAGTGACTATTAATTTGTCTAAATATTAAACAGATGAATTAATGTACGTAGTATTTACATTGAACCAATTCAGTATTGCTATCAAATTCTTTATTCCATGTTACTGCATTCAATGCAACATATGATTGGTGCTAATGAAAAGATTTGGAAATAAATTAGAAAAAAATTGTAAAATTAAATAGAAGCCTCTTTGCTGGACCTGAAATCAGATAACTGCTTAACAACAATGCCTTTGATTCAAAGCTCACAACTATAAAATTAGCTACCTGACGTTCATTTGAAGGAGTGAGTGGATTTCTGGGCAACAGAAAAGAGTCGTCTTCTCATATTCCAACACACCTTACATGTTAAGCAGGGTGAGAAGTTATATGACGATAATCTTAAAATGGAGAACCATAATCCTTGCTAAAATTGTTGAATCCTGAGAGTGACACTAACCCCCATTTCCTTCAGAAGGGCAACATCCTCTTCATAGAGGTGATAGGAATCTGCCGCAATATCTCCATTCAAGCCATCGTCTGTCTTGTTCGGATACATGTGCAGCATATGATCCCAGATATTTTCTCCTTTACCTGAAATGAAGTCTCATTGCATCAACTTATTTTACCAAATGAATATGATAGGAATTATATTCCAGTAACATAAAATCATTCATACATCAATATATAAAAATATACTTAATGTTTAACTATTTATCAAGATTCAAGAGTTGTTAAATTAAATGCCATTATAACTAAATGTAGAAGAAGGGGGATGTAAATATTCTCCAGAGACAACAATGAGCTGAATCCAGCTTCCGTGGCAAAGTAATTAGCACATTGCACTATGATGCCAAGGGTTCCAGGTTCAAATCCCAGCCAGGGTTTTTCATCATGTCAACATTCATTCTCAGCTTCGCGATTAGTCAAAAGTGGAAGAGAAGCAAAGTAAAATAAACCAAATCAATCAATCAACAATGACATGAACTCATAATTAAAGATGAAATCGTAAAAGTACAACCAAATAAAGGGGGGGGGGCACATACGTACCAATTTCTCGGGATTTCTCGGAGGATGAAGTCCAATTCTCATTTAACCATACAGAAACAATATCTATAGTATTGATTGATTGATTTGGTATATATTACTTCGCTTTTCTACCACTTTTGGTTAATCGCGAATATGAATATGAGTGATGATGTTGAAGAAGGGACACTCACAAAGAACACATGTGCTCACGCCGGGATTCGAACCAGGGACCTCTGTCGTCTTGGCATGGTGTGCAAAACACTCTGACACCGAGGTGGGTTGATGATCCAACTATCGTACACTCTACTGACGTAACAGTGCCGATTAGTAATTCAAACCACTGTTTATTACATCTTGAGAATGCTGATAAACATTTTAAAATAATTTTGTCCAGAGACCATTCGATGTTAAGAGTTTTCAAATGAATGCTAAACATTTCCATTCACACAATATTAAGTAGTTAAATAATAACGAAAAAAATACAATAAAAAAATTAATAGTTTTGCAGGTTAAGTGGTAGAGCAGCCACAGGCTGAATTTCTACCACGAGGACTTCACCAACTTATTTGACAAAAACTGTGTTGATCTTTTAGTTTCTAATACACATCGCTGTTCGTGCGATAAATTATACAATGCAGTGGCCATTAAGAAGCAGTATATTTGAGATTGGTAAAGTTACGTCAGTCAATATTGCGTATTGTAGCATCACATAGCACGAGTTGCATGAGCGCGAAGAACCGGGTAGGAATTCTGCCGCTGTTGTCTGCTTCAGAAGGCAGGAAGGGTCACATGAACCAATCACGGTAGACCTCTCGTACGCTGGCGTAAGAGAGCCCATTTACGCGCGTGCTGTAGAGATCCAAGCTTTCCCTCCAGAAAGGCAGCAAGGAATATAGAGTCCTTTACGCCGAACCTGCTCAGCATCCAGCCAGGAAAGGCATTGAAAAAAAATGCTAGAACGAGTGTTGTTAGTGGAGCGTTGCAAGCGGATCCCGAAAAATAGCTATTATAATGCCATGAAGGTCAAACTTATATGAAATTAGTCACGTTTTACTTTATATTCACAGCATTTACGCATTTTTGAAATTTTAAATCTGGGAATGCCGGGCATACTATAACACTACGCCACTGGCTATCACGTTATAAATAAAGGGTCCTGGGTTAATCCCTTAGTGAAGAAACATTGTACATGGGGCAGATTCCATTTTGAAGGCCCAGTCCCGGTTAGCTTATCTTGCCACAAATTCGACCTAAAACAAAACCATTAGATGCATACAGAAAGTTCTTAATACAGGGGGGGTCCAAAAAAATGTACTCACTGTTTGATAGTTCATATCTTCTGACAAAATTGACTTGTGGGTACAATTTTTGACACTGAGAGAGAGTTATGTTAGATGTTCAAAATGACCACCAGCAACTTCTAAACAACTCCGATGGCACCGAACTGGAGACCATACTACGGCCGTCAGTGTATCTGGCATAATGGCAGCACATGATGCTATTATTTTTTCATGTAGCTCGTTGAGTGTAGTTGGTTTTGTCGATACATGTCATCCTTGATGGTCCCCCACAGGTAGAAGTCCAGTGGTGTCAAATCACGGAACCGAGATGGGTACTCAATAGCACCGCGTCGACCTATCCACCATCCGGGCAGAGTGTCATCCAGGTATGACCTGACATCGCAATGGTAGTGAGGCAGGGCTCCATCTTGCTGCAGGTAAAACATTTCATCGCCAAACATGGTTCGGATGGCAGGCAAAATTCTTGACTGAAGCATTTCAAGATACACCTCACCGGTTACGGTACCCTCAAAGAAGAAGAATGGACCAATCAAACCACGCGATGACAAATCACACCACACGTTAGGCCACGGTAGATTCCCTGTCTTCACCACATAAACGTGAGGATCGATGGGAGACCAGTAGACACAATTGTGGCAGTTCACAGTACCGTTAAGTTTGAATTGCACCTCGTCAGACCACACAACTGTCCCTGCAAATTCTCTATCCTCGCGAATCATGTGCTCAAACCATTCTCAGTATTCGACCCTACGATCCGGATCGTCCTCGTTGATCGCGTGTAGCAGTCTTGGAATGTACACTTTCCACTGTGCAACCTTCAGAATGCGTCTCACGCTAGACCGGCTGGCAAATTGCCAGCGCTACTTACCTGTGACAAACTAAACAGTTACACTACACGTCCAAATGAGATTAGTACCTGTAAGTCTGTTTGTTTCGAAATCATTGCATTACAAACAGTGAATACATTTTTTTGGACCTCTCTGTATATTGAAAAAATTGCACATTATATTTCCAGTGTTATTTTTTATCATATGTGTGCAGAATATTCTGTGCCCCTCCCAGAATAAAATTCTAGATCCTAGATTCCACATCTAGGAATTGCCACTTCAAGTACTGGATGTGTGTGGCGAAAAGACTATCAGATGCAGACCATCAATGTAAAAAAAAAAAAAATAGCGAGTTGCTATCTGTCAACATTCGTTGCATTATTATTAAACCATCACGTTTTGGTAAAACTACATTATGTATCAATCAGTTTGTACTCTCTCATCGCTGAGAAAAAAGATATTTACTTATTCTTGAAAAATATAGAGCAATTCAAATACAATGAAGGTGCCACCAACTTTGTAACAAATGTAGAGGTTTTAAGATTAAATTCATAAAGCGACTAGATCATGTGTGTCGGCAGGGGGTAGAACCGGTCAGTCGACCCCCCTGGAAATGTCTATGTATTTTTTTCAATTTATGGCAATTTATAAACAAAGCACTTTATTTCACCTCATTTCGCGTCATTGTTTAAAAATGGTCTTGAGATATCGAATTTGGTAGGATTTGGTTGGTTGATTTGGTGTTTTAAGTCCACTTTATGCACAGTAAGGCTAATCGGGACTGGACCTACAGTTTAAAGTGGGATCCGAACCACAATGTGCCTCCATCGGGTATTGAACCCGGGACCCCTTGATTACAAGGTGACGACGCTACCAGAATTTGGTACGAAACTTTCATAATTGGCAACACTGAAACTCTGTTAATTTGTAACTTTCACACGTTCCGAAGCTTCTCATATTACTGCGTTTGCTGCTGCTGCTGCTACTGCTACTGCTAGTAATGTTAGAAGTAACTATCTTGGTTGTAACAAGTACTAGATCTATATTATTCATATCCAGTGGGGCAGGAACGGGGGGGGGGGTACAGGGGTACATTGTACCCCCTCAAATTTTTGAAGGGGGTACTGTACCCCCTAAATTCGTAAATCGAGTTGTACCCCCTGTACTCCCTCCCCCCACCTTTGGTAATTTGACAGCAGACGCAAGGTGCTACTGTTAGAAGAACATAGCTACTTTCAATTCACCCAATAAAAAAAAAGTGTATTTTGTTTATAACTTACAAGTGTTATCTTCCTTACCACAGAAATTCAAACCATTGTAAACTTATTCTACTACATTGTGCTTGCTACTAGTTAGTTCACTGACCTATGTTCTTGGAAACCTCTTTAAGGAGATGAAAATTGTTTAAAATGTGTGTGGAACGATTGAATCAGATTTGCCATCAAAAATCACGCTGCAGACGAATGCTCCTTTGGGTAAGGGGAGGTCGCGTTGATTCGAAGATAAGATACAAATCTTCATGAGAAGAGTATATGAGTGATCCCATTATCTTTGAATATTTCAAATGGAATTTCCCGAAACGAAATAATACTTACACGAACGAGACGAGACACGACAGACCAACTGGGGAGGGGGGGGGGTACAATGTATTCCTGCACCTCACACACATATTTTTAATAACTTTGTAAGAGGGTGTTCGGAAAACTATACTTAAATCTACATATTAAGACTTTTTTTGAAAATAGAGTCTCGAATAGCCTATCTGCATCTGTAATAAGTTTTAATAAGTTCAGAGTGGAAACCGAAACAAAAATAAGCACAAACAAGGATGAGAAAGACCTCACCACACAGGAGACGAGATGAAGCTGTGACAATTCTCCACTCATCGCATGGCGATATCATTCCTAGGTTAAATGAAACTTTTCCTAGACATTTAAAAAAGGTGCAATTTGCGATTTTTTTTTATTTTTACCTATGTATTAGGTATACTTATAATTGGACATAAATTGCTTAAAAATCTAATTCTGATATCGAATGCAACACAAACCAGATGAATGCAGGAGATAAATGCATTGCAGGTACCATTCGTAGATTTTGGATTGGATTCACAAGGTCTTTGAATGAGATGGGAATGTGTGATTGATTTATTTGGTTCATTTACTTCGCATTTCTGCAACTTTTGGCTTTTCTCGAAGATGAGGATGAGTGATGATATTGATGGAGATTCATAAATAACATTAATCCCAGGGCCGGGATTCGAACCTGGGTCCTCTGGCGTCATAGCGTGCTATGCTAATCCCTCTGCCACAGAGGCCGGCGAGGTGGGAATGTGTTTTGGATTCTCTTTGTAGATGCGAAAATCTTTAACTGTGACGCGCACATGCTTTTGCTTATATTATAGTTTACCTTTTCACATAAACGAGAAATTGACATGCCACTCTAAAACACACGCATGTATCGGCATTTAATACCACTATATTCAAAAAAATACCTTGGTCGGGTCTTCACATTGTCCACCAAAGATTGAGATGGAAAATAACTTTTGAGCGTATGGCTGGCTCTCCTTGCTTCCTTTGAGATCCGAAGAATTTCGTTTTTGTTTTGTAATGATAGTAGTTTCAGTGCTTGAAGAGTGCCATTAGGTACAGATAATTACATAACAAATAAATGCTTTGTCAAATGTTTCACAAATATTTCAAAGTTAGACATCCTACTTGTTGATCGGGAACCATCTCAACTTACAAGGGAGGTCATCTAAGTGTCCCCCTCCGATTTCCATGAAACTTGGCAGGTGTATAGAGGGGTCCAAAGGAAGAAATACGTGTTTCTTTGTTTATGCTAAAAAACTGTTTTAGGGGGCAAAACCTCCCCTCTAATGTCAAGATGAGGACAAATTGAATAGGGGATCTGACCCCTGTGTTCCCCCCCCCCGATTTCCATGAAACTTGGAATTTGTATAGAGGGGCCCAAAGGAAGAAATACGTATTTTTTTGTTTCGGCTAAAAAACGGTTTTAGGGGGCAAAGCCATCCCTCAAATGTCAAAATTAAATGGGGATCTGACCCCTGTGTCTAACTCCGATTTCCATGAAACTTTGCAGTTGTATAGAAAGGCCCAGAGGAAGAAACACGTGTTTTTTTTGTTTCGGCTAAAAAACTGTTTTAGGGGGTAAACCCCCTCTCAAATGTCAAGATGAGGACAAATTGAAGTGGGGATCTGACCCCTGTGTCCCCCTCCGATTTCAATGAAACTTGGCAGGTGTATAGAGGGGGCCAAAGGAAGAATTACATGTTTTTTGATTCGGCTAAAAAATTATTTTAGGGGTTATAAAGCGCCCTCAAATGTCAATATGAGGACAGATTGAAGTGGGGATCTGACTCCGAAACCACATAAATCTGGCATAGGAACAAGAGGCTCATATAATTATAATTGGAACACACACAGCACAGAACTGTAGAATTGTCGGTACCAAACGCAGTGCAATTGTAGAGAGATGCCGAATTCATAGACACCGTTGTTCCCGGATAGGGGTGGGCATAACAATAGACAGATTAACGCAGGGTAACGGAGGATCAAAATAACCTCACACGGGTACCATAACCCTATCAAGCATCACCTAGATATCATCTAGGTGATATGCATAGCCAAGGACACAAGAGGGGGGCACAGGGGTCAGATCCCCACTTCAATCTGTCCTCATCTTGACATTTGGGGGGGGGGGTTGTCCCCTAAAACAGTTTTTAGCCGAAACAAAAAACACATATTTCTTCCTTTGGGCCCATCTATACATCTGCCACGTTTCATGGAAATCGGATGGGGACACAAGGGTCGGTTTCTTACTTCAATTTGTCCTCATCTTGACATTTAAGGTGGGTTTTGCCCCCTAAAACAGTTTTTTAGCCAAAACAAAAAAAATACGTATTTCTTCCTTTTTGCCATTCTATACACCTTCCAAGTTTCATGGAAATCGGAGGGGGACACAGGGGTCAGATCCCCCCTTCAATTTGTCCTCATCTTGACATTAGAGGGGAGGTTTTCCCCCCTAAAACAGTTTTTTAGCCGAAAAAAACACCTATTTCTTCCTTTGGACCACTCTATACAACTGCCAAGTTTCATTAAAATCGGAGGGGTACACTTAGATAACCTCCCTTGTTAGTTTTATTTTTATTTTTTAATACCACGGCCGATAGATGTCTGAGAAAATACCAAATACATGGTTTCTAAAAGGCATTGGATGTGGTACACATCTGCCATAAATTGCTTAAAGATATTTTTATGCGTAGCTATGGGACTTTAAAAACAGAATGAACTGAACTGGACCTCTATTAAGTATGATATATTCAATAATGTGGTTTCTATATCCAGTGGGTGGGAGATGATTATTCCTGGTTGGGGTGACTCAAGATCCTCCTCAGCCCCTTTCATCTCCGTCGTCGCCTTGTAATCAAGGGGTTCCGGGTTGGATACCCGGTGGAGGCACATAGTAGTTCGGATCCCACTTTAAACTGTAGGTCCAGTCCCGATTAGCCTTACTGTGCCTAAAGTGGACTTAAAACACTAACTCAATCAATCAATCAAACCCTTTAATCACAACCTGCATTAAAATGAATAGATGTATCTTTGTTCGCAATTTTTACATTTCAAACTCCTGATTTTCCGTTCTGTTAAATCCAAATAAACCCAGAACGAGTTCGAGAGCTTTATATATTTCTGAATTGTTATCTGGTTTAAAATATGTTAAAAAATTCTAAGAAAAACAAAGAAAAAATATTTATGCAAATTTTGCATTAAATAACAGGACATTCGTGTGTTTCTTGTTTTTATGCAAATCTTGGCGATATTAACTACACGTAAGCTAGATAATGAGGGCGTACTGTTATATCTCTATTATTTACTATCTTTTACCTATTCATGTAATAATAACAAAACAGTATGAATTAATTTACATATTTAATTAAATATACGTATTCTAATTATTATTATTATTATTATTATTATTTATTTTGATTATTATTGCGACACTTGGTTGGCCCCCCGAAATGTATTTATAGATACGTGCCTGCTAGGTATAGGTACTTATATATATATAATATGGGAGGCTGAATTTTGTACCCCCAAATAAAAAACATTCCTGCGCCATATCATACACTTATTGGATGCTAAAATATACTAAACTAAAACGGCTACTGCTACTAGTACTACTACTATTATTATTAGTAGTAGTAGTAATAATAATAAAATAATAATAATAATAACCATTTAAAATACCGATAATCAGGGTTGGCATGTTTAAAACAAAAGTGTTTTAACTCGTGCTTTACTGTAGAAATCGAAACCTCTCAGTTCCTTGTTTCGTATCGTCCTGTAAGTTTGAGTCTGGTGGAAGCTTGAAATGGAAACTAATAACTAAATACACAATGCGTGATTGTGATCATGACGTGATTTTTTTTCTTTTGCGATACGATTCGTTGGTCTGTATAACTGAATGAAGCGCAGATGCTTACTTTTGGTAACATAATTTTGTACTTTGAAAGATAAATTCATCTGGAGAATCTATTATGACACTGCAGGCTGTTTTCTGCTATATAAACTGTTCAGGCAGCAGGAAATATTTCACCGTGATTTTTTCAGGACGAGGATAGTAATTCTATAATATTTAGTTTCTTCAAATTTAGATGAATATAAATCCTAATCTACTTCAGTAGTGGCGGAAAAAGGGGAGCTATTACCCACAACTTTTGTCCCTGCAGTCCAGGGCGCCGACTTGTCAAAATTATTGGGGGGGGAGGGGGCTTCGCCTCAGTGTTCGGAATCTCATAAAAGCTAGGGGTCTGCGGGATCCCGAAAAGTCAGGACCGGGATCGGGAAAAAATTTCCCGTTCCGATCCGGACTTCGGGAAATGATTTCCCGAATTTTCGGGATCCCATGTAGTCGGGAAATACCGAATGCTCATTTGAAAATGTCGTTATTTCTCGACGTTTTCTGCATTGTCAATTTCTGGAACTTGAAGTAAATTGTTAGTTTTTAATTCAGAAATCACTTAAAGTGAAAATGACGTGTATAATTCGAGATTTTCAGAGCTTCGGGAAATTTTGAACATTTCCCGACTCAGTAGGGAAATTGAAAATTTTTCCCCTCCCGCACACCCCTAATAAAAGCCCATGAATTCCTCAAAAATATCATTTTTTTATTCACAGCTCGAATGCAGAATATTAATTGTCCATGGATGGATATGTCACAAGTTTCGTCAACCATAATAGACCGTGTTAAAAATGTAAACATAAACAATGGCGAGGTCTTGCCCGGTCCCCCTGGAACTTCCGGTTTAGGCCAGTCCCCGTTGTTGCAAGTGCAGATGCACCGGCATACGAAGTAAGAAATGGGCGCTTGTTTTCATTAGTTGTGCGACGATAGTCAAGAAAGGTATTTGTTAAAGTTCTACTATGAAGGAATGGACGTCGGATGATCAACTGCAGAGCAGATTATTAAAATATGACGTGTCTTTGTGGCCGCCAGTTGTATAGCATACTACATACAAGTGTCTCATGTACACGCACGACGAAGTCAAAACGTACAAAAGTTTAGATATATTCAATTATTTTGTAAATTGAAAAGTGAGGGAAAAATAATTGTATAAAACTAGTGATATTATTATATTATAAAGTAAAGTAGAGTAAAGTAAAGTAAAGCTTAAGTGAATCTTTGCCAACAAATCTGCAGAAGTAATGACACATAACAAATGCTAAAGTCAATATATGTGCTTTCAACCTCGCCTTTCCGCCTGAGGGATTTAGGGAAAACCTATGATATGGCATGCCACTTTCACTTGCACGAATATACTTCAAACAACAAGGGAGTTTTCAGACTCAAGCGACAAGCGATAACGGGATTTCGCACAGAAGCATTGGATCTAAAGCAAACCATTCACCAGCCACGCTTGTGCAAATAACAGGCCGGGGCAACACAATGCACGGTATTGATAAAACGGTCCAGTCCGAGCGACAAGCGACACCTCCAATTTGTCGTGTCGCTTTAATTCAGAAGGTGTTTTTTTTTTATTTTTGAATGTTGGTTTCCAAGAAACACGTATCGCTGCAGTCTGAAAGTTTCCATTCGAACCAATTCATCACGAGAAAATGCACGTGTCGCTTGGACTGGACTGTTGTTTTGTTAGCACCATGCATCGTGTCGCCTCGGTCTGTTGTACTCGTATGTAAGGTGAATTGTTTCTTTAGAGTAAAGGAGCTGTTTTTTTCGAACCGAAGCGACACAACAAGCTGCACGTGTCGCTCAGATTTCCAATGGCGTGTATTGTGCCGCCTGAGACTTGATTTTCCATGAGCGGTAAATGCTTATTTATAGACTAAATGGGCCTGTGTCGCTTGTCACTTTGGTACGAACCACTGCTGTCGCGTGTCGCTTTGGTTTGAAACCTCACTAAGAGGCGTGCTTTTCACCACAACACAATACGCAGATAAACGATCAACATGCTTTAAAAAAATGCAAGTCGTACAAATCCTTTTCGTGTACCAATCCTTTCTTCGTTCTGCTTGTATCAACAGGTTTCGTCTCTCTACGTCCTTCGGAAACCTACGAAGTAATACTTGACTCAATAAATGTGTTCCCGATCGAACTGTGAAACCATATACTACACAGTTGACACCCTATTCTTTGTAAAATAATCTCCACCTTGCTTTTTCATATTAACGTCCATAGCACCTTAAGCGTAACCGGATGTTCGAGGGGGACCAACGAGTGCGCATGCTCCGCAGTAGCTAAGCCTTTAACACCGTCTATAGCAAAATATTTCCGACTTTTATTATCTGCTACCACGGAGCGCGAAAGAGATCTCCCTAATATATCAATGATCTCGTTCTGAATGTCATGCGAGAGCCATTTGTAGCCCGAACGTCCAATCCACTACCCTAGTTCATGCACATCGTCTTTTGAAACTCTTTTTTAGTAAAAAATTTTAACAATACTCATAATTACATACTTAGTATATACTAGTAATAAATCATGCGTTTTGCTGTTAGTAGAATGACAGCACTATGTTCCTACGCGTCAGCAAAAATTTGATGCGGCTGGTGTTATGTTACATCCGGTGTAGCGGGCCACGAGTGGTTTTATTGTTGAGTCAGCAGAACGTGTCTGATCACCTTGAAGACATCGGAAGCGGGGGGGGGGAGGGGGTCAATGGATTTGTCACGTTGTTTCTTGATGTATGCTAACCTAACACGTGCGTATGTTTGTGTGTGTGAGTGTGTCTGTGGAGGAAATGCGCGCGCAACCATTGCGTATGATGGAAAGATATGAAGAAATGATTTAAAGATGGCGCCGAAGGTGCTTTACCCCGAAAGTTTAGCGACTAAGGTTATTGCTCTGTAAAACAAGAGGCGTCGAGGGTTCGATTCCTGGTAGAGTCAATATTGATTGATTGATAGATTGAGTTAGTTTTTTTAAGTCCACTTTATGCACGGCAAGACTAATCAGGAGTGGACCTACAGTTGAAAAGTGGTGATTCGGACCACTATGTGCCTCCACCGAGTATCGAACCTGGGACCCCTTGATTACAAGTCGACGATGTCAATATTGAATGATTTCGATTAGCCTGTGTGTAAATAAAGCCAACAAAATGGTTGAGTTCGAAAATCGAGTTGGGTTAGTGGTTAATGTTGTCACCTGGCAATGAAGAGGTCGTGGGTTCGATTCTCTAGGTAGTTAAATTAGGCCAATTGTTTAATCCCGCCATTATAGGTTCCGATTAGTCCATCTATGCATAAATAGTGATTGAATAAAATCAATATGGCGGCCTTGGGGTAGTGGTTAATGTTGTCGCCTGGTAATGAAGAGGTCGCGGGTTCGATTCTCTAGGTAGTTAAATGAGGCCAATTGTTTTGTCCCGCCATTATAGGTCCCGATTAGTCCATCTGTGCATAAATAGTATTTGAATAAAATCAATATGGCGGCCGCGTTTTGTGTTTAGCGGCGGCGGCGGCGGCGACCGGGGCGCGGCGCGGGGCGGGGCGGCGCGGCGCGGGCGCGGGGGGTGTTTTTTATTCCGCGAGATGTTTCAACCAAGTGGTTGAGGGTTCGATTCCCAATGTTGGTGAAAATTGGATATTCAATTGTATTTGTTTAAAAGTTTCGATTAGCTTTTTGTGCACAAAGAGAAAATGAACTAATTGGAAATAGGATGTTTATGCTGTAATGAAAAGGTCCCGGGTTCGATTCACAATGTCAAATTGGCTGATAATGATGTTTTTTTTTTTTTTAAAAAAAAGAAGTGTGTTGAGTTCCCATTAGTATTTAGGCAGGAACAGATATTAAAAATCAAAACAAAATGCCTTTTGATTACAACGCAAAGACTTTACCGATAATGTATAAAGATAAATTAGAATCTGTTGTTTTGCCGTGTGGGGCCCCAGTACCGATTAGCTTAAATGCATAAAGAGTAGGTAAAATAAGCAAGATGGCCGTCACTATTGTTTTGTGATCAAAGAGGAGTCACAGGTTCGATTCAATCAAAGGAGGCAAGATTCTATGTTTCAATTCCATGTAAAAGTCTAAAGTTATGTTTCGATTAACCTCAATGCATAAAGAGGAATTAAACAAAAACAAGCAAAATGGCGACAGATGTGATAAAAGAAAAATTGAATTAGTTTTTTATAGTGACAAGAAAAAATAGCGAATCATTGTTAGAAATAGAATGAAAATAAAGATACTTGCCTTTGCGTGTCCAGCGCTGTGCAGAAAAGCTCTCATGCTTTATCTCCGACAAATCCACAATACACACTTTTTCATTATATAGTTAATTATTAATGTTGTTATTAACACCGAGTTTTACCAGTGTGAAGAAAAGCTCTCATGCTTTATTTTCGACAAGTCCACAATACACACTTTTTCATTATATAGTTAATTATTAATGTTGTTATTAACGATTGTTACCAGTAAAAATATAAACCATGAGGATTTTTAAAGGGGTGATAAGTGAAAAAAAGCCAAGACATATATTTTATCCCTGTTTATTACCAATATTTACAAAATTCAAAAGAGCCGCACACACACACACACACATACATATGTAAAATGTTTATATTGTGTCACCAGTTTATCAGCATGTTATTTAACAAGTTTTTATTCTTCAAGTTTGTTCACTCACCCACATAAGGAATTGTGTCACTATCATATTCATTTTCTGCTGCAACCACTGAATTAAAATGTTTCACTATTTTTTCCACAAGCATGTTCTCGCAAAAAACAAACACTTCTTTGGAAAGTCTTTTTCCGTCGATGTTTTGTATAGACAAAGGCTCAGGTTTTGTACATCCATGTAGATGGGAAAGCACAAACTTCTCCTTATTACATGCATGGACAGGGGAAATATCTGTGCAACCGAAACATTGTTCGCGAAGGTCGAGAATGCAAGATTCCACACAGTTTCCAAAATATGATTTCAGATACGGCGACACTGTTTCACACATAACTTTCGCATGCTCGATGCACACAAATATCTTCATAAAGTTCCGCCACGAACTTTCTGCGATGAACACTATCTCCAGGGAACCGTAAGCTGGTTTCTTCCTTATAATGATCTGACGGCGATTGTACAGTGTGGTTATCAGCAATTCATGTTGCTCACTTAGTGGGTAGGAAACACGAGGCTGCTCACCTGGAATAGCGATGTAATTGTCGATTACTGGAAACAATTCCTGAAGAGCGTGCCACTCCTGCAACTGTAGTTCAACACCGGCCGCCCCGCTTCTGTGTAGCCTGACCACAGGTTGGAAATCCAGATGAGAGGAAAGTCCGATTGAGATAACTTTTGTTTTCGAAGCATTCAAATAGTAGACGTGATCAAATAATATCGACTGGCGTATAAGACTAGTTACTTGTTTTTGTTCTTCAGGTAAATGCTGATCGCTCTCTTTCTGAAGAACCCCCTTGAAATTAGTGTACGGTTGAAATCTTTTTTTCAGCGGCATCGAAATAGAGGATTCCATGACTAAGAACTGCGAGATACTGCATGTCGCAGCGTGCAGGTATACATTTGAAGAAATGCGTGGGTGTGTTTTTGAGACGCATGCGCGCGTAGCAAACCAAGCATGTGCTGGACAAAAAAGGTGGAGGGGGCGGGGCATTACAAAGATCAATGGTGAGAGAAAAATCAGCAGAATATCATAAACGTCATATTGAGGAAATATTGGATAACAAATATTAATTAATTTAATTAAAGCATCAACCGCATTGTCGATCTGAAATTAGGTTTATAGACAGGGGGCAAAATGGAAAATATCGACGATGTTCTAGTATTGGATTGTTTCTGTATTTCCATCGGTATAATCCTCCACTACATTTGAAGCATACTGTTTTATCCTCTTTTTGAATGTAAAATAATCCTGCTTCGGACAGAGCTTCTACAAACGGGAATTCTTTTGATTGCCAGTTTCTGAAAGAGGACAATCTAGCATTGAAAGATCCCATCTCTGGATATTGCGTCATTGTTCTGTAAAGACACAAAACAAGATAAATATTATAAGTAAGCTGTTGTAAACTGTAACGCTACAAAATTATTAATATACTATTAGGACTATATGTAATTTGTATAAAATTTCAAACAGTATTTACTGTCAATATTTTCTAGTATACGTACCGAGTATTATAAATTTAATTTACGAGTCAGCAAATAAGTTGTTATAATATTGTCGTTTTTTATCGGTACTGGGAATAAAATTTGAAATTTATGCATGGGTTTACCAGAGGCTCTATGGAATAAATACAGAAAACAGTAATGCCCACAGTACACAGACCCGTAACTTTGTATCTGATGAGTGTTGTACGTATAGAATTTAGAGTTATTTTCCAAAAATCGCAAATGGTTATGCACATGTGGAGGTTTTCCGTAACTATCAAAAAATTCCCCCCGGGAGTTACTGTCTATGTAAATTGCTACCCAGTGCTTCCCGGGGCTATCTTTGGGATCTGTATTTACAATCAACGCTGCTGGTAGTTCCACATGTACAGGTAATTCATTAGCTGCGAAAACCCCAACATGATGATTGTCAAAGGCTCTATTTGATATTAACCCGTGAAGCAAATTTAAAGTCGACAGCATTGCTGGACACTAAATAGTAATATTGTGCAACTCACCTTTTTATACTTCAAAGTAGACGGTACACGTCACAGTAGATTCCAGAACCAATTTGATCTGGGCCACCAAGCTGTTTATCGTTGTTGAAACAATGGAGAGCTATCTAACACAACGCTGATGTTCGGAATATGTAGGCGGGGTTTACAAACGCGCATGCGTACAATGCTATCAGGCATTTGTTGTGCTGTTGTAAAATGAATTTTGTACTATAAGAAAATTGTCTGTATGTGTGTGTGTATATATATATATACAGACACACACGCATATTTATTTATTGATGAAGTGTGTGTGTGTATATATATATATATATATATATATATATATATATATATATAATACAATACAATATAATATATATATATGTAATTTGAAGATACAACATATCAGTAAAATCTAACAACTAGAAAAATATTCATAACATTCGACTTTTATATTATATGTAATTTAAAACATTCTTCACAGTTTGAGAAATGGAGTGCTTGTGGAAGCACCCGTTCTCTGCAATATTGGCTGGTCCATCAGGATGTGGAAAGACATATTTTGTGAAGCATTTTCTCCAGTGTTTACCCCAAATGGTAAATGTAAAATTCAACAATATTTTGGTGTGCTACGGGGAATGGCAATCTGCATACAATGATTTCCCTGGTTTTGTACAATTTCGGGAAGGAATGCCTAATATTGACCAATTTGTGCCAAATTCTGGACCTCATCTTATTATTATCGATGATCAGATGAGGGAATGCGATCAAAGAGTCACAGATTTATTTACAAAAGGGTGTCATCATCGTGATATTAGTCTTTTCTTTATCACTCAAAATCTATTCCATCAGGGAAAAGGGAATAGGGATATATCTTTAAATAGTCATTATATTGTATGCTTCAAAAATCCAAGAGACAGAGCCCAAATTAATTATTTATCTAGACAAGTATACCCGGAGAATCCAAATTTTATAAAAGATGCATATTACAATGCCACCGCTGAACCCCATGGATATTTGCTGTTTGATCTGAAGCAGAACACTCCGGAAGAAGTACGTTTTCGGTCGCGGATATTTCCCGACGATGATATCAATTATGTATATATTCCTACAAAAAAAGCAAGCATAATCACTAGTCGTTTATTCTGTCATCATGGCTCCAAGAGTGAAACACGCTAAAGTGCTCCAAGTTTTGTCGGATGCTAAACCAGCTCTTCGCACAGCGATATTACAAGCTGCTGATTCTTCCTTAGTTAATTCAATCTGTGAGTGTTGTTACAATGTTCTAAAAGGGAATGTTCCTCTTTCAACACCTCAGAAAACAAGATTGAGCCGGTACAAGAAGGTGATACGTAATCTCTCTGCCAAAAGACACTCTACAAAGCAGAAGAAACAGATACTAGTGCAACACGGAGGATTTCTACCTGCGTTATTAGCCCCTTTAATAGGAGGTGTGTTATCAAGTTTATTTAAGTGAAAAAAAAATCTGAACATGGAGCATGCCAAAAAATTGGTTATAATACCTCAAGAATTTATGGATAACATGAGACATCCTGTTATGTCTGCACCGTCTACATCCTTATCGCAATTGGATCAGGATATGCAAGTAATTTTGAATCTCAAAAGTCTTTCGGATGATGAAAAATGGAATCGTCAGTATTGTGCTCCAAAAATTTCTGTCTATTACTCGAAAACAAAGAGAACCTGTGTCGCTACCGATTACAGAATCTACTGAGAAGTTGACTGATATGAAAGAAGAAATTCTAGCTGCTACACCTAGCATGTATCGTAGAAAAGCCGAACTGTTGTATGAACGTCTTTTACATAATAGTAATATTGATTGGGATAAATATGGGGCAGTTTTTATTAACAATAATAAAATTGAAGGCTCAAATATTGTCGATCTAGTATCGGATATAATTCGACCACGAAAAACAAGCAATCCTGTTGGGTGGCAACTATTCAATAGAGCTCTGGCGTTATCTAATATTCCTCAAGAATATATTGGAAACCCCCGGAGACAGGAGTTTATTCAACAGATTGTTTTTGGCAACCCCGGACGCCATGTTCCGCTGTCCGGAGCTAATCAAGAAGAGGCACAAGAATTAACAGAAGAAGAAGAAGAAGAAAAGGAACCAATTTCTTTTGTATCATCATTTCCAGGGCACAAACGTAAACGTACTGTTCCAGTTTGGTCAAGATACAAACCATGAGCGAAAAAATATTAGAGAATATCTGGTACAATCCATCTCATCCAGCATCCTATTCTACAGCTTCAACACTATGGAAAGCTGTAAAAAAATCCATACCATTGTCAACAATCAAACATTGGTTGACAAAGCAAACTGCATACACTTTGCATAGACCTGTAAAGCGTCGATTTCCGAGAAACTTTTATTTTGTGCATAATATCGATGACCAATGGCAGGCTGACTTGAATGACATGCAGAGTTTGCGGAATCACAACAAAGGGTACAGATATATACTCACAGTTATCGATATTTTTAGCAGGCATGCTTGGGCTGTCCCTGTAAAAAATAAAACTGGTGTATGTATAAAAAAGGCTTTCCAGCAAATTTTCAAACAAAGCAAAAGAAAACCTTTGAAATTACAAACTGACAAAGGCCGTGAGTTTACCAACAGTATTGTGCAGGAATATCTCAAAAAACAAAATGTAATTTATTTTACAACAAAGAATCCTGATATTAAAGCTAGTATTGTTGAAAGATTCAACAGAACTTTAAAGGAACGCATGTGGAAGTATTTTACTAAGCAAAGAACCAGCTGTTACGTTAATGTACTCCCAAAGCTTTTGAAAGCTTATAATCATAAAATTCACTCGAGTATTAAAATGGCACCAGCAGATGTTACTCCTGAGGAGGTTTTGAAAGTATGGCACAATATGTATGACAAAAAACTCAAATCTGATTCATCTCCACTATTGTCATTGAAGATGCCATTCAAAATAGGAGATACAGTGAGAATAACAAAAACCAAAAAACGCTTTGACAAAGGTTACATGGAAAATTGGACAAGAGAAATATTTGTGGTGGAACGTATTTTGAAAAGAAATCCTCAAGTGTATGAATTAAAAGATCTACAAGGACAGAAAATCGATGGAACATTTTATACGGAAGAGTTGCAATTGGTCCGCTTACCGGATATGCATGAAATTGATAAAATCCTTGCGACCAAAGGTAAAGGAGCCAGTAAAAAGTTGTTAGTTCATTGGAAAGGTTACTCCAGATTATTTGACAGTTGGATTAGCGCATCGTTTTTGGAGTCAAAAAAAGAGAGAGAGAGGCATAAATTTTTGTAGGTATTCTCATCAGTGGTACAAATAACCTTCATAACACATCATGAGAAAAGCAAACGCTTTCTACCTTACTTTGCCTAGTAACAGTTCCATGAAATATTTCCCAAGTAATACTCTAACTAATTACACCACAAAGCTTCAGAACCGTGTGGAGTTGGACACCAACAAATGGGAGATGGCATTGGTAGAAGTGCATTATCCTTATTCAATACTAAACATTACAAGATTTAACAACTATATTCAATATAAATCTATGGATGATGTCAAATGGAACGAACTTCGAATATCCGAAGGCTATGTATCTATAAACAGCATTGTTGCAGAAATCAATAAATATTCTGAAACATTAAATTTTAGTCTCCGAAATCATCCTGCGTACAAACATGTGACTGTTGATATATCTACCAAGCAGAGAAACATAAATGTACGATTGTCACCTCAACTGGCACGGATATTAGGTTTTAAACCGACCGATGATCTATCAGAAGTAAAAATTGGACGCTCGCCTCCAAATGTTGTGAGAGAAATTCCTTCCCAGATGTATATTTACACAGATATTGCGGAATCACATATGGTGGGAGATGCTGTCGCCCCTCTATTACGTATTATAAACATTAATCCTATGGAACATACTTTTGGAAGTGATGGTGTGCAAATTTTCGATTCACCACATTACATCCCAGTGCAGAAACATAATTTCGAACAAATAGAAATTGACTTAAGGGATAGCACTGGTGCACACATCCCATTCTCCTTCGGACTAGTGTGTTTGAAACTTCATTTTAGACGTTGTGGTGAAAAGCTCTGATTATGAATGACCCATATTTTCAATACTACCATCAACAAGCTGGATCTGGTGTGGGTAACATATATTACGGTGCTGCCTATCAAAAAGGACATGGCATTGGAAGTTTTCTTGGAGGACTTTTTCGGTCAGCTTTGCCTCTTATCAAAAAAGGAGCGAAAGCTGTAGGGAAAGAAATGTTAAAAACAGGGGTAAATGTGTTAGGTGATGTTGTAGACAAAACACCCCTAAAACAGTCACTACAATCCAGAATTTCGGATGCCAGATCAAATCTTAAAAGAAAAGCTGAAACAAAGCTAAAGGAAATGATTGGTTCAGGTTATCAGGGGCATAAACATTTCAAAAGGAATCACTCTGCTTCGGGACAGCGAACTGGAAGGATCGCTCAGAGAAAGAAGAGATCCAGTGCCAATACAAACACCAAGAAAACAACCAAACGCAACAGTAAGAAAATTCAAATAACATCAGATATTTTTGATTAGATATGGCGCTAATTAGGGAGAAATCATGTGAGTGTTTTAAAAGTGAATTGGATATTTTCTCGGTAAAACCTACTCAGACAAGCATCTTAGAACACCACACCATCGGATACAAACCTGTTAGTTCTCTGGCAGATAATGCCCCCACCGAGTTTGTAATACCTGGACATGGTGATGATTATATGGATTTAGCACACACAATGTTGAATATAGATGCCAGAATTGTAAAAGCGAATGGTCAGTTATTGCTACCCACAGATAAAACAATTGGACCTGTCAATGATTTTCTCAATGCAATGTTCAGCGAAGTACAAATCTACTTAAATAACAAACTCATCTCGTTTCCATCTCACATGCACCCATACAGGTCTTATTTTGAAAAAGCACTGAACTATGACATATCTGCAAAATCATCTCATCTCCAAAGTGCATTGTGGTACAAAGATACAGCAGGCGCTTTTGATAACGTTTCGGAAGACAACAAAGGCTTTACAAAACGTAACCAACTAACAAAACAGAGTAAAACATTTGATATGTTTGGTTACTTGCATTCTGATATTTTCAATCAAGAGAAATTTTTGATCAATGGAGTGGAAATGCGAATAAAACTGATTCCTTCGAAAAACACTTTCTGCTTGATGGGATTAGATGACAGTGAAGGCAAAGTGGAAATTCTGGATGCTACACTATATGTGAGAAAAGTATCGGTCAGTTCATCCATCAAACTTAGTCACAATCGCATATTGCAAAAACATACAGCAAAATACCCTCTAACAAGAGTACAACTTAAAGCTGTAACTATTCCAAAAGATATTGTTTCAAAAACAATTGACAATATGATACTTGGACGTCTTCCGAAACGATTAGTTGTGGGGTTTGTTACCAACGATGCATTCAACGGCACTCTGTCTACAAACCCATTCAATTTTCAACATTTCAATTACAACTTCTTTACTTTATATGTTGATGGAGTCCAAATTCCCGGCAAACCACTTCAACCAGACTTTGAAAACAACAAGTACATAACAGCATATCACACATTATTCTCTGGAACAGGGATACACTATATGGATGAAGGAAACAATATATCGCGTGAGGAATACCCCCAGGGATACGCATTACTTGTTTTCGATATAAAACCAGACGCAGCTGCAAGTGCCATATCCCACTGCAGTCTTCAACGGCAAGGGGCTGTTAGCTTGGAAGTCCACTTGAAATCGGCTTTGGAATCTACTGTGACTTGTGTTATCTACTCTGAATGTGACGCTCTCATGGAAATTAATAATCAAAGAGATATTCATCTGGATTAATTGTATAACAAGGTGAGTTGCACAATATTACTATTTAGTGTCCAGCAATGCTGTCGACTTTAAATTTGCTTCACGGGTTAATATCAAATAGAGCCTTTGACAATCATCATGTTGGGGTTTTCGCAGCTAATGAATTACCTGTACATGTGGAACTACCAGCAGCGTTGATTGTAAATACAGATCCCAAAGATAGCCCCGGGAAGCACTGGGTAGCAATTTACATAGACAGTAACTCCCGGGGGGAATTTTTTGATAGTTACGGAAAACCTCCACATGTGCATAACCATTTGCGATTTTTGGAAAATAACTCTAAATTCTATACGTACAACACTCATCAGATACAAAGTTACGGGTCTGTGTACTGTGGGCATTACTGTTTTCTGTATTTATTCCATAGAGCCTCTGGTAAACCCATGCATAAATTTCAAATTTTATTCCCAGTACCGATAAAAAACGACAATATTATAACAACTTATTTGCTGACTCGTAAATTAAATTTATAATACTCGGTACGTATACTAGAAAATATTGACAGTAAATACTGTTTGAAATTTTATACAAATTACATATAGTCCTAATAGTATATTAATAATTTTGTAGCGTTACAGTTTACAACAGCTTACTTATAATATTTATCTTGTTTTGTGTCTTTACAGAACAATGACGCAATATCCAGAGATGGGATCTTTCAATGCTAGATTGTCCTCTTTCAGAAACTGGCAATCAAAAGAATTCCCGTTTGTAGAAGCTCTGTCCGAAGCAGGATTATTTTACATTCAAAAAGAGGATAAAACAGTATGCTTCAAATGTGGTGGAGGATTATACCGATGGAAATACAGAAACAATCCAATACTAGAACATCGTCGATATTTTCCATTTTGCCCCCTGTCTATAAACCTAATTTCAGATCGACAATGCGGTTGATGCTTTAATTAAATTAATTAATATTTGTTATCCAATATTTCCTCAATATGACGTTTATGATATTCTGCTGATTTTTCTCTCACCATTGATCTTTGTAATGCCCCGCCCCCTCCACCTTTTTTGTCCAGCACATGCTTGGTTTGCTACGCGCGCATGCGTCTCAAAAACACACCCACGCATTTCTTCAAATGTATACCTGCACGCTGCGACATGCAGTATCTCGCAGTTCTTAGTCATGGAATCCTCTATTTCGATGCCGCTGAAAAAAAGATTTCAACCGTACACTAATTTCAAGGGGGTTCTTCAGAAAGAGAGCGATCAGCATTTACCTGAAGAACAAAAACAAGTAACTAGTCTTATACGCCAGTCGATATTATTTGATCACGTCTACTATTTGAATGCTTCGAAAACAAAAGTTATCTCAATCGGACTTTCCTCTCATCTGGATTTCCAACCTGTGGTCAGGCTACACAGAAGCGGGGCGGCCGGTGTTGAACTACAGTTGCAGGAGTGGCACGCTCTTCAGGAATTGTTTCCAGTAATCGACAATTACATCGCTATTCCAGGTGAGCAGCCTCGTGTTTCCTACCCACTAAGTGAGCAACATGAATTGCTGATAACCACACTGTACAATCGCCGTCAGATCATTATAAGGAAGAAACCAGCTTACGGTTCCCTGGAGATAGTGTTCATCGCAGAAAGTTCGTGGCGGAACTTTATGAAGATATTTGTGTGCATCGAGCATGCGAAAGTTATGTGTGAAACAGTGTCGCCGTATCTGAAATCATATTTTGGAAACTGTGTGGAATCTTGCATTCTCGACCTTCGCGAACAATGTTTCGGTTGCACAGATATTTCCCCTGTCCATGCATGTAATAAGGAGAAGTTTGTGCTTTCCCATCTACATGGATGTACAAAACCTGAGCCTTTGTCTATACAAAACATCGACGGAAAAAGACTTTCCAAAGAAGTGTTTGTTTTTTGCGAGAACATGCTTGTGGAAAAAATAGTGAAACATTTTAATTCAGTGGTTGCAGCAGAAAATGAATATGATAGTGACACAATTCCTTATGTGGGTGAGTGAACAAACTTGAAGAATAAAAACTTGTTAAATAACATGCTGATAAACTGGTGACACAATATAAACATTTTACATATGTATGTGTGTGTGTGTGTGTGCGGCTCTTTTGAATTTTGTAAATATTGGTAATAAACAGGGATAAAATATATGTCTTGGCTTTTTTTCACTTATCACCCCTTTAAAAATCCTCATGGTTTATATTTTTACTGGTAACAATCGTTAATAACAACATTAATAATTAACTATATAATGAAAAAGTGTGTATTGTGGACTTGTCGAAAATAAAGCATGAGAGCTTTTCTTCACACTGGTAAAACTCGGTGTTAATAACAACATTAATAATTAACTATATAATGAAAAAGTGTGTATTGTGGATTTGTCGGAGATAAAGCATGAGAGCTTTTCTGCACAGCGCTGGACACGCAAAGGCAAGTATCTTTATTTTCATTCTATTTCTAACAATGATTCGCTATTTTTTCTTGTCACTATAAAAAACTAATTCAATTTTTCTTTTATCACATCTGTCGCCATTTTGCTTGTTTTTGTTTAATTCCTCTTTATGCATTGAGGTTAATCGAAACATAACTTTAGACTTTTACATGGAATTGAAACATAGAATCTTGCCTCCTTTGATTGAATCGAACCTGTGACTCCTCTTTGATCACAAAACAATAGTGACGGCCATCTTGCTTATTTTACCTACTCTTTATGCATTTAAGCTAATCGGTACTGGGGCCCCACACGGCAAAACAACAGATTCTAATTTATCTTTATACATTATCGGTAAAGTCTTTGCGTTGTAATCAAAAGGCATTTTGTTTTGATTTTTAATATCTGTTCCTGCCTAAATACTAATGGGAACTCAACACACTTCTTTTTTTTTAAAAAAAAAAAAAACATCATTATCAGCCAATTTGACATTGTGAATCGAACCCGGGACCTTTTCATTACAGCATAAACATCCTATTTCCAATTAGTTCATTTTCTCTTTGTGCACAAAAAGCTAATCGAAACTTTTAAACAAATACAATTGAATATCCAATTTTCACCAACATTGGGAATCGAACCCTCAACCACTTGGTTGAAACATCTCGCGGAATAAAAAACACCCCCCGCGCCCGCGCCGCGCCGCCCCGCCCCGCGCCGCGCCCCGGTCGCCGCCGCCGCCGCCGCTAAACACAAAACGCGGCCGCCATATTGATTTTATTCAAATACTATTTATGCACAGATGGACTAATCGGGACCTATAATGGCGGGACAAAACAATTGGCCTCATTTAACTACCTAGAGAATCGAACCCGCGACCTCTTCATTACCAGGCGACAACATTAACCACTACCCCAAGGCCGCCATATTGATTTTATTCAATCACTATTTATGCATAGATGGACTAATCGGAACCTATAATGGCGGGATTAAACAATTGGCCTAATTTAACTACCTAGAGAATCGAACCCACGACCTCTTCATTGCCAGGTGACAACATTAACCACTAACCCAACTCGATTTTCGAACTCAACCATTTTGTTGGCTTTATTTACACACAGGCTAATCGAAATCATTCAATATTGACATCGTCGACTTGTAATCAAGGGGTCCCAGGTTCGATACTCGGTGGAGGCACATAGTGGTCCGAATCACCACTTTTCAACTGTAGGTCCACTCCTGATTAGTCTTGCCGTGCATAAAGTGGACTTAAAAAAACTAACTCAATCTATCAATCAATCAATATTGACTCTACCAGGAATCGAACCCTCGACGCCTCTTGTTTTACAGAGCAATAACCTTAGCCGCTAAACTTTCGGGGTAAAGCACCTTCGGCGCCATCTTTAAATCATTTCTTCATATCTTTCCATCATACGCAATGGTTGCGCGCGCATTTCCTCCACAGACACACTCACACACACAAACATACGCACGTGTTAGGTTAGCATACATCAAGAAACAACGTGACAAATCCATTGACCCCCTCCCCCCCCCGCTTCCGATGTCTTCAAGGTGATCAGACACGTTCTGCTGACTCAACAATAAAACCGCTCGTGGCCCGCTACACCGGATGTAACATAACACCAGCCGCATCAAATTTTTGCTGACGCGTAGGAACATAGTGCTGTCATTCTAGTCTGTTTCTGGTCATAGCCTCCCCAAAGTTGATGGTTTAGCGGTTTCAGTCCCCCAAAGTTGATGGTCTAGAAAATTTTAAATGTGTATTAAAAGTTAAGTTCATGTGGCACAATTCAGAGTAAACTTTACAAGAGAAGCAAAATAATAGGCTACATTAGATCATCTTAAGCAAAATTATGTGGGGGGCTCTGCACCCACATTGTTAATATTGGGGGGGTTCGAGCCCCCCCTCCTCCCAAGCCCCATGGAGTCGGTGCCTATGCCTGTAGTAGAGGTGTGCGGGATCCCGAAAAGTCGGGACCGGGATCGGGAAAGAAAATTTCTGTCCCGATCCCGACTTCAGGAAATAACTTCCCGACTTTTTGGGATCCCAAGCAGTCTGGAAATTCCGAATGGTCATTTTAAAACGTCGTCAATTTTAGATGTTCTCTGCGTTGTGTTTTTTTACCAGAAGTGCAAAAACGGGTAGAATTCGAGATTTCAAGAGCTTTGGGAAATTTCGAACACATTCCGACTTTTTCGGGAAATTGAGAATTTTTCCCGTTCCGAATGTCGGGATTTAAAGAATTTCCCGTCCCGACCCAAAACATTCTGTCCCGCACACCCCTACCTTGCAGTATGGTAAACCTTATCTCCAAAGGTAAATAAACTGTCCTTGTCGCCATTGTACTCATAAAAATGAGTATTTTTTCTCTTTAACGACTTTAACTATAATTTACTGGGAAAAGGTTGAATTTGTTTTGTTTAAAACATGTTTTAAGCAAAAAAACAGTTTGTTTTGTTCTTTTTTTAAAAAAACACAAATTTTGCCAACCCTGCCGATAATGCAACAATTTTAAAATTTAAAATCCCCCTTGACATACTTCTGCATACTTCCACTGGTCTTTATCACTATATATTTTAGGAGAGGGGGTGTCCTCGACATCTTCGATTCGACCTCCCCCCCCCACGAAAGTTTCTGGCCACGCCCATGGACTAGATACGTAGACTCTGTTATAGTACTTGAGCGAAATAAGTAAACGTGTTTAATGATGGCGTCCAAAAACAACTACTTTTTACCTTTTACCATTATTTTCAAATCTCCAGATTACTACACAGAAATTGAGATTAAAGCCCCTATCACACGGAATTGGATTTCTAGTAGGAATGCCCTAGTTGGCGCTGAACTAACTTTCTAGGTAGCAATCATGGCCGCCTCAGGGTCACCCATGCTGGACAGGTCTCAGAAGAGAAGCCAGACTAAGGTGTTCTACAACGTCCCATCTTTACTTATCCTATCCTAATATTCCTTCCTAGTCCCAAATACCGCTGCCTTGTAGTCATAGAGGGATCTATAAAGGCTAAGGGAAGAAAACCCTAACAGAAAATTACCTGGTCCTTCAGGTTGGGGGTTGGCGTGAGGCTGACAACCTTATCCGGAAAAAAGCAATAGTTCAGAAACCACAACTTGTGCCTCGGAAAGTGGATAAACATGATGACGGACCAGCTAAACGGATAACGGACATGAATATGGCCACGTGGAATATAAAGACAATGCTAGCCCCAGGAAATATGCAGGAGGTAGCACAAGAAATAGAAAAAATGGTATACAGATAGCAGCAGTACAGGAAATTAGATGGGTTGGAACGGGTAGAGTAGACAAAAAAGACTTCACAATGTTTTATAGTGGAACAGAACAAAGGACAGGGCAGAGAGGTACAGGCTTCATAATAACTAAGGAAGCAAGAAAAAGTATACTGCAGTTTGTGCCAGTATGTGATAGAATAAGCAAGCTCAGAGTTAAAGGATCATTCAGAAGCATAACAATTATAACAGTGTATGCACCTACAGAAGACAAAGGTGATCAAGAGAAAGAAGAATTTTATGATAAGCTGGAGGAAACATTAGAAGAAACACCTAGATATGATTCACTTATTATCATGGGAGATTTTAATGCACAAATTGACAAGGAGGATAGGAGAAAAGGAATAAGTGGAGTCTATACCTTACATAGAGAAAGCAATAATAATGGCAATCTACTCTATCAGTTTGCAATTAGAAACAAAATGATAATAAAAACCACGTGTTTCCCACATAAAGATACACATTTGGGGACCTGGAGATCCCCAGATGGAACAACAACAAACCAAATCGACCATGTTTTGGTAGGTCACAGATATTCCTCTTCAATCACAGATATTAGAAGTTGCAGAGGACCTAACTGTGACTCTGACCACTTTCTTTTGAAAGTAAAAGTTCGTGAGAGAATAAGAACAACACAACAGACAGAAAAACTAAAAAGAATAAAATGGAATATGCAGAAATGTAAAAAAAGAAGAAATCAGACAAAGATACCAAGATGCAATAGCTAAAAAAAAACACAAAGTTGGACAGCAGAGGAGAGGAGCTCAACCGAAAAACACTGGGAGAAAATACAAGGAACTCTAAAAGAAGTAGCAGAAGAAATAATAGGAGAAGATAAACAAGTAGGAGAAAAATGTGGTTCGATGAGGATTGTGAGAAAATAATAAAGGAAAAGAACGAAGCTAGACAAAAAATGATACAAAGAAAAACGAGAGGAAATGTCGAAAGGTATCGAGAAAAAATGAATATAGCTAATAAAACATGCAAACAGAAAAAGAAGGAGATAATGAAGAAACAGCTGATGGAGATAGATGACTTGAGTAGACAAAATGAAACAAGAAAAGTATATACCGCAATCAAAAAAGTAAATAAAGGATACCAACCAAAGGAAATTGGCTATAAGGATAAAAACGGAGCAGTGATAGGAGATCAGCATAGAAAATTAGAGAGATGGGCAGAATATTATCAAGAACAACTAGGAAAAGAAGATGAACTAGTGGGAACAACAGGAATAGATGGATACAATGAGGGAAGCATTGAAGACCCACCAACAATGGAGGAGATAGAAATAGCAATTAGAAAAGCGAAAAATAACAAAGCACCAGGAGCAGACGGTATAATAATAGAAATGCTAAAGATGGCAGGACTGACAATGAAAATTGAAATCCATAAACTTCTGGAACGGATCTGGAAAGAAGAACAAATGCCGGAAGGATGGAAAGTTGGAATAATATGCCCAATACACAAAAAAGGGGATCGAACGGAATGTAGTAACTATAGACCAATAATGCTGCTAAATGTGGTGTACAAAGTCCTTACCAGTATTATTAATGAAAGACTGAAGAAATATACTGAAGCTATAGTAGGAGAATATCAATGTGGATTTAGACCAGGGAGGGGTACAACAGATCAATTATTCGTTATACAACAGATAATTGAAAAACACTATGAATATGCAATAGACCGCCTAATTCTATTCCTTGACTGCAAAAGAGCATTTGATAGTATAAGGAGACCCGAACTGAGTTGAGCTATGCAAGAATTAAAAATCCCCATCAAGTTAATAAATTTAATAGAAATGACAATGAAACAGACCAGAGCAAAAGTGAAAATAGGGAATGAAACAAGTAGAGAATTTCCATATTACAGAGGAGTCAAACAAGGAGATGGACTGTCAACCACACTCTTCATACTAGCATTACACGTGGCCATTCAAAAGGTAGATAAGAGAGGATCAATTTTTACAAAGAGCACTCAAATATGCGCATATGTAGATGACATTGCAATAATAGCACGAACAGGACACGATTTAAAGAAAACATATCAGAAATTAGAAGAAACTGCAAATAGGTTAGGACTAGAAACAAATGTCAATAAAACAAAGTACATGATTGTTATCCAAAAACCTGACAAATATAGAGAGGAAAGAATAGAAATAAATGGGAAGGAATTTGAAAGAGTCAGATCATTCCAATACTTAGGGCTGATCATAAATGAACAAAATAAAAAAGATAGCATGATAAAGGAAAGGATATACCTGGGGAATAGAGCATATTATGCAAACATGCAATTATTAAAGAGCAAACTAATAAACAGGAATCTCAAAATTACCATATATAAAACGTTAATAAGACCTATAATAATATATGGTTCAGAGACATGGGTAATGAATAAGACAGAAGAGGAAGCATTGCGCAGATTTGAGAGGAGCGTGATACGCAAATATATGGACCGGTTAATGAAAATAATTTCTGGAGAATAAGAACTAATGAAGAAATTAACCATATACTAGGGAAAGAGGATATTGTGAGATTTATTAAATCACAAAGAATGCGGTGGCTGGGTCACGTACAGAGAATGGTAAAGGATAGAATGCAAAGGAAAGTGATGCAAGAAAAAATCTATTCAACAAGGAGAAGAGGAAGACCAATGACAAGATGGCTAGATGGTGTCCTGGAAGATTTGCGTCACATGAAGGTGAAAAGATGGTGGGAGATTGCAGAGGACAGGAATAGATGGAGGCACATAGTTGAGGAGGCCAAAGCCCATGAGGAGCTGTAGCGCCATGTGGTAAGGTAAGGTAATCATGGCCGCCTGGCTGACTGCTTGACTGGTTTGGAGGAATAGGTTGCTTTCCTAGACTGGATTCTGTGGAACAGCCAATCAGAGCAAAGTTTCGTCATGTGAAGATAATCTGTGAGTGTGCAAAGCAGCGCTTTTGTCTGTGGTTTCCGAGTGTTACCCCAGCAATATATAACGTATACAGCATGAAAGGCGCGTTGAGTTACACCATCTATGCTGAGTGCACGGTGTTTACATTTGAAACAACTAAAATATTATTCCATACGTGTACAGTAAACGTTCTAAAGTATGTATTTAAGCAGCGCCATTGTTTTGTACCTAATAACGTTTTATACGAACCGTTATTCCTCTCGGTTGAATAGTTATCGGCTTTTAAAAATGTGAAGTGATACATTGTTTACATCTCACGCGGCCGCCATTACAACTTCCCTCGTATGGGAACAAAAGTCTATCGACAAGTACGCTGATAAGTATCGTGTGAGGCGAAAACTAGCAAATTGGTAGCCAGTCCAGCGCCAACTAGGGCATACCTACTGGATATCCAGTTCCAGAAACAAAAACTCACTAATTTTAGCGCATTTGCTAGGCTAAAGTTTGGCAATGAAGACTTTCAAATGATTGGAGAGGGCTGGATTGTCAAATGGAACAATTCGCCATGCCAACTGGCTAAAATTAGATATTTTGATGATCTGTAATTTTCATAACAGCTAGGTACTGGTATTGGATTTGAACAAAATCAGTCAAGGTGTTTCAATATTGCGGACTTTTTACACCTCTGAACTGTGCGTGTCTTTTCAGATCAATGACTCCTCTCAGATGTTTCAGATTTGAGAGAAGCATTATATGAGACGAACCTATGACAGAAGGCGTGGGGGTGATCATAGATTGTAGCTTCAAATATAAATGTATGTTGCTACTACTTCATTTACAACCAATGTATGCAGTTCAAAGTTGACAATACTAAAATACCGAGAAGGCAGAGTAGAGATGATATATCGAGACCATACTTGGAAGTCTCTTGTCTCGTCTCATGACGCCAGTCTACCTTGTTCTCAGTGTCTCTCTCTCTCTCTCTCTCTCGTAGCCAGTTTTAAATGCGTGTCACATACTGGAATTCACCTCGATGTATATAAACACTCGTTTCGTTTTCTTTCGTCTGGAATTTTACAGAGATCCGACTCTTATTTGGTCGCGTTTCTACAAACTTTGAAAGATATGGTCTCGTCTCGTTGCGCTTGAAAAGCGCAGTTTCGTCTCAAATTCTTTCCACTTCGCAAACCTTTTTTCCCCAGAGAGGGATCAAGCTCACTCTATCTACCTCTCCTTCCTCACCCGGTTTGGAGCGGGGCCTCCAAGACGCATATACTTTGTGTATACTCCATATACGGGCCTCAACCTGATGACGTCAAAAGATTAGTCGTGTGTTTTGGTGCAATACGTACATGTATTGAATGAGTGAGTTGTTCTGTAAATGTATTTATTTCACAGTAAGAATAATAATTATTATCTCAAATTAAACATACTTATGTCCTGATCAGTTACAAGTAAATGTATGCGTTTATATGTAATACAACATTTAATTACACGTTAGTAAAAAAAACTATGTTCAACCAGCGTGAAATACATTTAATTTGATTGCATGTAAGATTTTGATGCGAAAAATGTTTTTTTAAAAAATGTAACCTACAACCAAACCACGGGAACTTATGCATCCAAATATTTACCAGATTTTTAGAAAATTAAACATTTATTCAAATTAGACACGTGAATTAAGTTTCCAAAGTTGGAAGGCTTGTTTAATACGAAATTCCAACTTTACAAGCTCTTTCCTCAACCTTATGTACGTAAACGTTTACAACCTCCCCGATGGCGCAGTGGTAGCGTCGTCGCCTTGTAATCAAGGGCTCCCGGGTTCGATACCCGGTGGAGGCACAAGTGGTTCGGATCCCACTTTAAACTGTAGGTCCAGTCCCGATTAGCCTTACTGTGGACTTAAAACAACATATCAATCAACATATCAAACGTTTACAAAATTATATTGCATACATAACTTGGACCGTAAGTTTTTATTCCACAGCAATTATATACTAACGATGATAATTCTTTACGAAATTACAGTAAGTTCCAAATGTAGGATGAAATTTTATCTATATCGCCTTTCTTTCCATTGGTAATTTGAAAAATATGCATTATGCAGAACGGTAAAGATTGATTTTTACTTTTATCAATATTGTTTACGTATTTTCTCATGTCATATAACATTTGAAATGTTCTTCAGGTGAAAGCAACGTTCTGAACGGATAAGAGAGGACTATTCACTCAGAAAACTAAATATTACAATGCACTTTGTTAAATGTTGTAAATGGACTATACTTGACTAATCCTGTGACGTCACGGAAGCTGGTGTGAGGCCCGTACATAAGTATAAGTTGATTGATTGATTGATTTAGTTTATTTTACTGCGCGTTTTTGTGCCTCTTGGCTAATTTGCGAAGATGGGTATGAGTGATGAAATGATGAAATTGATGAATGGACATTCACAAACAACCAAGCCCGACCGGGATTCGAACCCGGGACCCTTGGCGTCGCAGCGCGATGTGCTAACCACTCGGCCACAGGGTCGGGCATAAGTATAAGTATCTCGGAGGCCATTCACACAATGCATTTGGAAATAGTAACAAGAGATTAAAAGATAAGTTATCCTCTGCCCCTCTCCGTTCCCCTCCGATTTGTAAGTACAGTCACAGACACTTCTGGGTTGTAACGATACTATTGGAAAATCATTGAAGTAAGCCCTTGGAGTCATTCCATGCGAAATCAACACAGCCTTTGACCTGACCATCTCTGATTTTCATGAAATTTGGGGAATTGAAACTATGCATGGAACTTAGTAAGTATAAAAATTTTTAGTTTCGTGCGTCTTGTAATTGTTAAATTATTCAAGGTCAAAGTTTGCAGAAATTGCCTTTTTTGAGCCCGCTTAGCTATACTAAATGTGCTGTCACTCCGCCCCTATTTCACCTAGGAAGCTCAAATCAAGCTTATTGTACAGGGAATTGAATAAGCTTTCCAGTGATATATAACAAGCCTACCTTTGAATAAAAATATAATTTTGTCACGTGACCTTGACTTTTGACCTTGAATATCTCAAAACACGTCATCACCAAAAATCGTGAAAAAAATATGTTTGGTTCCTCATGCTATACTATAAAACATATCAAAAAAATCATTCTGGGACTGCAATGGGATCAGAAGATACAAAATAATATGTGTAACTATGTGACTGATAAAAGCCCGATTACATGAACTATGAAGAGTCAAATGTCCCTTAACACTCCCTACAAAATGTCGTATCGTACCCAAGGTATTGGGTAAGAAGTATAAAGTCTTAGCATAGCAGGTATCAGAGAAAGGAATGCTGAATAAGTAATCAGGCAAAGGTCGGGTGATTGACTTGGAAGGCGTATGTGGCATGAGTGTTGGAATTGTCAGGAGGTGTGATCAGTTGGCGAGAATAGGAGAGAGAGTAAGGTCTGCGGATTGTGAGAGAGGAGCAAAGTGGGGAACGACTATTGGACGATGGTGTGTGACAAGAGACAAGTGATAGTTGAGAGGACAAGCTAGGAACAATCTCCATATATTTGTAAGGCAAGTAATATCCTTTCCTTAACCAATCCATATCGGTTCAGTCATGGAGAGTATAAAACCCATATCTAATCTAAGTTAATTTCTATCGCCATTCCTTTAAAAGGTAACCTCTTGCATTTATCACATTTAGGCCAAGCGAGTGATAACCATCTGAGAGATGAATAACAAATAACTACATCACCCAATTAAATCTAGAGGTTCTAGGTTCGATCCCAAACGCAGCATGGGAGTTGCGTTACGTGGTGGAGGTGCTGGGCAAATTCTGGGCGGAATATGACACTCGAATGTCCGACATCGAACCTTCCGGCGCGCGGAATGACGGACGTACCTTATGCCACATCGCATCGACGCGGAAAACCGCGACGAAGCAAGGGCGCAGAGCTGTTGCCTCATTGCCCGTGGCTACCAAAGGAAACATTCTATTTTCGTTTCCTCCGCATTGTAATGTGCTTTAATGCAGCGGGTGATTAGCCTATTGGGTGGGTCCACAAGAACTGTGGGACGATTATCAATTTGAAAGTGAGCCTGCGCGCGTGCGCGGCTTCTAGTTAATGGAGGACTTCTGATTGGGGTGGATGAGGCACAAGGTAGGCCCTCCACATCAAAAGATGGACCAACAGCATTATTGGCGAGAATGATGAGCCTATCCAATGTGGTATCAAGCTCGTCCTCCAACTCTATAAATGACATAAGGCATTACTAACAATGGTGACGTACCTTATTTTAAAAAAAATAACCCCCCGTTAGTAAAAAATTCCGCGAAGAAACAAGTCTAACATGATATTAATGCATTTCGATTTGCATTTATTTCAGAGTGAATTAAATGAAAAAAAATCCGCAGCCTACCCTTTCAATTTTCATGTCTGTTTAGGAAAACAAGGCATGACGCTTTTCATTTCCAAAAGAACCACGTTGCTCTAATTTTTTCATCACATTTCCGTAAAAATGGATGAAAAGCCACGCATCTCTAACCACGTAGCGTTCCTCTAAACGCGGAGATCTTAAATAGGGATGTACTATTAGTACTAGTTGATGGTAGAGACAGCCCTGAACGGGCAGGTACAAATATCTAACTATTCATTAAAATAGACTCATGATTCGTTTCTAGACTGAAGTGAGCAATGCAAATGGCAGAATGGGTGTAGACTAGCTTACCCTGTTCGGTTTAGAAATAAGACCAGTAGCTCCTGCTTCTCCGATGATTCCAGATTAAAAGACCATGAAACTCGACTTTCAACCATCGAGCAAGAATTGTTGGCAATCATATACGCATTTAAGTCATTCAGATTATTTTTACTTGGGAGACATTTCGAATTATTTACCGACAACCAAGCAATCACATTCATTCGCTCCTCAACGCAACTTTCAAACAAATTATTTAGATGGTACACGTTGATGGCCGAGTTCGATTTTACGCCAATTCACTGTAAAACTACACAAAATATCGCGGATGCTATCAGCAGGGAAACAGAACATGATCCAAAGGATGAAGACGAGGAGCTTCCAGAGCCACGTACATTGTTATTGTTAGATGAGACAATTGATGTTGCTATACACCAACGAGAGGATTCTTTTTTTGGAAATATCATTAATATTTTGGAAGGAAAAGAAGACGAGAGGGGCAACAACCCACCCAACCCCTCCCTGCAGAGGCAAGCTTGCTATTATGTTATGGAAAATGGACTTCTTTATAGACAACATAAACTGGGCGCTACGACTAAAAAATTATTATGCATACCAAAGTCACTTCGCAACACTGTTATTGAGACATTACATAGTTTACCAGCTGGAGGAGCGCATTACGGCTTCACTAAAACATACAAAAATGCACTGGATAGGATTTACTTTCCATTCATGAAGAACCATATTCAGAAAATGGTCAAGGAATGTGTAATTTGTCAGCAGAATAAACGCATAAAAGGAGCACCATATGGAGAACTTTTAACGTTCAACTCACAGAAACCATTCGATAGAATCGCTTTAGATTTTAGCGGACCGTATCCACCAAGTGGTTTGCTCCGCCATAAATATATACTAAGTGCAATCGATCATGGTACTCGATTTTTAATTGCTCAATCAGTAGCAGATACTTCAAGTGAGACAGCAGCTAACTTCCTTTTTGAAAATGTAATTCTACGCTTTGGATGTCCTTCTCGTATAGATACGGACAGAGGTACTTCATTCACAGCTAGTTTATTTAAAGAACTATCGGAGAAATGTGGAATCCAACTTAAATTCGCTCCAGCAGCTAATCACAATTTAATTGGATTATTGGAACGATCACATGCTATTTTACAGGGACTTATGAAAAACTTCGTGAACTCAAAACACACAGACTGGCTTTTATACTTGCAATCGGCCGTGTGGTCGTACAATGTTAATTACCAGGAGAATTTGAAGAACAGTCCATTTTTTCTTCTTCATGGATTTACGCCTAGATTAGTCTGGGAGAGCGGACTACATTTAACACCCAGTGTGAATGTAAACAACGAGATGAGATTCAAGATTCTCGAAAAAGCACGAGCAGCAGCTTATGAGTCTTTACAGAAACGCCACCGACAAGCAAAAAAGTACTACGATAAACGTCATCAGTCCATTGAATTTACGCCAGGAGAATTGGTTCTAGTATACGATGGCAGTCATCGTGTACACACAGCTAAATGCTTTTCGGGAATATATAAAGGACCTTGTAAAATTATAGCAAAAGAAAATCCCAATGTTTACAAAGTGGAATATAAGACAAAACGGGGACAGACAGTCGTAGACTCAATTTCGGTCCAGAGATTGAAGAAATACTATGCTTCGGAACACGGTAGCGGCGATGAGAATGTAAATGCTGATGATGAGAATGAAGAACAGGAACAGTCAGGAGTGAATGAGTGAGAACATACCTTTTACCCTGTACGTAACTTCCTTTTCAGTACTCTTATGCACTAAATAAATTTTACGTCTTGCAAATATTCTTTTTAAACTAACAAACACTAAAATTATGTGAAATATTATTGTTTAGCCCTTAATAATTGCACGGAAGTGTAAAACTAGTTATTACCACACTAAAATCATTAGTTATAACACGTAGACATCGAGGTTTCATAATAATGAACAACAAGTACAGTAACGCGCAAAAATAATAATAATTAATATTATTGTATTCACGGATAGTGAACAAAGGGAATGTTGATGAATATAAATTGCGCGCAAGGAATTTTCCTCAGATTTCTGTAGGCCTGCAGAGAACTGATGGAAATAATCTTTTGTGAACTACAAAAGATAAGTAGTGTAAGTCGATAATAGACTTTAGTATTTTTTATGAATAAAATGTGTTAAACACATTCGGTAAGGAAAAATGAGAATTAAAATTCTCTATGATTTAGCGTGGTTAGTCAAAATAGGGTTTAAACAAGTACACATTTTAATATTTCAATTGTTAAATTTAAGTTAATTACATTTATAATTTTAATAACTAAATAAATAACAGAAATATGAGATCAGTTTTATAAGATTTAAATAACGTTAAATAAAGAGAACAGTTATAATAAGAGCTGACTAGGCGTACAGCCAGTAAATTATTCAAAAAACGAGTTACAGATCAATAATAACTAAATAAGAATTGCGAGAATAAGAATTATAATATAGATAATAATAATACGAAGAGAATAGTGAATATTTTGGTTCTTGGATAATTATAAAGCTTAAATAAAATGTATCACATGGAAATAATATAAATATTAAGATTACCTTTATAATTATACGCATTTTACATTGAGATTAAATTTTTTGTATATCTTTCTTATATAACTTTACATTTGAAATCTATGAAGAGTAATAAGTCAATTAAGAGCATAGGAGAAGTTACAGCTACGATCGTGAGTTATCAGCAGCCGCTTGTCACATTTTATTAACAATTTAACGACACAGTCATGAGATGAATTACGACAGTTTTGAAGAAGTAAAGTATCTTTCATTAAACATGTAAGTTACATTAATCCATCTAATTTGGGATACTTCATTCCAAATACGACTCAGTTAGTTTATTGAATATTATAATCAAGTTAGTTAGAGTACTTTCTATTTTTTTTCCGCATGGTAGAAATTTCCCATCTTGTAAAATTCCCACTTAAAATTTCCCTCACATGTATTTCATACTTCTCGAAGCGATATCCAAAGTCAATTTCAACTGCCTTCATGGTAAAATGTGTTTCATCAGCAAAAGGATAAAGTTCAACTCGGATGCACCGGGAAAATTCCTTCCTCTTTAAGCAATGGGGAAACTGGAGTAACATTCAGGAAGACAGAACAACTGAAGAAATATGCAAGTGAGGCATTCTATTCGTTTCTTCCGGCAACGATATCTATTTACATCGACAGGAGCAAAATTCTCTCTTAACATGAAGTAACCAACACGTTGCAAATTAAACAGCAGATATCTTACATTCCACATTAGCCGGGGAACTGATCAGATCGAAAGATACAAGGGAACATGGAATTTTATGTCTGTTTTATTTCTTCATCTGGCAACATTTGGAATATAAATTGCAATTAAGTTTTTATTTTTATGTTATTTAATGTTAGATGCATATGCATATAGTTACACACTACCAATTGTCAACTTTCTTTTTTTTTTCTCTCCATATTTTTTTGTATTCTTAGGTTGATTGCAATATCATTAAGGGAGAAAGAATCTATAAAGGACAACGAAATTTCCGATTTTTAGAATATTATTTTACGTATTCCAATTGTCATGGACACTATCACCAAGTTGTGTATTTTACAATTAATCTTTAGTAATGACGTTATTTTTAACAATTATACTAACAGAAGGACGATCGTTCGACACAGTATTTTTAGTAATATTTAAAGTATTTCATTCAATTCAATTGTTATTTATAAATATTTTCAGTTAATTTAAGCATTCATATATTTTCAGAAATCAATTATACGTAATTTAAATTTTGCAGTAGTATACAGTATACACTCATTAAATCTTCAAGAGTATTTACAGCATTACATTACATTCATATGTAAAGTTCAATTTGCTTTTAGTAATTATTAGTAGTTATATTTATTTATTTTCTCTTCTCCAGATTGTAATTATATTTGGTGTGTAAAGGATGGCATTAATCAGAATTTGGGTAATTTATAGTAAGAGTAAATGTTATGACTGAATCGGTACTCCTTTTCAAATTCCATTTCCTCAAATATAACAACCCTCAACTACAAGATTTTTCATACTTGTAATATTTACAAGTACTACTTTCTTAAAATAAGGGTGACTTAGAGGCGCCCTTGTCTCAACAAAACCTCTACACATACCGACATATTAAGTTCTCTCTCACACACAACATTACACTAACGATCAGGAGGAAATGCCTGTTCGGTATATGAAGCAAATTTCCTTTCCAAAACCTACCTGAATTGCCTCACAGATAATTCAAATTTTAATGGTGAAATGAACATTTTAACAATATTATGAAACCATGTTAACAGTCCTCAGTTCAGCTTTTTCACAGATGTCAACGTCTAGAGATGGTCACCAGCTAAAACCTTGGAGAAATAAGAAATCAACACGATTTACACCTGAAGGACGCAGAGAAATTATTTTGATATACGAACCTTCTTAAGATTTTCTCAAGATTTTTATTTCTGAGATTTTTCTTTTAATTTTTCGACACGTGGAAACAGGAATTACAATTATACCTTTCATCAATTTTAATTACGCAGTTCAGCGAAATCAGTTGATAAGCACCAAATCGTTTAACACGGATCTCCTTCATTCTATTCTAATTAACTCCTACTGAAGTCAAGTAGTAGTGAGACCCGATATTCAACGCTGATAATACATACATCGATTTGAAGGAATATTTACGTACAACTAAATATTTCACATTCACAATTCGACGATATGCAGTTCTCTACTGTACGTTTTTCATCAATGACAATATTTGTAGCTGCAAAGTTAATGCATCAAAGTGAAAAACATTTTTCACGGCCACAAGGAACTAATATATACATATATACGTGGTTTGGTTCAAGAAGAAACTTCATTGCTATGCGCAAAGACTATTAAGTGATGATAACAAGAGTAAAATTATGGTATTTTACTTGAACTCTTTGTGAGAATCAGGATAACTCAATCATTAATTTTATGGACAAATGTTAGTGCTGTGATTTTATCTATCGAACACTATTATATTCTTATTTTCAAATACATAAATTCATGTACATATATTATTATTCAAGGACAGTTACTGATACAGTGTATATATTTTGAATAACTTCAAGTTTCCTAATTAAATATTTACTGTGATAGTTGACATATATTATAAATAAAAACGACAGCGATATTTAAATGATACAATAAAGTAAGAGACGGTGGAATTTACATCGATAATGACATATGTGTGCAAGTGTAACTCGGATGGGTATCACAAACATTGCTGATTTTGTAAATATTAACTTCAAAATATTTCATAGTGTTGTGCAGTGTCAGTGCTTGCAGGATCGATTACACTACTTCGCTAGTGTGTCATTGAGACATATATTTTGACAAGATCCATTCTTGTGGAACAATGCTTTTATAATTTTCTCACGTGGTGTCAGAGTGTTGCATGCTTATGCACGGACTTCGCTACGTCATCATGTAGTATTGGAACTCAGATTTGTAGCGTAAGCCTCTCAATGAATACGCGCACGAGCAGATTGTCAAGTTAGCATAACAAACTCACGTGCCAGTGTTTACCTTTTATATGCTTTATGCAGACATGTATTTTTTTCTTCTCTTTTTTTTTCTATCGAGACTTGTGATATATTTATATTTTCAGGACCTATATTATTCCATTTACATATATTCTGGGTAATGGTATGTTATTACAATATTTTTAGTATACTATATTTTATAATAAAAAGAAATCTCTCCATAGAATGGATCGATATGGAATACAACTTTAAATCTTTCATCTTTAGGTGAAAATCAAAAGATTTTCTTTAGGGGGTAGAGGAGCGTATCGTACCCAAGGTATTGGGTAAGAAGTATAAAGTCTTAGCATAGCAGGTATCAGAGAAAGGAATGCTGAATAAGTAATCAGGCAAAGGTCGGGTGATTGACTTGGAAGGCGTATGTGGCATGAGTGTTGGAATTGTCAGGAGGTGTGATCAGTTGGCGAGAATAGGAGAGAGAGTAAGGTCTGCGGATTGTGAGAGAGGAGCAAAGTGGGGAACGACTATTGGACGATGGTGTGTGACAAGAGACAAGTGATAGTTGAGAGGACAAGCTAGGAACAATCTCCATATATTTGTAAGGAAAGGATATTACTTGCCTTACAAATATATGGAGATTGTTCCTAGCTTGTCCTCTCAACTATCACTTGTCTCTTGTCACACACCATCGTCCAATAGTCGTTCCCCACTTTGCTCCTCTCTCACAATCCGCAGACCTTACTCTCTCTCCTATTCTCGCCAACTGATCACACCTCCTGACAATTCCAACACTCATGCCACATACGCCTTCCAAGTCAATCACCCGACCTTTGCCTGATTACTTATTCAGCATTCCTTTCTCTGATACCTGCTATGCTAAGACTTTATACTTCTTACCCAATACCTTGGGTACGATACGATGTGAAGGAGTTATCCTGGGTATAATTGGTCATGAAAGAAATAGGTTAGGCACAGGGAGATCCCTAGCCGTGTGTGTCAAGCGCAGGTCCGGCATATTGTTTGTTGACCGCCATATTGAATTCAACGCAAAAAGTTCAAAGGAAAGGGGGTTATGTGATATATCAAATGAGGCTAGAATTTCACGAGAAATGAAGTGACGAAGGATTTTCCAACGTATCTTACGCCAGCAAAAAGTTATACACATATCTTTCACTTACGATATATGCACATTATAATGTTGTCAATGTTCCTGTGAACACATCGTTGACGTCTCTCACACTCGCATAGAACATTTGGTAATGTAGCATGTGCAACAACATCGCAATCAGCAACTATGCCTTCTCTCAGATGGTCAATATCAGGGACTTTTAGTGCATGCACCATTCTCTTCAAATGTTTCTGAAGGTAAAAGTCCTCCTAAGATGTTAGATGTGGGGAATGTGCAGGCCTTTTAATAGATCCCCTTGTGCCCATCAATCTACCTAGAAAATTACCATGAAGAAATTGCGAAAATGCCTATATAGTGTGGTCACACTCTGTCCTATTTCAAAACTCTCGAAAAGTGCCATATCCCGTAAGCAAGGGTGAAAAAACCTGTTCACTTAACAAATCCAAGAAGCCCTCACCATTTAAGGTTCCGTTGTTGAATATGGACCAACCATTTCCGTTCGCCATACATTATACCACATAATTAGCTTACCAGCAACAACCATTCGACTGAGTAAATCACAGGTATTGCATTTTATTTTTATTAACTTCACCGTGAACATAAAAATTTGCCTCGTCACTGAAGAATTTTTCATTCCAAAGGAAGTGTCACGTAATTGTTTGAGATACTTTTCCCAATATTCTTCACTATTCAACTATTTGGTGAATGTAGCTGATTAAAATAATATGCAATGGTGCGTATACTTCTTTCTCTCCCAAGATGTCAGCGTGATCTCGATGAGTTCCTAACACGTTAGGAGCATTCCAATGCTTTGTTTTTAACACCTCGAAAAGGAGAAAATGGTTACAAGCATGCAGTAATAAATTCTTGCTGGTTGAATATATGTTGGATAAAGCTTCGTCACTTCATTTCTCGTGAAATTCTAGCCTCATTTGATATATCACATCACCCCCTTTCCTTTGAAATTTTTGCGTTGAATTCAATATGGCGGTCAACAATATGCCGGACCTGCGCATGACACACACGGCTAGGGATCTCCCTGTGCCTAACCTATTTCTTTCATGACCAATTATACCCAGGATAACTCCTTCACATTTTGTAGGGAGTGTTAAGGGACATTTGACTCTTCATAGTTCATGTAATCGGGCTTTTATCAGTCACATAGTTACACATATTATTTTGTATCTTCTGATCCCATTGCAGTCCCAAAATGATTTTTTGGTATGTTTTATAGTATGGTATGAGGAACCAAATATATTTTTTTCACGATTTTTGGTGATGCCATGTTTTGAGATATTCAAGGTCAAAAGTCAAGGTCACGTGACAAAATTATATTTTTATTCAAAGGTAGGCTTGTTATATATCACTGGAAAGCTTATTCAATTCCCTGTACAATAAGCTTGATTTGAGCTTCCTAGGTGAAATAGGGGCGGAGTGACAGCACATTTAGTATAGCTAAGCGGGATCAAAAAAGGCAAATTCTGCAAATTTTGACCTTGAATAATTTAACAATTACAAGACGCACGAGACTAAAAATTTTCGTAGTTACTAAGTTCTATGCATAGTTTCAACTCCCCAAATTTCATGAAAATCGGAGGTGGTCAGGTTAAAAATTGCACATATCTGTGTTGATTTGGCATGGAATGACTCCTTGGCGATGTCTGACCACCAAGCGCCTTGTGTATAGACAATCCAACCAACATTGCAATTGTGCGGCTTGCATACCAATTACGGGTATACATCTCGGTAAATTGAGCGGGAATGTCAAAGAGAAATACGAGATGAAGATTGTCGGACGTAATGTCTCGTGTTCTCGACATGGAATAACACTCGATTCACGTTATGTTTCTTTTTTTTAACGTTGTTTCTGTTTCAGAACGAACCTGACGGACTTGCTTTATATTTTCACTGCTTGCATTACTGCAAATTCTATATTATACAATTATATTAATCAGGGGCGGCGCGTGCGTTTCCAGGCAGGCAGGGCATATTTTTATTTTGGGGGGTGGTGGGGGCAGATAACCTCTAAATTTTTCTTTAAGGTTCTTGAGAAGAGTTCCTTGACATAGAGTAAGTAAATTGTTCGAACAATGGGTCACTATTTGGAATGAAATGTAACAAATTCCGATCTAATATCAATAACTAACTAGGAAGATGATGCACCGTTAAGTTCAGTTACAACACTTTTCATTGTCCATGTACCCCCCCCCCCAAAAAAAAAAGTTCGTTTATACTTACGAAGATAATCTGCATGTCAAGTTGTCTGGAACACAGACACAACCACACAAATAAATACACACGTACAGTAACTAAACTCTTTCACTCGCGAAAAAAACTAATTATTTCATAAGCGATCAATACGCACACAGATGGAACGCAACGCAAACTCACACACTAAACTAACTCAAATCCAAATCCGTATACAATGGAAAGGAAGGAGGATCTTTTTGAAAACACCGAGGGACTAGTTTGGACAATAAAAAGTGTTGTCAGCTATTTAGGTCGCCGGAACAAGCGCGAAGAAAAGCATTCGAGGGATTGTTTTCTAGCTTATTGCTGCATCTTACTGAGGAAGGTGAAAGTACGAAGGCTGGAAGAACGAATGAAGTGCCTGCCAAGAGTTGGAAACACTGAACGGTGAATGAGGCAAACATGAATGGGCAGGGCACCTCGTTTACTGCCCAGAGACGGCTACGAATTTTGCGCTTTTCCATTGTGAGGGGGTACCGTCCCTTGCATATGCTGTAAAGCTTTGGATCAGTCAGTGACGTCACGTCTCAGGGCAGAGCTGAGATCTGACTCTCTCCAACAGGACGCAGAAATATATTAGCCTCGCACAGGGTGCACACCCTGTACGTCTGGTTGCAGCAACGTAGGAGTGGAGGGGAAAAAATAGTTATATACCGATCGTCTCTTCAGATGAACTTTTTATGTTAAAATTGTTGTGGGGCAGTGCCCTAGTTGCCCTTTATCTAGCATCGCCACTGATATTAATGCATTGAACGAAAATAATACATTTGATTGATTTATTGAGTTCGTGTTTTTAAGTCCACTTTATGCACAGTAAGACTAATCGGGACTGGATCTACAGTTCAAAGTTGGATCCGAACCACTATGTGCCTCCACCGGGCATCGAACACAACGATAATAAGTTGGAATAGGTGTAGTCGCGGTGGCTCAGTCGGTAACTTTTCTAACGTTGGATGCGGCCCCGGCGCCCACCCAGCGTCGAATAACATGGCTACCTGGGGGGTAAAGGCGGTCAGGGGCGTGATCCTGATCACATCACCCCCACTCACGACCGGATCAAGAAAGTGTGGGGCGTTACCCCCACACCCCCAATACGCCTTCATGGCGTGGTGCTAAGCACAGGGGAGCACTTTTAGATGTAGTCTCACTTCTTAGGACGTGGGCAGAATGGAGGGAAGGGGCGATGCAAGAGGCTTCGTCGATCGCGTTCATGCAGTGTGTAGGTGAGAAGCTCGCACAGCACGAGAACGTTCCCTTCCTCCGCAGGTACAAGCGAGTTGCTCATTACTAACAACTCGTAAAATTTTAGTTTAATTGTAAAGTACCTTTAGTCGGAGAGTTTTGTGGATATTCCAACAAAGCAGAGTCGTTCTTTACTATAATAATCAGGCAGAAAGTGATAGTTCGTAGAGGGGGTCCGAGCAAAAGGGACTCCTTTAACCAGGTGTTGTTAGGGAACGCAAGGCCCTAGACAACATTCATTTCTCATACAAATCTATGCTGAAACCAGCATGATTTTTAGTATTGTGTAACTATTGCCTATTGTTAAATACACGTGCACTTGCGGTATCACCGTGAACCACCAATAACATTTAAAATTTGGCAGCGTGTAGGGGTAGATGACATTAATGTTGTTTTTTTTCTAGTTGAAACCTTGTTTAGGAGCTACGAGATATCGGAAAAATATTTTTTCTGTGTATGTATGCAACCATACACCACATATTTGTCCTTGCCATTGACATAATATTCTGTCAGATACCGAATAATATACGTACGTTAGTACTCTTCGGAAACAGGAACATGCTAGTAGAGGCGCAGGATGAAACCCCCAAGAATTACCCTTTGCATGGCAGAGGCAGTCATGGACGTCCGGAAGGAGAGGCAAGGGGAGGCCACGGTCTCCCCTGGCAAATGAAAGTCAATCAAAAATTATATAATTTCATTTCAGCCACAATAATATGCATGAATATGATAACTTCAAATTGAAGCAATGTTGTTTGAGGGTACAACTCTATTATGGGTGAAAATTTGCCTAGTTTCCTCCTCCAGTGTTGCTACATGAAGGTAAATTTATCTTGGTGAAGGGAAATCCAGGTCCAATTTTAGGTAAAAAGGGATTTTGTTTGGAAAAATATAGAGTTGCCGAAAAATTTGAAGTTTCCTGACTTATGTTTGTTTTACTCGCATGGTTGCATTGGTGTTTTATTTCCATTGTATCTAATTAATCTAGATTGGGTACATAATAAATATATGTATACAATAATAAGAGCTGTTGCTGTTAACCAGGTCAAATTTTTAGAATACACCACTGAAGGTAACTTACCATCTTCATCCCAAGCTCCCTCTACCTGATAAGAAGCCGTGGCGGCTCCAAACAGGAAACCTTCTGGAAACGTGTCGTAGTAGAACTCGTCATCCTGACACACGACAAGCTGTGCCAGGAAGAACAGCCCAACCACATTCACCAACAACATTTTAAAAACGTCCTAAGACGAACTAACAACACGATGCAGAGGCGTTTTTATAGTTTTTTCATACCCCAGCAACATCTTCTTCATGAAAGAGCGCTAATCATCAGAAGAAAGAAAACAGATGTTATATTCGAGCCTCACTCAGCGAAGCTATCGTTACAGCTGTTACAGTGTAATTATTATCTTTTATATTACCAGGGAAATGTTAATTTACGGTTTGTGTGTACTTCAAAGGGTTTTGCTTTTCTCTTTTCCTCGTTGTTCAATATAGAGAACAAATGAGCGTAATATTGTAGTTTGGAAATGTTCGTAAGATTAGAAGTAGCAACTGTACACCAGTCAGCTCAAAATGTGGTATAGTGCTGACAGTTGCCGATCCAGAAGTTACAGTTGGGAGGGGCGAATTTCAGTCGGGTAGCCCACCTCACCTTTCTAACCTACACTGGCGCTGCTTTATACGTATAAACAATTTATCGTACTGTAAAAAGGAACCATGCTGACTTTCATGTTTTAAAGATTAGAGTATTGTTTCACAACAATAGGTACCCAGCCAGGGCTGGAATAAATGGCTATTATTGTGTAAAAGAAAAAAACGTGCGAGTAAAAACTAGATTAGCTCTACACTGATTTATTGAACATCCGTATTTTTCAAGACCGTAAATATTTATTTATTGAAATTGTTTGGATGGGCAATCAGGGAGATAGAGCAATTCTCTCGAAGGGTATCGGGTTCGATCCCATTTTGAGGCACATCGCACCGTTGTTCGGATCCAAATTTAAACTGTAGGTCCAGTTTCGATTGACCTATCTGATGATCAGTGGCGTGCGGTGCTAAATCAGGCAGGGGAACAAATGACCTGCACTTGCCCCCCCCCCCCCCCATCCCATGCCTGTCGTAATATAATGCAGTAGACCAAGTAAAATTCAACCCTTACTGAAATGAACTAAATGAATATACGATACATGTGTTACAAATTGTCAGAAGTGACATACATGAAGCACGTTAAAATTATGACAATAACATTGTTAAAGCAAATATGATATAATGAAAACATTAAAAACAAAATTGTTGATGGACAACAAAGAAAAAAATAATGAAAGCAATTTATGAGTGATCAGAGGAAATAAATGTTTGGTCAAACCGTGTTTCATCTCTCTATTTGTAGATTACGTAGACATTTTTTTTTTGTAGAGTTGAGTATTCTTGTAATTCAATTAAATAATTCCATTCAGATGGCCGAGTTTTTTCATGACGTCCGCTAGATTTGTAGAAATTGTGACAAAACCAGAACTGTTCCAAACTCCCTTCTCTGGAACAAACAAAGACAACAATAATTTGTCGCTGGTAGAGTACCCAGTTAATCATTTTACAGAGTTGTAGTAACTTGTTTGAAAATGCCTTGTGTATGATTTCGTTTTAGTCTTTAATCCAGTTAGGATAGGTATTGGTTTGCTGTCTTTTCTGTAAAGTTCAATGAACTAAAAGCTTTCGTCTTCGTCTTCAGCCGGTCGATCATACAACATTCGCAACCCTACGCTCGCAACATTCGCTTTCTTGTCCTGCCGCTGCGTGCGTCTTGGGCCTTGGCTTGGGGCTGGTGTAACAGATGGATGCGAGCTGTCCCCTCGGAAGCTATTTCGCAGCATTTAGCCAAAGCATTTAGCAGACGCTTAGACTATAGAACATTTTTCCAGTTCGTTATGAATGACAGACGCAATTTTGCAATGAAATTAGGAAAATATGGACTTACTACACTCAAAACTATCACTACGACGCAATTAAACTTTAGCACATAGCAAGAATTCGTGGTGAGGATCGTTTACCTTCGCGCATGGTCGGAAATACTCGGCATCAGGCCGCAGAGGGATGAACGACGAGGCTAGGTGAAGTAAACAAACGCCCGGTCACGGTGAATGTTCTTCTTCGGCGTTACTTTTGAAAATGTTGATTTCGGGAGAAAGAAGTGTTCTTATTATGTTATTATAGATAATTTAAATAGCTTCAATGGGCGATAAGTAGGCGGGAACAGCCTGATCCCTCTGTTCCATGGAGGGACCGCCACTGCTGATGATAAAGTTGATTGAAATCAAACTTTGAAAATATTCTCGACATTAAACGTGGCAATAAAAGAACATTTGAGTCTTCAAAAACATTAGAAATAATAATACAGGATGATTCAAAAATAATATACGTGTTTCAAATAGGTATATTTGAAAAAATAGAAGTAGTAAAAAACTGAAAGTTTTGACACTTACTTACGAATATCTAAAGATGTTCAATATGTCCTCCATCAGCGGCACAACATCACACCGGTACTTAAATGCATTCCAAACTCGGGCAAGCATGTCCATCGTCACTGATGCTACAGCAGTAGTGATCCGATTTTTCAGCTGAAAAAGTCGCAGGGATACAAATCCGGTGACCGCGAAGGCCAACTGCTGCTGAGTCGCCATTTTCACTCTGACTGAAATAATGGGATCGTGAAGACAAACAGCGCTGCACGAGTGATCTAGCGGCAATTGATTGAAAGTAGGCAACATTATCTACCGCCAGGGTGCGCCGTGCTGTTCAATGATCAGTAGTTTCGACAGCATACTGGTTTGAAATACGTATATTCTTTTTTAATCACCCTGTATATCCAAAAACCCGGCAGTTGGGAGGGGCTATCGCCCTCCCCGTAGATCCGCGCCTGAGTGCATGGACGTCGTTAGAAGTCCGGGTGGTCTCGGCCTGAACTTTTCTGGAAATTTAACTTTCATGACAAATATTGCTATACGACGCACGCTTTTAGAAGCGATATCGGGCGGGGCCACGCAGAGGGTGTGCGTGGCGATGAGCCAATGGCAGGAGTGCAACGTTGTACAGTTAGGAGACTGCAGCGCGGAAGTTAAAAGCCGTGTTCTGTATTTTTCTTGCGCGCAAGAAGTTTTCATAAAATTCGCCACATTAAGGCTCACCATAAGATGAAGAAATACATTTTGAACCTGACTGTCCAAGTCCCATGAATTTCCGTCGCCTACAGCCGGAGTTATCGTTCCTTGAAGAAACAAGGGAAACATCACCTTTCATTTCCTTCCGCCTGTTTTTTCGTTGCCACCGTGTTCACGCAGCTGAGTTGTTGTGTCTAGGGAAAACTGTGGATGTTAAATTCGCCTCGATATAAACAATGACCCTTCATTGTTCTGGGCGTTCTTGAACATTGAAAGTCTGGGTCAGTTTGAGTTCACCGTTTTCGTAGCAAGGACGGGGTAATATTATTCGCTTATCGTTCACTCGTGCGCCACAAAGAACAGTTTGTGAAAAGATTAAAGACAGCCCTTTCGTGCAATAGTGTGTGCTCCGTGTGTTCTTTATATTTTAAATAATGTCACTCTCAAAACCTAGCACCAGTAGTATACAGGCACCAAGGGTGCAGAGTGACTCGGAAATGAGTGAAATCAGTGACACGGAGACCGAGGAAGACGAGGAGAGCGGTGATGAATAAATACCTTCAAGTTTCTTTCAGGTATGGGTTTCTCGCATATGCTACAGTGATATGATATTATAATCCTGTGTAGAAATATTCACTATATTATTTCACTGTACTCATTCATACTGTGTATGCATTACACAAAAATAGTTAACTATTGGACACAGCGAATTCTCTGTCTTTCCCTTCCGCTTGCAGTAGCACTGGCTGGGTATTGGCCGAACTCATGTTCCTTCTAAAAGCGTGCGCCGTATAACTATAATAGACGTACAGCATTTTCGGGAGTTGGATTTTTATTTTAGGAGAGCGGTGACAGGGACGCAGTTAGGGATGTACGACACGCGTCATCGCACAGGGCCTCGCGGCTTCGAATTATTCATTTATTCCTTGTACAAGCGCGATCACAGAATAGAGCGGACTCACAGGCAGCTTTTGCAACAAATCCTCGTTAAATACTTTTTATATACAATTCGTATTTTACATAACATTTCCCGAAAATCACTGTTACAGTAGAAAAAAATAAGATACAGAAAAAATAAATATATGTACTAATAGTACAATTAATGTACTATTAATTTAAATTAAACTAAAACCAATATTTCATTTATGTCCATTACAATAAAGGGAAAAAACAGACAATATAGTATTATAAACTACGTATTTCCCTGTGTTGAAGCTGACACACAATTTTTTGTGGCGTGTGCCGTCCCGCGATCTTGGAATGTATGATGTAACCAAAATGAGAAATGATAAAAGAAGGGAGTAGACCGCCGTATCAAGGTCCTGGAGATGGGTTGTCCTCTTTTTCCAAGCCGCATTTTACAACCGCGGCAGGGTTTCTCTGCGAGCTTTCCAGACCGAAGCAAGCGACACCTGTCTCTTGTAAACTAATATTTATAAATAACTGCAACCTTCCGAAACGAAGTGACGCGACAAGCTGCACGTGTCGCTTGGACTGGCCTTTTTAAAATATATAGTGTCGCTCGGTCTATTGGGTAGCGCATGCACGGTGAATGCTAGCTTACAAACCTCTTGGTCCTTGGAGGCGTTTCCTCCCTCCCTGCCCTTCAGATAGGAATTTCTGGTTCGCCCTTGGACACGCATGAGGCGAGATTTCGTTTCTCTCCCAGTTACCATTCCACCACTTTCTTTTGTATACGAGGGTCACTTTTTATATTTTGAAGTTAGGCGCGATTTGACGTTTGCACGGAATTGTCTGGCATTATTGACCATAACGTACTTCAAATGTTTTGTCAATAGCTTCATTTGTGTTGTTTATATTGCCTTGGAGATTGCGCGACAACAATAAAATGGAATTAACTCGTGAACATTTTCGTGCGATGATTTTTTACGATTTTCGACGTGGATTATCAAGACAAGAGTGCATCGATCAACTTACTTCCACATTTGGCGATGAAGCCCCATCCTTTGCCACTGTGAAACGCTGGTATAACGAATTTAATTGTGGCCGCCATTCGCTCACCGACGAGATTCGCGAAGGTCGTCCAAAATCAGTTGTTGTTCAAGAAAACATTGATGCTGTGCAAAACCTAATACTGCAAGATCGTCATGTGACATACTGTGAGATTGAGGCAACCATAGGCATTAGTTCCACCAGCATGTATAAAATATTACATGATCATTTAGCTGTGAGAAAAGTATGTTCTCGTTGGATCCCTCACAATTTGACAAAAACTCAAAAAGACGCTCGCGTCAATTGGTGCAAACAAATGCTCAATAAATACAATCGTGGTACTTCAAAAGACGTATATAAGATTGTAACAGGTGACGAATCATGGATATATGCATATGAGCCGGAACGTAAACAGCAGTCGACTGTATGGGTGTTTCAAGATGAACCCAATCCAACAAAAGTTGTTCGCGCTCGAAGCACATCGAAACAAATGGTCGCCTGTTTTTTCGGGAAAACTGGTCATGTGGCAAATGTGCCTATTGAGGAACGTAGAACGGTCAACTCTGAATGGTACACAACAATTTGTTTGCCAGAGGTCTTCGGTCAAATACGGAAAACAAACAAACGCCGTCGGATCATTCTTCATCAAGACAATGCCAGCTGTCACACATCTCGTCTAACAACCGACTTTATGAACAGTCAAAAAATCGAATTGATGGGTCATCCGCCCTACAGTCCTGATTTGGCACCCAATGACTTCTTCTTGTTCCCGAATGTCAAGAATAAATTGCGTGGACAACGATTTTCGTCGGCGGAAGACGCCGTTGATGCGTTCAAAAACCATATTATGGAGGTGTCTCAAGAAGATTGGAAAAACTGCTTTGACAAATGGTTCGAACGAATGCAAAAGTGTATTGACCATAAAGGGGAATACTTCGAAAAACAATAAAGTAGTTTTCAATGCCAAATTCCTGTTTTTTCATTGTTAGGCTCAAAATATAAATAGTGACCCTCGTATCTATTTATTTTTCCATCGTTTTTGTATCATTGCTTTATTTACCTTTGGGTTAATGGACACGTTCCCCTCTAGCTTCTGGTTGGTAGTATGCCATTTTTCGCAGAATATGTGCGTTTCTTGCAACACTGGTACACTTGCAACAGGAAGCGACGTCACCGATGAGATTTAATGTTATGTTGGGTTGCCAGCATACAGCCGGCAAAACGAGCTCTTTTTTTAACGTTCGTAGCGTCGAAACGACGCACCAACGACAAAAAAATTAACTGAGGAAGTTGTTTTTTCTTTTCCTCTATAGTCTACGTTTCTGTGGTCCCCGGGCGCCATTTTAATGACACCCTGTATATAAGTGGTTCTTTCCTGCTCTTGACATGTTTATTTCGAATATCTAACCGAAAATTGACCAGTAAAACAGGTGTTGTGCAGACTTTAGGTCCGATGCACATAAGGACATTTCATAACCAGGGGCATAATGAGACTGATTGGGGCTCTGGGGCAGACTACTCTAGCACTCCCCCCCCCCCCCCAAACACTTGCTGCCTATTAGATGACTGGATCTATGAATACAAAATATGAGTAATTTTAGCAAATATAGTTATCTTTATTATGATCCCGGGTTCGAATCCCGCTCGGGCTTGGTTGTTTGTGAATGTCCATTCATCAATTTCATCACTCATCCCCAACTTCGCAAGATGGTCAAAGTGCAGCAGCAAATAATCACAAAATAACTTACAATTAGATCTTGAACTTTTGGTGGCCACATACTTTGGTCTGCTCTGGAAATTAGTACGGTGAATGAATATCGTAACAATCTGTAGAAATATCAATACAATGAACTTTCAAATCCCAGTTATTCAGTCATTATTTCCACATAGGAACTTGCCAATTAGGAATGCAGTGTCAGACATTACTTAAGCTCATCTGCAACGTAAACATGTAAACAGACTTAGTAAAATCAAGCTGAATAAATGTCTGGGAGAGAGAGAGAGGTCAGTTCTAAATCACAAGTCAGAGGGTGCAGAAGTACAAACTAAAAGTCTAGGAGAAGGGAGTGAAGTCTGGGCTTCCAGACTTGTACTACAAACGGACACCTCATTTTAACCAAGTCCATGGTTTGACACCTTGAGGGAGCACTTCCACACAGTGAAAGACAGGTTTTTCCATTCACAACGCTTATCCAGTCTGTAGGGGTTTAAACTCAAGTGTTGTGTTTTGCCATCAAGTGTATAGTTATTACCTCTCGCACCTTACCATCAAGCTCACCATCAGAAGAGAGATGCTCTAGAATAGAGGATGAATGAACAGAGAGCTACATCACCCATTGGGACACCTAAAGGTCCCTAGTTCGATCCCTGTTCCTAGGAGAACGTTACGTGGTGGTAGATGTGGGCCTTTTCGTCTTCTTAGGAAATGAAAAGATTATTATGATATGACAAACTTATACTTCGGTGCAAATAATGCATGGAACAGATTTTCTCTCTCCTGTTAAGTAAAATACACAAATAACGACAGCTTTTTAGTTTGTCTTGGATAATAGTGAAAAAGATATTAGGTTGGCAACTACATGTTGTGCAGCACCTCCTCCACTGGGCTGGGTATACGCTCCAATTAAATACTTCAAGTGTATTAACTTAAAAATGGAGTACCTGCTCTGTTACAGTTTAACAATGTGTGCATTTTTTTAAATATGCCCCACATCTGAACGAAATCCATGGAAACTCAATTCGTATGAAATTCTTAGCCCATAAATAATTATAAGAAATAAGAACAAGTAATTTGAAATATTAGATCAAAAATACTGGCAAATTTACTAACAAACAAATAAAGGAATGTCTATCAATTTATCACTTCATCCCATCTAATTTTTATGTTCTTATATTTCTAATGTTAAGAAAATGTTCATTATGGTTTTAATGAAAAAAAAAATATATATGTTCTTATGAAAATTACAACATTTATTAAACTTTCTATACATTATTATTGTTCTATGTTTTCATGTACAATGAAATTCTGTTTACAAAACCATATCACAATAAATAAGTGAAGAGTTGTCTATCAAAGTTAACATAATAATGTCACAAGATGGCACAGCTTCTCATGGAGCATTTTTTACAATAACAAACACCATTTCTTCTCTTTAGATGAAGAATGCTTTTTTTTATTTATTTATTTAAACTACACCTGAGCCCTTTCCCACATTGTATTGAAACATGTGTCTTTATTATACAACAATTTACACCTCAAATAGCTCAGATCCACTAAGAGTAGACAAGTGACTCGCACCTTCATATACTTTAACACATTCATTCATTCGCACACATTATTCGAAAACTATTTCTCACTCCTTTGCACAGCCATACCGAAAGTACACATGAACACTTCTTATTTACTTTATCTATATGCCATTTTATAACAAAGAATTTATTATAAATTGAGATAGAACTTTGCCATTCACCTTCAGGTTTTGTTATGAACAAAATTATTTCTTACGCATAATGCACTTTCCCTCATTACGCAGATACCAAAACTATAAAGGACATCTGATTAAGCTACCAATAAAGTCTGTAAAAACATTTAAGAAACAAACTTTACAGTAGTTGCACAGGAAAATATTTGTACATAAAAGAAAATTTACAAAGAAACTTTACACACTCTTGTAGCATAATATGCATCACCAGGAAATTCAGTATGGAGAATAAATAAAAGATAATCTAGGCTTCCTTGTCCATTATGGCCACATTCAGTCACACATCTGAAGGCTCTGAATTAAGGCTGCAAACTGAAGAACTTGCAACTTTATTTTTTCACAAAACTGTTACCAAGGCACATAAAAATTTTTATTTTTCAACGTTTATATTCTATTCATTCACAATGCTCCATACAATGGCAAATTAAACATATATGTCTTTCCTGTTTGTTACAAGTTCTCAGTGCTCAGTTATGTGTTGATCAAACTAAGTTTTTAAATTAGGGTTGAGCCGACACGACTTTGAACCAATACCACTGATGAACTACAACAGATTCCCACAGACTTGAATTACAACAAATAAAAAAAAAAATCAAGATATTTATCAATCTCAAGACAAATTTTCTATTCAAACTATAATACAACATACCAGAATTCTGCTTTAGAATATTCAAATTCACACACAATAATCACAAATTCATTTCTCCCGACCATGTTGTTGCAATGGTGCAATTTGCATATTCAGACTCCATGAACGTATTATGCAAACATTTTGCACACTCAGTGAGACATCTCATTCCGGAAAAGTACCGATTGGTACTGGTGATAAAATTCCAACTGGTATCAGTCAATACAATCGGTATCGGTACCAACTCAACCTTAATTTCCACACGCACGATGCAATTTTAAAAAAAGAACCATGAAAATAAGAGTATCTTCATAAGTTGGTGATATGCACAGGAAGTATTTGAGCATAAAGTGACCAAGATAAAAACACATGTGGACTACATGGAATTAAAATTTCTTGCCACATTTTGAAATGGATTTATTTACTCTCTGTGTATGATTGTGACTATTCTTCAAAAACAAATGTTTTGTATCCTATAGAGTAAGTTAAAAAAGATCTAGTTCATAGACTAAGAATTTGTTACCATGAAATGCTAATGTTCATTTCATGACAATTTTTTGTGTGAAACCATTTTTTTACATAAAAAACAGTTAATTCCACAATTTTAATGAAGCAGTATACTTTCCAGAGTAAATAACTGTTCAGTATAAACTGATAGAGAGGGTAAATACTTCATTGATATTATGTACTAAATGATTTATATTTTAATATATCAAAATTTTCTTATCAGTCCATCCCTAACGAAAAAAACAAACCCAGGACTAAATGTTTGCACTACCATAAGTGAAGAATTTGGTTCATTTTGATATACCATATTTACTCATGTAAAATGCGCACCTTTTTTCTAAAAATTTTGCCCCCAAAAACTGTGGTGTGTATTATGCATGGAACAATTTGGACAGCCAACATGAAACCATGCATGTTTACACTATGTCACTGCATATAACATGGATATATAAACAGGTGCAAATACAAATTGTAGGTTGGATTTCTTTAGTAATAATAATAATAAAAAACACTATAAAAATAAAATGGGCATTTCATATGATTTTTCACTTTGTAATTGAACATTTTGTGACACCGAGAAAAGCAGCACGCTGTACTTGTTGAGCAAGAAATAATAGAAAATAACTTCCTGAGCACTGCAAATCCATAATGTAATTTTGATCTCGCTTTCTCCTGCTACACAATAAACAATATGGTTGCAGGAGTGAAAGGAGGGGTGAGGTGACATGGGTTTTGTGACTCACTGAGTAGGTATAATGTCATTTGCTCTTGATCGGCATAGCAACAGCTTTACAACCTACAACTAAGAAAGCCATTTCTTGAACCTGAATTGCAGTGCACATTATGTATAAGATATACCATATTTGCTGGCATATAAGGTGCACTTTCTTCCTTCAAAAATAGGTCTGAAAAACAGGATGCGTCTTATACACCGATACTCAGTTTTCGATTACATTGATTTCTGGAAATATTTCTGTTCCGAGTTAAGACAATTTCTTTCTTGCTTCCTTGCGGTGTGTGACAAAGATGATTAAAATGTATTCTTTCCTAGTTAGATTAGGTATGTTATTTGTTGAAAGTACACCTACATATTACTTTATTTTTTGAAATACTGAAAACTAATTGTAAATTGAATGATAAAGCTTTTTCCTCAAAAATGTGTTCAAGAAAGATGGTGAGTCTTATATAGTATTTGTTTGTCACTTTTCCCCCATCAAAAACCTATAGTACGCATTACACACGCGTAAATACGATAAGTAGTAAAAACAGAGTGAATGAAGCATTACGAAACAGAGAAACTGAATTGAAATCATGAACCAAACCATGAAGATGTTCCTTTCCAAATTAAAAACACTTTACAATCAAATGTAAACCTTTGTAGAATTATCTTGTAGCCACAGGTATTTTGAATTAAATACTAGTATTAAGCAATATGGTTGAGACACGTGTGTGTGTCTAAACTCTGAGTAAATAACAAGTTTTTTAGCTGCAAGAAGTACATTCCTTAATATTAATATTTAGTGATCTTTATAATCAATACTTTAATTGAACTGATTGGAAAAAAAAAGAAACAAAATCAAATGATATCTACAATCAACAAATTCACAATGTAAAGAAGGTATTTACAAAAAAATATGAAGCTAGTATAGAATAAAAAGGAAAATAAAATCTAGGGTGAAATTGGATATATATGTAATGGGAATAGTTACAACGGGACAAGGACCAATCATAAACATTGAGGGACAAATGATCAAAAGGCAAAGAGGTGATGAAAAGTACAAACAACAAAGAGAAGCTAGTAATCCTAACCTCTTCTAGTCTCTCCCACTCTTTTCTAATCTCTCAAAAAATCACTATGCTCAACACACCTTTCATTCACAGAGTGAAGCAAGAAAAAGTACTATTTACATAAGACGACATTCAAACTCTCAACAATCACACTCCTTGAATGTCCTAGCATTTATAAAAATAAAACACATTCACAATTACAATGTTATTGTATTTAGTGTGCAATACACAATGCACTTAAAGATAATTTTTTCCCGAAGATTAGGATCAAACTTTGCAAGATTGGAAAACCTTAAATGTTACTTTTTCTGTTGGGCAAACAAAACATATGACCATAATGGGCACACAGAAAAAAAATCAAGTTTTACTTAGGTCATTCCATGAAAAAAAAATGATATTTGCTAATAATGTATATTACTTCCAACAATCATGGCTGCTCTATCTGAATACCACAAGTAGAAAGCAGGGAAAATAATTTACACTTTAACGTAATGAACTTTTTAAGGTAAAGTTCACTTACGCAAAAATAATTTCTGATGATTTGATACTTTCCTTTAGAAATGAAAGAAAGCTGTCCTATTTGAACTCAAAATTAAGATTACCGTATTTAACAGCAAAATCATCGTACCCTGCTTTTTCAGTCCAAAAATTGGTTTATAACCTTTCATTGGACATTCATCGCATCGGCATGAGAGACAAAGAAACCAATGATAACATCGCAGATTCTTCAGACACAATGATTAAATTTTGTAACTTTGTACTTTGCAACACAGTCGTAAATTTTCTCATAGTAATATTTCGACTATAATGCACAAATCAATAACATCTAATGTGTTAACTTCATTTTCAGATGGGCAAAATGTAAAATCTGAGATGCTCATGCAGTGAAATACAGTATATACTGATAGAATTCAATGTTGTATTAAATACTTTAATGCCTAAATTCACCAGCATCACAGACAAACCAAATTCAGTAAAATGTCCAAATAAAAAATGTGGAAAAAGTAAAATGCTGACTTTAAACAAAACTCCCTCCCTCATCTGGATATGTACTTTCTTAAGCCAGTCCACTGATACTCAGCTCAGTCCTGAATTCAGGTTAGAAATACAGCTTCCTTACTTCAGCATCATGAGAGCTTTCTTGTCCTCAGGCCAGAAAGGAAATGTCCTTAACTAAACCCTACAATGCATATTATCAATTTTATTGTAAACTGGTAATTTATTGTATATTGTATCTGGTTAGCACAGGATTGTATTCTGGATTAAGCAGGTACACGTTCAATGTGCTTAGTGTTATGTCAAGTGCATGCAGTTTTACTGCAGGCTGACTGAGGGCATGTGCACCTTCCATGCTTTTGCACAGCATCAAGTAGAGCCACAGAGCACCACTTGCCAGTATCACTCAGGGTCTATATAAGCGTGAGCACAGGAATTCTGTTGCAGTTCTCAGGCAGACAGTAACTTGCAAACACCTGTGTGAGCCCAGTAGAAATAACTTATTTCTTCTAATAAACTGTTACCTGGGGACAACCCTAGAGGAGCGGGGGTGCAAAGGCAGCCAGAGCTTGGTGCTGATCACATAACCTCTAAGTTTTCATGCAATGTGAAGAGATAGCTTTACATTTTATGAGTAACATACATTTCAAATTGAGAACATCGTTTACACTGGCCCTGTATAAGTTAATCATTATGATTGCTTTCTTCATTTTAGAGGTGCAAGAGTATATGATATACAATCAAAAAAAGGAAAAATACTGCTTTGAAGAGCATAAATGGTTTTAACAAATGATGAAAAGATTCTCTCGGGCTATCAACCAGGTGAGTTCTGGAAAGGATTCTGAGCTTTCGAGATATAACGTCACTCTCATTATCTATCCTGAAGACAGTTCTCAAAGGCTTGGAGCCCTTTCCACAACTCACCTGGTCAATAGGTCAAGAGAATCTTTTCATAACCAGATTATTACTGTTGCCACTCTAAGCACACCCTACTTTCCCTGTTAAAGGCAATTTATACATTACTGAAAAGGCACAAGAGGCACTACCAAACAATCCGTCTCACAACAAAGCAATCCATATTAAGTCTTAAAATATCTCTGCCCCAGCAGAAACCACGGTATGCTGCAGCCAACATCTGAAAGAGGTGCTACATACTGAACCTCGCATTACCCTCTATTATGTTTTACACGAACCCATGCCACCTTCCTTGCGTCCAGAGGTTTGGAAACTAACAAGCAGCCCCTTCTTATCTGTGGCTCTAAAACCGTACGATTTATGGTTGTGGTTTGTGCTGGGATAAGGGGCGCAAAAGTCTTCAAATGCTGCCCACGCGAATACACTGTCTTCTCAATACTACTGTTAATACTGAAGAAAAGTGTTGAAATAATTTTGATGTGGAGAAATTACTTGTGCATAATTTTACTGCATGAAATAGTACCACGTAGCATATAAGGTTTTTCAACTTGAACTAATGACCCTTTATCAAATGTAATGCAATATCTTTCGGCAGTGATTGATAAGAACATGTTCAACTATACATAAAAATGCTTACAAATGAACTCAATTGAGCTACGTATTACATTTGAAAAAAAAACAAAAAAAAACAAAAAAAACTGAAGAGCATGAGGTTAAATTCACTGGGCTTTACTACATATCTGCCTCTTCCAACTTTACACTTATGGCAAGGACAGTGTGCATAACAAAAGTTAACCAGCACTTAGCATTCTGAACCTAACTTTTTATTGATTGATTTGCCTTATTTTACTTCGCTGTTGTGCCACTTTTGGCTAATTGAGAAGAAGGGGCTGAGTGATGATATTGTCACGAACCGGACAATATGATGAAATTTATGAATGGACACTCACGGACATCCATGCCCAGGCCAAGATTCGAACCTGGGACCCCTGGCATTGTAGCACTATTTGCTAACCACTCTGCCACTGAACTCAACTTTTCTCTGTGCTGGAAAAAAAAGGACTGTGTATACTCAGCACAATTTAAGTATATATCTAAGTTTGCATACATGAATGGAAATTCAGTACTTCACTGGTTGAAAAATAATAATAATGTGGGAAATGTAAAATCTACACTATCTCAAATAACAATTTTAAATGTACTAATTATTTACTGCCATCTCATTTTTTCTGTATTGATAAATCATTTCCACATGATAAATGAATTGAGAAATTTCATTTAATAAAAGAAACAATCAGAAAAAAATGTCCATGCATTACCCAAGAATTCAACTCAAACCACGGACTTTTCAGAGCAGTATGATAACCAGTATCATCAAAGTTGAAAATGCAAAATATTATACCACTACCTTGTTACTATTGGTATTGATTTTTCAGTAAAAGTGATGATACTTTTCTGTTCTGATATATATGAAAATGGCCTTGTAATTTAGTGTAAAAAAATATCTTTGTTATTATTTTTTACAAATATGACCCCAGTTTGTAAAGTAAATGTCCAAAAATCACAGAAGTCACCTGGTTGAATGCATTAATTATAGGAATTAATAAACAAATCATGTTCTTGAAAGAACATTTACAATTATATATTAGATTGTTATCGGTAAATTTTATATCAGTAGTGGCAAAAATTTCAATTCAAATGATTGGATAAAATTGATGAAGGAACACTCACGAATGTGAGTGCAACATTCCATGCTGGGATTTGAACCAAAAACGTCTGTGGCAAGTTCGAAAATTGACCACTTAATGCACTCTACCACTGAGCAGGCACATTTGTAATTTATCGTAACAATACAAATAACATATGAACACTTATGTATGATGATTGGCACTGATGAAGTAATGTGTTAAAGTAGCACAAGTATAAATAAAACACACATAAGTGATATATTATTTTGTTACAATAAGTATGAATGCACACAAGCTGTAAGCTATGAATTAGCATTCTCAAAATGTTGGTTAACCTTCAAAATCTTGGTCCTCGGCGATAAATGAACTTGATACCTTGCATCAAACATGGTCAGTGTGTACCAGTTAAATATTCAAAGTAAAGAAAATGGCAGCAAAAAACAATTTTGTAGCTGCTTCAGAGTGCAGTATTGCTAAAAGATTTGGGTTCAGAATGCTGTGCTGCTAAAAAATCTACATACAACCAAACGTATAGAGCACTAGTCATACTAGCGTAAATCTCTCTGCGCAAAATGAGAAATGTAGCTGACTTGATCAACATAAGCTGCCATCAAAAAACGTATCTGCACAATAGTCTTGCGTATGCTTAAATTTTTCCATCCTGAATGCAAAATTTTCCTTTAGATAAAAATGGTTCAAAAGAATGAAATGCTAATATTCCACAGGTAAATGAGTATTTGCATTGGAACATTCCAGTCGCGATCGCCACTCCTTTTACCCCATATAATAAATGCCATGGATTACTTTTAGTACCACTTCAAAGATCTATGAAGTACCCACTTGCATCAGATGTTTCAAGTTTCTCCTATTGGTCACAGGTAAACGAAGAGTTCAGCTTCAACCAGCATTCTTGGAAAGGTTTAAAGGAACATCTGAAACAGAATAAGCAATTAAATTTTATTAAAAAAAGACGGTCTGAAACTATAAAAAATATGAAAGCTCACATGAGAGCAACCAATGGAGTGTATCAATTGGAAAATAATGATAAATTTAGAATAGTACAAGCCACAAGGTAACATCAGAATGCTGCAACTGGAACACAACTGACCTCTGGTGAACATGTTTGCAACCAACTGCACCAATCAGTGACCACATTTTTTTTATATACATGTACGTAACACCTAATTTGAACTACAGTGTGTTTCAAAAGTCGAACAGATATTTACACTGGGTTTAGAATTTTCCAAAATCATAACTTTGGGGAGAAAAATGGATAAAAAACTGTTACTAACTAACTCTCTAGCATTCTTAACCTTTTGGAACCCAAGACCATTTTCACATGTATATATATACATAGGCCACGTGAGTTATATCTGACTCGCAGCATATTTATTGTTTTTTTCCTTTTCATAGAGTTCATTGTTATTTATAACATGACTGTCGTATACTATTGTCTCGACATAGTTTGAGGGACTGGTCAGCAATAATTCAAGGCCAAATGCAAAATCGGAAAAACTTGAGAACTGTTTATGAGTGAAAATGATTTTTTGTTTTCTTGTCAGATTTAAGTGAAATTTAAATGCAAAAATAAATGTAAAAGAAGTTCATGTACATCTATTCATCCATGCTTTTTATATTGCTTGTATGAATTGTAACAATAACAGCATCACTAAATAAGATTTTCACGAACCATCTGCAAAATTCTGCCCATGGGGCCACTTTTGTGTAACATGTATGTTATAACATGGTAGCGTGAGTTGGCGGTGCACTATGAAGCTCCCAAGGTAAAGAGACGTTTTGAGTTAAATATGCTTCACGGGCGTAAAACTAGCATGACTCACATGGCAGCTAATGCGTTAAATAAGAGTTGTTGTGGATGATTGATAATGTTATAGGACACCCTTTCCCCACAACACACAAACAACCACAGATAAAAGAAAAATGTAACAGTAAATACAAATTGTACAGAATCTATGTACCTGGATTTCCATCTTCTTTCTTCAGGTCTTCAATAGGTCGTGGTGTCAACTGGCTCCAGGGACTCAACGAGGGTTGACAGGGTGGCCCAAGGCCTGGGTAGAGAGCACGGAGTGCTGCTTCTTCCCTTGGAAGACTAGGAAGTGGATTATGTACCCAAAGAGGTGAAATAGGAGATGTAGAACTTCGAAATGGACTGGATATTGCATGCAAATTGGAATAAAATGGATTGTTTAGCGAAGGGTGATGAGGTAGAAATGGAATCGGGGTAAATAAATTAGCACTGTTAGCAAGGGGTGAGTTAAGCACTGGAGAGAGGAATGGAGACAGTCGTGAGTTAGAAATGGACGGAACGGACGTTCGAGTACTTCTGGCATCCGGAGACAATCCAAGTCCTGGCGAGGAGCAGGCGAGATGCGTGACGCTGGATGAAGACGCATGGCGCGGTGGAGTCTTTTTGCTGTTGGATTTCGAGGCTCCCCTTGCCTTCGAATCAGGCGAGAATGAAGCAGCGACGGGCACGGACGTTCCTGAACTACTTGGCACTGGCACAGGCTCTCCTCTCGACGAAGGCCGGTTGGGCGATTTCAACAAAGTTCGCAAAAACGAGGGCTTAGTCTCCCCATCGTCTGCACTTGGTCCCTTACCCAATAACGAGTTTATGCTATAGTTGCTATTCAATTTATCACCTTTGGCACTTGATCTCGGAGACACGCTCTGTGTTTGGCACATTGAAAAGTTATTCGTGGAAGTCGAACACTCCACCAAGGCACTGCAACGAGGTTTGTGTCGCTTGGAGGATCCAAAATCCTCCAGGCTCACCTTCTCCATCTCCCTCAGGATTCTCTTCCGGGGAGAGATAATATTTGGGTCCATTTTCCCACCGCAAGCATTAGCAAAAGAACACTTCACTTCAGTTTTAACACTGTTTTGTAATGAACTTGAAACACTAGCACCTTCAGCTTCACTGATTCTATCCCATAGTTTCTTAACCACCTCTGTTAACTTGGGTTGCTTCAGTTCCCTTTTCTCCACTTTCACTTTACATAAATACATATCTTCCCTCTTTTCAACTTTCACTTTACATAAATACTTATCGTTTTCACACACTGGCAAACTTCCCGTATCGTACGGCCGTCTTCTCTTTTTGCGCAGATTATGTGAATAGTGATAAAGTTTTCTGATGTTATGAATGTTCTGAACTGGTTTCATTACAAATGAGAGTTCCCTGCTTATCCCTCTCTGGGGACTGGTCTGCTTCCAGCAATGGTCTCTCTGCCATGGAGATGATTGAACAGATGAATTGTCATCCGACACTGAAAAGAAAGGAGGAAAACATTTGAAGCTGATATATGATAGCTATTCAAGCTAAATACAGTGGAACATTGATTTTATGTTTTTCAGGGGACCAAGCTGAAAGAACTTAAAATGCAAGTAAATGTAAAATTTAGGAAAATTTTATAACATTTTGTTATGTTGGGACCATCAAGATTGAATGTGCGGGAAAATGTAAAATCCGGGTTCCACTGTATTACATACACATTAAGTAGCAGCACAATTTCATGTGTTCATATTTACTACGTGCGAATTACTCACAAGATTAACAATATAAATTCAGTTTTACTTACGTATATATAGTATAGTTCGTTTTTTGATTTTTTACGAATTCAACGAATTTCTGGTGCCTTTCTTCTAAACTGTTCCACGTCACTCAGTCAAATTTGCCGATTAGCTCTAAGTGGAGATGCAAACATTCCCTATTCAGTTTATCTATTGTCCCGTATCCTTCCCTTATACATTTGTTAATCATTTTAACTTCAAGTTTCTTTCTCTTTTCTTCCTCTCTTATTCCCAGTGGTTTATATCCCCATTTAAGAAAGTTTGGAATTCCCCATTTCTTACATTCTTTGAGAAACCAAATCATATTTATGGTATTATTGATCTTAATCCTTTTCTTCTGGAATTCTCGCACTTTTTCTCCCGTACTACAATAGACGTTCATATTTACTATGTGCGAATTGCTCACAAGATTAACAATATAAATTCAGTTTTACTTACGTTTTTTGTGAGTATAGTTCGCACTATGAGCGTCTAAACATCACAATATGAATGTCTAAACATAAGTAAAACTGAATTTATATTGTGAATTTCATGTGTAAAATTTAGAAATCCCTTTCCACGTTGGTAGTTAATTAGATTTTACCTCAGCAAGTTGTCAATTACTATAAATCAGTGATTGCTTCCTATCAAGTCTCAAAACTTACATTTAGTCAAAATTTTACAGAATGATAGTTATTCGTCTTTTCGAGTTGATTTTCATTCCTTTGATGATGTTTCATTCCAGTTCCCAAAGACTTGAGAGAGTGTGTGTGTGTGTGTGTGTGTGTGTGTGTGTGGAGTTGGTATCAGAAAATATTGGTTCAAATTTAAATGTCCACAAAATGCTGGATAATAATTTCAGATGAAAAAAATGTGCAATGTTCATTACTTTTACAACATAATCTTGTAGAAATAAGAGATTTTATAATTAAATAGCAGCTATTTACTTTTCCAAATACCACAAATATAAAAAAAATTATGAATATCTTAAAGCAAAACTCTGGCAGATTGCTATAGCATAGTTTCAATAGTTACATAGTAGTGTTCATGAACATTCTGATATTGTTACATACACAAGAACATGAATCAGTGGGAATCTGTTAAGAGTATGTGTCCTATCACCATGAGCTCGGTGTTTGTGAAAAAATATCTAGGAAACTATGGAAATATTTCCAAAGGAATAAAAAATACTAATAATAAGAGACACAGTACTTTATCATTTTGTAATATTCAAAACTGTATATGCAAATCTGTAACAAGAACATTGATGCTTAGTCAACATACATCATGTTTCTAAATGTATACCTATTCAAATATGTCCTTCCATGCCATAAATGATAAAAGCAACCCCGCCCCCTCACAAAAGAAAAGTGGAACTCTATTTTATATTCACAGATTACACATTTTACAACTTTATAAGTCCTTTAGACTCACCTCCCTGAAGAACAATCTAGGTTCAACTGTAATAATCATTGATTATATTTTGCACGTTGTATAAGTAAAATGACTCAATTCATTACTGTAATTAAAATGCTTTACCAATAGCTGCAAAAAAAGAAAAAAAAACTAACTTTGATAGTTCAAAATTCCACATTTGAAAATCACTGTGTAATATTTTGGATTGCTATTTCAAAACAATGATGAAAAATTAAAATATCTTTGGACCAAAAAATTGTCAGCAAGATCCTAGTTTACAAAAAAAATATATTTATTTCTCATTCTTCTCTGGCTATACAGCAGTATCTGGCATCTCAACATGCCAACCAAATACACTATGATTTCAATGTTAGGGCATCAAAATTACCACTTAGAGATGCTGAGCTCTCCTGGCGAGCAGAGCAATTAGCAGATGGCGGCCAGTAGGTCTTCTTCGGCACAGACACCCATGACGTTCGTTCCCCATCCTTCCTATGCGACAGCTCAAGAATAAATTTTCCATCTGAAATAAATAAAAATATCTATCTTAATCAAAGCACTATGGCATCATTTAAATATAAATAACAAAAGATTACAACTACTTGTCCGTTTTGTGGGCTTCCAGACAACTACTAGTTTCAATGTTGATGGTGAAAGTGGTCACTGAATATTATTGAAAAAATATCCACAGGAAGGTAGGGTGTACTATCCAGTGTTCCACTGGCACTGTATGTGAACGGCATGCCCAGAAAGGGCTGTGCAAGTGGTGAAATCAAATGTTGGGCCTGTATGCACAGAAATCCTGTACAGACGCACAATCAGTGATGGCCTGTTGATTGAATATTTCCAAAATGCTCATGTCTCGTGTGTTACGAATGAACTAGGACTGACCATGATCGGGTTACGCTACTCATTCATAGATCCCCAATTTCCTCACGATTGTGGGTGGCCAACGGTCCCATAGACTGGCCGAAATTTCCAGAGAAAAGTTGTTAGCTTCCCCTAGGAGAATCGAACCTGCATGCATCCCGTAGCTGGAGCCCTGACAATGACGCTGAACACTGCACAGCCATGGTGCGGAACCAGTAAATACACTAGACTCTGAAGTAATCATCCCTCCATCCTAAAGAATGAATAGTACACTATTCACACCATAAAAACCCACTAATTGTTGTTATGTAACTTTACAAAATGTCACATCCCATGACACTGAAATTAATTTAATTTGCACACAAAAAACTTTCGTTGAGCCCAGGCTTTCAATGAACTTTGTGCTCCATTGAGCAGACAAGAAACCCATTACCATTATGAATGGAACTTTATGCCACTGTCCTGCCTCTTTTGGCTAATCATGACAATGAGGAAGAGTGATGATTAGAAGTTGACAAAGGGACACTTGCAAATTACACCCATGCCCATGCCAGGACTTGAACCTGGGAACTTTAGTGGCAAGATGGAAAGTTGACAAAATATGCTCAGCCATTGAGCTGGCAATAATATGTTTCGTGCTTTACTAATGGCAAAAAGTTATGATCTTTCAAGCAACAAAAAACATGCATATAAAAGGTCAAACGAAACTTGTGGGGGAAAAAAATGGATGCATATTTATATTTACCAGAAATGGATAGATATGAAGTTTACAGAGATAGCTTCCTAAACTTTACTACTGATCTACTATAAACTGGCTATCGTTTTGTGAAGAGCCTGAATGAATCATTCAACTTCATCATAATGTGCAAGTTTGATTTGTTGTGTTGTCTTAGGAAAAAAGGCTGCATATTAAGGCATTTATTGTACACTCCTGTTCAGATAAAGTGGCACATATGTCAACTGTCCAACCTTATAAAAATTTGCCACTTTATGTAAACAGGAGTGTACAAAACATGGGTGCATTACATATATATATTTGTATTAAACAGAAATACCACATGGGTTATAAACATTAAAAATTTACTGAAAAACGAAATTGAAATAAACTGATTTGTCCTACCCTTAATTTATACGTTTAATTGTAAAAGTGTGTTTTAATATTGTATCCTTAACTTCACGTATGACAAAGGCTCTATGCTAAAACATAGTATTTCATGTGAGATCTATGAGAGCAGGTTTAAAAATAAAGGGAATTTTTAAAAATTGTCAGTAAACTGGTGTGTAAAGAAGCAGATGCAATGTTACATGCTTGGAAATGGCTGCTGGGTAGTTCAATTGCACACAGTTCAGATGTTAGTTCAGTAGCACCACACAGAGAGAAACATGGACTCCCTTATAAAATATGTAACTTTATTGTCCTGCATTACTATTTGTGTGCAGAAAATGTAACATGGCCCACGATCAATGGTTAACCAGCCTTACTGGACATGCATATGAAAAAAATTTGGGTGCCTCAAATCCACTGGTATTCAAACTGTGCGGTCTCTCTCCCTGGGGAGGCATCAAAGTTTTGCAAGGGAGGCACGAGAACTTCCAAAAATTTAAAATGTATTAATAAAAATAGCTTTATCTTCAAAACAAACTATCCACAATTCACTTAGAAATAAGCATGTTTTTTTTTTATGTCCTTGACAAGAACCAATGTCATGGAGAGAATTACGGTTAGTGAATCTGCAGCAAGTGTGCCTGCGTCTGATAGCACAACTAGAAGAATAGGTGGTCTGGCCAAAAATATAAATGAGAAATTAAAGGAAAAAATTAATGAGAAGTAATTTATGAAACAATTACATGAGGCAACCGAGAGCAACAGTGATGCGAACTTGATCTGCCATGTGAGATTCATTGCTAAAAACAATTTTTTTTTAAGGTATTCTGCTTTGTGACGATCTCACACTGAACCCAACAGTAAATGACTTGTTTGAAATTGACTACAACTTTAGGGGGGAGAGGAAGATATTGGAATATTCAGAGATTGTGCTAGCTCAATGTCAGGATGTTACAGAGGACTGCAGACTCTTATCTGTAAGAAAGCTCCTGACATAACCTGGACCAACTGCAATATTCACATCGGGTCCCTGCTTCCAAAACCCTCAGCAGTGACTTACTTACATGACATACTCTCAGAAGCAATAATATTAGTGAACTACATCAAAAGTCAATCCCAAATATCTTTTCCCTGTATTATTGAAACGCACAAATTGGTTAATAAATATCCAGTATGAGATGTGCCTTGCATTTTCCAATTTTGTAAAGGATAAACAAAGTTTTTTTTTACAGCTTCTGTTCATCCCTTTAACTCACGAATATCATATCGCTGAATGAATTGACACCAGCTTATAAACACTAAAAATTGTACATCACCTGTATTAATCACACATTATAATTCCATTATGTGTATATATAAACACATCAACAGATTTTTTTGTTGGTCTTTCATGGTACTTAAGGAAGGCATATGCAACTGACAGGAGCCACGACAAGGAGAAGTTTGAAAACCCCTGCTCTAATCTTTAATGCAGCAGCATGTATTGGGTCATTCCATGCCAAATCAACAAAGTCCACAATGCAACCATCTCAGAATTTTCTGAAACTCTACTATTTGGTAGTCTTCATGAAGATATGAAATCCTGAAAAATTGTAGCTTCCTGTGTGGCATAGTTATAGAGTTTTGGGGGCTTGAAAATACAAAAAATTGTCGATTTTTAGTCTGCGCTAGACACTTTCATGGATAATTGCTCTTACCCTAATTGACGTAGAGAGCTGGTTGTAGTCTTGTTTGAAAGGACATGAAATAAGCTTTCCAACAGTGTATCACATCACTATATTTAGAATAAAATCTTATCAAGGTCATCCACTTTGACCTTTGGATCTTGAACGTTTGAAGATGCATATCTGGGATTTCCTTGGGACTGAAATATATTGTTAACACAAAGTTACACTGTAACATAACTGAATTTGAAGTTGGGACGATTATGGGATAATTAAAGAAAAACAATTTAATTAGTAAGTGTAGTTTTTTCAGGTCATTTCTAATGGTAGTTTGCAACACTGGTGTTGTTTACATTTAAGAATAATATGATTATCTATAGTAATTTAAAATGGACAAGAATGTTTGTTTCCTGAGAAATGCACCATAGTTCACAGGTTGTTTTTCAGTATTCATTCATTCAGTCATTGCACGGCAAGCTGGCTTTCGTCCATTGTTAAAGTGTACGTTCTTCTTGTAGCAGTGGAAGGGTCCACTTTTGTTAGAACATTGCACGTTGGGACCCAACAAATGTCCAGTTGGACCAAAGGGGGACATACAAATGATCCTGATGGCCATGAGGTTGAAGAAAGTTAATTTGTAAATCACCGGTGTCTTCAGACACTTTCTGAACACACACTAGCCACCAGTTGTTATTATATACACAAGTAAAATATCCAGTAATATCTGGAAATTCTAAGGCATTTGAACAAATAATGAAATGATGTTCTATAAATTCATCACATGCAGAATAATGTTTCATATGTATGACATCTTTTGTAAAAGGAAGTACTGGATGAACCTTTTGGATTCCTGGAATAGAAATCGGTCTCTCAACATAGAAAAATTATCCTCATGGTAGGCAACATCGATGAAATTTTTGCGATTTTTTTAGTGTGCTGCTGCTCCATCAGAAAAGTAAAATATCTTGACCAGGTTGTCAGAACCAAATTTATCATTCAAAAATGTAATAAGTACTTTCTGGAGTAAGTAAACTAATGCTGTATCATGTTATCTGATATGGCAACCAAAGTAATCAAAGTATGGCAATCAAAGTATTGTGATTTCCATAATAAATAGTGAATGGATGTATTGTTGTTGCTTGACCATTATTCCAGTGAAAACCTGTGAAGCATCTTGCAAACCACAGGAGTTTCTGCAGAATCACAAAGTACAATGTAGTGCCTATCATGAACTGTTTCTTTTAAATGCTTGAGAAATTAAGCTTGTTGGCATGAAAGAATTTCCAGTCAGGTTCTCCTTTTTTTCGACTAGAATTTCTATGAATTCTGCAGGCTTCATTAATGTTTGAAGTGTTGATCTGTCTGTGGATATCCGCTGTTTGTTTCTGCTTTGGTGTTAATTTCCAGCTGATACTTATTCATTTCAAAATATGGACTGTCAAGGTTTCCACAGATCTCAAAACCTTCAAGGTATCTTATTTAAAAAAAGTCAGCTCAAATTAAAACTGTCACACTAAACACACTATCTATTCAACATTCTACCACACTTGTTTCAAACAAGACTCCTGCACAAATTCTTCACTTTCTAGTTGCAGAAGTATTGCACATTAGCAAGTCTGCAATGCAATAGTGCAGTGTTGCAAACTCCCACTAGAAGTGACTGGCTGAAAAATACACTGATACTAATTAAATTGTTTTTCTTTAATTATCCCATAATCGTCCCAACTTCAAATTCAGTTATGTTATAGTGTAACCTTGTGTTAACAATATATTTCAGTTCCAAGGAAATCCCAGATATGCATCTTCAAAAGTTCAAGGTCCAAAGTTCAAAGTGGATGACCTTGAAAAGATTTTATTCTAAATATAGTGATGTGAAACACTGTTGGAAAGCTTATTTCATGTCCTTTCAAACAAGATTACAACCAGCTCTCTACGTCAATTAGGGTAAGAGCAATTATCCATGAAAGTCGCGAACGCAGACTAAAAATCGACAATTTGAAATGGGATCCAAAGAACTGTGCAATTGTGCTTACACTGGGAACTGAACTCTGGGCCCCTTGATTTCAAGGCCTTATCATTATGCCACAGTGGCATGCCCAAAGAGGGTGGGGGGTATAAAAAAAAAAGAACATCAAAGACAGGAAAAGATGGCTAAATGATAGCTGACTACTAAAAAAAAGTATAGGCAACTCCTCTCCCTTTTTCAAAACCCTGGGCACGCCACTTCTATGCCATCCAGAAGGTTCTATAAAGCAGGTGACACCAAAAAAATCAACTGATCCTGCAATCAAATCACTTTGTGGTGCACAAAAAAATTCACAGATGACAGCAGTGGTGCATACCATGGGCAACAGTCAATCGATGGCCACTTTCTGTGAAACATGTATATGGGATGGAAAGTATTGTTCTGCACACAACATATACCTAGTAAGTAATGAGTAACCATCTTGGGCATGCATCTCTAAACATATATAAAATTAGATTAGTTTAGAAAATGCAAGTGCAAAATGACAATATCAGAATCCCACAACTGGAATTTTAGCTGGACATTTACAGAAGATTGAATAACCAATAGCTAATGATATGTATTAAAGTTTCTACACTTCACATTTTATTGATGGTTACACAAATTGTACTATTTTGGTACAGAATCCCCTACTTTGTCACCCCATTTTCCAGTGCCCCACCAGCTTTTCAATTCCATGAATATAAAGAGGTCTAGGTGACATGTCTAGTTGATTTGAAATATTTTCCAATCTAAAGGTTCTGTCAGCAGTTGAAAATTGTGGAAACTAAAAAGGAGAAAAGGTATGTAGAATATAGAGAATGTCTCCAATTCCCTTCCTACTTCTTATACTCACTAAATATGCAGTCCTGGTAATGTATCTGGAGTTAAGATTTGGGGGTCACGTGTAAAAATTGTACACTTATGTCTATATATGTTGCAAAATTACATTCTTCATTACCACAATCATTCTAAATACATAAACATAACAACCATGTTTTATGATATGAACAATTGACATTCGGCATTCTTGGGCTGTCTACGGCGTTGCCACACTGTTCCTTCAATACTTGCAGAGCATTAGTTGTACAACAGTGAGAACGACAAGGTAGAAGAGCATGTGGAATGCGGACTTTGATTAGAGGTAGGTTTGGCACTGGTTTTCTTCCAGAAAAATGGCATCTTGTGCAGTGAGGAAGCTAGTGCTACAGTCCGGCCAAGGAAGACGAAACTACCTGGAAAGGACGATTCCAAACGCTAGAGGGGAAGCAGGGAGAAGCACTCGTCAAAGTAGCCTGTGGTATTTCACTTGTTGTGTTTATTACCGCTTGCTTTGTTGGGTTTGTGATGGCTCTTACAATTCGCAAGAAATTCTTTCGAAATGGAATAAAGAAAACTGGGACGTTTTGGCCCCTGTTGCACATTCTACAAACCACCCTCGTTGTACTAGAAAATGTCGCAAACCATTCAGTTACTACATTTATATTTATGATACTATGTACAATAATACTATTATTAGTGAATACTATCCTGATTAATGTTGTGTACACCACCATTCTGCTAATTTTAATATTTACTAAGGAGATCAATTTGATTGAATGATCAAAATAAAGTTACTGGTTTACAAACAAGTTTATCTACTAATGTGACGTGATGAATACTTTCCTGGTATGTTCTGTTTTCTGATATATTTCTTTCTGAACCCTTACATAATTCGTAAACATCTCTCCATGTATTTTCGCGTATACTACGTTGAAACTTAATTGTTTCCATAGCAGACTATTTTCAAGGAACCCGCTTCGGTAAAAATTTACTATCCTTCGGACACCTCTAATTTTTTCGTTTTGTCAATTTTTGACATTCGTACTTACGTATCTGCTTCGCGGAACATTCCTGAAGGTATATCAACATTGTTTTGATGAAATTAATTGCAATTTTTCACATTACCAGTATGTCTTTCTAATAGGTATTTTCGCTTGCCTGAGACAAACTAACCTAACCACGTGCTAATGGTTCGTGGGGCTAGCGCCAATGGTTCGCAATTATTTCCAATTTCTAGATCCTGATACTAACACGACACCAAATTTTAACTATGTTTCCTAACCTAACAGAACTAACCTAACCACGTGCCAATGGTTCATGGGGCTAGCGCCAATGGTTCGCAATTATTTCCAATTTCTAGATCCTGATACTAACACGACACCAAATTTTAACTATGTTTCCTAACCTAACAGAACAATCCTATCCACGCGCCATTGGTTCGTGGGGCTAGCTATTCTCCGTCGCGGCCCTGCCTCTGCTCCGACTCCCTGGCTTTCTCTATAGGGTCCCTGTTAAAGGCATGTTAGAAATTGGCCGGAGTCACCTGCGCCCAAAATGAGACCCAAACTTTTAAATTTGAAGAAATCCGTATCCAGGATATGGAAAACTTACCTGAATTTCACCACGGATCCACGACACGTCATATTAGGCATATACCCACAGCCCATTCCTTCTAACGAGTAGCTTACATTCACTGCCAGATTTTCGACATTCCTTTCCGTCCTTCACGATCCTGTGTTCAATTAAATTAAAAATCCACTGGATCTTCCACACCCGGTACGAATTTCACCACACATCCATGACACGTCATGTTTCTAACTTTCGTTGCAAACAGTTTGAAACACTGGATACCCAATGAACATGAACAAAACACAATCACGACGCGTGATGATGTACGAAGGTATACGCGCCAAAGGCTATTGTCCGTTGGAGAATTAATTTACAACAAAGAACATGAATTTCTGCCATGAAACATTCCCACGTCACACAAAACACCTTCCCGATGGTGGACAATGCTACAGGACCTTATTATGGTAAGTAGTTTCTTCTGTAAAAATGAAGAAATGTGTCCGAAGCATAGCAAATTAGTACCAAAATGTCCATCTTTCAATATAGGATTACAAAGTGAAAGTTAAGTAATATATTTCATTAAACTTCATTGTATCAACATTATTTATCTCATGTCTGGATGTAGACTGTGCACTGGTCAAAATTTAAAACACTACTATGTATTGGCAACATGTCAGAATTGCCATGTATTTGTTATTAGCCCATACAGAGTACATATTCTTACTGCTAACGTTTTTTGATATAGGTAATTTTCCTTACACAAAATAGGATTTCCATGCCCTCCCCTTCAAAAAAGACTGGAAAATTCTAAGTATCATTCTATCTATAAGTAAAGTATACATACACAACTGCTATGGTTCTTAAACTACAGATGAGCCACTGATCTGTACCTGTTATGGCTAACCAGACGAGAAAACCCTAGTTTTCAACGAATATGGCAAGTAAAAATTACACCTTGCACTTGCAATGAAGTTATTCTTACATCAAAGACTGTGGGCACAAGGTAACACTGAAGTTCAGTCCTGTGTACGAAACCAGTACACAACCAAACGCCACATGGGTTAACATGCATACAGGAAATGTCGCTTTAACTGCTAGTACTTACCCATAAAAAACTTAAGGCTGCCGCCTGTACCAGAATGGGGTCCATCTGAATTTAAACTTGATGTCAAGTTGGGGCTTTTGGCTCCGTTGGCGTTGCTTGGCCCCAAGCTCTTCTTTCTGCCACTGGCAACTTCAAGTTCAGGTCCTCCATTCTTGCTTTTTTCTTCGGTCATTTTGGCACATGTTGCAGATGCTAATATATCCTTTACTCGCATGTCTTAGCCCATTCTTTTAAGGGGGTTAAGCCGTCTTTATACGGAGAGTCTACAATATTTACTCCAACAACAGTCTGTTGGGGAGACCAGCTCCATCAATAGGTAACTGGAATGCTCGGTTTCCATGTTCGTTGTTCCACCTGCTGGGAATGAATGAAATAATCAGTCGATTGAGATTCTCAACGCATTTCAGCACGCAACAAGCATTTCCAAATAGATAAGTCACTGCTAAAGAATAGACTTACAGTATTTTAATTTCGTCCTGTTCATTAACACAACGGAAAACTATTTACGAATACTTACTACTTCGTATCTTTTCGTCGTCAACACTTTGGTCCGTTCCTGTGTTTCTCTATTCCTAGTTCATTCACACCCAACGTGGTTCACTTCCAGCGTTCCTTAAACAGGAGGCAAAAATCGGGCAAAATGGCTGTGCGTGTAAGACGCGTTGTGCAGACAGAGGATTTATCAAATGTTGAATTTGAAACAAGCGAAGATGTTGAAGTTATTCCAACATTTGATAGTATGGGCTTGCGGGAAGATCTTCTTCGTGGTATATATGCATACGGTAAGTTATTATGTATTGAACTGAATTATGCAGTGTAACACCATCATGGGTCATTCCTATGCTTGTAACCTGCTTTTGATGTACTCGCTCTATTAACTTCAGAAGTTTGTATTGCTGTGATGTTTTAGCTTTTCCAAGCATATATCGTTGTCCCTTACAAATTCCATTTGTCCTTTACAACTAAGTGCCATTTATTATCCTCTTGGATGCTCTCGAAATTTTGCACGTTAAAAATATCATCTATGTAGGCTACATCTTATTTGCCACATTAAGTGTGTCGCAATATGGCTATGTTGTGTGATTACGATTTATCGGTTCATTACTTTAAATGTTGGACAGTGTTCCATGTAATTATAGTCTTATTAGGAAAAGTAGCATCATTATATTAGGATCAAGATTAAGGCAGAAGTAAGTGGCGGACTTTACCAACCATCCCATCCTCCCGCAAAAAATTCACCCAAATTAATGTAGTCAGAAGTTGTCCCAAAATATATTTTACATGTAAGTTATAACTCTTGTTCTTAAATGAATTCATTCTATTAGAATAGGAGCGCCCAGACACTCGCCCCCTTTTTTTCAGCGGCAATAACTATTTTGGTTTTGGTGATTTGTTAATAATGCGATATCGCCCGAACGGATTTCGGTATAATTTAACAATACAGGGAATTTCTCCAATTTGTTTGAATTTTCGGTTACTTACTAATTTGGGTCTCCTAATCACGAATCTGCACTTAAAATTTGGCGCTCACGTATAAATTTGGCGCTTATTTGGGGGCAGGTGAATCCGGCCACTTTCTAACATGCCCTTAACAGGGAGTCTATAGATATAGGCGGGGCCGCGATAGCGGTTGGGGGCGGTAGGTCGATTACCCCAGGGGCGGAGCCCGGAACCGGCGGGAAATTCGGAAATCGAGGGTGTGGAAATAAGAACTTAATTTCGATTATTTTGCTAGGTACTACTTTACTATACCTGAGACACCTGGGAATCATTTCTTTCGCACTTTTTTATATTGCTAACGTACTATTCTGCATTCCGGAACACTTACTTAGGTGAAATAATTGAATTTGTTAGGAAAGTAATGTATATTTCTTACATTTACGAGTACTTACTGTTCTTGTTTATTTCCACACACAACATGGCGATAGCTTACCGTTGGTCGTTCCTTGAGCCAGAAATACCATTGACGTTAGCCCAAAAATTCACGATAGCCCCACAAACCATCACGGGGACGAGGTATGCCTACTAGGTTAGGTTAGGCCTGTTAGGTTTGGTTCCATTAGCACTCCTTTCGTTCAATTTAGCATATACGGACAATACGAGAGCGTATTGTGCTCTCATGCAGGAAGCAAATAGCGGCAGCAGCAATAGCGCGTCGGAAATAGATTTTCGTAGAAAACCACATGCATTCGTATTAAAATGGATCAAAATTACATTCCCGAACATCAACAACACTACAGAAAATGATTTGCGTAAGTACTTTCTCCTGTAAATTTGAAGAAATCCATCTCCGGTATAGTAAAGTGTTACCCCATTATGTACCTGCAGATGGCGCGAGCGTCGAAAGTCACGCGGTCTCGCCAGTTTTTCCAAAGTTGCCTTTTTTTTTACGAGAATTATTATTTTTAACTATGCTTACCTAACCTTGCCGGAAATGGTCCGTGGGGCTATTCGTCAATGGTTTTTGGGGCTATCCGTTAATGGTTCGTGGGGCTGTCGTGAATAATTTTTAGGGCGATCTGTGAATGGTTTGTGGGGCTATCGTGAATGTTTTTTTGGGGCTATCCGTCAATGATTTGTGATGACATAATGAACACGAAAGTATGTATTTTTCGGTGAAGAAAATTGAAACACTGCATACCCATTCCAAATCGACAAAACACAAGCACGACGCACGATGATCCATGATGAGTGCATTCCATATTGTCTGTTACCCAAGCGGAACAAGGAAGACAAATAATGAGTTGTAATATGAAAAGTTGACACTATTTTATGGAAAAAGGACATAACTTCACCTTAAAGAATCTTCCGCAATGCAGAATAGGTAAGTATCAATGCTAAAATTAACGAAATAAACGAGAGAGGTGTTCGGGCGATATCGCATAATTACCAATATGTTTTATAAGAGCTAAATTATAAACAGTGGTAGGCAGTAGTTTGAACAGGTATGTAATGAATCTGCTTACTTGAGTTGGTCATGCAGGTTCTATTTGTTGCTCATCATTATAATTACTGTTGTACATGTTAAGTCATACTATTTTTGTTTTTTTAGTAGGGGTAATTCCATTATGTTTTGCAGAGATCAAAACCAATGTTTTAAAAAAAAATTCCTGTCCTTGGTTCTTCTGGTGCGGCCATTTTTCCAACATCATGTATGGCTTTTTTTAGCTCATGTAGCACTTTACAGAAACCTTAATATCTCAAAAACTCTTAGAGCTAGAGGCCTGAAAGGAAATTAATTTTATAGGTAATAAAGTATACTTTCTATGATATTGAAGTATGTTTTCCTCAAAATTGCACCCAAAGTATAAAAATTATGGTGAAGGGGTTTAGTCTAGGGCTTGAATTTTTTTTTATGTGTAGACCTACCTGTAGAGTATATGCAAATAAAATATCAGTGCTTAGAAATGCAGCCCTTTTTTTCAGTATGGGTTCAAACATGGCTGTTTATAGAATTGTGGCAATTTTCGGGGCCCAAGTTCCTTTTATTTTATTGTGATTTCATCATGCTACGAATGCAATTTTTACATGGATCGATTTTGATGTATGTCTGTTAACACATACTGCGGAGTTTTAGCGATTACTTAAAATTTGTTCAATATATGCTTTAGTGGTTAGGTTAGGTTCCTTTAGCATTAAAATAAAGTCCCTAAATGCATTCTACTAAGGTTCCGATTTACTTGTACATTCATTCCGACGCTTCTATGATATTTACTGTCGCTTGTCGACGGAGAATATCCTGTCCATGAAAAGTGCGTAAGGTAATTTTCATGTTTTTTTTTTCAACATATATAACTTTTTCTTCAAGTCCAAACAGTGCTCATTACTTTCAGGAAAGTTCAAATTTCGTTTGACAATGATTTCCAAAATTCTACGATAATTAGTCTTTGTGCTAGGAGAAATCATAAAACAAATGGAGCCGTTACCGATTTTTTCATGAGGATCCATCTTCTGAGATATTGAACCCCGAAAACTGTCAAAATTCCATAAACAACCATTTTTTGAACCCATGCTGAAAGAAAGGCTTCATTTCTAAGCACTGATATTTTATTTGCAGTCACTCTACAGGTAGGTCTACGCATAGAAAACAATTCAAGCCTTAGACTAAACCCCTTCTTTTAAAAATCTGACTTAAAAATCCAATTCTTTAATTATTGTTACCCAAATTTCCACCATAATTATAATAAAAATATTTTTATATTTCAGGTTTTGAGAAACCATCAGCAATACAGCAGAGAGCCATCAAGCCCATTGTAAAGGGAAGGGATGTTATAGCACAAGCACAGTCTGGTACTGGAAAAACAGCAACGTTTGCTGTTGCTATCCTCCAGTCCCTGGATACGCAAGTTCGTGAAAGCCAAGTACTTTGCTTATCACCAACAAGAGAACTCGCTGTTCAAATTCAAAAGGTATTTATCAAAAATATTTGCTGTGCAAAGCTTAGTAATTTTAATCTTTGCCTTACTTATATTGTACATTTAAACTTTGCACACACAGAAAGAAATATGTTGGAATATTTTGATATCTCATTTTGTCCCTAGATTGCAACTTATTTTTCCCTGAGATTAGTAATGTGTTCACATCAATATTGGCTTGTGGTCATGCTGTCAAATAGTAATTGGGACAGTTGGGTTAATCACTGGTTGAATTGAAGAATTATACAGTTGAGCCATTGTGTGGAGAAAATAAATTTGCTGCAGTTTCATATATAATTGTTATGTCACTTGGTGTAGGTTTTGATTTACACAAATTGTATTCTAAGTTTATGAAATTTTGATAAACGCAATGTTCCTTCTGGGGTATACTGTGATACGTTCTTGGTGTTTTCATGCTTTAAAATTCCGGTAACCGTTCCGTATATCGGAAACACATTTCTTCATTTTTACAGAAGAAACTACTTACGGAAATTAGTTTCTGCAAGCTTTCCAACGTTTGTCAGGGTATTTTCTTTCATCGTGGAATCTATTTGACCGGGAAATCGTGTATTTTTCAAGAGAAATAACTCACCGACTCACAATTGCCATTACTTTCGCTACATGAACTGCATGCTGCGTACGTTTGATGACGTAAGCCCCTGTTAGTGTTTCCAACCCCTTTTTTTTCACTATGCTTGTCTAACCGAACCTAACCTAACCTTATCGGAAATTGTTCGTGGGGCTAACAGTCAGCTACCGTGCATAATGGTTCATGAGGCTATTCGTGAATCGTTCGTGGGGCTATCCGTCTGCTACCCGTGCATAATGTACAATTTCCACTGGTGATGAACACGATAGTAGGTATTTTTCGGGGCCGCCATATTGTGTGTTAAGGAATCAAAGAAAGGGATAAAAAAAATTGTGGCTATTCTGTGATAATAGTGCAAAAAATTATCCATTTTTCTTATTTTTATGAATACAAACATATATGTAACGTAAATGGTTAAATATACATTTTTCCAAAGGCAAAACCCATTGCTGTCGTGTGGTTACAAACTTTAATTATGGAAGTTAATGAATATTTCATCTTCCTCAAGGAAGATTTACAACTTTATATCAGATCGGCAGAATATCTCTTATCTATATCAATAAATTTTATAAAACATAAGAAATCAAATCAAAGTTTTTAACTGGTAGCACAGGGAAATTACAAGAATTTTATAGGCAGTTTTTATTTCATTAGAATTCCAAGTATCTGTAGTGATCATTGTAAAAAATGTTGGACCGTGGATTCGGATTGTGGATTCCACATTGAAAAACTTCCTCCAAAGTCATACAGTAAAGCGTCGATTAGCCGAACGTCGGTCAACCGAACGACCGCTTAACCGAACTGTGTACTCGCTCACTTTCAGATATCTGTAATGAAAAAAGTACGTGACTTAGCTGCTCGTAAGCGTGTAGGCTTGCTTAGACAGACCAAAATGAAGGATTTTTTTAAACGTTAATTTTGTGTACTGTGTGTATTGTTCATGCAAAATGCGTATGTAATATGTACATATTTTTGTTTAATAAACTGTACCACATACTATATATTCCTACTAAAGTTGCCTTTGTACGTTACTTTGTAATACATACTTAAAGAGATGCCTGTTTTTATGAATAAATTTACTGTACAGTACTTCTTTTTGGCAAATAAACATGTACAGTTCGATTATCTGAACAAACCAGTTTTCCGAACACCCATGTCCCCCAATTACTTCGGATAATCGACGCTCTACTGTAGTTAAATCGGTACTTTAGTATTTTACAGTCTATCTCATTTCAGACTGTCTGTTTTCTGGGAAAGCAAGAGAAACACTTATGGACATAATTGGAACACTGTATTTGAAAGTTTACAATATATGTTAGGACTGTGAAATGGTGTGCTAAGCAGTTAGGTATGGCCGATAAAACGGTAACAGACTGGAACAATTACGTGAAAGAGGTATGTGTGTTAACCTAACATATATTGTAAACTTTCAAATACAGTGTTCCTACAGTATTATGTCCATAAGTTTTTCTTTTGCTTTCCCAGAAAACAAACTGTCTGAAATGAGGTAGTCCGTATAATACTAAAGTACCGTTAAATCACACTCTTTTTTGTGCCAGGTGGTACTAGTTATGATCGCTAGTTAAGGCTAAAAAAATTCTGTGTTGAGCCAGCACTAAACATTTTGTAATTTTTTTACAGGTTATTCTTGCCTTGGGCGACTACATGAATGTGCAGTGTCACGCATGCATTGGAGGGACAAACCTTGGTGAGGACATCAGGAAACTAGATTATGGCCAGCATGTTGTGTCTGGCACCCCTGGAAGAGTGTTCGGTAATATTCTTTTTTTTGACACTGTAATATTTTATAGTTTGTTCATACTTCTGTAGATTTGTTTATGATGCATAATGTGTTTTAATGTATGCAGTGGAACCTTGATTTTACATTTTTCAGGGGCCCAAGCCAGAAAAAACTTCTAATGCGGGAAAATGTATAATAACATTTTGCTATGTTAGAACCATCAATATTGCGGGAAAATGTAAAATCCCAGAATGTAAGATCAGGATTCCACTGAATTTAGAAACTAATCAGAATATTTTTGCATTTAAGTGCCTGTTTTTGTGGTGCAATCATTTCTATGCTTTCACAAATAATATATATTTCTCGTAATTTCTTAATATGTTTGTAATGAACTTGTGACACAACTAAGTTCAAATGTGGTAGGGATATTTTGCATTACGTAGTGCTATTATTACAACACAAAACACACCATACGAGACACTTCAAAAGTTTTTCCAAGCTTTTGACTTCATCTCGGAGTCATCATCAGGGCTGGTCAAGAGACGGCGCAAGAATACATGGTTGAGATTCCGATGATGTTGCTTGCTGTGTCTGCCGGAAGATGTGGTCTTGCTGTGTGGTAAGTTCCTGGTTGTTTTGATTGATGGCTGAGGGAGATTGGTTTTTCAATTTGAATGTGTTAGCCCTGATGATGACTCAGAGATGGAGTTAAAAGCTCGGACAAAGTTCTAAAGTGTCTCGTATCGTGCTGTTTCTGTGGTTTTTTACAAGAATCTTGCCGGCATGTGACGTAAGATGTTTTTTTAATGCTATTATTACTGTTTTTGCATGCCAAAACTCTTTACAAGTCGCGGCAAACTTGATGAGTTGCTACTACTTTTTCCTTTCCATTGGATGCTTCTTCCAATTTCAAATATTAACTGTTCTTACTTGTTCATAAACATCATCTTGATATCTTACCTTTAAAAGTATAAATTTTAAATTTATTGCAAACAGTTCTAAAATGTGATTTTTCTCTCACATCTGCATTCAGATATGATCAGAAGAAGGGTACTTCGTACTCGTTCAATTAAGATGCTAGTTTTAGATGAAGCAGACGAGATGTTAAACAAGGGTTTTAAAGAACAGATCTATGATGTTTATCGATATCTACCACCAGCAACTCAGGTAAGTGATGAAGGCTACAAAGATGTTCTTTTGAAAGTTTTAATTGATTGACAATCATTTTGAAGGTTTACAGGTTGCAACTGAAAATTATTGGTGAGTATTAGAGTTTGGATAAATGAAAATACACTAACTTCGTATTCGTATGCGTACGTACACAACGTGTTGATGTCAGCCATTTGCAAGTGAAAATATCACCGTCAGGAGTATTTTGGGGACCGCATTCTGGCTCTGGGGTACCCAGAGCCCACTGGAAGGGGACTCGCTTGTCCGCCATATTCCCCGGATCTGAACACATGTGACTCATTTTTGTGGGGCTATGTTAAGGACAAGGTGTACAGAAATAACCCCAAAACTATTGCCGAGCTGAAAACTGCCATTCAGGAGGTCATCGACTGCATCGATGTTTCGACACTTCAGCGGTCATGCAGAATTTTGCTGTTCGTCTGCCCCACATCATTGCCAGAGATGGCACACATATTGAACATGTCATAACCTAAATCCGAATGTCTGTAGTGCCGTTTGCATGTGCAATACAGTTTGTGTACTACGTGGTTTGTCACTAATTTCCATTTTATTTCATATAGTTCATTAATTGTCACCCTGTATCTTACCAATACACAGTGATATATGGAAATTTAAATAGATGGTTATGGTCTGAAACTGATTAAGCGGGCATTTTATATAAGTTTCTACGATTATTGTAACATTAAAATGTTGTCATTATTTCACAGAATATTATTATCCTTTTTGGTAAGGGGACAATGATGTACAGGTATGTGTTGCACTGCACTACGATATTTTTAATTGCCTAGACAGGTTTGGCAGCATGTGTATCCAAGGGTTCCATTTTACTTTTCAGTCTGGAGATATTGCATACTTTCATATAAATCATGTTTGAGTCTTGCATAATAATATACAGACTTATGATTTAGGATTGTAATTGTATAGAGTAGTTTCCTTCCATGGGTTTCAGGTTGACAGTGCTGCTTATTAGGCTCTGAAATACAGGACATTGCCAATCATTTCACTACAACTGTGGTATGAGTACAAGCAAGCGAAAAGAAAATCATTGCTGCTGAAATCTATCAAGATTCTGACCAAGTTTTTGTGTGCCAGTTTTCACATAATGACAGCTAGTGTCAAGGCCAGAGCTTAAAATATGGTAGATCAGTAATATTGTAGTTCTGCTGTATTTCAACGATTGGGGCTTTGTAGTTATAAAAAAATCTTAATAGAATATATCTTGTGGTTTTTCTTCGCTTGTCAAATTTGGTGATGTTTCACTTTTGGATAATCCTATGTTGTATCTACATTCACAGTTTGCATAGAATCCTATTGTACATTCATATCATATTTGTGATTAATGATATAGACGTTTTCTCCAATTTAAATATTGTTGATTGTGAATTCATCTTTTGTGTTATTTTGTAGGTTGTTTTAATATCAGCTACTCTTCCACATGAAATACTGGAGATGACAAGCAAGTTCATGACAGATCCCATTCGAATTTTAGTGAAACGGTAAGTTTTTATTCCTTTCCAATTTGAAAATTTCTCCTGGAGTTGTGTTAAATAGATAAAAGTCCAGAAGTTTTGGTATTTACATTAACTAAGATGTAGAAGTAAAATGCCTTTGAAAATAAGAAAAATAAGACACTAAAAAGGGGTAAAAATATGCAGAAAAGAAATTTACTTGTAATATTGTGCTACTTTTTTATAACCTCAGGGGTGGTTGTTCTGGTTTTTATTTTATTCTTAGTCATCTGTTGCATGTTTTTTTTATTGAAAGCAAAAAATTATCTGCCTATTTTGTCTAATAATAATTGGAACATACTGAAAACCAGCCTTTTGCAATGTTACTCTTTTTATTAATTAGGATGCATTATACACTTGCATTTCGCTCACCCCTTTGTTGTCCCAGGTAACACACCAGGATGTGCTAAAATAAATTCAAGATCGTTGCTGAGTTCTGAACACAATAGTTTTCCCCCCATGCAAAAGAAGTCTCCACATTTTGTGGTAGAGTATTGATCAGCTCACCAGTTTTTTTTATTTCTCTTTTATCTATGTTCTTCTTAAAGATTCACATAACCACTTTTTGTAGAAGCAAAATGACTGTGTTAGATTATTTTGCATTTCTCTTGTAGTACAGTTATTACAAGCATAAAAACACAGTTCTTCGTTGTGATGTTTCAGGAGAACACACAGTCCCTTTATCAGATATTTATTTTAAGTTTGATTAAAGATACAGTTATAACAATGGTTAAAAAGTTTTTAACAAAAAAGAATATACAGTGGATGTTGTTAATGTTACATTGTTGTAATATGGTAACTTAAATGTGAAACAAGCAGTCTGTTTTATTTTTATTTCAGATAAAAAAAATATTTGATCAGAAATTCTAAAATTATGAATCCCAAATATCATCAGGCAATTCAAAAATCATCATTGCTTTCACAGAGTTTCTTGATGTTTTCCATTACATTAAATTTTAAAGATGGTTGCTTACTCCACTTGTGAAATAGAAAACTCCATAGTGGTGGGTCTATGTTACCATTTTCATTATTTTATTTATTCCAGTGTTGTTCTGCAATGAATGAAGCTTCCCAGACATTCAAATCTATGTTTCCCGTCACTTTTTAAAACCCTTCTCTTTTTAATCATCTCCTTGGTGACGTGAGCTGACAAACCTGTTCTTGGGTTTAAATTTATAATATCCAAATCGTGTTCATGCCATCTGATAGCAATTTTCATTGTTGTTTGTTTTACATAATCCTTTGAACATGAACAACTTATATAATATAATATAATTGATACATAATATAAGTTGTTCATGTTTTGTGGTAGAAGTTATAAATTATTAAATTGTGCAATGCGGAAATAAGAAATTTCAAAATATCACTTAAGTAATTTTAAACTGAGTTTACCACATCCATCATGAATATATACCTAATGTTCTTCAAAGCTTCCTCTGTATATTGTCAGAATATTAATGTGCTACATACAAACAGCTTTGAAAGTAGTAACAAAAGTGTGCAGCCTCAGTACAGGCAGACTTGCATTGAAATGGATGAGAAATGAAGAACTTATCACATGAATGCTTGAGGTTTTTTTTTCTGTATTTTTGTAGTGTTTGCTATAGAAATATTTAGTAGGGAATCTTTATTATTTTATACCTCTTTTTTTCAGTGATGAATTGACCCTGGAAGGAATCAAACAATTTTTCGTTGCTGTGGAACGTGAAGAATGGAAATTTGACACACTCTGTGATTTATACGATACATTAACCATCACACAGGCTGTGATATTTTGTAACACAAAGAGAAAGGTAAGTGCAGGGTGGCTACTCACCACGAATTCCTTAAATTACATGTGGATTATTGGCTCCAGGAATTGTGTGTGAATTCTGCTTGGATTTTTCTCTAGATGTGAGAAATTGTAACTTTTATTAATCCAAATTCCATTAAATTTACACATACTTATTAATGCACAGTGGCTAGTTTTCCACAGTTTAGCTCTTATTTTTATCGAGGAAGGAAAAAAATGAAAACTGCATGGAAAATAAAACAGAATTCTCTCAGTCCATTTACTTTGTTAGCATCCTTTGCAGAACAATCTATCTGATTGTGAAAGATATTTCTGGTTTTACACAGATACGTAAAATTGACGTACAGTGCACAACATACCAAACCAAATCAAGACGATCAGAGCTTTCACCCTCCTTACTACAGTGCTGCCTTATGTCCGACAGACAACTTGAGGCACTGCTAGGCAGAAGGTTGAGTGGGTGGGAGGTAGGGGAGGAATTTGAGTACCCAGTACCTTCAAAAAGCATGAACTGAATTCGTGAGAATAGTCTCTCTTCTGAGTTGCCCTGTTTGTTGTAGAAGTTGTGAGTGTGAATAATGTATCCATTGATCGCTGCTATGTTGATCATATTATAGAAAAATGAGATATAGAAAAATTCACGCAAATCTTACGTGAATACAAATGGCGTTATTACTACATGCACGTCATAATTACGTGCAAGATTTTTCTTCTGTTACTATCGCTACGTATTATTGGCATACAGAGTCCCACATAACGCAGAAACTAAAGACGTTCACTACTTCCACCCTCCTTACCACAGTGCTGCCACGTGCCTGACAGAATGATACAGGAATACCATAGGCGGAGGGGTAGGTGAGTGCCATATGGGAGGTAGGGGAGGGAAATTAGCATGAAGCACACGTAAATTTTACGTACGGTAGTGTTCTAGGGTTAATAATTTTCATAGATTACTATATCCCGTAACATTTGTGACTTGTGTTTGTAGATGTATTTTTAGTCTGAGTATGTCAAATGTAAACTCCACACCTTGAACCTTTCATTTGAATTAAATAAGGATTTTTGAATACATTAGAATCACACAGACTCTTCATGTTGTCAATGTGTGTGTGTGTGTGTGTGGGTGGTGAAAGGCGATAATTTGTAAGGCTGAAATAGAGAAAACGTCTACTTGTACCCTAGAATTTTTAGAATGTACGCCATTTATGTATGTAGTATAACGGACTGTCTTAAATTCAAACTTCAAGGGGACATGAAAAAAAAATGAATTAACTAAAACATATGTGTCATTAAAGAAGATTCGAGGGAAAATAAATTTGTTCGAATTAATGAATTTGACAAAATGGTACTTCATTTAAAATTCTTTGTATATTGCACTTTGCAAATAAAAGTGAATTTCAATTCATGCTGAAGGTGTGTATTTCTCCAACCTTCTTCCATATTCCTTGGTGTGTAAACCTATCATGATGCTAATTTGTTAACCCCATTCTTTCCGTCTTTTTGTAACACTAACTTGTTTTGATAGAAAATTTTCAATATTCAGTTGTGTTCATTATTGCATTTTGTTACAGGTTGACTGGTTGACAGAGAAAATGCGGGAAGCAAATTTTACAGTTAGTTCGATGCATGGAGATATGCCTCAGAAAGAAAGAGATGCTCTCATGAAAGAATTTCGTTCTGGCCAAAGGCAAGTTATTATTAACATTTGAAGTGATTATTTTTTTTTTTTTTAAATCTGTGTCTGACATCAGGAACTGCCCTAGATCTGAAATTGAATTCTGCATACATATTTTCATACTAACTTTTTTAAGCTGGTTGGTCCATTTCTGGACCTCCTGACTCGATAGAATTTACATCATGACAGGTGTATCAGCTAAAGGTCAATGTATTAAGAAATTAATAAGATTGTGAAATTTAGCCACAAGCTGTATATACCGTTTTATTTTTGAAATAGAAATAAGCTAGCTAATAAAAATTACATAATAAGAGACATTTCAAATATGTCGAGTGCAAAATTAGCTTTATTTTCACTGTAACACCCTAAAATGTTAAATTTATGTTAAAACTTTTTGTATAATTTAAATTGCATTTTATGCTTCTCACAAAACATGCATGGATTGTGTAAATGTAAGTTCATTGAATCTATTGTGTAAGCTCGTCAAATAAATTTATATAATCTATAGAAAGTTTTTGCTAGTGTATTTTTATAGATTAAATTGTGATACAATAATCTTTCCATTATGTTCATGCTCATTTGTAGTTACATGTATTTATGATGCTTTAGCGTACTTCTTTGTATCCATCATTGCTAGGGGCATGCATATTTCGTTTTTGACGAAAAAACGAAATTTGAAAAAAACACATTGTAGTGTTAATTTTTCATGTTTTTGAAAGGTGTGTGATGCATTTTGTGACCATGTTTTGTCACGAAATAATGCGAAATGAACTTCCAAAAGCGAAATTAACTCTTATACACGAAATTTACCATTTATATACCGACGCGACACTCTGAAGTCTGAAGTATCCTGTGAGTTATGCAATTCCCGGAAAGTTGATTAATTCTGCTGTTAATATTGGAGAAGCAAAAATGGACTCCTTTACACAGAAATAAACTTAATACTCTTATAACTACATAAATGTGCTATTAGAAGTGAAATGTTAATTCTGTGGAATAAGTGTAGTTTTTAAATCAAATTTAGGATTATATTCACAATTTTAAAACCAAAATGTATTTTTATGTACCACTTTTCATCCAATTTTTCACCGCTATAACACCGATATTTCATTTTATTTACCGCTTTTGAACCCGAAATTGACTCAGTTTTTGTACCGAAATTTTGCTTTTTTATTTACCAAAAATATGTGCCTCTAATCATTGCAAATGAAAATCTATTTTCCAGCCGTGTACTCATTACAACTGACGTCTGGGCTCGTGGCATAGATGTTCAACAAGTATCTCTTGTGATCAACTACGATCTGCCAAACAACAGAGAATTGTACATTCACAGGTGAGAGTATTAGACATCCTAAACATGGGTGGAAGCTTGCTGATATTTTACTGTTTGTGTTTATGCCTGAACTTACATTTCAAGATGCCATCAATTTAAAATTGACTGGGCAGTTCATTAATATCATACTGGAAATTTATTCTTACAGTAAAACATTCTTAGTTTTAAATTAGATTTTTAATTACTGACCAGTTATTGAGAATTTGAGGCTGAACCACAAAGCAAATGTAGGTCTTTGACATTCCATGAATGAGAAAATAGAGTGGAGTCTTGATTTTCAGGGAACCTATCATGACAGATATTCTTGATTAGAGAGTCATGTTCATGTATGGTTTTTGTGAGTGTCCCTTCATCAATTTCATCATATCACTCATCCTAATTTGCAATTAACTCAATGTAAAAATGGACGCTGAGACAGATTTTAAAAAACATTATTCAAGGGGAAAACTTTTGGAGGAGCAGGTGTTTGACATAGAAAATACTCCTAAATCTAACATTAAATCGTCGATTAACGTGAGAGTAAATAACGATCTCCCATTTTGATATCTAAAAATGTGCAGGTTTTATAAAGCTTGTTTTGAGTTCATTTTATGCTGATGGGCTAATCGGTACTAAATATACAGTTTAAATTGAAATCCAATTCCAAACCCGACTGATTATCGAGTACAATACTGTTTAATGTGTCCTAGAATACGTATTGGATGCAAACAGATCGCAAGTTGCATGTTACTTTTTTCAGGCTGGATTACAATGCAAGTTGAAGAGTTTGGACTGCTCCTTGGAAGGGGGGAGGGGGATGAATATAAAGTTGGTTGAAGCAAAGAAAATATGACTTTTTTACGATTTATTTTACATAGTCGAAGCAAATCGAAATTTACAGGCCCCCCCCCCCCTTTTCTTTTGCTTTTTTTGTCTGGTGCCTACAAAGGTTGTGTTGTGTCTCCCGAAAGATTTTATCTTACCAGTTAATCTTGTAACAGACAATGCTCTAGTAGACCCGTATGACAGTGTGACTGGTGTCAAGATTCTTCGAGTTTCACTTCCAATAAACGAGAGATTGTTTTCTTTTCCGTAGGTCAGAGTGCAAACTGGTTTCTTATGAACTGGAATTGTAAGAATTTTGTGGAAGATCAATGACTGTGCACAAGTAGAAGGAAATAAGATAATTTCAAATCCTTTTATATGAAAACGTTTTCATCTTCTATTTTCCTTCTCACAACATGCATCATGTGCATAACAGGTTGTATAACTACCAGGATAAATGGTGGTACCATCTCCTAGGAATTTTTGTGTCTGTTTGAGCTCGGTTTAAGCTGAAAATTGGTGCAAATTCCAATAACGACCCTTTTCCCGGGAACTGGAAAAGCTCGTTGTTTCGAAAGTTGACTGTATGTGAATTATACCTTTACGTTCGTAAAAATTGCAGAACTTTGCAGTAAATTACAGCATATTTATAGGCAGGGCTCGAAAAATCCCAGTAGCCAAGTTGCCATGGCGACTGTGATCTTTTGCTGTAATATTGCTGTTCCTTTAAGTTTGCATGTACGAAATTTTGAAGATTCTAAGTTCAAATTGCAGTACAGCGTAAGTTAGCAAATAATTTTCCTGAAAAATTCAATATGCTGACCAAGGCAGAAATTTACTTTATTTTATAACAACTAAACGTAACTTTTCAACCTTTTGGCAAGGTCTTCTTCAGACTCTGTACCAAGTACAAAAGACCTTGCCAGAAGGTTGAAACGTTACGTGTAGTTTATGTTTTAAAATGAAGAAAACTCAGCATGTTGAGTTTTTCATATCATGGAAACAAGGCTTAATGGTGTTATGATTTTTTTTATCAACGTTGTGAACATTTCATAGAATCAGTAACTATTCTTTACTCTTTGTCCCCCAACCCCTAATTTTCTGCTTTCTCACAGATTTAGCAATGTTTTGAATACGGTGATGCTCAACTTCTTATAGTATGCACAATTGCCAGTAGGTGTTTTCCTGGCACCTGAATTTCAGAGCTAGCGCCTAGTTCTGATAAAGATTTTTCGAGCACTGTTTATAGGCATATGGGAATATTTTCCATCCGTAGTAGATACTATAGAATAGCAACCAGTAAGACTATAAAAGCCTTCTTTCTTTCTTTTAGGATTGGCCGTTCTGGTCGATTTGGAAGAAAGGGTGTGGCCATCAACTTCGTCAAAAGTGATGACATCAGAATTCTGCGTGATATTGAACAGTACTACTCCACACAGATCGATGAAATGCCAATGAATGGTACAGTATTATTTTCTGTTTTGTGGGTTTATTAATATAATTAAGATTGTGAGACATTCGTGCCTCTGAATTAGATAATAAAATGCAAAAACACAACAAATACGCAATGTAAGAACACATGATTTTCTAATTGCTACTCAAAAATGGTTATGCATCTTCAGTAAGTCATAGCAGGCTATTTTTTTAAATGGGTAATAAATTACAAAAAATATAACAATGTATTTTTATAAGGGCTCGTCTGCAGGTTAAAATTTAAACTTGGGTAGAGCCCAGGGTACCTAGAAATATTTAAATGGGAAAAAATTAGGTCAAGTGACATTCATTTGATATGGCCTTTTATTTGAATCAAATTTTTTGGAAATATTTTTTACTGTGACAGTAGTTTTCAAATAGGCATCCAAAAGCAACTTTTCATTATTGTAGTGTTGTAACAGCATGAAAATTTAGCACAAGCGTACATTTTTGAATGCATGGATTGATGACAAGATATGTGATTCTACCCCTTCCCAATTTAAAATTGGAAGCCCTCCCCTGAACTACAGACGCCACTAGTTCAGAACTTACAAAATGATACCCTTTATATTGTTGAATATGCTTTTCTGTGTAATATGTGCTTTCCAAAATTATAGCAATTTACAAAAAAGGAGAAATGCAAAATTAGGAGAGAGAACTGCAAATGAAAGTAGTGTTCCATTATACCTAGAGTGATAGTAATCCAAATAATGCTATTCACTGCTGTAGAGTGACATTAAGTGTAAACTTAAAGCATTGTTGCACCCAGGTTCGAATCCCAGCGTGGTCATGGATGTTTGTGAGTGTCCATTCATCAATTTCATCATGTCATCACTCATCTCCATCTTCGTAATTAACCAAAAGTGGCCCAAAAGCAAAGTAAAATAAAGCATTGTTATAATAGTTTGTTTTTTTAAAGTGTTGTATAAGTTACTAGTCCTAGCTCTTGTCATTTGTTCTTTTCAATATGATTTTCGTTCAAGGTGTCTGAGAAAGTAGAATTTTTGGTTCCCCATTTTGTGTGCTTGTAAACTTTAATAAAATGTAGTGTGCCCAAGAGAATTACAAACAAATATGGACTCATTCATGAAATATGTAATGCAACTTATAGAATTAATGTTCCATAAGCAAAATGGATACTCTTTACCATTGTGAGTGAGAACTCTGCTAGATTAATCACCTAATAGTGAACCCATACATATAAGACACTATGCTTACCTGACTGAAGGTACAATTGTGATATATTAGTACAGTATTTTGTATATATGTGTTAATGCTCTTTTTCCTCTCTTCCACACCAGTTGCCGATCTCATCTAACACATTTTCTAAAGAATGGACCAACACAGGAGGTGAACAGATTAATATTTCAAAGTGAAGTGGGATTTTCACCGAACCAAGCACTACCCTGTTTTATTTTCACAGTTTGATATGGAAAACGTTCATTTTTGTTCAATGCTTGTATTATAGCTTCTTTCACTGTACATGAACATCAGAGCCTAATAAATATGTTTTTTATAAACTTAACAAAGCTTTTCTGTTACTGTGCTTCTTTGACATTTGTTAGGAATACTCTAAAATATTGTGAATGAAATAATAGAATATTGCCACATGTAAATAACACATCAAAACTTGGGTATAATGTTTCCTGGTAATGTTACTTCTTATCTATCATCTTTTGATTTGTAGTATACATCTTGTTTGTAGTGAATTAAAAGATAGAGGGTCAAAAGGGGTTAAATAACATTTATGAAGGAAATAGGAAACACTCGCCAGACACTAGAAAAAAAGGAAAAAAAAAAATCCCAGCCGCATCTTCAGAGGTAGAGAAGTGAGTTGAGAGTTATCAGGTCCAGATTAAAGATGTAGAGGTTTCATTGAAAACTGTGGGTGGTAGGGGGGAGGGGTTCAGGGTTTAGGAGGTTGTAATGTGAGGGTGATAGAGATGGGTTTTGTTGTGGAAGTTACTGGGTGGCCTCGTTCAGGCTAGGTGGTGCATTTTTACTCATGGCTGATATGTGGGATCTCTCCCATATTTTTTGTATTGAGGTGTTCACGGATTGGAGTAGTGGGTGATCGCTACCTGGAAGCAGTAATTGAAGGGGATATTGTGATGGTATGGATGGCAACAGTGAAGTCCAGGTTTTAGGTAGAGTCACTGTCGTTGTCGACTCTAAGGTTGAGGACCATGGATGTTTCCCCCAGGTTGAAGTCACTGCAGATGTTGCAGGTAAGGATATACATCAGGTTTGAGGTATGGCAGATGCCTTTTGGTTGCATTTATGGTTTTGTGGTGAGGGGATATTGTGCACCAGCTTATTTTGGAGGTTAGGGTGATGTTTGAAAACAACTCTGAGCTTATCAGGAAAGATGTTTCTGGTGTCAGGATGACTGTGTAGAATGGCGAGGAGGGAAGGTATGGTTGCCTGATTTTGTTGAGGTGGGGGTGTATGAGGCAGCTCAGGGTATTTGTTTTGTGACTAGGTGGAAGGATAACCAAGATTGACCAGGGCTTGGTGTGGCCGAGGTTGTAATTCGGTCGGGAGGTGAAGGAGGCATTGTTCTCTGAGGGAAGGGAGTATGAGAAAGCTTTCTTGGTGTGGAATGGGTGAGAAGTGTAAGTACTGAATGTGGTTGGTGGGTTTGATATGGTGTATGTTATTAAATGCTCTTCCTCAATATACACATCAACATCAAGGAAAGTGACATGTTTATGGATGTAGGTTGAGAATATTCAGGTTATCTATGCTTAAAATTTTACTATAGTTCACATTTTGGTAGGCAATAAACCAAGGAATCCTTGTGTTTTTAGTTCCAATTGAAATATTACTTTTGCCGTGATGATACATTTTCCAATTCTGAGCACTTTGAAAAGACAGCTCTGCCAAAGACGTGGTTCAAGTCCTGGTTGAGCCTGCATTATTTCCTCAAATTTCTACAAAGAATTTGAATATTGTGCACCAGCATCAGTACAATTTGAATCCTCAAAATCGTAAGCTAAAAATGAATAGGGAATCATCATGATTTACAATCTGTGTGATATTATTTATACACCTTACTGTACTGATTTCATATTGTGGTATTGTTGTGTTGTTTTCTCTTCCAGTGGCATATCAAGTGAGCAGACATTAAGAGAGTTATAGCCCTCGTACCTCACATTTTCTGAATAGGAAAAGCTATCTTACCTTTACTACTGTGTTCAGTTGGATTTATTGTTGCAATTGGTTAGGGTTAGCAGATCACTATAAGGGAAAAGTAGGACTTCCTATTCCAAAATGTAGGACACAAATCATTTGCAGTAAATAATGTAAAATTGGTACATTTGAGTTTTGAAAATAATGATTTTTTTAAGGATTTCTTAAATATAAAATTCCCAAACATGTAGTCAATAATAAAAAAATACATTTCTTATCACACCTGTTTTCAGTCATATTTCTCGGAGGGGCAATTTTTCTTAAAATTTCAGATTTAGTATACTTGTGGAACTGTGAAATCTTTGAAATTATACTGAACCAGTACCAAACCTTTACAGACTCTGTGAGAAGTGTATTTATTTCATCCCTACATTGTGCTGCCATTAAAGAAAATACTCTCAACATTTGCATTATTATCTGGAATGATAAACAAATATTCAGCAATTCATATAACTTGAAATAATATGAAACGCAATGCCCTTAATATAACTTGAAATGGTTCCAGAAGTTTCATTTGGGTGGTTTACACGTAGCTCAATGACTGTTCTGTATCAGTCTTTGTTCTGGCACCACATTTTTTGCAGAGTGTGGATCGAACTTAAATCCACTATTGAATGTGGGAGTGCAGTGTACAGAATTTTAATGCATGATGCTTCCTTTGATTACTCTTTTTTTTTTTTTTTTTGTCCAAAAACATATTTTCTTAACTCAAATTATATGATGCTCAAAATGTAGGACATTTGTGATTTTTTTTTCAAATTCCTCCCAGGTGCCTGATATTAGTTTGAAATGTAGGACATTTCTGGGGGAGAAAAGGAGATCTGGTAACACTACAATGGGTAAGCTTAGAGATACAGACTGACTGATCACATGTTAGGAACTAACAAAGGAAAAAAATGGTTGGTGTATGTGTCACGAGACGGCATTAAATGCTAAATCGGCAAACACCAGCCAAGTCCCCGGTGACGAGAGGTCGCCGGGACAGTCAGAAGTTAGTGGCAGAGAGAGTCAGAAGCTAGTAGCTTAAGTGGTGCGACTCGTGGAGAGTGTACGTCCAAAGGTTGGGCAGTGCCCAAAGTACACACCATCAACGGACCACACGGCATCGACACGACCAGCCCGATAGGCCAGATCAAGTATAGTGATGACACTAGTAATTTAAGTACCAGTGTTTAGTAGTTCAAACCTGGCTCAGGCATCTGGCCCCTTATCTGTTCAGCCTGTGCATAATAAATAGGTGAAGGACAAAGGAGCATTAATTATTCCCCCTTCTCACATTTAAACCCCTCTCGTAGCCAAGCTGTTAGGCCGGCGAATGACCTAATGTAACATATGTACTGGAAAATAATATTTAAGACAAAATACAAAATTAGCAGAAGTCGGGCTTTTTAATTCAACTAACAAACTACGAGGGACATTCCAAAAGCAAGTTTCGTCATTTTTTTTCACAGGAAAGCTGTATTACAAAGTGAGAAAACACATGCCATAACAAAAGACAATGTTTCCTGAATTCACGATGGGAGGAGCGATGGCGCTTGCGGAGAGTGTCTACGAGTAGAGATAAGTAGCAGACCGACATGCCCGAGCTCATTCGAGTGCAAACCAGTATGGCAGAAACGTTGAAGTCAGCACTATCGGGATGTCACTTTGGAAGCAACGAAGAGGTGCAACAGGCTGTGAAGAACTACCTTAAATCGCTGGGCACAGATTTTTACCAGGAGGGTTTCTTGAAATTGATTTCATGGTACGACAAATGTATCAATGTTGGTGGCGACTATGTGGAAAAATAGCCAAAAGATTGTATTTTGTTATGACATTGTATTCTTCTGTTTGTAATAAAGCTTCCCTGTGAAAAGAAATGAAAGTTACTTTCGGAACGTCCCTCGTATTATTAATTCACTCACATACTCCCACTTCTCTTTTGGATTTGATGAGCTTGATGAAATTAACCTTCTTGTAACATATGTCAGTTCCTTGTTATTATTTCTCCAATATGCCTCTCAAGGAAGATAATTCAACCTTCTTGTCTAATAAATTATTTTTCCATGTGTCAGAGTGGTTTCTACTATATCCTAAGATAGTCTCAATCAATTATGAAATGGTATGTTGAAGAAAAAAGACTATGAAACTATAAAATCTGTTCTTTAAGCATATCAGTTATGTAACTCAAAGTTCTCTTGTTTCTCTTGTACAAAATCTGCAAATTGTTTCTGAGATGTATCCCAAGAAACATGCATGATGCTAGAGTATTTATTTATTTATTTACATTTTACTTGGGATTACCGCTAAGCAGTTTTTCCCATATCTATGATGCTTGAGTATAAAGGTTTTTAGACTTGTCCTTTTCTTTAGAAATTTTTTACATTTATGTGTGAACTATGAAATGAAGCTTTTATATTGACCAATGAATGAACTCCTACAGTCACGAGGCAACCATATTCAATATATCTTGGTATCAATACTGAATAAGAAACAATTTAAAATATTACAGCATAAATTGTGGATTTTTGGTAACAATTTTCTTTTCTAGAGTTTCTTAAAAAATGATGAGATGTTTTCCTTTTGTTGCATAACTCAGTAAGTAGAAAAATTCAAATCTGAGGACAAAAAAACTATCAGAGATTGAACATAAATGATTTTGTCATGTATTTTCATTATGACTGAAATTCTCAGTTCTTCCCCTTTTTGTTTTCTTCTACATTTTGAAACATTTGAAATTTCCTCAAACAAGGTTTTACATATCTGAGGTGGCTTTTCTGTCTCCTTTACCAAGCTTTTGTAATAGAGTGTACAATGGACTTGAAGAACATTACTAGGCAAATTGTTCATGGCCATGTTCATTTACTTGTCATCCAATGTGAGGTTTAAGAATTGAAAAAAAAAAATAATATAAGTTCAGTGGACATTTGTTTTGACAATCAGACAATTTTAAATTTGATGAACTTGTTGAAATTATTATTCTTGTAAGGTATATCAGTGCTTTGTTATTCATTCTCTAACATGCCTCCCAAGAAAGATAATTCAAGCTTTGAATTTTCTTTTTGCACAAGACATGCTGCAGTGAATTTACAATTTTTGCATGTAATTTTATACTACCCTATCCTTTTATCTTTCTACATATCATTGAATAGTGTGCAACCTCGTTAGTATGTCATTTAGAATAAGTTTTTAGCTTAACACACCATGTTTCATAACTCGGTACTACTTTACTATACCTGAGACACCTGGAAATGATTCCTTTCGCACTTTTTTACATTGCTAACGTACTATTCTGCATTCCGGAACACTTATTTAGGTGAAATAATGGAATTCGTAACGAAAATAATGTATATTTCTTACATTTACGAGTACTTACTGTTCTTGTTTATTTCCACACACAACATGGCGGTAGCTTACCGTTGATCGCAATAGCGCGTCGGAAATAATTTTTTTAACATTAAAAACACTTTAGGAATTTTAAATTGACTTTTTTACTTACGAGGTATGCCTACTAGGTTAGGTTAGGCCTGTTAGGTTAGGTTCCATTAGCACTCCTTTCGTTCAGTTTAGCATATACGGACAACATCGGCTTGTAGCAGCAGCAATATCGCGCTCTCGTAAAAAGCAAATGGCGGGAGCAGAAATAGCACGTTGGAGAGAGATTTTCGTATAAATCCACATGGATTTGCATTAAAATGGACCAAAACTACATTCCGGAACATCAACAACACTCCAGAAAATTAATTCCGTAAGTACTTTCTCCTGTAAATTTGAAGGAATCCGTCTCAGGTATAGTAAAGTGTTACCCATAACTCCATCTGAGATTTTGAAGTTTAGTCGTTCAGTAGCAAACCCCTCATACAAGGGATGAAAGCATGTCAATGGGAAGGGGGAATGTACAGATAATGGCAAAGATAATACAGTGGACTCTTAATTCAAATTTCTTGGTAATTCAAACATAAGTTTATTCCCTTTGAAATCATCTTTAATGATGTGATGTTTTTGTTAATTCAAGTTTTGGATAATTCGGACTCTTTTCGTGTCCCCTTCGACCTTAAATTAAAAAGAATCCACTCTAGTAGGCAAATTGTCCCATCACTATTTCTATTTTTTTTATTCTACTTCCTGTGTTGTTTCAAAATATGGAATTCTGTTGATGTGAAGCACATGTTATCCTCTGCTTATTGTGGATTGGAAATGGCAAAGGACAATTTGCCTACTATTTCTTTTGCTGTTGGGTGTACAAATTTGTTTCAAGACATACCGTGGTTTAGTTACCCATTCTCTGCAACAGTGTGCAAACCTGGCATTCTCAGATGTACAGAAAGCTTCTTGTATCCTGCAGTTTGTTATTTCACCCAACCTCTCACCATGTAATTTTTTTTTCTGTGGTGTAATGTTAAAGATTGTGTTTACATACCTCTTTTACCAAAAGATTTACCAGATTTTTGACAAAGAATCATGGATGCAGTTGCTACCATCCACGTTGATATGTTGGAACATGTGTGGCAGGAGCTATATTACGGGATTGACATCTGTTGAGTCACCAAGGGAGAACATATCAAACAATTGTAGGGTAGATTAAAAACTTTGATACTTACTCTTTTCACTGACATGCTCTCATGTCATGATTGTATGAGGTGGCCCCCAAGCTACTGACTTCCGAAATCCTAGAGGGAGTTATGAATACATTGTGTATTTTGTTTAGCATGTGATGTGCCAAATACGTAGGGTATTTTCTATTTTTTGCAAGTTTAAAGTGTTAAGCATTGTGAAGTGCACTGTAAATATGCAACTCCTCCCCTCTCCCCCTTCTCCCAATACCTTCCTTAGGGCTTGCTCGTAATTGTTGAGTCAGTGTACTCCATAACTGCTTTGACCAGGCTTACTATGGAAGGATAAAAAAATCAACATCACCAGGGACTGAATCTGAATGCGAGAGTTAGTCCAAAGGGGTTTTTGTTCTCTCCATGTATGAATGTAGTTAAATATTTTTTTTTAAACCTCATATTAAATACTTTTAACACATCTATTCAAATTTGCTTTGCAGGCATCCAGTGCACATACATGAAAAAAGAACCCTTCACATATGTTGTTGAAACATGTAATTGTGGGTCACACTTTATTATAGTATTCCTCAAAATATGTCTGGTGGGTGTGACTTTATTTCAGGATGGCTTGCAGGTAGATCAATTTTTATTGATATTTGCATTATAGTTATATGTATATTCTTATAAAACTATGCACTAATTTCTTTAATAAATAAAAAAATGTTGTGCAATGACAAACATGCAATAGAGTAAAGTATGGAAAACTGATAAGAAGTTGTGTGTCATTTCTGCAACAATATTTATTTTGCCTTTTTTCAGTGAAATTTATACAAAGTGCACACACTTGTTTTTGATTGTATGCTCATTCAACTGCATTGAATAGTTCTCACACATGCAGGTGTGAGAGTAACATTTGAAATAAAATACTATGAAAACAAAAAAGAGAGAGAAAGAGATTCTTGTTTATTATTTACGTACTTGTTATACCTTTCGTAGTGAGAAAAAGGAAATTTATAATAAAACTACATATTATTACATTGTGCTATCACTCATAATTACAATATGTAAAATTTGCAGTGTATATTTTGTAATAACTGCAGAAAACACTCCCCTGAGTTCCTCAAATGAAATGATGAGTGTCGAGGGAAAACGATAGACTCGTCTACCAGAAACCATGGCCTTTGAACCACTGAAGGTGAGGAAGTGGCAAAATATATTTTGTGTGCCTTCTATGATCTGTGCCACCCCCAACCAATCGAATAATGGAAAAGCTCTTTTCCATCTCCATAGCCACATCGAGGGATGAAAGAGCACATGATAATGAAATAAAATTATGTTAAATGCAACTGTGACACAACAATAAATCTTGTGATATAACTTTCAAAAACAGTAAGATTGAGTTATCTATTACTACTAGACTCACTACCTCTCAGTGCATGGCACTGGCAACATGCAAGACTAGATTATAATATAGCAACATTTTCAATGCTCAATCACTATTAAAATTATTACAATTTTGCTCCAGATAATTGTCTCTTCTAAAATGTTTAAAAAAATATTAAGATGCTGAACAAAATTAATTTAATTGCATTGGACTGTTGTCTTAAAACAGTTAATTTCTCACCATTCGGAAAAAGAGGAAACACTAAGAACAACAAAACACAAAATGAGTATGTCAGTATTTGTGTTTTATATTTTCTTATATGTTAAATATGTCTTTAAACTTACTCATCATATTATGAAATGTTATAGACAAAAAGATGAAAAGAAAAACAAAGGAAATGTATTGTAACTTACTTCAAACATTATGTGAAAATATTTTCACATCCCAGTTGAAAAGAATAATAATTTATAGTTTTAGCTTTTCCAAGAAGTCACAGTGCAAACATCTATGATCACTATAGATAATTTATGCAGACAAAATTCAAGTATGTAGAATTTTCATCGAGAAATGCTGGCTCAACCAGGACTCGAATTAACATCTCTACGCAGGGAGGAACCAGGCAACGTCAATGTCTACAGTGTTTCAAAGGCAACAGATCCTGTTGTGATAGCACTAGCACGTTAGAGCAATGACACGGTATGCCAGAGACCTGGGTTCGAGTCCTGGTCGAGCCTGCATTTCCTGTGTGTGCCTAATTTAAAAAAATCTAGTAGTTGGTCAATACTGCCTCAGCTGCATCACATCATTATTATTATTATTTTTTCATATGCTTGTTTTTTCAACAATGTACTCTTGACAGCTGCAACCAGAGGCACGTGGTGGTCTTTACCACTGGAGAAGCAGATTCATTTGAACCTGAGGTGATCATGTTTTTTAAAAAAATCTGGCTTGAATGCCATTGCCTTAGACTGAATATCTTCTGTCAGACCATTCAAAATGCTTGTATCACAATAGCAACTGGGTCAACCCTGGAGACTACAGGTGGTTGCACAGTGATGATTGCACAATTGATTATACATCTGTGATTTGAATCAAGATATCTTGAGCATATATTCAGCACAGTTTTTAACTGGATAAGATAGGAGATAACTTTAATTTGAAATCATTAATCTTTGTCTTTGCATTTTCAACATTTGATTGTTCCAGAATATCATCTTTGTATAGAACTGTTGTCAATTGCACTGCAAAATCATTTTCTAGGTGTTGGTGGAATTATTTGTGGACATCCTGCTGACACCATTAAAGTACGCGAACAGACTCTTGGCACAAGTATGCGTGAGACAATCTCAGCAACTTATAAATATGAAGGGGTAAGTTAGAAAAACAATTTCATTACATATCAAGGGACTAAACAGGCTTTGAATTTTAAATGTTTCCCTGGCATACCATGTTGGAATGCCAAATCATGGAGAACTAATATGTGAACTTAGGTAAAGTGTCTCTGGTAAGAAAGGCAATGATTAATTGATTGATTGCAGCCTCAATATTATATACAGTACAATAGACAATGATATGGGACAGGTCATGCATAGAAAAATCTTCTTTACATGTTTAAATCTATAAATTCTTCATCTCAGCAATTGCTGTGCATCATAAAATTAGATAATCTACAGTTGCTTTGCTTGGACACAGAGAGTCGATGAAATGATCTGCATATAATTTACTAGCATATGAATCAATCCCAGCATTTTTTTTCCATTCACTTTTATTAAGGAGGTGAATGAGTCATTCACGTTCTTTATAAGGCATTTACAACTTTATATCAAATTTATAGAATGGCGGCTATCTGTACAGGTAAATTATATCTTGTCCCATGTTGAATGTAAAGAATATAATGCATATAATATATGCTGTACACAATTTGTAGATCAATGAAAAAGTATTGTTTATACTAGCCTTGTGTTGTTGTGGTAATTATAACTCTTTTATCAATTTACATAATTAATTAACCTTTCATAGTGTAAATTAAAAAATCTTGATTTATATCAACTGTCCTCTTAGGTGCATGGATTTTTCAAAGGCCTGTCATTCCCATTAATATCTGCAGGCTTAGTGAATTCTGTATTTTTTGGAGTGTACGGGATGACCTACCGAATCCTGGAGGAACGCAGGGAGAGAATAACCGGTGCCCCTGTCATAGAGCCCAGCTTTTGGGATGTGTACTGGGCAGGTTTGCTAGGTGGCTTCGCTCAATGTGTTGTTGCATCTCCACCTGAATTAATCAAGATTCAACTTCAAACTGACATAGGTAAGATGGAATGGTAATGAAAGAAAGAGAAAGTGGTACTATTTTCTTCTAGTCAAGTTTAGCTAGTTTGTTTATTTTATCATCCTTTCTCCAATACGTCTTGAATTTTTGCACATAGTGTATATACAGTACAGTAATGAATACATGCACATAAGCCATTCCTAGAAAACTACATGCAAATCACAACAATCAACACTTAATCTAAATGCAGACCAATGCAGTGAGCTCAGGCAAATTTCACATATTCAAGTGTACCAAATGGTTACTCAATCTCCCTACATGAACAAGACAACTACAATAATGCAAATCTGGATATAAAAAACATAAACATACTAAATTACAAATGTAAAAGACAAAGATTGCTTTCATAATTGGTTACTCAGATTACTATGTTGTACATAAATATATATAATAGTACAAGTCTGTACAAATAACACAATAAATACAAAATTAAGAATAACAAATCTCATAAAATTTAGCTCAATGGTTACACACACACACACACACACACACACACACACACACACACACACACACACACACACACACACACACACACACACACACACACACACACACACACACACACACACACACACACACACACACACACACACACACACACACACACACACACACACACACACACACACACACACACACACACACACACACACACACACACACACACACACACACACACACACACACACACACACACACACACACACACACACACACACACACACACACACACACACACACACACACACACACACACACACACACACACACACACACACACACACACACACACACACACACACACACACACACACACACACACACACACACACACACACACACACACACACACACACACACACACACACACACACACACACAGATATATATACTATGTCTTCTATTTATCATTTCTATGTACTTTTGGACTGAGTAAAAACAGTGTTGATTTACAAACTTTGTAAACTGTGATGTTTATATTAATAGAGAATTTATTTGTGTAACCTTGCACATGTAAATTGATCAAATGCTGCACAATGAACATGCATAAAACTTTAAAAAATGATTTTTGGAGGCTTTTATTACAAAATATTTGTACGTAATCCACATGACATCAAAGGCAGGTCTTTTGTTCTGTTCCCTTCAAAACCTCAAGTAATTATCATCCATAGAACTGATGCAAGAACCAAATTTCCCCCCCAAAACTGATAAAAATACTTTTTTGAGGGTGCATTATTAATGTTTAATATTTCCTCTCAAAAGTATTGAGCTATTTTCAATGCAACTTCATATGATTGTACAAACATAACAGTGCTACATAAATAGATCTTTGTAATTCATTGCAGTGACCATAACAACTAACTAACTAACTAACTCTCTAGCCTTCTTAAACCTGAAGGTTCATGGCTGCAGCAACACAGGCCTTCCATCTTTTCCTATCTTGAGCAAGATCTATATACTCTTTTCCATCCCTACCGATTTCCCTTAGGTCCATCTCAACGTTGTCCCTCCATCTTCGTCTTGGCCTTCCTACAGGTCTCTTACCATCAGGTTTCCCAACAAGAATCCTGTAAACTCCTCTTTCCTCTCCCTTCCAAATATATTTTTTTTTAAAAATTTCAAATTTCTTCTTCTTCTTCTTTTGTTAACTCATAACATTCCCCGCCCGGCAAACGAATAAAGATCCTGCAAGGACTTGCTCAGAATATTGTCAAATAAGGAGTTTTACAGAAAATGGCTAGGACGCTTACCTTTAGCAAGGTAGGCGAAGGTCAAGGAAATAGAACAAAACCAGGTGAAGGGGATAGCACGGGGTCTTTTGTTGGGAATCATCTGAAGGAGCAACAGCTAGAGCTATAGATGTATTCGTTTTCCGAGCAGGGTAAGTTTACTTCACCCTAACCTGCCATTCTCTTTGCTCAGTCAGAAGTGTTTAATTATTTTCCTGTAGTTTACGGTTATTACAAGCATAAGAAAACAGGTTTTTGTTGTGACGTTTCAGGAGAACACACGCTCCCTTCATCAGACATTTATTTTCATTTTGACTAATGATACAGTTATAACACTGGTTAGCAATGTTTTAAACAAAATGAATCCGTTATATGATGGATGTTGTCAATGTTACATTGTTGTAATATAGCAACTTAACTGTGAAAAGAGGCAGTCTGTTTTATTTTTATTTTAGATAAAAAAAATTTGATCACATTATTTTTTATTTAAAATTAAGTCATTAATGTTTTCACAAAGTCTCTTGATGTTTTCTGTTATATTAAATTTTAAACTACAGGAAAATAATTCTATAATGCAAGCAATGTGTACATACAAGAAGTGTTTAAATCTATAACATGATTGTTACATTAATACCTAAATGCTAAGCTAGGTACACACACCTGGCCCTTTTAGGGCCGTCTCTACCATCAAGTACTATATTTAGTGGAAGTGATGAACACCCCTTGGTTTGATCCCCGTGTTCCAAAGGCTGGAACGCAAAAGCACGTTCCTTAAAAATCTCTCATCTCGAGACACTAACCAGCATCACAAGCAGCCGTCCGCTAAATGTCAAATAATTCATTTGAACAATTTCTAACATTTACCGCAGCAACTACTAATGAGATGGCATTCCTTCAATTTCCTGAACTCCTAAATCTAATCTTAGTTTCCATATGTTTCCAAACCTGTGTTGAATGATATAATGATTGTTAATAATCTTGACCACTTCCTAAAGAAGGATCAGAATTGCAACCTGAGAGTTTGAAGATCTATTCAGGTACATTTTCTGAGTGCTCTGAATTATTTTAATGTTGATCACATCATGACGTATGAAATATATATTTTTTTTAAAGAAACTTAAGTAGACTTTGTTAAGTACAAAGAAATAATGGGATAATGTATGTCAAAAGTATCTTTATTTCCATATGATTTTATAATCATGGATCTTATGACTTCTTACTGTCTACTATTCTTTGTTGCGGGAGGTAGAGGCACCTGCTGAGGCACTTCTTCATCATGACAGCCACTGCCATAGCCCCATTCAGTGCTTCAGAAAGGTCATTAGACAGAATGGAATATTGGGTCTGTACCGTGGTTTTCTTCCCATGCTGATGAGGTGAGTTACAAGTACATTGCACATTCACATAAATACTAACAAAATCGTAGTCAAAATAATGTTAATGATCTGTATGTTAAGGGTGAATGGGTGGGATCAATTCAGATTCAATCACCAATATCAGCCAACCTATGTCATGGTGGCATAACACACTAACTGTGTATTAGCATATTGTAATATGAACACAAATTGATATGTGCGATATCACAGCCTATAAATACAAGCATGTGATTCATGGATGAAAATCTATTCCAACTGGAGTTCTATATTCGAATCCTGAGTAAGGCATTTATGTTTCATTATCTTTGTTCCTTCATATGTGTCACCACCATTAATCTCATTGCAGAGTTTGAAAGTGACATAAAATAACCAAAACTGCAATACAATACCAGCCTTTATCACATTAGAATATTGATAATAAGTTATGTAAAAAAAAATCAAAAAAAAAAATCCTGATATTTAGATGATATGACGACTGTTGTAAAATTATATGGAAAAAATAAACTTCTTCGAAAATGACAACCCTTTCATTAGCAATTGTTGAAGTATTGAATTCCATACATTTACTCCAACAATTTTTACTTTCCAGCTTAGATAATTATTATTGTTATTATTATTAACCATATATTTTTTGGGTTGTATGCTTTGAACATCCATGAACAAAAAATCCAAAGCACATCAAAACTTGGTCATGGAATTTCAATTACATCTACAAAGCACCTTTGATGAACTAAATCAGATGGCTACTCACCGGGAATTCCTTGAATTCTGGGAATTATGCATGAATTTTTGGCTCCAGGAATTATGCGTGAATTCTATGTAAATTTTTCTCCATAGACGTGAAAAATTGCAACTTTTTTTTGATTTATTAATCCAAATGAATTCATACATTTTCAAATGCCCCGAGTGTTTCACAGTTTAGCTCTTATGTTTATCAAGAAACATAAAAAAAGGAAATGCGTGGAAAATAAAACAGAATTCTCTCAATTCTTTTACTTTGCTAGTGTGCTTTGCAGAACAATATCTGGCAGAGGGAAGATTATTGCAAGATAAGATATCTTGAATTTGATTAGGTAAATTTAAGTTTGAAATCCTTACACAATTAACAATTTTTCGTAGATTAGTATATTCCGTAACATTGGTGACTTGTGTTTGTAGATATATTTCCAGTCTGTGTATGTGAAATGGCAAATGTCAACTCCACACCATATATTGAATATTTTAAATATACTGCATGAGGCACCTAAAAGTACCACCTGAAATAGAGAAGAAACCAGAAACAGTAGCGATGTGAGGTTTGCGGGAAACAATAATATCGAATGGGGCTCGTAAATCGGAGGTATGGGGTGGGTCGAAAAATATCGACAAATGGAGCATCTGGAGCAAAGTCATATTTTTTTAAATGGAACGATATACAATAACATACATAATATAAAAGAGCACACACAGAGAAACACAACGCCGTTGATCTCATCCATCTACTGCACATAGGAACAAAGATATGGCCATGTGAAAATATGTAAACAAACTAACAAGTGGCCCACTTCAGTACCACGGCATGTAAGACTTCTCAGGTGCCTGACAGAACTGCCTTTACGCAGAGCAAGTTTTGATAGCAGGTCTACGAGATCGTGTTACTTCATAGCAAGCAGTCGTAGTGGTAAGAGCGAAGATTATGGTGTTCACAAACATAGAAAAAGCGGACATGATCCTGATTTATGGGGAATGCCGAAAGAATGCCTCAGAAGCCTACCGTGTGTACGCAGAGAGATATCCGGACAGACGACAGCCATCTCGACGTCTGTTTGGTAAGTTATTTATTAAATTAAGAGACACCGGAAGTGTAACACCACGAGCACGTGTGCGGAACAAGCCAACTACAGGTGATGCAGGTGCAACAAATGTTCTCGCCGCTGTTGCTGTGAATCCGCATGTTAGCTCTCGTGAAATTGCCAGGGATGCTGGGATGAGTCAGCGAAGTGTATTGCGCATTCTGCACACACACAAGTTTCACCCATATTATATCTCCCTCCATCAGGAACTTCACGGGAATGATTTTGTGGACCGTGTTCGGTTTTGCACATGGATGTTACGAGACGACACACCCGATTTGTCACGTATCCTCTTCACTGACGAGGCAACTTTTACCAATCATGGAAATGTCAACCTAAGGAACATGCACTATTGGTCGGTGACAAATCCACATTGGCTTCGCCAAGTGGAACGCCAGCGCCCATGGAGTGTGAACGTGTGGTGTGGTATAGTGGGTGAACATCTCATTGGCCCTTTTTTTATACAAGGGACACTGAATGCTGACCAATACATACAGTTTTTACAACATGAACTGCCTGTACTATTGGAGGACATACCACTTCAGACAAGGAGGGAAATGTGGTACCAACATGACGGGTGCCCAGCTCACAGTGCAAGACGCGCTACAGCATGTGTGGAAAATACATTTCCAAATCGTTGGATTGGACGTGGAGGGCCTGTCAAATGGCCGGCTCGTTCCCCAGATTTGACACCGTTAGACTTTTTCCTGTGGGGAAAGCTGAAGGACATTGTCTACCGGGATGTGCCAACAACTCCAGAGGATATGCAACACCGCATTACTGTGGCCAGTAGGGACATTCCCTACGAGATGTTACATTCTGTGCAACGATCTTTGCGTGGGTGCCTCGTTGCCTGTATCGCAGCTGACGGCCACCACTTTGAACACACACTTTGACAGGTTTTCGCTTCTTACGCAGTGGTTCTTCGACATACTGTCATGGTCATTTTCATTATGCTGTAACACTGTCAAATACATGGTGCTGACGATGTCTACTGTATTTTTTCTTCCTTTAACACGTTCTGTCTTCATCTTGTCCAATGGCTTCCGACATCTCATACTTGTACATGCCGTGGTACTGACAGTCAAGTGGGCCACTTGTTAGTTTGTTTACATATTTTCACATGGCCATATATTTTTCGAACCACCCCATACCTCCGATTTACGAGCCCCATTTGATATTATTGTTTCTCGCAAACCTCACATAGCTACTGTTTCTGGTTTCTTCGCTATTTCCGGTGGTACTTTTAGGTGCCTCATGCGGTGTGTATGTATATATATATATATATATACACACACACACACACACCATTTTAATTGAATTGATTTAGAATTTTTGGATACATTGGAATCACACAAACCCTTTATATTGTTAATATATTTGTGTATTTGTTTGTAGGGGGGGGGGAGTTGAGAGGTGATAAGGTTGGAATAGAGAAAGCATCTGCTTGCACCCTTGAATTTTTGAAAAGCTCGCCTTGAAAACCGGGAATTATACTTGAATTTTATCATGGTCCTAGAGTGGCCACGCTGTAAATGTAATGCTACTCCAACACCAGCAAGTGTGTTTAAACAATATCAAAGTCTTAAAATTTTCTGAACATTTATGGCAAGTAGCAGTTAGTTTCAAGCTACTTTTTGGCCAATTATTTGTTCCAAATTATTAATGCCATGGTTTGCCACAGTTATGATTATAATTAAATGTAAAGGTCATCAGAAGAATAAAAGTGACTTCTGAAATAAGATTTATAGTATTATTTGTAATATACAACAGTGATTATGTGAAATTTTAAGAACAACTGAAATAAGCATGCATATGAATATCCACAGAGATGTTCCAGCATCCGGGTTGTATGTGGCAACATATGAATCCATATTGGATATGATAATAGGACCTTCTCGTGATGACGTTAGTGCCTTGGCTGCAGTTGGTGCAGGTGGAACAGCAGGTAAGAGAAAGGTCAAGAAGTGAGAGAGTAGATAAAGGGATAGAACACTGAAGTAGTTGCACAGTCACAGACGTCAGAAAGTGTCGCGTCGGTAAATAAAACTCTAAATTTCGTGTTTGAGAGTCTATTTTGCATTATTTCGTGACAAAACAGGGTAGGAAAATGAACATTACAATGTGTTATATCCATGTTGTCTACTCACCGGGAATTCCTGGCATTCTGCATGAATTATTAGGTCCGGGAATTTTGCGTGACGCTTACGTGAATTTTTCTCTGTGGACGTGAAAAATTGCAACTTTTATTAATCCAAGTTCCGTTTCATTTATACATATTTGTAAATGCTCTGAAGCAAGTTTTTTTTACAGTATAGGTTTTATTTTTATCGAGAAAGGAAAAGAAAGCTGCAGGGAAAATAAAACAGAATTCTCTCAATTCGTTTACTTTTTAGTGTCTTTTGAAGAACAGTTATTAAAATCCACTTATCGTCGTAGTTAGGCAACGCATATAGCACCTTGCGGGGAGGAGGGTATTTCAGGATATAGGTGTCCCGTTTTTATTGACAGTGACTGTACCAGCCAAACGAGAAAACATGGGAACCGCTGAAAAAGCACTCAACTCGCATACATTCAAACACACACAAGAGAAACTTAACTTCCAAGTTTAGAAAGTAACAATAACAATAAGCTGCATCAGAAAATTCTATAGTGAGTGACTAAATTTATTGGCATCGATTGCGTTTGATCAACCCTTCAATGTCGACCCTGATATGTGGTTAAGCAGTTCGGAGATATTTCCAAGTGAGCATCACGGGAAATGAGTCCTTAATTTTAGTTCATTTTGGGAAAAGAAGCTGACATTCTGCCAGAAATGACGACAGAAATAGAACATAAAAGTTTGTGTACTTAGAATTTTTCTCTTTTCAACATACTCCAAGCACAACTCCAGGCTACATTACATTTCTCCCCTTTTAGCAATTGGAAAAATGAAAGAAAGAAATAAAGCGATAAACAAATACAAAAGCAAAAAGGGAAGAAAATGTATGTGTATCGTTAATAATAACTTACATGTGTAGCGAAGACTCCATGAAATAACTAGAAAATGTTTCAACAGCATATGGATTTCGTCCTATCCTTGATCCCAATAAAGTTTATGCCTTTACATACTTCAATGTGACAATGATATAGAGGGGGCTCCTGAGTTAAACTACGACTGCCTAGATGAAATAAAAATAAAATAAAATTATTCGCTACTTCTATTTTGGTTATTTATGTTACTTTCCACCAATGTGGATTAAATAATGATAAAATAAATAAGGGAACGAATAGAAATAACCATTACCATCAACGGAAAATTTGGTTTATGTTATTTCAGAAAATATACGTCACTTAACTCTTCATTTTAAAAATTTCATTGTTGAATTCTTGAGAAATCGATAATAACTTATATTATTGGAGGTTGTAGGCAATATATATATATATAAAAATAAATATGGAATAGTGAGATTTGTTATTAATAACGTTACTTTTATGATGTGATGTGTTTGTGTGTGTCTTGTGTAGTAGTTGTCCTGTCTAAAGTGTTTGTGTTCATCTTGTGTAGTAATTGTGCTGTCTAATATGTTTGTGTTTGTCTTGTGTAGTAGTTCCTCCATTCATATTGGGGGTTAGGCATAGAGCTGACAACTCTGCACTGTAAAAAAAAAAAATGTCAAGAAACAGCAATATAAGCACATGGATGTTCCCAAGGTAAAATATTCCGGAGGTAAAATAGTCCCCCGTTCGGATCTCGGGGTGGGGACTACTTTGGGAGGTCCCTGGACTAAGGATAAGATCTACGTTAGGAATAAGGATATTAAATTAGGCACCTGGAATGTTCTGAGCCTTTACTGGCCTGGGGCATTTCAGTGTACAGTTAATGAGATAGTTAAGTATAAATTAGATGTAGTAGCTGTCCAGGAAGTTAGGTGGCCAGGAGAAGGGAATTGTAAAACTAAAAATTATACTTTTTTCTATGGTAAAAGGTAAAAAAAAAGGTAAAGTGCTCCCCTGTGCTTAGCACCACGCCATGAAGGCGTATAGGGGGTGTGGGGGTAACGCCCCACACTTTCTTGATCCGGTCGTGAGTGGGGGTGATGTGATCAGCATCACGCCCCTGACCCCCTTTACCCCCCAGGGTTTCCCCCAGGTACCCATGTTATTCGATGCTGGGTGGGCGCCGGGGCCTCTTCCATCGTTAGAAAAGTTCCCGGATTTGAACCGGCCGGGGATCAAACCCGGGACCTTTAGTATGGTAGTCAGACGCGTTACCGACTGAGCCACCGCGGCCAACACTTTTTTCTATGGTGGTACTGAAAATCATAATTTTGGAACAGGCTTTTTCATAAATAATAGAATTATCTCGGCTCTTAAAACAGTAGAATTTATTAATGATAGGATATCATATGCAGTTTTACAGGGTAGGTGGTGTAAAATTATTTTAATAAACATACATGCACCAACGGAAGATAAAGATGATAATACTAAAGATGATTTTTATGCAGAGTTAGAACAGGTCTTTGATAAATTTTCTCAGTATGATATGAAAATTCTGTTAGGTGACTGTAATGCACAGATTGGCAAAGAAGAGACGTTTAAACCCACGATTGGTAAAGAAAGTCTTCATGAATTAAGTAATGATAATGGTATAAGATTGATTACTTTTGCAACCTCAAAGAATTTAATTGTGAAAAGTACCACTTTTAAACATAAAGATATCCATAAATATACCTGGTCTTCTCCAGATGGTAAAACTCATAATCAGATAGATCATATTGATATGATATGATATGATTTATTTCATTCCTTTGACCATTGTACAGTGGTTGTTTTCCACACATGGTATGGAACATGTCAGCACATTACAGTTAATAATTATTTTCAAATAGGTACAAGTGTGAAGATATTATACATAACATTTAAAAAACATTGATTACATTATAATTGATTCTCCTTGTTCTTGCTGTTAGATGCAAGGTTTACAGTAATTTACATACATATAATAGATAAAATTCAATACATGCTTATACATGTCCTAGGAGTTCATTTAGGATGTTACAATTTGCAATTTATTGTTAGGTACTCTTTAACAGAATAAAAACAATGATCTAATAGGTATTTTTTTACATGCTTTTTATATGAGGTAGCTGATTGTATTATTTTTATGTCACTTGGAAGGTTATTGAAACAGTGAACAGCCATGTATTTAGGTCCTTTCTCAAATAATGTGGTGTTGTGTTCTCATTGATAAGAGAAGGCATACTAGTATAATTGACGTTCATACACATAGAGGTGCTGACTGTGCCAGTGACCATTATTTAGTAATTTCTAAATTAAGAGAAAGACTCTCAGTGATAAATCATAAGC